>NC_071531.1:26550991-27188213 GCF_026979565.1 Vidua chalybeata | reverse complement strand
ATGTATCCCACAGTACCAGAAGTTTTTGTTACCTAAGGTTGCTCACTGACTTACAGTCAGATCAAGTTTAATTCAGTCACCAAGAGATGAATGCAGTTTTAAAATTCTAGGAGCCTCAAAGCGACACCTTGGTCTGTCCAGAGTGTTCTTTCATTTCTCCAAAGTATGCATTTTTCTGAATGAGGAATACAGGTTGGTATCTAAGGATAGCAACGGCTATCAAATATAATTTTAAACTCAAAATATTTTAACATCTTTTGGAATAAGAGATTGTGTTTTGTCCAGCAGAGGGAGACCTGAGTTTAAGAGAAATATAATACAAACATGAAGCATAACACAGAAGCACATTCTTTCACTGAAATGTATCAGATATAGATTTTAATTTATAAGAAATAGTACCCTATATTATATAGACCATTAAATGTAGGCAAAATATGAAGTTAATCAGACTTAAAACCATATCATAGTGCTTGATACTGATGTAGGATTTGTAGCCTTCATCCCACTTGAAGTCTGATACTATGGAAATAAAAGACAACGCAGCCAATCAAAAATAAAATCAAATTCAATAATAAAATAAAATAAGCACAGTGTGTTTTGGATGAGGAAACACCTGCCACCAGTTTGCACTCAGGAAAAGGTGAATGGAAACCTGATGGAAGTTCTCTGTAGAGACTGCCTGGTCTTTTTTTTAGAGTGGTCCTCTAAATCATTACTCTAAACAAGAAACCCAGTTCCTGGACCAGCCTGTTCCACCCTCATCTCCCTGTTTCAGAATCGAAAAAATTCATTACTCATTGCCTACTTCAAAAGCAGTTTTAAAGCTACAGGCAGTGACTTTTTACCTCACTGCAGCTTATCTGGCACAGTGCATTGTTCAAGGGCTACTCAGATTCACAGCTGCAATAGAAAAGAGACACTCAACAAGCAATCTTGGGTTTCCTTTGTCATACACACAAATGATATGCTTTGGGGATTACTGCATTAACAGGATCATTGCATAACTGAGAGTGGTAAGCAATGTTACAAACCAGTAAATTATTTGCCAGGTATGAAAAGAACAAGTAGAACCAGCACAGGCTTAATACAGAGAGGAAAATGGCAAATCTTCCCATGAGAGAACTTGAAAGTAAAAAGAAAAATATTGTACCTTACCCATATATTCTCTGCTTGTTGTGTTTTAATTATTCATTCTGGTGTTGTCAGCCTTCAGAAGAAAAACCTGGTGTAAGAGTCATAAAAAGATCAAGTGGTTGACCAAAGACTAAAGGAATATTCCATAACATATGATGTCTACTCAGCAATAAAAGCTAAGAGAAAGGAGGAGGAAGAGAGGGCATTCCTAATATACAGTGCTTGCCTTTTGGAGCAACCACTGTGTGTCCTGAAGTCCTGATTCCCAGGAAGTTCCGTACAACACCTGCAGATGGGAAGTAGAGAATAAAATCTTTTGATTTTCATTTACATGACCCTTGCTTTTACTTTAGTAAACTGCATTATCTCAACACAGAAGGTATTTTTCCCTCTTATTTTCTTCCCCACTGTCCTGCTGAGTAGGGGAGTGATAGAGGAATTTGGTGGGAAGCTGGTATCCAAAGTCAACTCACCACAGTCATTTTTGGCACCCAACATGGGCCTCAAGATAACAGCAGTTTTGTATTAAGTGTGCTGTAGCTATAGCAGGTATTACATGGCAAGATCCTGCGCAGGTCACAGCTTGTTGGCTGTGCTGCTTCTCTCTTTATTTTGTGAACATGTTAATACAAATAATGTCTCTGTGTTTTGCCCTGGAATTGCTGGCCTTGCTGTGCTGTATCTGCCTTGTGGAGATGATGAGGGAATACATCTCTCCTATCTGGGACTGACGTGGATGGTTTATTAGTCAGGCTCACAAGGTCCTTGTTTACCCTCACGTGAGTTTTCATAGTAATGATTAACATTGTTAGCATATTGTGGAGCTTGCGGAATCTAGTGTCATCCTGGTATCAGAGAAGACAAATTTTGCATGAGGCAAAATAGTAATGTGCCCTGAAGTGATCATCCCTGGATGGCAGGGTGTGTGGAAGGATTTGGGCATATTCCCAGGATAGTTACCTCCTCTCATAACCTGAGACTTTACACCTGAACAGACAAATCACTCTAGCAGACTGAAAATCAGCAGCCTCTAGCACTGTACTGGAGCCTGGCCTGTGCCCAGTGAGCCACAGTTCAATACTGTCAGAGGTCTGTAGTTGAGGCAGGGACACAAAACGTGTTGGAGGGCACCATGGTTGAGATAGGGATCTAAACAATGACAGTAATTATGAAAAAGTTGACAAGGAGAATAATGGATCCGTATCATCAATTAGAAAGTGGGCAGGAAAAAGACAAAGGGTTTTACCAAGAAGTTGTTTTTCAACAAAGAAATTAGAGGAAGGAGTGAGAGAATTCAAAAAGAAAGAGGAAGCAATACAGTCTCTGGCCACATCCGAACTTTGAGACATGCTAAAAGATTACAGCCAAAACCCAGGTGAGTGGATTTCTGTCTGGCTGCTTCAACACTTGAGTGCTTCAAGCCAGGGAATAGACAACCCTACCAGAGGGGATGTGACACTGCAGCTGGTGGTCAGCAACATAAGCGAGATAATCAGGGACATCAAGATCAGAGGCATCTGAGCTGAGGTGGTCATGCATTGGTGGAATTTGCATCCTGAGGAATATGAATCAGGTGAGGAGTTAATTTAGGCCCTGAACTCTATGAAAGCAAACTTCCAGCTCTTCAAGGAAATAGTCAATAAGATCCCCTGGGAGACTGCCTTCAGGGACAAAGGAGCAGAAGAGAGCTAGCAGATCTTTAAGGAAGGCTTCCATAGAAAGCAAAAGGTATCGATCCCCAAGAGCAAGAAATCAGAGAAGGCAAGAGACCAGCAAGAATGAGTAGGAAACTGCTGATCAGACTAAAGGGAAAGCAAGTCCACAGATAGTGGAGAAAAGAACAGATAGCCCGAGATTATTGAGATAGTCTGGTTGTATGGGGATGGGGTGAGGAAGGCCAAGGTAAAGCTGGAACTGGACACGGCAAACACAAAGAATAACAAGAAGGGCTTCTATAGGTATGTTAACCAGAAAAGGGAGGTTAAAGAAGGTAAACTCCCAACAATAAACAATGATGGAAAACTGGTAACAATGGAGGAGGAGAAAGCTGAGGTGCTCAAAGACTTTTTTGCCTCAGTCTCCAATGGTAACCTCTCTTCCCACATCTCTTGAGCTGAGGGACAGCAGGATCAGAACTGAGGGAGCAAAGTCCCTCCCACTGTAAGGAAAAATCAGATTCATGACTATCTTAGGAACCTGAACCTAAAGTCCATGGCACCCAAAGAGATACATCCCAGAATCCTGACAGAACTGGCTGATGCAGTTGCCAAGCCATTCTCCATGGCAGTCAGGTGACTGGGAAAAGGACAAAATTGTACTCATCTTTAAAAAGTGTAGAAAGGAGGACCCTGGGAACTACCAACCTGTGTTGAAGCTGTGCTCAGGCACATGGAGGACAGGGAGTTGATTAGGGACAGCCAGTATGACTTCACCAAGGGCAAGCCCTGCCTTATCAACATGGTGGCCTTCTATGACAGAGTAACCATATCAGTGGAAAAGGGAAAGGTTACAGACATCCTTTATATGGACTTATGTAAACATAAGTTTTAACACAGTCCACCCCAAAATCCTTGTCTGCAAATTGGAGAGAGTTGGATTGATGGGTGAACTGTTAGATGGATAAGAAAGTGGTTGGACAGTAGCATCCAGAGTGTAGTGGTCAATGGCTCAGAGTCCTAATGGACATCAGTGACAAGTCCCTGAGGAGTCCATACTGATACCAGGGTTATTTAATATCTTCATTAATGACAAAGCATTGAGTGCAACTTTGTAGATAACACAAAGCTGAGTGGTGCTGTTGACACATCTGAAGGACAGGATGCCATTCAGTGGGATCTGGACAGCCTTGAGAAGTGGGCCCGTGGGAATCTCATGAGATTTAACAAGACCAAGCACAAAGTGTCACTTGGGTCAGGGCATCTCCCAGTATCAATACAGGCTGGATGGGGATGAACAGATGGAGAGTAGCTCTGGGGAGAAGGACTTGGGGGCTGCTGATGGATGAGAGCCTGGACATGACCCAGGAATGTGCACTTGCAGCCCAGAAAGCCAAATGTGTCCTGGGCTGCAGAGGAGGCTGGGAAGTGGATTCAGAGAGGTGATTCTGCCCCTCTACTCTGCACTGGTGAGAGCCTGCCAGGAGTACTCATCCAGCTCTGGGGTCCCCAGCATAGTAAGGCCATCAACCTGATGGAGCGAGTCCAGAGGAGGCCATCAAGACAATCAGAGGGATGGAGCACCTCTCCTATAAGGAAAGGCTGAGGGAATTGGAATTGCTCTGCCTGGAGAAGAGAAGGCTTCAGGGTGACCCAACTGTAGCCATGCAGTACCTGAAGGGAATCTACAAGAAAGATGGAGACTTTTGACAAGGGCATAGAGTGACAGGACAAGGGGGCTTCAAATTGAAAGAAAGTAGGTTTAGATTAGTTGTTAGGAAGAAATTCTTAACTGTGAAGGTAGTGAGGCAGTGGAACAGGCTGCCCAGAGAAACTGGGGATGCCCCATCCATAAGATGGAGTTAATTTTCCCCACAGCACCCCCATAGTGCTAGTAAATATAAGTGCAGTAGGCTTACATACAGCAACCACCTGTGGGCTGAAGCTCTGCTTCCTGGGAGGTGTCTGGATCACCTGCTGATGGGAAATAGAGAATAAAATTTTTGAGATGTTTTTACCTTTGCCTGCACACACGGGATCTTTGCAATTTAGATTAGATATTAGGAAGAAAATTAATTATTCCATGACAATGAGAGAGACAATTTAATAATCTTGCTGCAGCTATTGACTGAAATTTTATGTTGTTGTCAGTAAAGAATCACACTTTACATGAGAATTCCAAGTATTTTTCTTTCACAGGATTTGAAAGGATTTCACAAATCGTGCCAGAAAAACTGCTCAGCTGTTGGCTGCTGCTGCACTTCCTCCTTTCCTCATACTGATAGGAAGAATGGAATCTCCACCCACACAAGTTTTCAGCCTACTTGTGCCTGAAGATTTAAGTTCCTGCATAGTTACCAATACAGCCAAGGACTGAAGATATTTAAGCAGGAAAAATTCTCTGGCAAGTTTCTTTTTCCTTCATTTTTTAAAATTTCCTGAGTGACTGCCCAGCCACCAATCCAACATCTCACTCCGCTCAGCTGAATCTGTATGAAATTGCTGTGAGTAAACAAGAAAACTAAAGAAAATAGTCTAGCAATGTTTGCTGTTGGGATTGAAATGTCTTTTTTTTTCTGGATGATATTTTTAGTTGAGATTATTTCTATAGCCTCCCCTTAAGCACAGCTTTCTTCTGACCAGACTCTGGAGCTCTGAAAGTTATGCTTAAGAGACCTCCCTGGGAGAAATTCAGGAATTAATAACTAGTTATTGTAAAACAGATTGATTCACATAATTAAAGTATAACAACCTTTAGTTAATTATCAATCTAGTTCAGGATATTTACATATTACATAATATAACATATTTCAAAATACAGCAAAAAGTTCCAAGAGTGCTAAGATCCAGGAACGAAACACAGAAAAGGTCTGCAAATATTTTTGTAAGTATAAGGCACAAGGGTGTGGCAGGCATTTCTGTTTATTTTCTTCACAGAGGAAGGGTTAGGTCCTGTATGCTGATTTCATTACCTGCTGTTATTCTCTGCCTTCTTTTGAATCACACCTCTGATTACTTTTTTTGCCTTTAGAAGTCCTCATACCGACCATCAGAATTTTACATAAATGTGCTTGATACGAGAATAATGACTTTCTTCTCTTCTTGTTTCTGAGTAAACAGAGTGATTTTTAGAGATGCAGAAAACTACCATTAGCAATACACTATGTATTTCTGAAAATGAGATCCAGCTTTAAGGAGTCTATATATGGATCCAGATAGGCCAAATCATGGCCAAAAAAAATCAGAGGACATGGAATTTAGTCAATAAGAGATACCTCAAGATGAGTAAATTCAGATTTTTTTTCAGAGCAGCCATGTTAATTCTAAGCCTTTCTTCACACAGTTCTCATTGGCCATGGATAAAATGAAAGATTTGAGCCTGGAAACAACAATGATTCGACCTGAGATATTTGAACTGGATGGTGTTCTCCTCACACAACCAATTGTCAGCATTTGGGACCAAGTGTGGAAGTTCAAAGCCAGGCCTGATGATGTGCTCATCGCAACCTATGCAAAAGCAGGTTGGTGCGGGTAGGAAACAGAATAGAAAAGTTTGGCATAGTGATTATTGTTGGGATTGGGATATTTGTTTTTTCTGTTGTGACTGATATTTGTTTAACTCCAAACAAGACATATTTTAAAGACATGAAGCTGTGCCAGCTGTGACTAGTAACTCCTGTCTTCTTTGGCAGATGCAACAACCATCTGTTACTACTGAAGTACAAATGGCCAAAATCTAATGACTGATCTAATGCTCTAAATTTTACCTTTAATTGAGATTATCTACATTTATATTAATGGTGACAATAGGAGTTTTCCCAATACGCAGTGATTTAACAATGCCTAGAAAGAAGTGACCATTACTAAGAAATAATAGAAACTTAACTGTATGACTATGGAACATATTATGTATTTGGGGAGTGATTTTTTTTTTGTGTAAACTAGTAGTGAATTATGAAAATTGATTAATTCTTTAAAATAACCAAATTCATTTAATAATTTTGGCCAACAAAATCAAATGCCACCATTAATATTAGCTATCTGGCATTTTACTCAGTCACTGGACAATATTTCTCCTCTTCATCAAACCCTTTATAATTACTACACAAGAAAACAATGAATAACAAGCATCAATATTAATTCTATATGAATAAAAGCATGTACAGTTTTAGAGATTCAGGAACAGATATGGAAGAGTTTGATCATCATAAAAAATAATTATTTGAATTAGCAACAATTTTTAAGGATTTTTTTTTTTTTTTTTTTGTATGTGTGAGTAGGGGAAAAATGTTTTTAACAAAAAAAACCCACCATTGGTTTTGTAAAACCTGAAAGCTTTTGATTTACTAACTGTATACTAAAGGCAAAACCACATTATTTTATCCAGCTGGGATTAAAACCTTCCAGCCACTGAACTGAAAATAAATGAAGTTAGGATTCCATTTGACATTATGTCATATCTGTATGAGATGCACAACACAAGCATCTTAAGAAGGGCTGAATCTCCTGCCTAAATTGCTTTCCAATTTATCCCTTAGCCTGTTCTCTAGCTGACCTGCCACAGTACCTCAGAGGAGATGTGGTTGACACAGAGATGACAGCTATAATAGAAAAGAGACACACAGCTATAAAAGAAAAGATACACTATACTGTAACTCTTACAAATGTTGCAGTCACTCAGGAGATGAAATGTTGTACAGACCTTCATTAATGTATTTCAAATGGAAACTTTGCAAATACTGCCACTTTTTTATATTTTCAAACTGTGAGTGAAATTTTAACTCACTTGAAGTTAAGGTATTGCATTTTTTTACTCAAATTCAGTATGAAAACAAAATTGAAATACCTGAATTTTTGTGAGGGATTAAAGGAGGGATTTCATTCCTCTGCAAATAATATTCTCTCAACAACAGTGAGTTTATCCCAGTGGTTTTTTTCAGTACTGGTGTGGGGACTTATTTCTTCAGGCAAGAAGAAGTCTATCTAAAATGGAATTCCTGAACTGAGCTTTGAGAATTACCTTTGTTGCTTAATTAGGCATTTTGCCTGTATTATACTCTTTTTCCATTTTGTCTATTATTTTCTATGCTATTCTTTCCCCCTTAGCACAGAGTCCATCCTTCTGGCTTTCAGTTCCCTAGTAGAAGAAACTCTTGGCTATCCTGGAGGGAAACATCTAAACACTTGACATTTTCAGGTACCACATGGACACAGGAGATAGTGGATATGGTTCAACAAAATGGAGATACTGAGAAGTGTAAACGTGAGACTACTTACAAACGCCACCCTTTCCTCGAGTGGTATTTGGCAGAGCCTCCGTCTGCACGTTACTCAGGTGAATATTATTTGTATTTTAAACAAAATGAAACAAAACAAGCACATAGTGCTGATGCCTTTTCCTTTCATGGAAAAGGTCTCACTTGCTTTGTTCTTGAACTAAGCACCATTTTGGCTATTAAGGACCAGTTCAGGTGCTTTAATGTAAACATCTAGTGCTACTCAAGGTGCTTCAAGGCTGGCAGATAGGATTGCTTGAGGTGCCACTGAAGACCATGATGTTTTGGAGTGGTATCTGAAGCTGTGTTTGATACTACACAGTATCTAAACCAGCAGCAGATATGTATAAAATGGCAACATGGGGGCCATTGAATGCTATTCTGTGATTACAGGCTGTAGGGAAGAGAAACAGATGTCATTAACGTATTTCCAAAAGGTGCATAAGGTCTTCAGTGGTTTTGCTACTCTTTCAAAGAACTGCTGCTCAGCTCTAGGGTCTAGTCATCTAAACAAGCTAGAATATTTGGGCAACCAGCAGGCTTCACTGGCTTGCAGTTTCTTACAAAAGTCTCCCTCAGCAAGGGCTCCATTTTCACACAAATCGTTAAGTCAGACTCTCGCATCTGAAGCTAAAAATCTTGACTAGCTCTGCAGAAGTGCTACTTTTTCTCTTTTAAACTAGACTGTGTTGACACAGAGAGAGAGAAAATATGATACATGACAGAGGATGATAGATGATGACAGAGGAAAAATTATGGAGGTCATGATAGATGTTTAAAAGGGAAAGGGGAGGAGATAACACATCTCCAAATATCACCAGATATTCCCAAGTAGTCCCATATATCCATAGCTACTGAAAATCCACTGTCATTCTTCTAGTTTCTCTTTATGTGCTATCCACAAAGTCTAGTCAGCCATCATATTCTTGTATCCTAGAAAGAAACTAAAATTTCTTACCTGTAAGGTGGAAGGAGACCTCTAAATATTGCAAATTAAAAACTTTGGTTGGATAAATAGAAATTGGTATTTATCATTATCCCTTGGAAAGAAGGTATGGGCCCAAGAAAGCCAAAAAAATAGAAATCTTTTCTACTCGAATACACAGGCCAAATTTTCTCTAGAAACATTGAAAATGCTTATGTAATGTTTCTATGTCACCCTGCTAGTAAGTGCTTTGGAGATGAATGATCAGTGCAAGCTGAACTGCTGGAAAGTCACAGTCACATGTGTGAGCATAGGAAAGAAGTGCTAGTGCAATTTAGAGAACAACTTTTCATAATTAAACATCCCACAGGTCTGGAGTTAGCTGAAGCCATGCCATCTCCACGAACAATGAAAACTCATCTGCCCGTGCAGCTGCTGCCTCCATCCTTCTTGGAGCAAAACTGTAAGGTAAGGCTGAAGAGCCCTATTCTACCTCACAGACAAAGAAAGTGACATAAACCAGGGAAGAATATGCTTTCCAGAATCTCTGGGAAATCAAAAGGTCTTTAAAAATATTCTTCCTTTAATGTGCAAAGTCTATGGAAATCTAAAGTCGCAACTAAGTTACCTGAGCTGGTCTAAAGTCACAACTAAGTTACCTGAGCTGGATTTTAGAAAATGGCAGCTTCAAAGCAAAACCACTTAAATCTCTACTAGCGGGCTCTAAGAGAAAACTCCAGGAGATGCTCCATATCTACATTTGTATGTTCAAGTTAATTTCTTTCTCTCTCTCTTTTCATATCGATAAAGATAATCTACGTGGCAAGAAATGCAAAAGACAACCTGGTGTCATACTACCATTTCCACAGAATGAATAAAGGATTGCCTGATCCAGGAACCTGGGAGGAGTTTGTGCAGAAATTCATGACTGGAAAAGGTGATTAACTGCAATCAGTTGTATACGAGATTTTGATCATTTTAAGAATGCACAACATGGATTTTTTAATTTCAGTTATGGTTTGAAATCCTGCACAGACACTATGGAAGGATATCTGCTGAAGATATTCCAGTTATAATTTTCCTTCATTCACAGGTTTTTATTATTACCTAAAGGATTAAATCTATCTTTATGCTCCCATTTTGGGAAAAAATAAAAACACTACTTTTTATTCTGGTATAATTCAGAAACACATATGACAATTTTCAGGCTTCATCTCTTTTCTCTGAGATTAAAATAAGCCATTTGAAAAGGAACAATGATTTAAGTGGTTTTACTCTAACCTGATAAAATTTGAAATTTAAAAAAGAAGTGGAGAGTTAATTTTGCTAGAAATGTGCAGTGTGAATTTGAGATAAGGGAATCTTTGTAGCTAAATTAATGTAAATCAGGCATCTGAACAAAGACAGTTATCTAACTAAGGGCAGACAACCCCAGAAGCTGATTCTTCCCTTTCTAAAAGAGGTGCTGATATCACAGGATATCCAAGAAACAAAACCTGGTCAAGTGGATGACAGTTTACAGTTTGAGTCATTAAAGCTTCCTTAGGTCATTAATATTTTTGCCACCATGTAGGCCTAGAGTAACCACTGTCTGGACCAGCATGAGAGTCACATGTCCAAAGGAGACCTTATGTCTTGTGTTTGACCAGCTCAGCTTCAGAGCTCTCTGTCCCAGTGCAGCTAGAACATATTTACTTCTGTCTTAGATAATCAATTTGACACTTGCTTGAGAGAAGCAGGCATTTCTGGTAGCATAGCAATATTAAAACCAGGTAGAATCCTAGAATAATGCAAGCTGGAATGGATTTTTGTTGTCCATACATTCCCAACCCCTGCCCTGCTCAAAGCAGGGCCAATTAAGACAAGCCTTGTCCAGATGATTAAATGAATACTGGAAATGTGTGTTTCCATTGACTATAATGCATCTGCATTTGTTGCCCTCTAAAGTTACAAATGAATCCTGTTCTGAGCATCCATAAACCTGAGGGATTAATAGCAAAAATGCTGTAATAGGCACAGAGCACAGCAGTGCTTATTATCACATCCATACTGATTCAAAACCAGCTTGGAAATTCACAGGTACTGGTTAAGAGGCAAACTTGAGTGTCACATGTTAAAGACACAATCAGCATTTGTAGCTGCTGCTGCTGTTACTTCTTTTTCAGTCCTCTGGGGTTCCTGGTATGACCATGTAAAAGGATGGTGGAAGGCAAAAGATAAGCACCGTATACTCTATCTCTTCTATGAAGATATGAAGGAGGTAAAAAGCTGAATATATGTTTATAGAGCTCTGAAATCTGTAAGTCTAGTAGAGACTAACTACAAGCAACAGTTTTATATTATAATTCCAGTATCAGCAAACTACAGAATAACCTGATATTCTCTGTGTGAGAATTGTAGCTCTCACACGATGTTTGATTTCTTTGCTTTTCCTAGCTCTGTGTCTTATACCATGTAATTGTCTCTGCAGAATCCAAAGCGAGAAATTCAGAAGATTGCAAAGTTCCTGGAGAAGGATCTGAGTCAGGAGGTTCTAAACAAAATAGTCCATAATACCTCATTTGAGGTAATGAAGGAAAACCCCATGGCAAACTACACTAAAGACTTTCAAGGAATAATGGATCATTCCATTTCCCCATTCATGAGAAAAGGTACTGAGTTTGTTACTGATATCAACTCTGTCTGGTTGTCATTCTGTTTTGAAATAAGCATTGAAGTATAAGTATCCAATAAGTTGTGGATAATGAGCTTCAGGAAATACTGGTAAATCAATATTTTCTCTTTTTTTTGCTTTGCCATTTCTTAGGGACCGTTGCAGACTGGAAGAATCATTTCACTGTGGCACAGAATGAGAAATTTGATGAAGATTATAAGAAGAAAATGTCTGATACCTCTCTTGTTTTTCGCATGGAATTGTAATTACTTGTAATTGAAATTTATGATCTTCAGCCTTTCACATGTTATATATTTTGTTTTTCTTTCAAAAAATGTCAGTGTCCCTAAGATTCCAAGATCTTCATTTCACACATCACAGATTTTTCATTACTGGGAGAGAGTCCAAATTATGCCAAAGTTTAAGTCTCTCTCAAGAAAATAATTCCACTGGACACTTCTCAGTCACCCCTACCACAGTAACTTTCAGCATTAATAAAAATATTTCAGACATGCTATGGGTTTTGATCTTTGTAAAACTGCAGTTGATATTGCTGGCATTTTCAAATCAAACTCTAACAGAAACTAGGAGCCAACAGGAAAAAAGGTGTTAAAAGAATGTAACAAGTTGTATGAACATTAATCAATAAACAACAATGTATAAATTTAAAGGTGGTCAAGTACAAAGAGAGGAACAGAAGTGCACAAAGTAGAATAAATTTCATTTTCTCTCATTTTAAGTTAGACATAAGAAATACTGTTGAAATGAAAGCAACATTTCCAAAAACACCAAACGCCCATTACTTCCTTTGATAAAAATTGCTGAAGGGCTATATAGAGGCATTTATTTACAGTCTAGCTGTGGGCACAGTAGTCCTTATTGCATCTCACATTTGCCTTCTGAACTGGATATCTTAACATTTGGAAAATTCTGAAAGTTGGTATGAACCACATGGAGAGTCAATGCTGCAAATGCCATCCCCTCTTCACTGCTGCAAAAGTGTTCATCAGTTACTTCATGTCATTGCCTTCTCCTTTACCTTACTCTTAATCAAATATATAAACATCTTGTTGAGGGCTCTTAGTTGCAATAGGGCCTGGTAGATACTGGAAAATAAAAACCAGTTCTGCTTTAGCATTAGTACCATAATTACAGCCTTGCTTTGAGCTTGTGCAAAATTAACTAAAGCAATTCATAACCCATTTAATTATAGGCAACCATTACTAATCCACTTTTGGATTTGAAGTGCCATCATGGAGCTTGGCACACAAAAAAGGCCACAAAGACTTCCTGCTTAACTGAGTTTGCACTCTGAATATTAGAGGAAACAGAATGTAGATTACAGCAGCTAAAGGAAAGTACTGTCTTAGTCTTGTTTAGTCTAGTTTAGTCAAGTTTAATACAAAAAAATGTCTGCTGGGGATATTTTCTCTTTGGCTCATGGAGAGTTAAAAGCTAAAAAGCTGTAGCAATATGAGCAGCTGTCAAATGCAAAGCTCATTTCAGGCTACTTATTTAATCCACATATTGCAGTCATTGATGAGGCCATAAAGGGCAGCACATATTTAAAATGAATGCAGTCATAGAGGGCAGTAATACCTTGCATCAATTTGAAAACAAACAAAAAGTTGCCTGTTAAATGTAGGAGTTACATTGTCCTGGCCCACAGAGTTTTCCCCAAATATGCAGGAATCACTGAAACTGGAAGCATGTATTTACTACATTAGTGTAATGTTTTTAAAGACTTCAAGGCCCACAGATTCCTGCCCACAAACAAAGGATATCTCAGCAAAATGACTACCTGAGAAAAATTATCTGTCAGAGGCACTGCTGTTCATCACAGCAAGGCTAAATACCAGCTTGAGGAGCTTTCTGCTACTTGTTTGGGTTTTGTTTATGATTAACCTGATTTACTGTCTCACTAGTATGAAGAAAGGGTGTTGCCTGCTCTTTGAGATATTTCCAGTCTCTTGGGTTGCTCTATGAAACCACGAGTCAGCACAGTTTCTCAATCTAATCCTCATTCAGTGCCACAAGAGGTATCAGTAAATAGAAAACATGCTTAACCCAGTAGCTTGGTGACATTTTATGAGCAGTGCTGTACAAAAGGTCACACAGATGACCTTCCCTTGAAATCTCAAAACTATCAGAAAAGCAAAATGCTGACAGTGGCTGAAGCCTTATTTGAAAAGGGAGTTGCATAGCAACTGCAAGGATAAAGGCACCGTATCATAAGGGACTAGTATCACATTGGGAAAGTCACCTTTGCTCTCACTTCCTTAGGTAACTTTTCGCCCAGCTGCAATTCAGCTGCTATAAACAACACATAAAAAGTACCATGGGTCAGACTGCAGTCCTAGAATACAAAAGGGGAGAAACAACCACTTGATGTGATGGCCACATAAGAAGTGGCCTTTCTTATGCTATTGATATTATCTTTCTATATATTCAAAGACAAGAATCTTAACTATTTTGACAAAATATAGCTGGCAGGAGGATAGAAAAGCAGGGACTTTCTGCTTTTTATGCCTTCTCAAGCCACCATAGCTGAGAGATCAACTTATGGATTCAATCATGATTTGCAAAATGTTCACTAGTGTAAAACTACAGGGAGTAGTTTATTGTTACCAGTGAAAATTATTTGACCTGTAGTTATGAAGAAAATTTGGGAAAAAGGTTAATGGGTTGTATGTATCCCTCAAAGGTCATAGATTCTACCATGGTTTGGTGTCTATTTTGACTGTATGTCAATAGAATTGTCCATATGCTTCTGGGCATATGCCTCATCTAGTGTGCCTTTAACTTCCTTATCTTTAGGTCTGACAGTTGCTATCTGCAGAAGAGCTTTAAATGATGTGTTTGTATATGGAGATTTTTTTACTAATACCAACAAAAGTTGGTAAGAGATTTAATATATTTTTATGTAAGATACTGTAAATCAATGAGCACCTGCAGAAGGAGATTGTATGTGCACAGCCAAATTATATCAAATAATTTGAACTATTGTTACACTTCTGATGCAAACACATGACTCTGTTTACTGTGGAGATAAAACTGTACAGAAAGATATTAGACATAAGTCCTAAAAATACATCCATGCTTTATTTTCATCCAGTTATCTAGATGCACAGTTATACTAACCTTTTCAGATGCAACATCTTCAATGTCAGTTTAACAAGACTTGTGTCAGTTTAGCTAATGCAATCCCACAGCAACTTCTCTGATGCTGCTTGTTTCTTCTTTTAGAAGAAAGTGTCCCTGCTGGGTTTTGATAGTAAAGAAACTTTGTTATTCATCTCTAAAAAATATTTCAAGGTCAGTGTTGATTAATACATGTTAACCATTCACGTGGTTCTGTTTTGCAGCTCTGCATTAACAACTACCAAAACAAACCCTCCCATGGGAATGACTAATGATTCCTGCTTCAATACAGACTGTTTAAAAGACACTGCTGTATTAATCCTAGAATAGTCATAATTCCCCTTGAGCTTGGCTGTCAATTGCAGCTAGGGAAGACACTTTACCTTCACATGGAATGCAACCATTTGTGAAAGAGAATGAAAGAAGCACAGAGCTCCAAAAAATTAAAGAAAGAAACAGAGAAGGGAGCTGTTCTGTCTTCCTAGCTAGCATTCAAAGACAGAGGGACACTGCTTTCCTTTCCAGTAATCCAACTGTAGATGATCTGCTTCATACTTGAACTGAAAGTCTCTGCTTCTCTGGTTAGGAAAATAGACCATACACAGGAAGAAGATTTTATGTAATTTGTCCTATCCATACAGGATATGGATATCATACTTTATATTAGTGGTTTACATCAACATGTTCACAGTGTGTTTTACCTTGACAACAAAGTTAATTATTAATTCTGGCATTTTTCAGAAGTGCATTAATATATTTTAAGCCTGGACTGAAGCTTTCATTTCCCTCACATCCTCAATGAATGCTGCAAGGTCTGTCTCAGCGTAAGCTGTAGGTGAGCCTAGGGGCACACTGAGAGTGAGAGTTAAGCCCTTCATACTTCTAAGATGCAGCCAAACTGTGCTGCCAGACTGAAAGTAATGGGCTAAGGCTGGATAATAAACAAGGTTCTGCCTGCCCTCCAGACCAAGCACTGTGTAGGTAGATCAGGAAAGCCATAATTCAGCAGCACCCTGTGGTTAATGTCAAAGAAGCAAATTACTCATGGATTATTTTGCAGAAGGGCTTTGGCATAGGCTGCTGCAAGGGCAGTTGGTATCTATCAGCTGTGTGTGCTCAAACTGTCTTCTGAACTGAAGGCTCACAGTCAAATTCTATCCATCTACCATGACTGTGGAGACAGAGGCATCATGTTGAAAGCTACACTGGGTCCTGCTCTGGTACAGGCAATATAAGTACAGGTAGAATCTTAGGTCAAGCATCTAAAAATTAAGGTAACTATTTTTTTTTTTTTATTTGTTAAAATTGGGCCTTTTGATTCACAGTATTTTGTTATATTACCAATAACACTCAGCTACATTTGCTACTATCTCTGTGTGCAATTAAAGGTTTTTCATGCTCTGTTAACAGAGCAGTCTTGTAGACAGACCTCATCCCAGGTATGAAAACAAAATGGTTCCTTCTGCGAGTTTTACATTAATCTATCAAAAGGCTTGTTGGCCTTTGCTGGTGAGAACACCAAACTACCCACCTCTGTTTCCTATTACAATTTAAGACCAGAATTAAGGACTGTATATACAGTCCAATTTTTTAACACCTAACCAAATCCTTCACACACAAAATGATACTGAGACAACTCTTTTTTCACTGTACCACATTCCACTCCTGTGGGAATCTGCTGAACCTCAACCCAACAAAATGGCCATAGTCAGCCAAATAATCTGCACAGAGGGTGTGCTTTAAGTTTCCAAACAGAGGAGAACAGCTAACATACTATAAATTCATATGTTGTTTTCCTTTATATTAACCTGGCATGTGAAAAAACACATAGAAGCAGCTCAAAGCAAGAACTCTGACTGGCCCAGCATGGGTCAAAACTAAGAGTCTGCAATCCTCAGAACTTGTTGCAAAGACAGATTCTACAGGGGCAAGTATTTAAAGCATCTGCTCCTTTATGCTGAAAACACATTCCCCAGTAGCAAAATTACAGGTATTTTCTCATTCTGTGCTCTTCAGAAAATTCTTGCAGATCTAATAATTCCAATGATAGTGAACAAGCACTTGTACCCTGCCTTGATGTAAGGGCTAATTACAGCCCTGTGGGACTTGGCTTCTCAACAAAAGCAGAATTGAAAATTTGTTATTCTCTGCCCCAACACATCTCACAAATCTCTTGGCAATCTTGTTTTACATAGACAATGCTATTTTAAAAGATGAATTAATTATCTTTTACAAAGATAATAAAATCATGGGATATAGGGACTATGTAAATTATTCTTGTTTTTCTCACTTATCTTGTCTCAAATTAGCTGCACTTATTATTATGTATCAGCTTACTGTCTCCTTCTAGATAGGTAAGACACAATTCATAAATAGTTTAAAAAAACTTTATCAGACTATTGCAGGTACAAATCAACATTTTTCCTCACAAATTTTAGAGCAACTTGCACTTTATTGTAACAAACTGAAACAATCAACAGTCAAAATCCTCAATCTTTTTTCTTAGTTTTTCTAGGAACTTTTTAAATTCTTCTACCATTCCCTAACCAGGATTCTTTGCAATTGCTATTGCAATTCAGGACCAGAATGAAAGACTGTTAAGACAATCTCAAATGTACAATGTACCTAAACTCTGTTACATAAAACAGAGGGAGGGCTGAGTGGTCCCTAGCCAGAATCAGATACAGAAAGCCTGCAATGAGTTAGCCAGTAGTTCGTTGTTTTCAGTACTAATACCTCTGAAAACTCTTTTGTGTTTGCCTTGGATGAGCTCCAAAATCAATTCCCTCGTAGGTTAAATAATGAGATGACCCAAGAGTTGGAACACAATACATATTGTCTGAAGATGGGCAGAAGGAACAAATTTGCATGAACCATTGTTTTTTCTGTGGTTTCCTAAAAGAGAAGGTTAGTTTACTACAGTGTTCTTCCCAAATATTCAAATTCAGTTGGAGGCTGACCTCAAAGCACAGAGCCAGTATGGAATAGTTTGGGGTGAAAAGCTTCTGCTATGGAATGGTTTTGGAAGGACTCTGTCTCAAAAGGCTCTTCTTGAAATTGTGTGAAATCCCCATGTTAGGTCAGAGCAACACAGGCATAGGTAACTAGTTCAGAGTACCCCAATGTGAAAGGGGAAGGAAAGAATAAATCTGTTTAATGTCCTCTGAAGCTTCTAAAAAGTATAACAATAGAAGTAATGAAAAACCACTGTCATGCTGTTTGGTTAGGGACATCTGTTCCTTGCCAGCAACCTCTGTGAGCATGGAACCAGGTGCTCCTGCTACAGTTGTGTAGCTGCATAAATAGATACATATGAATATATATAATGGACAGTGAATGCTTTGGAGGCAGAAAAAAAATAAGAAAAAAAATACTTTCTTAGGTATATGTGAAGAACCTTTCTGCTTTTTGTCACTATTTGCCATTTGAATTTTACAAGAAGAATGACAGTAAGCAGACTTGAAAAAATGCAATTATTTTTCCAAGACAAGCATTTCAACAAATGACTCTCCTTTTTAATAAAAATACATATCCTCTCATGACATTATAATTAATTTGGTAATATTCAGTATTCACCTAGTGAACCATAAACAGAATAATATGCCTAAATTGTTTTTCCCAGGCAACTTTTCATTAAAAATCAATTACTTATCATGAAATGTGAAAAATTAGTCAGGCACCACCAAAGTTCATGCATGGTTACAATGAAAAATGTGTGCCCTTTAAAGTAGGCATTGTTCCTCTCAAACATGTACTCAAACAGGCATAAAAGGTCTCTTTAAGAACATGTAATTACAAGCCATAACACCTAGGTTCTGCTATTTGCTCTGGTAGTCCTTCACATCCATTTTTGAATTTACGGAATCATGGAATTGTTAGGGTTGGAAGGGACCTCTGGTGATCACCTCATCCAACCACCTGCCAAGGCAGGGTCACCTACAGCAGGTGCCAAAGGTGGGGTTTGAATGTCTCCAGAGGGAGACTCCACAAGTCCCCGGGCAGCTGTGTCAGTGCTCTGCCACCCTTAAGTAAAGAAGTTCTTCCTCATGTTGGGGTGAAACCTCTTGTGGTGTAAGGTCATTGTTCCTGGTCCTGTCGCTGGGCATTGATGAAAAGTCTGGCACCATCCTACTGGCACCCGCCGCTTTTATTTGATAAATAATTTAAGTCACTTTCCATCAAGGTATTAAAAATCGGCCTTAAATCGCTACATTTCCGCCCGAGCACATCACTCTTCACCTCACACTCTCCTTATGGCGGCAGCGAGACACGCGCCTGCAGCACTGCTTTGCCCTTAGGAGCCCTTCAGGAACAGGGAATAGCGGGGTGCACTCGTGTTGCAGCCGTACCCCTTCCCCTTTCCCCGTTTTCTAAAGCGGAGAACACAAGGTCGGCAGCGACACCCACTTCCCAGCCCACGGCCCGCTCCAGGCGGGCTCAGGCGCCCAGGCAGCGGGTCCTCAGCGCAGCCCCGCCTGTCCCCCGGGGCGGCGCTCCGTGACGGACAGGCCGAGCCCGGCGAGCCCGGCGTGCCGGGATGACGGAGGCGGAAGCGGCTCGGGGAGGATGTAGCGGCGCTGGCAGCGGCTGTGGCGCCGCGATCTCCCCGCCCCTGCAGCCGGCCGGCCCCGCCATGGAGGTAACGCGGCGGGCGGCGCGGCTTGGGCAGAGGGGCCGCGGAGCCCTCGGGGTGACCGCAGCTGGGGCGGGTGCGGAGGGGGCGGTGCGTGACCTTGGCACGCAGCACGGGGGACCGGGGAAAGTGCGGACCAGCCCCTCCCACGCCGCCGGTTCCTTTCCCTTCCCGCGGCGACGCGCGGAGAAGCCCGTGGGCCGCTGGGCGCCCTTTGCCGCCGCCTCGCAGCCCCCGCGGGTGGCGCAGCCCCGGCGGGCGGCAGCTGTGAGGGAGGCCGGGGGTGGGAAGGGGGGCCCTGCCGCTGCCCTGCGGAAATGCGAGCGCTGGTGCGGGCTGCGAGGGGCTTGTTTAGTGCCCCTCCTGCTTAGAAGGTTGGGACGTCCCCCTGTTGGCACGGGCTGGGGAGGGTGGGCAGCGTTGACTCGAGGGGGGCGACACTTGGGTGACACACGGCCAGGGCGTTGAGTGGTTACTTGTGTGACAGCACCCACGGGCAAACAAGGGTTCCTTTTCCACTGAGGTGACCCGGTGTGTTAACAGGACGTCAACTGTGAAACACCTACCAACGCAAACAAATAAAACCACTGAAGTACTTGTATCTAGTGTAGCTTTTATAAACACCAAGGCAAATCCAAAGGCAGCGTTGAGGAATTTTAAGTTCACACATTAAATTAACTCTCCTGGTAGTGCCTGTGCTGCTCGTGTGCCACATTCTAATAGAGATTCAATGCCACTGTTGGTTGAAGCAATCACAAGCGTTTTGATGTGACTTGGTACACTTAGGGTTGGTGATGTCTAATAGTTGCACACTGCTCAGAAAATTGCTGTTCATGATGGCCACTAATGCCACAGTTCACAGCAAAGGCTAATATATTGCATTTATACATTGGTTAGGCTTTCTAAGAGTATGTTAAGCTATTGCAAAAGTAAGGGATAAATAGCTGTTAAAATACATAGAACATCTTGAAGTGTGGCATGGAAACCCCTTAGTGTAGGGGGTAAAGTAGGCTTGAAATAAAATCTAAAAAAAGAATGTATGTGTGTGTGTGTGTGTGTGTGTGTGTGTGTGTGTGTGTGTATATCGGTAAACTATGGAAGCATCCAGATTTCAGAATGGTGGACTAGAAACTGTGGGAACCCAGGGCAAGGGGAATATCTCCCTGTCTACCCTGGGGTGCTCTGACTCCCCAAGCAGTGTTGTATTGGGCTCAAAAGTATACTTAGTAGCTGCTGGCTTACAGCTTGGATGCAACTAATCAATGAAAAGTTCAGGGTTTTTTGGTGGCTTATGTTCCTCATTTGTCTTTTAACTCAAGTGGTTGAAGCCCTCTATATGAGCTGCCTCTGGTTTCTGTTACCAGAACAGCAAAACTGGATGCATTGTTTTACACAGTATGTGATTCTGCTTCTGTATGTATTAGCTTAAAATAGTAAGGAGTAAAAGTATTGTGAGAAGAAAATTTGTCTGACCTTGCTGTAGTATGGAGAGTGGTGAGCTGTCATTTTCTGAACAGTACATGCAGTTTGTTATAATTCATTATGCTGTCCAAGTGCTAAAATATTAGGAGTGTAAAGGTTGACAAAGTTTTACATGCTAAGAAAATCTGAAACTTTAACTTTATAGCTTTGTTTTTCCTAATGCTTTGCAATACGTTTTTTTCTAATAAGTTTCCTTTTGCCATCTTAAAAAAAAAAACCCCAAATACTTAGCATATGTGTACATAGATGACTATAACTGCCTTTGTCCTTGGTCTTGAACTCATATGGTACTTGAACTCATATTTCTAAAGGTGATACTTTTTATTATCTGTATCACCTCTTCTGTCTAAATTACTAGTGATTGCCCATTCTCATAATGGTCAGATCCAGTTTGGTTCTTCCTTAGTTTCTACTATAAGGGTTTTGATTTTTTTTGGCAGAACGAAGAGAGTAGCAGAATAAAAGTGAGGGTAGGTGTGTACACATACACACACACATCTAGATATATAAAAATACAAATATTTATATATTAAATATAATTTTATATATTATTAAATATATTTATTTAATAAATAAAATTATTTAATAATAAATTATTATTTAATTTAATAATAAATTATTTATTGATAAATTTATTAATAAATTTAATAATAATAACCTCTTTATTTTTATACTCATGCACATATGATAGATAGTATGAAGAAAAAAGTAGGGTGAAGGTGAAGGCTTGGAAATGCTATTCCTAATACATTGGAAGCATCTGTTCCCTTTTCCTTCGCAGCATCAAGGCTGCATACATTTCTTTGTGTTCCTGATTATACATAAGCATATCCCATATAAACCACTGTAAAGTAACAGTCTCCCAGGTTAAATCTGTGGAAGTTTACAGTGAAAGGCATTTTGCTTGTATTTTAGGGATAGGGAGTCCAGAATTTGCAGAGCCTTTTCAGATATGTTTGTCAGGGCAGCAATCCTAGTGGGAACTAGTATGTTTAAAAAAAAAAAAGGAAGAGAGGGGTTATAATTTGTCCAAATGAGCCCTGACGTTTCTGAGTCTTTTGGAATATATTTGATAGGCTAACAATTGTAGTGATAAGCCAGTGTGTTTAAGAAGGAAACAAGAAACTATTAGTAGCTTATGTGGTTTAAAAGTTCCCAAGGTTTGATTTAACTGCAACTCCAATACAAGTTTTTTTAGGTGTTTTTTTTTGTTGTTGTTTGGGGGGGGTGTTTTGTTTATTTGGTTGGTTTGGTTTTGTTTTGGTTTTTTTGTTGTTGCTCTTGCTTTTTTTTTTTTTTTTAATGTCTCTTTTAAGAACAAGATAGTGAGTCATGCTTTTGAAACTGCTTGTAAATAAAATTAATTTGCAATACTGTATCAGCTAGCTCTACATGTCCATTCAGTAATGGAATCATAAGATCATACTGGTTTGGACATTGGGAGCTTTCTATTCTGCTGTTCTAATAATCACAGTAGATCTTTTTCTGTTGTTTTTGACTCATCCTCCAAATACATGTTGTTTTAAAAATTTTGGTTTAGTTTTTTTCTTGTGCTTTTGCTATATTCAGTTCCTCTCTGTTTGGAGACTTTCAGTTAGTTCTTTTGGTAGTCTTACACCAAAAAGTCTGTTACTGCAGATTGTACTTTATTTTGATAGATTGTACTTTATTTTGTTGTAGGTTCAAGATGCTGGGCAAGAGATGGTGGCCTCTTCTGGAACACCAGGATCAGGCAAATCCAAGGTAATCAGTCCTCACAAACCTAATATATTTGGCTAGCAGTAGTTGCAAGGGTTAACATGCAAGCTGTGACTACTAGGAAGACAAAGATATTTTTAACATTTCTTCTAGACAGGAAAAATTAACTTATAAACATTAAGATAAAGTGTTTTGGAAACCATGAGAAAATAAATCTCTTTTTGTTATGTTCACTTCCTGTTATATTTGATAAGTTATTAATGGCATCTAGTTTTGGCAGCAGTCTGTTTCATAATGGACCCAGACATCTTTGCATACATAGGAAGTAAATTTAAACAATTACAATGTTAGGTCAGCATGCTATTTTCAAAATATTGCTTAAATTGTATTACTGAATTGTAATCCTTCCTGAGTTTTCGTAACTGATGCTGCCCAATTGTGTGTTTCAGAATTGTTTCAGAAATGTACAGAATGAGGAGTAGTTTCTGTTACTGTAATTGAAATTACAGAATTGGATAACAGAACATCAGTAACTTGGACTGTTATTCTTCTTTGAAATGTTACTCTTCTTGCAAATGTATGGTAGGAGTTTCTTGTCCTAAAATTCAGCTTTTTGGGCGTCAGATGCTAAAATGCCTTGTTTCTATTTCCCTCTGGGTTAGAGGAAACTGGTTTCTCTGATACATAGTTTCTTTACAGCTGGACACATTGCCCAAAGAAGACCTCATCAAGTTTGCAAAAAAGCAAATGATGCTTATACAGAAAGTGAAGTCAAGATGTGCAGGTATCTTACTGGAAAGTGCAATTTCTGCCTTAATGCTTGGCACTACCTGACCTTTTCAAATATCACTGTGTGTTTTTGATAGGTAGATTTAAATTCTAGGCAAAAATACTAGACTTTATTTTTCTTCAATTTTGCTATTTATGGTGGGAGGACAAGGACTGAAGTAATTTGATTAAGAAAGAGAAGAAAAGAGGCGTTGCTTTTGTCAGGTATTAAATTAATTTTGGTCTGACAGTATGGCATGATGGAACAGTGTAGCTTGTGGAAAAGTTGAAGTGGGATTTGTCATTTTCTCTTCCCTGTATTGATGCAGGTTGCTTTTCAGGAAGCAAATGGGAGGAGGAATGTCTGATATTTTTTTGCCTAATCAATAGAGTGTAGTTTGTTGTAGAGTACAATGACTTCTTTAAGATACTTGGCTACTTTATATTTGATAATTTATTGCTTTAACAAGAAATTATAAAATATGCCAAACAAAATTTTATGCTTAACACCTGAAAGTACCTGTAAATCTGTGCTCTCATGTGCTGTCCTTGTCCATTCTGCTGTCCCTTTTCCTCCAGTGGCCCACTACTTGGACTGGTGTCACTTCCCCTTGTTTGGAATGACAGTTATGCTGTCTGCTGGTAGCTGCCCTCTGAAACAATAAGGATACAGAAATGGGCTGTACCGGGCTTTTCCTCAGTGTGGTTATTCATAAGATCTTGCTGTTCTACTTGCTGCCTATTTTTAGAGAAACAGTAGAAACTGAGTATATTTCCTCTGATTTAAATTGACCATGAAATAGAAGGTAAGAAGATCTTCAGAAAAATTTCTATCTGTTGTCCCTATCCAAGCAAGGAAGTTTTGCTTCCTCAGGAAACCATGCTTGGTGACAGGACTGGAGAAGTAGTACTGAATATTTGTTCTCTTTCTGTTAGTTCTTTCTATCACTCAGTAACAAACAAAAGTTAATGAAATAAAAGACATCTCTGATTTGAATAGAAGTGTTGTCAGGCACAGGATTTACTAAAAATTTGCTATTGTGATGCAGCATCAATACATACTATCAAATTTCTTTACATTTTAAGAACTGGAGAAAGAAATTGAAGAACTCAGATCTAAAGCAGCTGCTGCAGGAGCTGATGATATTATTCAGGTAGGAATATGTAATTGGTTTCTATTGTATTATGTAAAGTTAGCTGAAATAAATCCACATAAATAATTTGGTAGTTAATAGCTTGAAAACCATTACTCAAATTGAGTGGAATCAATCTGCAGGAATCCAAGACACTTCCTAAAACCTTTTTTTTTTTTCTTCTCCCCTCACATCCTTACTCCACTTGCCAGCAAACACTCTTGGTTCTGTGAGGAATAGTACAGAGTAGTACACTTTCCAGGCACTTACCACAGCACTTCAGTACTTGAAGAGGGCTCATAAGATGGGATTTTCAGCAGGGCCTGTTGCCATAGAACAAGGGATAATGGTTTTAAACGAAAAGAGGGTTGATTTAGGTTAGATATAAGGAAATTTTTTTTTTTTTTTACACAGAAGGCAGTGAAACATTGGAAAAGGTTGCTCTGAGAGCTGGTAGATTCCTCACCCCTGGAAATATTCAAGATCAGGTTGAATGGGGCTCTGAGCAACCTGATGGAGTTAAAGATGTCCCTGCTCACTACAGGGGGTTGGACTAGATGGCCTTTAAAGGTCCCCGCCCACCCAAACTATTCTGTGACTCTATGAATGTCCCCAGGAAGACTTTTCCTCGTGTGGCTGGTTAGACCAGCTTTAGTTTATTTTGGAGTGACCATTGCAGAAAGACTTCAGCCATTTAGAAAAAGTTCTGAGACAGTTGTTTGATAAGATTAGAAATACATAATTAAAGTTGCATGTCACAAGAAATACTTTTAGGATGTTTTTCTCAAGATAAGGGTTATAGCGTATGAAATCGAAAATTAGTAGTGAGGAGGAATTTCTTACTTACAGAATTGTTTTGAATAATTTGGATGGAGATTTCTTTTCTACAGAAAGGGAACTTCACCACCATCACCTGGTAATAAAAAATTAGCTGATCACAACTGCAATTTTTAAAAGAACCCAAAATCATTGCTTTAGCCTACTTGTTTCATATCAGTTGCATTTGGGCTGAAAGCAATTTTTAAATTGCTGACTGATGTGTTTATTAGATAAAAAGTGTCATAATCTATATATGAGTTCCTACATTTTGCAATAATCACTGTTTCAATTGTTCCTTCTTTGAGTGATCTTTCTCATTTAATATTAGGCTCTCACAGAAAGGCTGGATGCTGTACTTCTGGAAAAAGCTGAAAGTCAGCAGCAGTGCATAGCTCTGAAAAAAGAAAACATTCAAATAAAGCAAGAAGCAGAGGTACTGAAATGAGCCATGGAACATTACTGAAATATTTCAGAATTTTGTTTATTTTCTAGGTTTGCTTGTAGTGTATCTATTTTTAATCTTTTTCTTCACTTACCTGTGTTCTAGCTCTTAAAAATGTAAAAAAATATAAAGGCTATATATATAAAATTTATATATTTTCTCTGTACCCTCTGGTTTATAGTAATAAATAGAAAATTCTTATATGCACTGTCTAGATCCACAGCTGCAAGAAGAATTCAGTCTGTGCATTAAAAGCCTACATAGGCTTCAATCAATCAGCTCTATCTTTCCATGGGAACACAAAGGTTTACAAGGTAAACCTTTAGATATTCATGTGAGTTTTACCTCTAGATATTCATAAGAAGGAGTCTGCCAGCCAAGGCACCTATGTTATATCAATAACCTCAA
Source organism: Vidua chalybeata (assembly GCF_026979565.1). NCBI lineage: Eukaryota > Metazoa > Chordata > Aves > Passeriformes > Viduidae > Vidua > Vidua chalybeata. Next base: position 27,162,046 of record NC_071531.1, on the reverse strand, counting down.
TTAATGATAAAGTGAAGACTGAATTGCTTGCAATTGATGGATATTGTTATATTCCAGATACCTGAATTTGATGCACTAAAAGTAATCTGATCCTTAATACATTATCAGAATAATTGCTAAAGCTAAAGTCTATCATGACCATTTTGTGAAATTATGCTGGTAAACATGATCTAGGACTTAGTTTTCCTTTCTCGTTTTGCAAATGTTCTTGTACTCTCTGTAGTGTCTTCTGAATGGAGTTGTCCTAATACAGTTAGATATTTAAAAGCTATAGCAGTTTTTAAAACTGTGGACTACTAGGTTTTCTAATTCATTATTGTAAACAGTTCACTTGGAAATTCTGTGTGCTAAATTACCCGCATTTAATAATTTGCTTGTTTGTTTAGGCTGCGGTGGCTAAAACAGAAGAATTGCAGAAGAAAGTGGAACAAGCAAGAATTGACTCTCTGGAAGAAGTAAAAGCTCTGAAGAGTGAATTAGCAAATGCACAATGCAAGCACAATGAGGATTTAAAAAAGCTGAAGATGGAATTAGATGAACAAGTAAAGAAACAAATAGAGCTGGTGGAACAGGTTGAATGTTACAATGATAGTCAAAAAGAAGTTAAAAGATTACAAGATGATGTCCAAAGAATTACATCTACTTATGAGGAGCAAATTTTGTGTCTGAACAAGCAGTTGGAAGCTGTGAATGAAGACAAAAACAAAGAAGTGACAAATCTGCAAGAAACTATTAAAAGCAACTCTCAGTGTTACCATAATGAAATAAAAAATCTGAATGAAGAGCTTAAAAAATTAAAAACTGCTCATCAGGAAGAGGTGTCAGAACTAATGCATCGGATTGAAATATCATCTAAAGAAAATGAAGAAAAGCAAAATCAAATAAATCAGTTAGAGCACAATCTGACAGAGAAAAATGCCAAGGATGAAATGTGTGCTCAGGCTGACCAGTGTGAATATGACTTGGAGCAGCTGAGAGAAGTCTTACATAAAAATTTAGAAAACAAGAGAGATGTTGCAGATACACAAGAAGAACCTTGTGTAAAAGCAAAAATGGAGGAAAAAGTTAGGTACCTGGAGCACAGTTTAGAAGAACTCCAGTCCCAGCATAGTATATTAAAAGACGAGTTAACTTATATGAGCAATGTCAAGATAAAACTGGAAGAGGAAATCCATCGTATGAAGGATGAGTACTTTCATGAGCGGGAAGACTTGGATTTTAAGATAAATGAATTGCAGCTTACTAAAGAAGATTACTGCTGTGTAATTGAAAAACTAAGATTGGAGCTTCAAGCAGCAGGACAGCACTATGAAACTGCTGCAAAAGAGCACAAATTAGAGATTCAAACTCTGAAAGATCAACACCAGAGAGAAATTTCTGAATTAAATGAAACGTTATTATCTGGTTCTGAAAAAGAACAGATGGCATTCGTTTTTGAAATGCAGGAACTTAGAGAACAACTTGAAAAGCTAACTCAGGAGAAGGAAGAAGCAGTGTCCAGTTACAACAGCCTGAGAGAAACAATGGAAACTCTACAGGCTGAGCTAGGTGAATCTGCTGGAAAGATCAGCCAGGAGTTTGAATCAATGAAACAACAGCAAGCTTCTGATGTCAGTCAACTGCAACAGAAACTCCGAGCTGCTTTCAATGAAAGGGATGTTCTCCTTGAAACTGTAAATCGCCTCCAGGAAGAAGTAGAAAAATTGTCATCTAATCAGTTAGAGATAGAAGAACTTAAATGTAAAATTGTTAGTCTTCAGGAGGACAATAGCACAATGAGAAGTTCCATTGACCAAAAAGAGATTACTGTAAGAGAACTGGAAGAGAAGATTGTTGCTCTTACTGATCAAAACAGGGATATTTTAAATGATGTAAAATGCTTGGGTGAAGAGAGAGAAACACTTCAGGAAACGTGCAAGCAAGAACAAGTTAAAATTCAGGAACTTCAGCAAGCAGTAGATGTTGCTAACCAGGGCAATAATGACCTGAAACAAAAGGTGGAGGAATTAACAGAGAGACTGAACGAAGCTTTAACTTCAAAGGGTGAAAATACTCAAATGCTAGAGCAACTAGAAAAACAGATTGAATCTCTGGTACGTGATAAAGAACAGCTTTCATCTGAAGTGTACACACTTCATGAGGAAAATAAGAAACTCAGTCAGGAAAAAGGTGAATTAAGTGAAAAGCTGGGAAGGACTACATCTGAAAAAGATAGTTGTTTAGTATTGAAAGAGCAGTCTGAAAACTTAGAAAAAAAACTACAAATGATGACTGCAGAAAAAGACCATATATCAACATTACTTGAAAATGAACAAGTGCACACATCCCTTGTAAGAACACAGCTGTACCACCTACTTGAGCAAGTGGGGTTCAGCTTTTCAGATTCGAATGAAGAATATGATTCTCTTAACTTGTTAAAAATTGCAAATGAATGCTTGTCAAAAATTAAAGAAGAGCAGTGCCTTGCTCTACAAAAGGAGGAGGAAGTCATTAGTTTGCAGCGAGAAGTTGAGAGATTAGAGGAAGAAAATACAGCTCAACATAGAGAACATAGATCCCTGATTGAGGATTTTGAAAAAGAAAAAAATCTCTTGAGAGAAGAACTGGAAGGAGTATTGTCTGAAAAAGAAGCGCTTCAACGCGATATCCAGGAGCTGAGGAATGCCAGTGAAAAAACAAGGATTGAAAATCAAGATCTTTTAGCTAATACTGAAGAAATCAGTCAAAAACTTGCTCTTTATGAAAGTCAAATACAAGAACGGCAAAAAGGACCTGAAAAACAAGACGACTTAAATTTCATTCTGGAGCAAAAGGAAAATGAGCTTAGAAATGTGAAAGACGAACTGAGTTCTCTAAAGGTTATATTTTGTTATTGAAGTATAAAGACTAAACCTCTAAAGTCTTCAGAATTAAGGTTCAAAAAATACTTTCAATTCTCTCTTTTCTTGTTTTTTTCTTTTTTTTCCCTTGGCCTCAAAGTGAGTCTCCCTCCTAGAAAGCACATATTTCAGAGTTTTCTAGCACCTCAGAATTCCCTTCTTTCCCCCAGGAAAAAAAAAAAAATTAAACAAAACCAATCATAATGCTTTTTTGACAAAAGTTGCTTGTACTTGAACCTTTATTCCCATCAATATCCCTTGAAGCAATCGATTGACTAGATGGACTACCTGACCTCATAATCTTTCACCTCTAACTTTCTGTGGTTCCATCTCAAACAAAACTTCTTGATTTGCATTAGCTTCAGGTCTTGGGAATTGCTGGTTTTGTAAAGCTGCCAGATGCAGAATGAGGGTGTCTCCCCTTTTTTGTCCTTGGACAGGATGGAAAGCAGTTCTTAAAAGATTGGAATGTTCTGCTTTCAGCATAACTGTGCTTTCACCAAGCTGATGCAAAGTTGCTCATAAGGGCTTTCCTGGTTCTAAGAACATAGTTTAGCTGTAGGTGAAACTTCTGGTGGCTTGTTAGGGACAAAACAGGTACCGCAAAGAAACGTTTGTAATACTTCTTATATCTTTGTTTATGATACAGAATTTAATTGAGACAATGACTGAGAAAACTGATCAACAGTCTTCAGTGGCAGAGCTTCAAGAAAAAATTGGTATCTTTCTCACTTTTTTCCTGTTGTATAAATGGTCTGACTTCTTTGGATATGTACCTTTTCTTTCTTTGCATGATTGTCCTGTATTTCCACAAGTCGAGGAAGATGAGGAAGTGGATATTAATGCATCTTCCTACAGTATTCCTTCCACTGGGGATTTAAAATGTTAGCAATTTTAAGTTAGATATGATTTGGTAGTTTTTAAGGCTTTTTCTTCCTCTGTACATCTGTCTATAAACAGTGTAGTGGTTTTAACCTTTATTTTTTAATATGGGAAATTTATCAGTAAGAATCCCTGAGGCTACCAGAAGGAAAGGGAAGTAACACTGCCAAAACTACTGTTGCTTTATTGCAGTTACCCCAACACAAAAGCAGGAAAATGCTTCTGAGTTGTTAGATTTATGTAGAAGTAGACAGGAGTATCGCTTTTAAACTGTGATGGAAGCTTCTGAAACGGGGAAAGATTGTCTCTAAGATTGCCTCTAAGTTCTCTGTGTGTCTGGATGTTTTAGCTTCAAATTAAGTGCTTGACTGAATGAAATACTTGGACATCTCCCACTGCTTTATATTTTGTTTGGTTTTAAAGTCATGCTGATGTTTGTGTTCTAATTGAATTTCGTTTAATTTCATTTCTTGGGAAGAAATGGAAAGGTATAATTATAAATTTTCTTATGTATTTCTTTTAGGGATGCTTGAAAAAGAATCTGCTGAAAAAGGAGAGAAGCTAAATAAAATTAAAGTGGTTGCTGTGAAAGCAAAGAAAGAATTAGATGCCAGCCGAAAAGAGGTACCCTGACTACTTCCTAATATGAATAAGATTCTGCATGGAGGGCCTTGTTTTAATGACACACTCTTCTTTCCAATAAGATGCAGACTCTGAAGGAAGAGTTGGAGTTGGTTCGATCAGAAAAAGATCAATTGTCTGCTTCAATGAAAGATGTAATTCAAGGAGCTGAAAGCTATAAGGTAAGAATAGTGCTGCATTCACAAAAGACAGTAAACTGTCAGAAAATACTTTGGGTTTGAAGCCTAGCCTGGATATATGTTGCTATTTAATTGCACAATTATGTTTGGCAAAAGAAATTATGTCAGTGCAGTTGAATACCAGAATCAAGAAATGTAAGGTTCTCTAAAGGGAACCATGCAGCTGCTGTCAGAAGAAAATGAGACACTTCCTTTCTACTGGAATGCTATTTTTAACCCTTTTGAATCTAGCATCATACATATCAAGCAATATGTTGCTAGGCAAAACATGAATCCCTGTGAATTCTGAAAAGTACATAAAATTGAAGATCAATTTGAAAATCCTTAAATGATAAAGACAAGCTTGTAATTTCCTGGGAGCAAGTCTTTTTGGAGCACATCTCTGGGCACATGAAGCAGAAGCAGGTGACGAGTCAGCATTGCTTCCCCAAGAGAAAGCTGTTCCCTGTAAGACTTAGGAGAAGCTGAGGGAACTGAGGTTATGTAGTCTGGAGAAGAGCAGGCTCAGGGGAGGCTTATCGCTCTCTCCAAAGAGACCTGAAGGGAGGGTGTAGTCAGGTGGGGATCAATCTTTTCCCTCAAGCAACAAGATAGGACAGAGGGAAATGTCCTTAAGTTCTACCAGGGGAGGTTTAGATTGGATATTAGGAACAGTTTCTTTACAAGAAGGGTGCTTGAGCATTAGAACAGGAGAACAGGGAAGCAATGGAATCACAATCCCTGGTGGTATTTAAAGTATAATAAGTAAACACAGCAAGCACTTTATATACAAGAATATAAACACGGCACTTAAGGACATATGTTAATGGTGGATTTGGCAGTACTGGATTTACAGTTGGATTAAATGATCTTAAAGAATCATCTAAATGATTCTGTGACATCGTCAAGAGTCTTACATCCACTCTTGTCCCTCCTTCTCCCCCCAAACACAAGAAACATTGATAACTTGAAGTGATTTCAGTGGAGGGATGACCAGGGTGCTCAAGGGAATGGAATAAGTGAGGAGAAGTTGCTCAGCTTGGAGAAAACTTCAAAGGAACCTGATAGGAGTCTTCCAGTACCTACAAAGACATTATGAAGGGAAGAGAGGTTATTAATGGTGGTGCAAGATAAGACAGTAGTCCTCAATTGAAGGGAGATATTCCAACTGGAGACATGAATAAACATTTTTATGTTGTGAGAATGATCAAGCTTTTGAATAGGTTGCCTAGTGGAGTAGCCATCTCCATTTTTGGAGGTCCTTGGAAAGACATGATGGGACAAAGCTCTGAGCAACCTGGTCTCATTTCACTGCTGACCCTATTTTAAGCAGGAGGGTGACACCTGCTGAGCTGTCTTCCAACCTGAATTATTCTAGAATGTCATGGACTGAAAGGGGTTTCTCACAGAGCCTGTAAGGGAATGATAGCTTTAATTTTATTCTGATATTTCTGATGTTGCAGTAAGACAACTCATATAATGAAATACTAGGTAAGCATGCCTCAGAGGTATAGAATGTGCTTATGCAATACATCTTGTAAAAAACGATGCCTTTGTGTTTGTATGTGTTAAGAATCTTTTGATGGAATACGACAAGCAAGGAGAACAGCTGGATTCTGAAAAAAGCAGAGCAAATAATCTTGAACGTCAGATAGATGACCTCACAAGACAGCTACAGGTGTCATCTGAGCAGGTCAGTTCCATATGTGGGTCTGATCTATTGATAAGTACCATAAAAATTAATTCTGCCTATTGGGTGCAAGTCCTAATCATGTGATTGTTACTATAGTTTCATAACCTAAGTGTGTTTTAGGTAGTGACTTGAAATTCAGAGTGGTTTGTTTGTTCCTTTTCCACATTTGATATCTTACCTGGGCCATGACAAAGATAAATATATCTAGAATGTCTGACTTTGTCAATAGAAAGTGTTTATTTTATCCCAGGTCAACTCACAGAAAAGAGCAGATCACCTCTGGCTTGATTTTGGACCTACAGCTCTGCTGCAAATATCAAACTTGCACTGTTTCTCTGACTGCAACCTACATTTCTCGTTAAGTGCAGTAACCTTTAACTGAGACATTTTTTTTTCTTCTATTTCTTCAACAAAATGTGGCTTTGGGACTTTTTAATTTTTTTTGTTTAATCAACAGAGTGTTTAAATATACTAAATAAATTATAAATTTTGCATTTTTCACAAGGATGAGACTTTAGGATGCATTGTAGAGTACTGTAGTGGCATTCAGAAGAGTCTTAGATAGTAATTAAGAGGCTGTGAGACACATTTTTGCAAAGCTTACTACAATGGTTTTAAATCCTGGTATTCAGGATTTAAATTCCCAGGCCCCATACACTGAAGATCCACCTAGGCCACTGTTTCCTTATAAACACAAGCCAGTAGTCAATAGCATAGGAAGAAATAAGAAATAATAGTATATATTCTGCTGATCATTCACGCTTTGCATGTTTCAAGTTAGTTATAAAGAATTTGTAAATAAAACGCTGTTTAGGTAGTTGACATATTTCACTTATACTTCATTCTTAATAGGCAAAATAAAGACTAGCATACATCATTGAAAATGTCAAAATTAAATCTGTTAAAGTCATTGCAAAAGTATGCCTGATGCAGTAGAGTTCTTACTATGTACTGGTGGAAGACTTGGTGGTTCAGTCAAAGCTTGCAGTTCAGCCTTTTTTAGGAGTTAGTAGTATGATCATTTGTTTATAAATACAGGCAGCTGTATTTGGAGTGTGGCAATAGGTATTGAAATACTGTATGGTTGCAAGGGGAAGGTGATCATGCAGAAAGCATAAGTTTTTGGGTATTTTTTTCAGATTTCTTTTGATTCTTGCCATTTTACAGAAAGCTGGGCAAATTAACTGAACAAAATAACCAACATGTGCTTATGGCTTTAATTTCACCTGTTTATTTATCTGCATTAACAGAATTAAGCTGGACAAAAATCATCTATAGGAGTGTTGTTTGTAAGGGATTTTGATAGAAATCAGTGTTGGGTATTTTTTTTTTAATACAGAAAATATTTTATCTGTTAACATTGCACAGCTTTTGTTCAAAACAAAATTCAGCTTCTGTTTTTATCATTCCTCTGTGCTAATTTCAGCATGATCAGTTGCGCTCTGCTAATGAAGACCTCCTGGCTCGCGTTGAAACACTGCAAAATAATGCTAAGCTGCTGGAAACTCAGATACTGGAGATACAAAGAGCCAAAGCAAAGGCTGACAAGGAGCTAGAAGCTGAAAAGCTTCTAAGAGAGCAGAAAACAAAGGTAGTACTTCATAGAGATGGTGAATGGGCTAAAGCATTACTTTCACTGAATGTGATTTCTGTTAGACCTTTGTAAACTGTGTTTGTATACACCAGGTTCTGCACTTTGCCTCTGTCTTACTTGACTTTTTTGAAAACTTGGTCTGTTCACTGAAAGAACTTTGCAAGGCTGTCAGTTCAGGTTAGGGGTATTTATACAGAATGTGAAAACCACTTCTGGTTCACAGTGATTTCCTAGGAAAGGAATCAACTATCTTTGTACAACGCAAGTGTGTGTGCGTGTGTGTGTGTGTCTAAGTATAGAAAGATGTTGGCATCTATTTTGAAATTGGACTGCATAATTGACAACTGCTTAAATTTCAGGAACATAGTGGTGCTCTCCGAGAAATGGAGGAGCTTCAGATGCAACTTCAGAAGGAAAAGAAACATCTGCAGAAAACTATGCAAGAGCTAGAGCTGGCCAGAAAGGTAGAGTTGCTATCCATGTTAGTGCTTCATGGACTACTGAAGAGTTTGGCCCATCTGGCTGTGTTGAATGCCTCCCTTTCTGTTCTGAGGATTTTAAAGCTGGAGGTTTGCAAAATGGAGAATGTGAGGGCTTTTGCCCCTGGTTGTGTGCTTGGAGAGCTGAAATGTACTTTTGAAATTGGTTTTGGTCTTATTTTTTGTTTGTTTAGCTTGGGTTATGTGGCCTTTCATGAGCAGAAATAGGAATAGAATTCAGATGTCTGGAGTACATGTATAGTGCACTGTTAAGAAATTGCCTTGGTTGTAAGGACTAAAGATGACAAAAACTAATACATACAAAATACCTACTGATAAAACTAGCAACAGGTTTTTCAAAGCTTTTGATTCTGTTTAAAAACAGATTATTTACTGAGGATATGGAAACCCAGAGGATAGGTAATGTTTGTGGATATGGAGAGAGACAAAATCTTTGTCTGATGGGCAATATAGTTTTTTACAGAATTACAAAAGTCTTAGCAGGCAAGGCAAATTATAATCTTTAAAAATTCATTTTGTATACCTTGCAGGATGCTCAAAAGAGTACACTAATGGATATGGAAATAGCTGATTATGAAAGGCTAGTAAAAGAACTTAATCAGAAGATTACTGATAAAGACAGCAGAATAGAAGATCTGGAGCAAGAAACAGGGATTCAGAAAAAGAAACAAGAGACCCTACAGGAAGAAATAAGTGAGTAAGCTATAAACAGAAGAGTCACTATGGTATAGTTAGCAGTGGTAAATATACAATTCAGAAATAACTTCTCAAGTCAGCAAGTGAGGGTAAGCTTTGCAGGGAATACTAAACAGTTGCATTAGAAAAGCAATTTTTCTTTGATTGATAACCTTTACTAGGTTATCAATCACCTAATCCAGTGTTCAGCACTTAAAAGCCAATTTACCTGCGTGTCATACTGTGTTTATTGCCTGATAAAGTTATGAATAAGTTCTAAATATTGGTGACTGACAAGGGTTTCATTCAGATATACCACACTCATAAAACTTTACTGATTACCATGTGAAAATTCCATTTCTTCCTATGCTCAAGTGTAAATCTTGAAAACATTTCATTTATTTTACCTTTGTGATAACTTAAGAAAAGTTTACTAAAGTTACTGTAAGCTACTTGTTTGCAGCTCTTAAGGAATCTGTTGGAATTTTTAAAATATTTCCAGCATTTTTAAGGAAATATAAGAGGGGAAGTTTCCTTTGCATATAATTGTTTTTCTCTGCATTAGAGTCACTTCAGTCAGCTATGCAACAGGATGAGGAAAGAAATGCCAAGATAAAACAACTCCTGGTGAAAACCAAAAAAGAACTGGCTGATTCAAAACAAGCTGTAAGTCCATCGACTAATGACTGTGTATTCTGTTTTTAAACTAGATTTTAAAAAAAAACAGCTGGTAGCTGAATTTTTAGGTTACTGAGGTTTGGAGGTTTTTTTTTTAATCTCCAGGTAATTTTATCTTGCAGGAAAATGACCATCTAATGTTGCAGGCATCATTGAAAGGGGAACTGGAAGCCAGTCAACAACAAGTGGAAGCCTATAAGGCAAGAAAATTCACATTTTGTTAGTACAAGTTTTCTCATTTAAGTAGTAAGGGTGTGATTTGTCCTGGGCACATGGAATATAGGCTGAAGAATAAAGAGGTGCTATTTTTACTTTTAGGCTACTGGATCTTTTTCTTAAATGAGTTTTGTCTGTTTGCTGCTTTCCCCAAATATTTTTTCCTATGATTTTCTTTATGTGGATTTACCCTTTTTCCTCTTTCCCTTTCCACCAAAGGAGAGGACTGTGGAGTTTGAAGCTTGTAACTGGAAATTTTTTTTATGTTTCTTTCAAAATGGTAGTTGTTCAGTTTAAAAGCAGAAGAGCACAACATTGTCAGCAAAAATCTTAAGTGTTGTGTATCTGTATATTGAATAGAAACGTATTGGAATATAATAAAAGAAGCAGGGAAGGGAGAGAGGTTGGCTTTCTTAAATGCTGCCACCCCAGCATTGTAATTATATCTTCAATTCTCTCTTTAAACAGCATCACTTTTTAAAAATTATGTGGTAACCCATGTCTATTTTTTTATTCTATTTTTATTGGATTTTAATTTTGTATTCACCAGTTATATGCAGGAATTACTGTAGTAGAGTCCTAGGTGCTCAGTGGCATGTTTCCTTGGAGAAGTAAGAAAAGTTTTCATGATAGTCAAGTTTTCAACTGACTTTTTCAGATTCAAGTGGCTGTACTGACATCAGAAAAGCATAAAGTTCAGGAACAACTGCGAACGTCTTCAGAGCAGCACCAGCGTACGATGAGTGCTTGCCAGCAAAAAATTGCAGCCCTGCAAGAAGAGTGCAGAGCAGCCCAGGTATTCCAGTGGAAGAAGTAATCTTAGAGGCTTAAGAAGGGAGATTGCTTGCACTCTTTGCTTCTTCAAAAATATTTTGCAGATTTTTCACTCTTTTATTTTTGCCTGTCAAGAATTGCAAATTACCTCAGTAATTGAGTGGTGGTATAAAGGACAAGCCAGACTGTCCTGGTTGACATGTATCACTTGGGGTGAAACAGCTGGACTTGCATACTGCTATTTACAGTAGGGAAAAAACTTGTGGTAGTGGGGAGACAGGGTTTATTTAAGATGATCAGTAAATATACACTCAGAGAAAAGAAAATTCTTTAAAGAAAAGAGCACAAATAAAAAAAAAAGTATAACTTGCTTCATATAAAACCAATTAACATAGGTATCACTTTAAAGAAAAAAAAAGCCATGAAAAATATATTTGCAAGCACCTTTTAATATGCTGAAATATGAGCAGCTTCTTAATTGGCAGCTGAATTACATGGAAAAATGACACGGTTGCTGAAGTTGTTTTCTTGGGTTTTTTTGTTGTTGTTGTTGGGTCTTTTTTTTTTGTGAGAGGAATATGCAATGTGAGTTCTGGAAGGGTGGCAGTAATCTTTGCTGTGTAGTGTACAGTCAAGGATGACGCTACTGTGATGTGAGGCAGTTTTCTATATGTCCACAGAAACTCAGGCAACAGGTGAATTTAGAAGAAAAGACAGACCAAACACCTTTACAGTCAACTAGAATATTATATCTGGTGCTGTGTAATACCATTGCAAGACTGACTTAACTCCTCAGAATTATGCATAACTTTATGGCACATTAGAATTTTTGTCACCCTTGTAGTATTGGAGAGAAACAGAATTATACATATTTCTGTACTTTATGTTACCTTTGCCTTCATTTAAAGCTGTTCATAAATCTCCTGGCTTATGAATCTCTCAGTTGAATGCAGTTTTTGAATTTTCAAGTATTCTTTCTTTTCTTTAATACTGGTATACTGAAAATCAGTGTCTCAAGTTTCACATTATATGATACTCAGTTAAAATCTAAAGAAACATTATCTGTTATGGTGGTTGCTGTTTTAATTACCTGTTTTAAAGAAGGAAATGCAGCAGGTGGTTTTAATTTTTTTCAGTGTAAGATGCATTTCATTATAGAGAAATAAGGGAGCAATAGTCAATAGTATAACTTACGGGTTTGTTTTCTGTGTGATAGGCTGAACAAGCATCTGTTACATCTGAATTTGAGAGCTACAAAGTCCGTGTTCATAATGTTCTAAAACAGCAAAAGAATAAATCTACTTCTCAGACAGAATCTGAAGGAGCCAAACAAGAAAGGTAAAACTAACATTTTTACTTGATCTGCAATCTGACTGTGGCACTGTCTAGCTGAACAGAAGAAATACTATCAGTTCCTACTGTTGTGGTGCTCTATTAGTTTCTAATAGCTGGATTTGTCTTTTTAATAACCATTATTTTTGTGTAGATCACCTATTGTTACAGTTGGTAGGAGAAGTAAGCTCTTAGGAATTTTTTTATGACTCATGAGCAGAAATTAGCTTGCACATTCTATGTAGTCTTGATGCGTCATTTTCTCTCATGTGAAGTAGCCAAGTGCCATTTGCAACTAAGAAGAAAAGAGCAGATTGGTTCAGTTCAACTGAGCTCACTTTGAACTTTTTCAGGAGTGAGTGGTTAAGTGTAGGTAAAGCTCTGGATGCCAATTCAGTCATCAGTTACTGCAGATTTATGAAATCCTGTATGTTGTATCATATGAGGAAAGACTTGGAAGGAAAGTTACACTACCAAAAGTTCCCTGAAAATCCTTTAAGTACAGTCATAAGCCAGGTGAATTCAGATTTACTTCAGAAAATGTCTCAACTCACTGCAAAAGTCAGTCAGTTTCTGCAAGTTATTTTTATTAGCCATTGACGACTGCCCTTGGTGACAGACCGGGCGTTTATGTGTGAAATGCCAGGATTCGTTTCTGACGTGGACCCTCAGTCGGTACCGGCCATTGCAGCCAAACATCCACCAGAGGGCGACTTGTGCCTTGTTAGAGGACTTGGGTTTAGGGCTGGTTTGGAGTTTTTGAAACATTCTTGCTTTTGAAGCAAACAAACTGTAAGAGTTACATTTCTTTGTCTGTCCTTTATGCAAAATTTTAAGAATTTCTGGTATTGTTAATTTTTTTGTTAGAGAGAACCATCTTGGAAACATTGGAGAAGCAATAAACAGATGACAAATGGTTCCCAAAGAAATTACTTACAAGTATTAACACTAAGGATTAGTGAGATACACAGTTCATGAGATAATGGAGGTGTCTGCATATATAAACACAGAAATCAGTAAAAAAAGAATGTGTGTGACATAAGATTTTTTTTCTTCCTGGTATTTCTGATTTTGAATTGTTTCTGACTAACTGAGTTTATCTGTTATGGACTTGATGTTGCTTTCTAGTAATTTGCTCAAAATCTACTCCAACCATTTGTCCCCTGTATTTGGTCTTATTGAACTGATGTGCATTTACTAAACAAATGAGAAAAAAGCCTCACTTTAAAGAAGAAATTTTTTCTCCCATCTGATTCCCATATATTATTTTCCTTCTGTCTTGTCCCTCCTTGAAGTAGAAAGTGCTATCAGTCATGCTTCCTACCCCAACAGTTGCATTCCCAGCAGTTCAGATGGGATGTGGCAAACCTTCTTCTGTCTATGTTGAAACAGAATCTGATTGTTTCTGCTGTAGCTTATTCTAAGATTATTTTGGTCTTAGTGCGGTGTTGATTAATAAATGCGCAAATTGGATCAGTTATCCAAAATGTAGTGGCTATGATATAGGTTCTGAAATAATGTAATTATTTTAAATGCATGTTGTGTGTTTCTTTTTCTTCCACGTGCAGGGAACAGTTGGAAATGGTGATAGATCAACTTAAAGTTAAGCTGCAAGATGCTCAGCATAATTCACAGATGAATGCATCTGAACTGCAGGCATTGCAGTCTGAACATGACACCCTACTGGAAAGACACAATAAGATGCTGCAAGAGACTGTTGCAAAAGAAGCAGAACTCCGTGAAAAGTATGGTCTGCTGATGAATATATATGGATATTTTATTTTGTTTGAATTTTAAGATCCTAGCATGTGGAAGCCTATAACTGTACTTTACAAAGAAAAAGCATGTTGTTGAGAAAGTGAAAGGAATTTCAAAAGGATTGTTTGCTATTTTTCACAAGCCATCAGACACTTCCACAATGACAGTGAAATAGTAGCTGATAGGGGAATTTGAGATTTCTGCAAACCTTCTACCTCTTAACTATCAGATCTAAAAATTAACTTTTTTAAGCACGCTGACTATTTTTAAGTCTAATGCCCAGCACCATATTTGTGTTGTACCACTCTACTAAATTTTATAGATGTTTCCTATTAAAAAAAATAAGATAGTTATATGGAAAGCAAACAAGTTCACTGACAAAATACCCAGTTCTTGTCCACCAAGTGCCTTTCTTACAGAAGGTACTATATTTTAAGTTTGTGCTTGCCAGAGGCTTAACTTACCTTAATTTGCCTTATTTTTGTTTCAAAATGAATGGAATCTGTTTAATCTGTATCACTCCTTGTAAAGTCACATGAGTGCCTAATACTTGAGCTCCACAAAAAGAGTCTATCATTGTCTTTTCTTCTCCATTTAGGGTACAGAGATATTCACGTGAAGTATTAATTAGAAATTACTGATTGATATTAGGAACTGTTGACTTCTTGTCACTGTCTTTGTACAGTTTTATCTGTTTCTGATAGCTACATCATGATTCACTGTAGTCAACCTAATTAAGTTCTGCGTTTTTCTGGAAACAACCCATTCCATAGTAGGTTCCCTTTATACTTAAACAGTGGTCTTTTCTGCTCAGGCTCTGTTTAAGTCTGTATGCTTATAAGGGTGAGCCCTGGGCTTAGTTTTTCATAAATGCATTCCATAAATGCTTGTGACTTTATTGATTATTATATTATAATATATCATGTCTATACTATATATTATTATTTATTTAATATATTTAATTGCTTGTGACAATTTTGGTGTGTTTCTGGAGTACCTCCAAACCAAGTACAACTGATGAGTTACTGACATTTTTCTTGCTAACAACTACACAATTCTTCACTGAAAGTTGAGGTTTAAAAAAAAATAAACTTAGCTTCTTAGAAAGGTAAGTTTTAGAAGTCCCAAGTAAGTACTTTGTAAATAAATGTTATAGGAAGTGGAATATAAGTGACATGCCCTGTATGATACTATAAACCGTCATGATGCAGTTTTAGAATTTAAGTCTGTTTAGACCACAGTGTCTCTTAAGTCTTTCATTATTTCCCAAGATGTCTGAATATTTTGTTCTGGAAATAGAAGTTGAGTTTATATAGCACAGTCCATTCATATAAAAAATAATGTGTAGCTTTTTCAGTCTCAGATTTTCCCTGTAAAAAGAGGACTTTAAATGCAAAAATGTTGCACACATAGTCATTCTAAGATAATCATACATGTGAAAATTGAAAACTGCCTCAAACTGTAAAAATTTTGAAAAGTTGAAAAACTTACAGTGTTTTGCTGCTTGTATCTTACTGTTTGTGCATGCACTGTTTTCAGACTCTGCACACTACAGTCTGAGAACATGGTCATCAAAACAGAACATGCCCAGGCATTGAGTCAGCTGACAGCCCAGAATGAAGCTCTCCGGAACAATTTCAGAGATCAGGTCAGGAACCTGCAAGAAGAGCACAGGAAGACAGTAGAGACACTTCAGCAGCAACTCTCCAGAGTAGAAGCTCAGCTCTTCCAACTCAAGAGTGAACCAAGCACTAGAGGTAACTTCCAGGCAGAATACCAGGTTTTCATGGGTTACTTAGAGATTTGTGTACTTCAGACTGAAGCTAAAATGTGCTTACAGTGTTTGATTCTGTAAAATGACCAGCAACTTGTTCTGGGAAATCTGCTGCATGCTGTATCAGTCCACAGATACCAAGTCAGGAATGCATCTTTTTTATTATTTACTGTTGCTTCAGAATCCTAAAGTCCTTGAATACATCCAGAGGAGGGCAACAAAAGTGGTGGAAGGACAGGAAGGACTGTCCTATGAGGTGCAGCTGAGGACTCTGGGTTGGTCTAGTTTAGAGGAAAGCAGGCTGAGGGCAACTTCATGGCTGTCTTACAGATTCCTGAGTGGGGGAAGTGAGGAGGGCAGTGCTGACCTCTTCTCCCTGGTATTCACTTACAGGACACGTGGGATTGGTTCAGAGCTGCCATGGGAAGGTTCAGACTGGACATTAGGAAGTGTTTTCTTACTGAGAGGATGGTCATACTTTGGCACAGGCTTCCCATTGAAGTGATTGATGCCCCAAACCTGTCAGAATTTAAAGAGGCATTTGGACAATGTCCTTGATAATATTTTAACTTTTGATCAGCATTAAAGTGGTCAGGCAGTTGGACTAGATACCTATTGTCGGTCACTTCCGACTGGAACTATTCTGTTCTAGAATCTGCACCACTGATAGTGGTATCTGCAATATCAGACAGATGGAAGGAAATTACTTTGTAAACATTGGTGTTCTTATCATGTCTCAGGTTTTGGAGCATGCTGCACATCTGCCTCAAGTATGAAGTGTAAAGCTAAAGTGTATTAGAAGCTATTTTAAGAATGTTTGTTATTTGTATACATGCTATTTATTATACTTGCTATTTGATCCTTCTTCCAATTTAAGATTTTACTGTCTTCAATCTCAAGTGCTATTTTGAAATCTGTAAAGTTTCTAATCAGGATGTAGTTGGACATTTGCCAAGCAGCAGTAACAGCTTAAGAAGTTGCTCTGTTATTAATGAAGTAGAAGGATAATGCACACAGTAATAAAACAGAAGAATTTACACCTCCCACAGGACTGGTTGAAACAAAAGTAAATTATTTTGCATTAAAGGTATTTGTTACCCTCACCATAGCTAAAACACATCTTCAGGGAGATGTACATGAAGGTTTCACAATTACTGAAATAAAAATTGCCAATCAAGTTTGGGTTTAGAACCAGACTTTGATTGGAATGGCCATTTGGAGGTGAAAGGCTGTATTTTGCTATTATAAATGTTATATGCATATCTGGTTATTTCTTTTGGCTTCACCTTCCCCGGCATTTTGAAGACTGTTTTATATACCACTCACAATCTGAAACTGTCACACCTAGCAAATAGCCCTCCCAATTTAATTGTGATATGAACATCAGTAAGTATCTTTCAGGTCCAGCTGTTTCAAATCTGGCAACAAAGAACTTGAGAGAGCGGCGGAGCACTGACCTTCCTGTGCTCGATGTGCACACTGTGGCTAGGGAAGAGGGAGAAGGTATGGAAACAACAGACACAGAGTCTGTGTCCTCAGCCAGCACCTATGTTCAGTCCTTGGAGCAACTGCTGAACTCACCAGAAGCAAAGCCTGGTAGGTAGAACGTGGCTTTCAGAAGTGCTTGCCTACATAGGTTGCAGAAGTTCATGCCCTCAAAATATTTTAGAGCGTTATGTTTTCATGCTTTTAGGTGCAAGACACAAGTCTAGTCAAGTGCCACTGAGTTTACTGTCCTGAATTTGTAGGAGTTTTATCATTGATTAAGGACTTACAGTAGGACATTTCTACAGGTTTTAGTGATTTAAAGATGTCATATTTCTGAGCTTTCAGAGGGAAAAGACTGGATGAGCAAGTCAGTGAATAGTTACAGAAATTTTTGTATTCTGGATAAGTCTCTACTAGGGACAGTTAAGTGCTGATATAACCCCGTTAGTGAAAGGATAAAATTTCTGTTTATCTTAATGAGGCTTATTAGAACAGTACTTTATTCATAAGTTTTTTTTTCTAGGAAAGGGAAATTCAGCATGAAAAAGAATGTTTTAGGAGTCCCCAAAAACCAGAAAAATACATGGTGGCATATAATCTTGTTTTAAAAGTCTACTGAACACTTCATGGATAAATGTTGAAAATCTCCATTTATGGGTAGGAAACAAGGAATAAGTTAAAACCAGGTATCTTGAGGTACTCTAGAACTATTTTACCAGTCCCCTTCTAATATATAAACAGAAATAGATCAGAAAATAAGCATGCAGCAGCAGCATTGATGCCTGTTAAGTCTGCACTCTGACTTTGCATGAATTCTGTTCATAAGAAACTACATTAATCAAGTCCTGATGTTAAGTTAGTATGAAGTAGATGCAAGTGCATTTTCCTTCTCTTAGTTTTCTTTTCTAATTAATTCCAGAACCATCTCAATGGCAAGCAGATCTCACCAAGGATGAACTAATTCAGAAACTAAACACAACAACTAAGAGCGCTGATCACTTGAATGAATTACTTCGTGAATCAGAAGCAACCAATGCAATCCTAATGGAACAAATAAAGGTTAGCAGACACACAAGAGATGTGGGGACAGCTCTAATTTCCATGATCTGTTTCTTAGACCAAATATCTTTCAGAAAATCCCAGTCTATAAAATTTTGGTGATGTAAAACTTAATTTGGGAGGAGGCTTTTATTCCACAGGTCTAATTAGTGCTTCCAGAGTATACTTCAGTTTTTTGGGGTTTTTCCCACCACAGTTTCTAGTTGGCTGAAGAGAAGTGGGAGAGGGGTGTAGGAGTAAAAGCTTCTATAAAAAAACTTCAGGAGCTGGGAAGTTTAATATTTATTAAAGGGTCTGTACTATTTTCACTTAGATAAAAGTAGTAAATCCCAAGGGAAGCATTGTCTGGTTTCTCTTTCTGTTTTAGCTGTCTTAAGTTAGAAGCAGACACATGAACTAATGTATGAGTGAGCTTTCTGAAGACATTTCTCTAAATGTACTAAGCTTTCTTTTCTAAAATGCTTTTAAATTAATATCATCAGATTTCTAGCTATTTAACTGTTCCACTGTTACTAATCTTTTATTACTGATATTGTATCTCTATACTGCACAAATTTAATCCAAAAAGGGTATTTTTAGTCAATAACTTATTTCTTACAACATTATCACATATTTAATTTTCACTGAATTTTTGTCCTGAATATGCTGCTAAACATGCATTATTCTTTTTGAAGCAAGCTGCGCAATTCATTTTTTAGCTCTTCAAAAGACCTTTGTTCAATTACTCATTAAGTGAGGCAAGCAGTATTACATATTTTTTCCTCATCTGCAGCTTCTTAAGAATGAAATAAGAAGATTGGAAAGAAATCAAGAGAGAGAAAAGTCTGTGGCTAATCTAGAATACTTGAAGAATGTTCTGTTGCAGTTCATATTTCTGAAATCAGGAAGTGAGAAGGAACGGCTGCTCCCAGTCATAGACACCATGTTGCAACTCAGCCCTGAAGAGAAGGGGAAGCTGGTTGCAATTGCCCAAGGTAGGTGGTGTTCAAAATATCGTCACAAAAAAGAGAAAAAGAAAGGAAAAGGATAGTTCTGTGCTGTCTGTTGTGTAGACCTTTGAGAAAAAACAAAACTTAGTCTCATAATGCCAATGAACTAGTCATAAAACCATTTTCTTTGTTAGGAAGTTACTGTTCAGTTTTCAATAAACAGAAAAAGTACTGTGAAATTGACATAAAATATAATTTCTTCTGAAACATTCACATTTTAGGAAGACAATGATAAGATGAAAAAATTTAATGTGTTCACATTTTGAGTAGAGTTAATTTTTTTTTTTGTCAAAATAGAGGTTTATATAATGGAATTATTTTCTTTACAGATGTTCTAAACAGATAACTGAAGTGGTCCTCTCAAGGCAGTATTGCAGATCTAATATTAGTTTCAATATAATACATTTAAAGATATCTTAAAATATGCTCTTTGTTGAAGAAATAGAGAGACTAGGGAAAGACAGAGTTAGGTATTTACAAGAAATTAACACCAGATTTCTATGTACAATAATTTTGTACAAATACAAAAAATGTTCTGTTTCTACTTCAAATACTCTCAGCATTTGTTCCCTTAAATGCTTTTTAAGATATTGTTTGTCACTTCTCAATGAGAGTAACTGTAGCTTCTTGTACTTCATTAGCAACTGACCTTATCTGACTTTAACTGATAAACTGATAAACTGACTTTATCTTAGAATTAATATAAACAGTCAGCAACACATGCACATATCAGAACTTAAAACTTGTGAACAAAATCACATTAGAAAGGGAAGTGTTTAAGTATTGCATTCCATGATAGACTGTGCATTTGGAAAAATAAGATGTAAGTTAAGTTCATAGCATGTTGATGTTGTTCTGGCCCTCTAATGAAGACTGAACAGATTTTTCTGGAGAATGGTGATAAACTACATTTTTCAGACATTTTTAACTACCCAAAGTAAAGTGGACTTGGTGGTACAATCCATATCTATGTCAGCCCAAGAATTAATTCCTTTCTCAGCAAGCTTAAGGACAGCATTTGAAAAAGGATAAAGGCAAGGAATGGAGGCAAGGATATGTAACCAAATGATGCACTGTCCAACATAATAAATGTCTAACATAATATAAAATATGTTTTTCTTCCTCCTTCAGGTGAAGAAGAGAGTACCTCACGGCCTTCTGGGTGGGCTTCATACCTCCACAGCTGGTCAGGTCTTCGATAAAGCAGTGGATGCACTGAGTCTTTAAAAACATTCCACAACTGCAATACTCAGAAATCTTACTGTAGATCTGCTGGTGTTGTAGCATTGAACTACAGGGTTTTATTTGTGTGTGTTTTTTTTCAGCTTTTTAGGCTCTACTAAGAAAGAAGCCTGCAGTAGCTCTGAAAGATGGTCCTATGTTATGCTCTGGCAGCAGTGAACTATTTTTCTTGTAAATGTTAAAGCTGATAATAAGAACTATGAAAAGTGACAAATTCATTGCAGATAGCTTGGAAACAGAATTTGTCAACCTGTGATAGCTCTTTTGATATCAGTTTAAAAGTTTGACCTTATATTAACTGGAATAACTAGAGTTTAGATTTTAAGCATTTAAAAGTGTTTACAGTTGCTTTCACATATCACTGTCAGCTAGCTAATCTATATGGTTAGTATTACTCTCTGCACATTTAAGAAATTTTAAATTATTTCCTCTCTTGTGATGACTACAAAATGTACGATAATTAAGAAATAGAAATGGCATTTTCTGCTTTAAAGTTGTTGTTTTTCTTAAACTATTTTGCTTTTGCAGAACATGAAGGCAACAGTTCACAAAATGTAGAGGGTGCAAAAATCTGTATGAAATACAGTGCTTGTCACACCTGGGCATGGTACTGTAGTAGAGATTAGTGGCATCTATGGAAGCCTTAGTATACTGCTCCAAGATTCAGAGATCCTAAGTGAGCTGAAGCTTTGTGAGAAAGAGCTTAAGACAGGGCTTTTTAATCTGAGGTTGAAGTTTGTGGGAAAGACCAGGAAGAAATGTTCCATTACTGTAATGATGTCTCTAATTGGATGGCAAGACTACTCATACTGACTTAGTCATAGTGAAGACACTAAAGAATGAATCTGAGCCCACAGGTCAGACTCCTAACATTAACTTCTGAGAGAAAAGAATGAAGCTTTTGTCAATAGATGCATTTTTTAAATGTTCTAATGATTGAAGAACTTATTCTCTCCCTTGCCTGTGTGTATGTACGTTGTTTGCACAGATATTTGCACAGATGAGATATCTCTGTTCCAGGTTGCTCAACAGAATTTTACAGGTTTTTCCCAAGAAAAATAAATTTCTACCATCTCTTCTTCTATTGTCAACACAACACCTCTTTTTACCTTCAGTTGTCTTCTTCCTTATACAGTCCATAATGTCTTTCACCATCTTAATTTATTTGTAAGGTTTTAAAAAGCATACACATGTGTTTGAATCCAGCTTATGTTTAAACCAGTCTTTCTGTCTTTTTCACTCATACTTTCATATTCTCTGTGTTGTTTTACAGAGAGTCTTTCCCAGGTACCCATACAAATACTAAATAGGGTTCTTCCTTTCCTATCTACCTTAGCTCTGAGGAGATGATGCTTCTTCCTTTAATATTGCCTTATTTCAGGCTGTGATTAATCTGAACATATGGACAGCAGAATGGCAGCATGTTAAGAATAAACTGTTCAGTAAGGTTGCTTTTGGTTTAATTTTTTGCTTGTTGCATATATTTCAGTAAACAATCAACAAAGCCAACAGGCTTTATTTAGGAATTCTAATTCCTTTCCACTGTCTTAGGAACTTCTATTTTCTTCCCCTCCTATATATATTTTAACTGGAACTTTTATGGTTTGTGCTTCTGGGGAAAACATCCTCTGGGGACTTTCAGAACATAGAACTGATCAACAGTAGTTTGAGGGATGAGTCTTTTTAGATGTCTGTAGATAGCAAACAGGAGGCTGTGTTTAGGCTTTCTTGCATTTGCCTTTGGAACAATTCGGACCAGTTCTCGGATGCTGGATTCCAACTCTATTCAGCTGGATTTGGTTAATGTCACTCAGAAGAATGCCAAAACAGCAACAGGAGAGATTTGAAACATATATAAAAGTAAGTGCTAGTCATCCTCCTGCTGTGATTTTAACAATGGATGCACATGAGTAGAAGGGTATGGTTTTGTCTCAGTTCACACTCCCTTTGCAGCTGACCTGATTTAGTCTCCGCTATTGCTTAAGAGCTGTGACAAGTTCCTCTTAAAATGCACATATTTCAGAACTGTAAATTATTGAACACTGTAAGCTGTGAATAAAGGTGTGCAAGTAACATATGACACTGGCTGTATGAAATACCAGTTGTTTATTGACTTCTTTCAAGTCTGAGTTGCATGCTCACTGTTTTTAGTAAAACTTGAGTACTGTACTTAAGAATGGAGTGAACAACTTGCATTAATATATTTTTTTACAATGAAAGATAGAGATCTTAATTAATGTAAAAATATTTTAATAACTGTTACTAACTGTTTTCTGTTGCTAAGATTGCCAGAACTTACCTATGTGGCAATAAACTGACTGTAAGAAAAGAAAAGTTTAACAGACACTTGAGTAAATGGCATAGAAGAACATAAACTGGAAAGAGGATTATTTTGCATAGAGAACTTTTTATATGTCATATATTTGCATTTTAATGTACAGCATTGTAGCTGTGATTTGCTTTCAAAAAGCAGTTTAAAGTTTTAACTAGTACTGCTGCTTCTTGATATACTGTGGTGCTCTTTTTTGGAAGAGCACTGTGCTGACTTTGCTTTCTGGTTCTTTTTGTTTTCTTTACAGTGCCATACTTACTAGAATTTTTCACAGAAAATATCACCCTTGCCCAAAATGTTTATAAGCTCAGGACTGATTTTTATCTTTTAACAGCCTGCCTTCAGTCCAAGCATAAGGAGGGCATAATAATAATAATTCTGCTGTCACTATACAAATTATACATTAAGTAAAAACCAAAAATGGGAGTGATTCAGTGTTCCCAAACCTGCACTGTGGCTGAATTTTCAGCTGTCGAATGCTGACTTAGAAATGGGTTATATGTCTTTCATTTTCCCTTTACCTAGAAGGGAGACTCATCTGTGCAAGCAAAAAGTGCTCCAGCTGAAAGACAGGAAGATCAGAGCTTGTCAAGCTGTTGTATAGATGTGGCCAGTTGAAGGAGAGTAAGGTTGCTTTTTTCTTTCATGACCCTCATTCCCCAAAGTATAACTGTGGGAATACAGGGTTCTATTATTTTCTAAATTTAAATCCTCCTTCGTCTATCTCCCTTCATCTATTTGCTGTGATAAGAGATGATATATCATGAAATTGTGGAGGAATGCCTAAAAATTCTCCTTACTTTGTACTAAGTGACTTTGAAGCCAGATTAAACATACATGCTTCATTTGGCTTATGCCTTAGCTTCACCCAGTGCATCAATACTTCCTAAATTACCTGCTAGTTCTACTATTGTTGGTACTGTGAAAATATCTCCCTTAGAAGCCTTGCAAATAGCAGTCATTACTCACAAGCTGAGAAACCGAATGTATGAAGAGATAAAAATATATTTGTTGTAGTAATTTCAGAATTGCTAGTCTGGATAGATAAGTATTTTGTTTGGAAATATGTCTTTGATGGCCTTTTCATGTGGCCATCACTTCAATAAAATTCACCTTTACTCAACAGAGTGCCTTTTCTTTTCCCTGAATGCCTGTTCTTACCTGAGAAAATGCTACTCAGGTGGAAGGTAGAAAACAAGGACTTTCTGCCATTGTATTGAAGAGATTTTTATGGATCTGGTGTAGTATCCACAGCCTCTGTTTTGGAAGGCAACTACAGCAATGGATTCTTCTGCATGAACAGAAAAGAAATTGGTTTGTTATAGAGTATTTTTAGAAAAAAAATTTTGAAAAGCTCATTTAAGTGACTTCAAATGTGTTACTAGATTGTCACCAGCAATCTGACAATATTAGACATGAAGGAGAGGAGGGTTGCAGAAGCTGTTAATGGCCTTATTAGCAGGATTGCATTTAGTGTGTTTGAGTACTAACTACCTTATAAATCAGCACACTTTTCTAATTGCACACAACTTTGAGATGGCCATAATTACCTCTTCCCTAATACGCTGTGATAATTTTTCTTTATCTGCATAATTGTCCTATTGCAAAGACTGCATGCTCAGTGGATGAAGAGGTGCTTGGTTTGATTTAGCAAGAGTTTGGCGTGTTTATTTTCTTGCCAACCATTTTTCTTAGACCATGCTTATTACACAAATACGTGGTCAGAGAGGGGATCATAAGCTGTGAACAGAAGCTGTGAACATGGATACAAGGGTCAAAAAAGAGAGCCTGATACTTCCAGTCAACTTCTAACAGCTTTCACATAAGTTTATATATGCTATGGGGAAGGGGAATAATAATCTGACTACTTTTTAAATGAATTTGATTAAAATCTGTCACATTGTGAAAGGATGAGAAGATGCATCTTAAATTCAGGAGCTTCCTTCCTTTCCTTCCTGTCCTGTGTTTCTTAGGCTCATTCTGAGGATTCAGGCTGGATTGAATAGTGAAGACTGAGAATAGTAAAACAAGTATGGAAATGAACATCAGTTACTGCTCCAACAGATCAGCATGCCTTGGTATTGGCAAATTTTTTTTTTTTTTTTTTTTCTGTCAGCCTAAAGGCTTCTTAAGAATCCAAGGTAAATGTAATCAGTGTCAAAAACAGTGTGCTCTTTTGGGCATGGGCACAGTCCCAGTCCTCCCACAGCAGCCTTTGAAAGTGTTTTAAATTGATAGACACTGGATAGCAGCTGTGTACAAGCATAGGATTTAAGTGGGGTTTATTGTTTCATTGCCTGAAAATCGAAGCTTGTTCTGAGAACACTCAGACTGTTTCCGGAGGGGAGGTACATATTCGCTCTTGGCTCTCTTGCCCTTTGCAGCCTGCAGAGCATATCAAAAATAAAAAGCATAGAAACCATTATAGAGCTTCAGAAAAAGGCTTCTACCCAAATACTGTTTTACTGTTATTACTCCCCTTTGTGGAGTTAAGTTGCTGATGCTCAGCATTACTCTTGCCAAGGGAGAAGGCCAATCACATCATTTTGGCTTAAGCATCCCTGTATTTATACAGACTAGTTAATATTCCTCTCACATCTAGTTACAGCTTTGGCTTAAACCTGTAGCTGTAGCAGTCCAGGTGAAGCTGCCCACCTTTGCAAGGGGTGGTCCTTCTGCTCCAGGGGGAGAGGGCTACAGCCTCTCCAGGGGAGAAAAGCAGATGGTGGTGATAAAAACCCTAAACAGGTCCTGTTGTTGAAGTGGCATCTCTCTCTCCCTGCCCTGACTACCCACCAGCCTTTCTCTTGGAAACTGGTTAAACCAGTTGATTGCAGTGGTGGGGGATATTGGATATCTTGCAGGAAGAGGATTTTCAGAAAATGCAGAAAAGCTAAGGATAGGTTTTGTAACATTCTGGGAAAGATGGGAATTGCAGTGACAAAAAGCTTGAAATAGAAAAATTACACACTTTTACTATAAAAAATGTGAGAGTAATACCATGATCTCCAAGAGTCATGATTTCTTAAAGTACCTGTTTTGTGGTGCTGCCATAAGTTTTTTCTTTAGCTTTTACTGAGTCTGCACAAGTACTGATCTTGTCATAAAGCAGAAATTTATGCTGCTAAATATGGAATTTTATTGATCAATTTTGCAGAGGTTTGAGATTGATCAATTAAAGTTATATCCTTGGTTTTGCAGTCTACTTCCCTCTTCCAAGAAAAAATTATGCCGAATATACTAAGTGTGTCTAAAATGCATGAAGCAGAAATCTGACTTGTTTTATATGGATGTCAGAATGATCACTGAAATGTCTTCCAGTATTCTGAGCAAACTACATATTGTTTTTAATAATAGAAATGTTTTTTAGAGATACCAAATAGTGGTCAAAACTTATTTATTCAATTGATTAGTGGAGTTAATAATGCTGAGCAAAAATGTGAAACCTAAATAATACATTAACTGTTAATTAAGCTGTTAATTCATTAACAGCTTTGCTAAGAATATTTAGCTGGACACCCTATGTTCAAAAATTATTCCTACTTACATGGTCAAAGCTTCCTTCACTGTTGCTTTAGCTTCATAGCTTTGGAGGTGTGACATGAATACTCACACAGTTTACAATTTAAATCCATTGATTATGTTAAGTAAACAACTATGGGGCTGCTCTGCTAACAGGCTCTCAGAGTCAGAATAGGCTTAGATTGGATATTAGAAAGAAATTCTTTACTGTGAGGGTGGTGAGGCCCTGGAACAGTTGCTCAGAGAAGCTGTGGATGTCCCATCCCTTGAAGTATCCAAAGCCAGGTTGGGTGGGGCTCTGAGTGACCTGGTCTAGTGCAAGACATCCCTGCCTGTGGCAGGGGGGTTGGAACTGCATGATCTTTAAGATCCCTTACAACCCAAACCATTCTATGAATCTACCATCTGCAGTTGCATGAAGTTCTGGAAGAAAGCAACAGCTCAAGCAAATACCACAGTTAGAAGTTCCATACTCATGTCTCTTCATACCACTCTGGCAAAATCATAAAAAACTTTTTCATTTCCAGAAAAAGAACTTGATGTAACGATGCTGATATCTGTGATTAGAGACAGGCAGCCAAATTCTTTGACCAAGCAGCTGCCTTCTCATCTGTCCTCAATAAGCCTTCCTTTCTCACTTCTTCCCCAGGCCTACAATAATGGCCTTGTTCAATGTCAGCAAAGCTGTCCATGCATTTAGCTCTGAATAGGCTCTGTGCTGTCACTTAAGAGTGACAGAATAATTTAGGTTGAAGAAGACCTTGAAGATCAAAGAGTCCAACTGTTAACCTGGCACTGCTGAGTCCATGTCACTAAAGTGTCACTGCCAGCTGCAGTACAATAAGTTTGGTATTTCAACAGTGATGGAAAATGTAAAGTAGTCTGGAAACAGAACATCAAAAGCATATGCCTACTTAAAACTGCATTTTATGCTGGTCTTAAAGGGAGAGATGAGAGTAAAAAAAAAAAAAAAAAAGCATTAATTTTGTGATTAATGTGCTGGTCTGGAGACATGGAGTCCAAATTCCCTGCTTTGCCACATGCTTCCTTTGTGAATTTAATTTCAGCGTCTCTATTTCCTGACATGCTGGGGATAATGGCACTTTTGTACCTGATGCCAAGTACATTAGCAACACAATGTTAAACTTTGTGATGGGTTTGTAAACTGAAATAAGTAGGCAGACTACCATATTTTCTTTAAACTGCATAGGAAGAAAATCACCATAGCCTGCATTACACTGGAATGGAAGGAATGATCTCCTTAGGAGTCTGTGGTGTGTGCTTTGTGAATCCTATTAAATTACTTGCTTAAGTATTCTAGACTGAATTTTACAAGTTAATTAGAATGCCAGCATGGCCTAATGCTATGTAATGGATAATTAATAACAATTAAGAATTGTTATTTCTGTTGTAAAGCAAGACAAAACAAAAATTTAAATCAGCCCCCAAGGCGCAAACTTGCTGCAAAGTGCAGACAGCCTGAGGAGGGAAACTCTGAAACTGAATTCCTGGTTTTTCTTGGTACTTAGAGTTTCCAAAAGCTGCTAGTACTTAGTGTTTGGCATTTGTACGTGCTTGGGGAAGGCTCTCCCACTCTCTATGAGAATGCCTTTGCTACTTTGAGATTATATTGCTAGCAGACTAGGCTTTAGGGATTTCATCTTTAAAAGCCCTGGAAAACTGTACGTTATGCAATTCTTGCTGTACGTTATGCAATTCACTTGCTGTTAAATCCATTAAAGTGCCCTCCAAAGGAAGCGCCACAACGGCTGCGCTTGTTGGCTGGCACTGCCTGTTAATTATTTCCAGAATTTACTATTTTGAAGTCTGCGGCCCTGGTGGTTGCACACCTGCCCAGCCACCTCCCTGCCCTTTCAGGCTGTGCTGGTCAGTGGTGCTGCTCTTTAGCAGCCAGGGACATACATACAGCTCCCCAGGAGGATCGGCAATGAGAGAGACCCTGAAATCCTTGCAGACAAGCTGAGGTTAATTAAAGACATTCATGAAGCTGCCTACAAGTAATGGCAGACTGCCCAAAGCAGATTAGAAAAAAAACTAGAAGGGTTGTATTACCTTCAGCTGGCACAGAATGAGTACTTACTTATTTAGATGATATAAGGAAGCTTTGCTGATAGACTCATTAAAATGGGTGAGTGTTTTGGGGTTGGGCTTGGTTGTTTTGTGGGGTTTTTTTGTTTGTTTTAATTGAAGGGGGTGGTGTGATTGGTTTTTCAACATAATCACACCATTTTTGATGTTGGCATGTATATCTGGAAGTCACTTGTCCAACCTCTGTTCAAGCATGGCTATCTACAGCAAGATTCCTAGGATCACATCCAGATGCTTATGGAGTACCTTTAAGGGTGGAGACTCCACAGCCTCCACAGACAACCTCTGCCAGTGTTCAGTCACTCTCACAGCAAAAATTTTCCTGATGTTCAGAGGGAACCTTCTGTATTTCAGTTTGTTTCCTTTGCCTCTGTTCCTGTCACTGGATTCCACTGAAAAGATACTGACTTTGTCCTGCTTTTACCCTCTCTTTTCAGATATTTTTATTAATTGGTAAGATGTCTCTGAGCCGTCTCTTCTTCGGGCTGAGCAGTCCTAGCTCTCTGTCTCTCCTCACAGGAGAGGTGGTCTAGTTTCTAAATAATCTTAGTGGCCATTTGATGGGCTCTTTCCAGTATGTCCATGTCTTTCTTGTACTGGGAAGCCCAGAACTGGGCTCAGCCCTCCAGGTGTGGCTTGACCAATGCTGAGTAAAGGGGAAGGATCACAGCCCCCTCTTCTGGCATATCATCCCTTCCCTTTTCAGGCATATATTCTATTTTCCTCTTTATGCAGAAATGTATCCTCTGTGATGCTAAAGTCTTGCTGTGTTTGATTCCTCATCCTGGCAAGCAAAACTGAACCCTGCCAAGGAGAAAAATAACAAATAAACAAACAAAAAAAAAGGTACTACAGACAGTCTGTGTTTCTACAGCTGTAGTCCTCTCTAGAACCATGCTTCTGGCACAGCCATCAAATACATTTGTGCATCATAGTCCCCAACATTCACATTCTTTTCCTGTTTCTGATGGATACCAAAGTAGATGTGCTTCATATTTGAATTATTCTTTCTGATCTGTGCTCACTCATCTGTGCTCCACTATGCTGATCTTCACTGGCTTAACATATTCCTTTGATCTGTCTTCTTGGAGCCATATAGATATTTCCTTAATCCTGGCAGGCAAATATTTGCATTTTTCATTCCAACTCGCCACTTCCTTGTTCTGGGACAGCAATGGGTGGCAATACAGACAGCTCAATAACACCACCTTTTCTGTTATGCTCCTTTCATTTCTCCATAGTCTGCCTTTCAAACTTCCCTGATTTGGAATGAGGTCGCTTTTCTCCAAGTGAAGTGGAAGGTTTGGCCCCAGGTTTGGCAGTGTTGGAGGTAACTTTCTTACATTTACTTTATAAACTTCTGAGCCTGAGCGAGGTGCTAGCCTTCCCCCATGCCATTGCTTATTAATGCTCTTACATGCTTAAATAATGTTGATCTAAACCGGACTCTGGCTCCAGCACAAGTCACCTAAGTATATTTGGCGCCTCAAGGTGTGGCGACAGCTTCCTTGCTACAAATTATCCTGCACTACCCGACCACGTGTAGGAAACAGTGAAAATACTTGGAATTGTTTTGACATCAATTTTCGGTTCTGGAAAAAAAAAAAAAAAAAAAAAAAAAAAAAAAAGCCGAAAACAACAAAACCAGCAACAGCCGCTCCCAGGTACCTACTTCGCGTAACTCCGCGGGGCGTTCCGGCCGCCGCATCTCCCGCGGGGCTGACGGAGGAGGCAAGCGACCTCTCCCGCGGGCCCAGCGGGAAGCACATGGGGAGGGGGGACCCCAGCTCTTTGCAGTGGGCTCCGTCCGCTTCTCGGGCTGGGCGGTGGGATCCCATCTCCCGGCGGTGCCTCCCCTCTTTCCCGGGCTGGGCGGTGGGATCCCATCTCCCACCGGTGCCTCCCCTCTTTCCCCGCGCGGGGGCGCAGCGGGGCCGGGGCGGGGCGCAGCGGAGGGCGCCCCCCGGCGGCGGGCGGTGCCGCCCAGCGCCATTACCGCGGCCCGGCGAGGCCCCGCCCGCCGCCGGTGGGGAGCGCTTGGCGGGAGCGGCGGGAGCGGCGGCCGCCGCGATGCTGGGGGTGGCGGCGGCGGCGGGGATCAACTGTAACAGGTAGGAGAGGCGCGGGGGCCGGCCGCATCGTCCCGTCCCGCCTCCCGCGGCGGGCGGCCGCCGAGGGCGGCGCTTTGTCTCGGCCGGGCCGCTGTCACCGGCTGCTGCCCGAGAAAGGCGCTTTCCCGCTGCTCCCGCGGGCGCCGGCGGGGTCGGGCTGCGGTCCCGCCGAGAGGACGGGGGGCCCGCAGCCGTGCAGGGTGTCCCTGTGAAGTGTCCGTTTCACGGAGAAACTTTTCCCTGTCCCGGCAGCCCCGGGAGCCGCTGCGAGGGGCACTGCAGGAATCCCTTCTCTCCGCAATCCCCTGCTCGGCGTTAGGCGCTCGCTCGGAGCGCTGGGGTGGGCCCTGTGCCCTTGTTACGGCGATCGGGAAAACACCCAGAACTGGGGCTCGCACGTCCCGGGAGCGGCGTGAGCGCGGTCTGATGCCCAGTGCGCTAAAGGGTGCCCTGTCCTGGGCGGGCGGTGGCTCTGTTAAAAGCATCATACTAAATAACCTCGGGTGTGGATGTGGTGAGATTCGTGATGTTTATGCATATTCCACAATTAGCGAGTAGTCCTGTCTTGGGGACTGGTTAATGGGGTGGACTACGGAAAGCAAAGGCTGCTCTGCTCATTGCTCAGTGTTTCAAAGCCTCACCCTGTGCAGTTTTTTCTTGGGAAGAAATGGCCCTAATTAAAGCACTTGGCAAAGTGTTGTGCTAATATGTAAAAACACGGAGCTGAGGGAAGGAAAAAGAGTGATTTTGTAGCTGCTGTGGACTTGCAGGTACAGGACGGCTGCTGGCACACAAACTTTAGCCTGTCTGAAGACTGCCTTATCTTTCCTGCGCTCGACTTCTCCTGCAGGCTCCTCCAGCTCTCTGCCATACCTTTGGAGAAAAGCTGTGGCAGTTGCAAAGTCAGGCTGAGTTTGGGCTACAGAGGTGCCATCCTGAGCAAGGTGAGCCAGTCTTCTCCCGGTGTCAGTACCCTGATGTCCTGGGCAGGATCTCACCAGCCTTGACCAGCTGCAGTGCAGCCACATGCTTAGAAAAACATGATAATGTGATTCAGGTGTCCTTATGTGTTGTGGGTAACTGTTTCTTCTTTGGATGTTCCAACAGCCACTTGCTTTCATAGTGGGTGGTAGATGCTTCCAGGCCAGGATTCTTTCTGCATTCCTGAAAGTGGCCGAGTTGTCAGTATTTGTGCCGCCAGCGTCAGTCGGTCGCGACTGCGCGTAGCTCTGTGTCTTTCAGCCCCACACAGGTGCTCCGGCTGAGCCGCCTCTTTGGCCAGGTAAACAGAGCAATTACATATTTGGCATTTGTTCTGCTGAAGCTGTCAGGGAGTGGGCCAGCTGCCCTGCTGGTACATGCTTCCAAGGATATGAACTAAGCTACACCCCTGGCACAGTGAGAGGTTTTGGGACGAAGTCAGACTAGAGCCCCCGCTTGCAGAAACTTGCAGAGATGAAGTAGCAGGGAGGTTACCTGCTGCAGCATGCGGCTGGCCAGCACATCCCGGGACACACTGGTGGCAGCAGAGCCATCCAGGGTGCGGCTGGCGGCTCAAGCATCCTTTCACAGCAGCAGGAGCAATGCTGCCTCCTGGCCAAGCAAATCCTCCCGTGGCTGAGAGTCAGCCTGGAGTCCTGCTGCTGCTGGTGTGCCCTGAATAAGAAATGTTTGCCCAGTTAAGACTGGATGTGGGGCCCCTTGCCTAAAAAGGCTGGCTTCCTCTGTTCCTTTCACCATTCTTTTGGGGTGAATGGTTGTATGGAGGACAAGGGCCTGTGCTGTGGTTAGGGAGGTGAAGGTGCTGTGTGGTTCACTGTCACAGAAGCATGGCTTGAGGGAGCAGAGGGAGGTGCCAGCCAGGACAGCAGGGCTGCTCATGTAGCAGGGGACACAGTGGTGAGAGGGTGTGGTGCCAGCTCCTTCGGATGAGCTCCAAGTCATCTGGCTGAGGGGGTTTTCTATAGACGATTCCAGTCCACTGAAGTTGAAACAAAGGCATAGGGCTCTTGGAGGATGCATTTTGATTTTGTAAAATATAAGGAGGGAAAATTAAAAATTGATGTGTTTTCTTGTTTTGGTTCTTTGGGTTTAAAAAACCCACTAAAAATGTGACTATTTCATTCAAACCTCCTTTTTAACAAAATGTAAAATGATCTCAAAGACATCTGGTCAGCAGGTATGCACAAGGAAATACTTCTCTTTGTAACTTTTTTTTTTTCCCCTCTTTGTTTTATGGAGCTTTTTGAACTTGAGTCACTCCTGTGGCTTTTGTTTTGCAACTAGAGGAACTTGCAGGCTGGTATTGTCACTTGAACAGTCGTTACTGAGGCACAGCTTTCTCACTCAGAATCACGCTGGGAGACCAGACTCTATCCTGGAAGAGAGGGATTTAGGTAAGGAGGGATGCACAGTGGGTCGATGCTGGGTAGTGGTGGGCAGTTCAGGATTGCTTGGTGTGCTGCCTGGGGCTGATAGCTCGTTGTGGCAATGCCTGCTTGCTTTATAAATGTCCTCTGAGTTTTGTGGGCAGCTTTTTCAGCTGGTTGTGCTGAACTCATCTTGATGTGTTGTCATTGGAATAAGTTTCATATGTGGTTCAGAGAAAAACATTAGGTTCTCTGTTCAGAACCATTATTATCTTAAGCTTTTGTAGTTTCCTAGAACAAACAGAGTTTTTCTTTGTAGCAAGAAATGCAGGC
The DNA here is from genome assembly GCF_026979565.1 of Vidua chalybeata. Taxonomy (NCBI): domain Eukaryota; kingdom Metazoa; phylum Chordata; class Aves; order Passeriformes; family Viduidae; genus Vidua; species Vidua chalybeata. Next base: position 27,128,937 of record NC_071531.1, on the reverse strand, counting down.
CAGCATGCAGCAAAATACTGGAAAAAGCCAGGTCCTCCTGACTCCAAGTATAACTACGCTTGAAAAACAAGTACAGACTCATTGGATTTACAGTTCTTATTTCACTGTAGACTGTGAAGCTGAAAAACAGGGGCACACTTCATGGTGTTACTGGCTCTGATAGGGGTTTCTAAATAAGAAGCTAAATGTGGTGCTGCAGTTTGGTCTCAGTTGTAGTGCACAAGTCTTTTTCTTACAACTTGCTCCATACAGTTACTGCAGGGGAACCATTAATGGTCTGCAATATACAGAGGGTGGTTTGCACAGTTAACAAATTCTTTCTCAAGTTGCAGTGAAATATTTATTATTGGAGCACTTAAGGCAATCCTTTCAGCTCCTGCAATTGTGGCTTCATGCTGTGTGTTAGGTTACACATCCTGATTTGTCTGTGCTTTGTTCTCTTCCAAAGCCCAGTTCAAAAGTTTTTCACTCCGTCGCATAATGCAATCTCTTATTACTTTTCAATATAGGGAGGCTTTAATTATTAGCTGTGCTAAAAGCAGCTTGATAGTCAGTGGGGAAATTACTTGTGTCAGGCCTTTCCACGATGGTGAGTGCTGATGACAAGGAAAGTGAAACTGACAGTCACGTTTTCATAGCCAAAGCCTTCCCTTGTCTAAGCTATGCCTGGTGTGAACCAAGCAGCCGTGTACGTGGTCTGCTGTTCTTGTCGTGTTGGGATGTGCTACAGAGCACGTCACCCTTAACAGCCTGTGCAGAAATGCTGCTGTTGGGGCACAAAGGGTGAAAGATCCTAATTCAGTCTGACAATTAGGGAAAATGTAGCAGGGGACTGTGCCCTGGGGTTAATATTTTTCTTCCAATTAGGATGCTTCTTTGCAATTATTTTAGCATTTCCCTTCCTGTGGTGTGTAAGTCTTTATGAAAATGCTGACTTCTGTGTTTTAAACAGATAGAAGCAGGGGGAAAAACAAGTCTGGATACTGTAATTTCCTTGTAATTACTATGGTTTTGTGTACCATAGGAACTCTTTATGTCAAACAGTTTGCTGAATTTGTCTCAGCATCGGGTGGCTGTCAGCAATATGCAGGATGCCAGAAGCTGATGGTGTGGACAATGACAAACTATGGACAAAGTGGACCTCCCCTACAGCCTGAAACCATGTTCCTCTGCCAAAATGGCATAGTCTGGAGCACCCTATAGTGCATGAAAAATAGCATTACAACATGGTTGGCACCCAGGAAGAGGTTTTATGCTCTGTATTTTTCATATTGATTGCTTTTCTTTATATGATAAATAAGAAGTTCTCGAATTCCAGCTTGGATGATCCTTCTTTTCATCACTTTTTGATTTATTAAAAAACCTCACCAGCCACTTCTGTAGAATTCAGTGAGAAGGTGGGTCCTTAATCATGTGGATTTAGGGTTGTTTCAAACACTGGTTGCATCAAATAGTTTGAAGAACTGAGAACACACTGGTGGATATGTTGTCTGAGTAAAACCTAAACTGGTGTGAAGAGTAGAGTTAAAACCAGGGGGGGTGTGGGTTTATTTCTTGTATCATGGGTGGGGAATTGATGTGGATCTTCTGGGGAGCTAAGGCATTGTAATGACTTTATGAACATTTCCTGGGTGGCCAGAGCAGCGCAGGGTTGCTGCTGTGCTCAAAATTAAAAGGGTTTTCTCTATTAATATGTTGTTTTATTGTAGTTGGGGGCACTGGGAAAGACCACAGCAAAGCAATACAGTAATGCCTGCAAATATTTGGGAGGCAACAACATGGCAAACTGGCTTCAGTCCAGACCTCACACTGACATTCTGCAGCTGTGGGATTGATGTGGGGAGAGGGAACCACACAGAGAATTTCAAATCCACCCTGAGAGGGGAAAAAAGGGACCTTGATACTTTGCAAGGACTCTTTTGTGGGGGCCTGGCCATCCCCACCGGGGCTGGGTACTGCCTGGCCAGGGCAAGGAACTGGCTGTCAGCCTCCTGTCTTGCAGAACAACAGCATCCCTGAGATCTCTTTTGGTGTCTCTTGGCACACTCCACCTCTGATTTGGGAATGAAAAATACACTTGGCGAGTAGGGTAGAAAGGGATGCCACTGGCACTGCTAGGGTAAGGCAGCCCCTGTGGATTCAGGGATGAATTGGCACAGTGGCCTCTGCTTGCAAAACCCTCTGGTTTTCGGGAGGAAACGCTTGCAAATAGGCACATATTGCTGAGCTTTGTGTATGTTCTCTTCTGAACTGTGCTGGTAGTAGCACAGACTTGTGTTTCATGGCAGAGAGATGGGCATTTGTGCTGTATGAAGTAACTTATTTTTGCTAGGTTCTGCTGTGAGTGGGCTGAAATTCACTTGGCAATGGCTGTCTCCCAGACCCAGCTCTGGCCAGTGTTATGATTCAGGACAGATCATCTATGGGCCATGCCAGGGCAGCTGCTCTTCCCATGGGCAGTGATGATTACACAGATGTTTTAATTAAGCATATGGTTGTGTTACAGCCGCCTGGGGTGACATGCACATTCCTGTCCCCCAATATTTCTTGTGCCAGCACCAGGGACTTGAACCAGCTGAAAACCTATGGTGAGGGAGATTGGTAGATACATAGATTTTAAACTGAGTTTGTCTCAATCTGGATCGATTCCTTGATCTTGTGGGTGGCAATGATGTTCATGGGAAAGAGCTTGGGAAAGGTGGCAATAGCCATTTCAGCAGAGAGCGGTGTGAAAAGTGGAGTTGTGTGACAAGGTGTTGGGGATTTAAAGAAGGAGGGAGCAGTGTTTGGTGATGGTCTGGGTTGGGTCTGGGGACTGCTTGTGGCTGCCCTGGGTGCGACGTCAGGGTGGGGAGTCCATGCTCTGATGCTCTGGAAGAAGGATCACCTATCTGCCTACAGGTTGTTGTGGAAGGATTGTCTGGGCAATTTTGCTTTCTGTTGTGGCAAGTGCACTTGAGTGTGTTCTCTCTGCAGCTTGCTGTCCCCTCTTACTGCTCTGCCTGAAGGGAAACCACCCTGGCAGTGGTTTGTCACAGTTCTCACTGAATTGGTTTGCAGAAGTTCACCTTCAAAGGATTCAGAGAAAGGAAGTCTCGTGTCCTGCCCCCCGCCCAACACGTGGTTTATGGTTAGAAAAGGCACAGAGAATAGTGACGCATCTTGATGCCTGTTTAAATCTACCTGACATTTGTTGGTATGACAAGACTTCATGATCTGGAGATGCCCATGAGCTTTCTTCACCCATTGCTTTCAGGTCCCAGAGGAACTGGATGCTGTTTGTACCCACTTATACTGTCAGAAAAAAAAAAAAAAATGGAACAAGATATGCTATGAGCACTTGCAGGCTGAGCTCTGCCATGCAGAGACAGAGCTGTGGGACAGCCACAGCACACGTGGCTGCTGGCTTTTTCTCAACCACTGTGCCCTGGAGACAAAGCAGGCTGTGAGAGAGGGGCTTGTTGGGTGGGAGGTGTCGATCAGCTTCACTGGAACTGAAATAAGGACAGGCACTTCTGTAATGAGACATTTCTGTAGTACTTTAAACAACCCAGAAAACTTTTTTTCTCCTTTATGTGCTTCCTTTTGTGAGTCTATGCAGTTGCAAGAGAGAGGCAATATTCTGATTATATGAAAAAGGATTTGAAATGGAGCATTTTAAAGCTGCTGTTGTTAAGAAAAAGCTGACTTTTGAATCTTTGTTCCTTCATTCACATTTTTTTCCTTTTTGTTAGCCAGTCTCAGGAAATGAGAACATTCTTTTGGCTTTCCTTGCCTGAGTCACATCTTATATATATATCTATCTCTATATAAAAATATGTTAAAACATCTGGAGATGTTTGTTTCAGAGAGGTACTTGTTTTGTATTAGAGTGTCTGAACTTTAAGTGTTTATACACAGTTGGATGTTTCCAGAATTTCCCATACTTCTCTGGTTACAAGGACATGTATATATTGCTCTCAGAAAAGCAGAGGGAAATGTGCTGATAACCTAGGGAATATATACAAATAAGTAAAAGTGAAGCCTTTCAAGAAAGTGAGAATTTTCTATTTTTTTTTTTAAATTAAACTATCAAAGCTATTGTTTACCTTGAGTTGCATCCAAATATGTAGTTGTTTAATGTTTGCTATGTATTAAAAAATAAAGGTGTGAAGAGGGAAATCAGAAAATACTAGTATCTTTTTCCTTGTTCTTTTTTTCTTTAAAAAAAGGGGAAGGAAGTTTTTAAAAGCTTATTACACCCATCTCTGCTACTGAGTGGGCTGACACTGGGCTCTGGCAGTGCTCTGAGTGCACGGTGGGGTCTCCCTGCCTCCCTCTGTCCTCCCACCGGGGTCACACGGAGATCGTGAGACCGCTCGAAAGGAAAAACAAAAATCCATTTAGTTTAAACCAAAGGCCAAATATTTAACTTTAGTGGGGGAGGTGGTGAGATTTAGGAGAACGAGTAAAATTCCCACCCTTGGTTGTTTAACATAGCTGCACTGAAAATAATGGGAAGCCAGGGATGGTGGGTGCTGGTGGTGTCCTGTGCAGGGAGGGATGCAGGGATGGCAGCGGGGTGTGAGGATTCCCCTAATGGGCTCCATCTGCCATGACCACATAATCTCCAGGTGTTCACAGCAGCTTCTCCTCCCACAACTTCCACTGAAATGCCCTTGAGTTTATGGCTTGGATACAAAACCGCTCACTGATCAAATATTTTGATTGCATCCTGGCCTTCCTGTTAGTTTCTTTGATCTTTTCTGATTAGTGGATTATAGCAGACTTTCAAAAGTCTTGTTTGTTGAAATAGTTGTATAAATATGATCCTCGGGGTAGGTGTTATTTAGAAACGTACTTATCTCCCAGAAAAAAGTACTTATCTCCTCCTTTTGCCCCTTTAGTGGGCTCATTTGCTATTGTGCATCAAAGAAGTGTGATTTCTGTAATTATATCAGAGCATAGCAGTTTATTGTTAATTGTTTGAAATAATCCAAAGGCCAGTGGGTCTTATTCTTTTGGCTGATTCCCTGCTCATTCAGACACTGAAGAACTGTTTCAGGTTCACATTTGAAAAAAAAAAAAAGAAATACAAGAAACTCACAGAACCTGGACAGTCTGGGGTGGGGTGGAACTAAAGGCCTCGCAGCCCTGGAGTGAATCCCCCTGTGTTGAATTCTCTCACAGTTAAAATTTGTCTCTTTTCAAAGTGAAAAGGCTCCCCTTCTCCACAGGCATCCTGCTGATATGATGTCCCTTCTGAAATGGCTTCGTGCAGCCTCACTTAATGCCATGCTGGAAGCTGGATGCCTTCAGGCACTGGCACAGTGCTATCTGGTCACCATGTGGGGTTTAGCTTTGTGGAGAGATGAGTTCTACCATAGCTTTGCAGTCAGATGAAGTGAGGGAGGAGGGCTGGAATATTGCTGGTGGCTACACATGGTGTGAGCCTGAAGGTCAAAATTTCCAAACTTTGTCTAAGACTGAAAGCCACATTTTCCTTATTGTCACATGAATGATAGGAATTATCAAACTTCACTCCAGCAGGACCTGGATAGAAGTTGAGGGTTTTCAGGGGTGGTGGGGTGTTCCATGTGTCAGGGCTCTCAAGGAAAGGTGGGATTCTCCTTGGTGTTAGCTCATACCCGAGGCAAATCTCACCCTGCAGCTGCTGCTCTTCCGACCCATCCAATCGAGGTGAACATGTCCCCTGCCCAAGGCAGACCTGTCCTCCAACCCAAACCTTTCTATTATCCCCTCCACAGCCTGCATTAAAATCTGCTGCTGGACTGGGCTTTCATCTTGAAAAGTACAGAGCAAATGAAGCACTGTTTTGAGTGTCATGTATTAACGAGGCTGCTTCATTTTGATGTGAGTGAAGCTCTCTGTGCTTCTGATTGCTGATGCACTGCAAGGGAGAAATAATTTGGACTTCTTGTGTCAAATTGCATCTGAGTCACAAATGTGAAAATCAATATTTTTATCATTAGCATGCAGAGGTGGGCAAACAGTACAGTTAAGAGGATCCTTGACATCACCCTTGGGAGAATTACTAGCGGATGAAAAAATGGCAAAGGATCCAGGAACAGTAAGATTGCATTACTGCTTAGGTTTCATGAGAAATCTTTCTGCTCACCTTGGGCTATTTATTCATTTATGAATAGCTTTGTCAACTTGTACTTGAAAGAGACATTCAAGAAGTTTAATGTCATTGCGTGATACTGGTGTCTTTTCAGGGCAATTTCAGGCAGGACAGATTCCCAATGAAGGCAGGATTACATAATGAGTATTTTGTGTCATCTGAGGTGAAAGTGGTCTAATAATTTTTACCTGATGGATTTTGGTAATGTTTAGCTGTGAAGTGGCTTGATTTCAGTTGTGGATTTTCTGTTAAGTCGAATAGCACACAGATAAAAATGCATGTACAAAAAGAAGCACCAGAGTTCACAGAAGGGATGGGATGGGGCAGGTGCTGGGATCTCAGTCACTGTGTGCCCAGCAGAGCAGCTGTAGTCATCTGAGCCATCACTAGGGTGGCTGAGGTGGTGGTAATGTGGCCTGGGAGGTTTTCTGTGGGAAGAAGGGCTCTGTTCTCCCAGAGGAGGAACTGCACCACTGAAAGCTGTCTTCTAGTGTCTAGCCTGTGTAGGCATGAAGGGTGTTGATGGTACAAATGTCAAACAGAGGACTTTTATATATGAGTAGTGTTCCTTCTTTGGTTTGCATTGTCAGGTATTTGCCAGTTGTCCATGCCACAGTGGGAGGAGAATATACTGAAAAGCTGCTGAGTCCAGATTTTTTAACCTATCATTAATCCTTTGCCATGAAAGCAAATGCAAAATTAGCAGGGCCTCAGTTCCAAGTCAAAAGGTTTTTCAAACTTGAAAAGAATAATAGATCAGCTGTGTTCATGGTTTAAATAGTAATGTTCTTGGAGATGCAAGGAAGGCAGGGTCTACCTGAATTAATTGTGAAGAAATTCACCATTCAAAAAATGCTTTTCTTTATACCACAGAGGTCTTGTGGTTTCAAGTTCATGTGGATTTAAAGTTTAATAAGGCAAAAGCGTTGGTGCTGTCAGTATCCAATATTTCATGTTTTGGTGGTCAAGTGGAAGTGTTGTGAGGGCATTAACAGAATTGCATTAACTGAAAATTTTTCCTATGCTCTTTTCCTTATGATATTAAGAGAAGTCAGGGAGGACAAGGAGATCATATTTGTTTCAAGTATTCTTATCTTAAAGGGAACATTAAAAATGTTTAAAAAGGACACATTTGCTTTTCAGAAATTGATAGAAAGTGAAATGTGTCTAAGTAAAAAGAATCAATTTATTTAGTCTGAAGACAATACAGTCCTCATGCTCATGCAGCGTCCTTAAGTTAAATTTCTGAGTTCACTCAGGTCAAGTTGAGTTTAAATTTTAATTTCCTTGAAGCCAAGAACTCATGTGCAAAACACATGTCCTCAGTTAGCAGGACCTGGGTTCACCCCCACAGTTCGTGGCTTATGTGAGGGTTGAGTGAGGGTTACAAAATCTTTTTTTGTAACATAGATCTATCTGGCATATTAAATATTTAAACAAACCACACAGGTAAGAAGAGTAGCAGGAGAAAATACTTTTTTTTTTTTTAAGTGATTCTGCCATAAATTTTTCCTTAACTTTATTCATTGTGTACAAGCAGGTATTGCAATAGGGTGTTGTCTCCAAATTACTATTAGCAATTGCCTGGTCAGGCATATGAACAAACACAGGGTGCCCCTTCTGAAGTCTTTCCTCCAAGGCAAGAAATGCACCATCAGGAATTAAGATTTTAAAACCTCAGCAGATGATGATGTGGCACCAAAAGCACTGTGGCAAGGGGTGCTTTGGTGCCTGCCACCTCCACAAATAGTCTTTTGACATTTTGTCCTAGATGCTGGAAGTTGCACTTGCCCCTTGTCAGGATGCTGTGTACCAGAGGAGAAGCTGATGGTGTGGCATGGCACAGCTCAGCCAGGGGAGAAGTCCCAAACTCCTCGATGGGAGGTAAAGGTTACAGACCTTCCTGCCGTGTTCATCCTCATGGGCTTCCTTCACTGACATGCAAAGTTTGCTCCATATAAGTAACAAAGGAGTTGAGGGAAACAAGTAGCAGTATTGTGGAACATCAAGCACAAGGCAGTAGTTGTCAGCCTGCATAGTAACATGGGTGTGGGAGCCCTCCTGGCCACCTCACCAGGTGGTAATTCTGCCTCTCCTATCTTTTCTCAGCACCAGAAGAGTTTTTTCTTCTGTACCTTATCATTTTTTTATTGCCTTATGGTGGCATACTATGATGTTTGATTTCCTAATAACTGAGGTATATCCTGTTTCTTTGCTTCTGTAAATAACACATTTTGTGTGCTAAAACGTGTGCTTTTACAGAGGACACAAATCTTCAGTGCTTCATCAACCCACACTGCAGCAGTGCCTTTCTCTTCATCACAGAGGCATGATGAACCAGTTGTACTCATAACTTATGTGCAGGGGGGGAAGAGAGGAAACTGCTGAAGTCAGGGATGGTTGGCTTATTCAGTACTTATGAAGAGCCAAGCTGAGCTCAGTTCTAGCTAGCTGGCCAGGGTGCTACTGCTTGCTTCCTAGAGCTCTCTGCATAGCTACTACTTGCATGACCCCTTACAATCAAGTTCCTTTCAAATCTACAGGGGTGTGTTACTAACTTCAATAGAAATAGATTAATGAAGCTTTGTGACACTTTCTCAAGACTGTATGCATATAAATGGAGAATTCTGCACCAGTTTGATTACCTTCAGCATGTTGTTAGGGGCAAAGAAATGACCGTATGTTTGACCTCTCACTGTTTAACGTTTCTGATAATGTGCAAATTCTAGAGGTTAGTGTGTTAAACTAATACAGTTAAGATAGCAAGTCTTAACCTATTTTCCTCAAAGCCAGTTAAAATTCTACTGCCCTCTTTAATGGGGCTTGATGTAGTCTTAAGGGTCTGCAAGTGGAACATCAATGGCCAAATAAGACAAAATACCTGCTAATACTTGGAAACTAGTTCTGTCAGCTTTGAAACCTTGCTGTTTTGTCTGAGATATAGGGACAAAACCATCACTGTTTTGAATTAGCTCTGTATGGATGGTGCAGTAAGGTCGGCCTTGTAAGAGGAGGATATTTTCCTCATCTCTGATTTCTCATTTAAAGAAGAGCAGCTGGTTATTACACAGATGGGTCCAGCATGCCTGGCTAGTGTCACATCCCTGTGCCTGTAGATGAATGTCTTCAGCTGAAGTTGTCATACACTGGATTTGATACCTATTTTGTATACGTTACACTTGTTTTTATAAAAACTAACTAAGGCCATTTCAGCTTTTTTTTATACAAATTACCTGAATTTAATTTTAAAAATTGTCATTGTAACATATATATATATATATATATATATATATATATATAACCAGTTTTTTGCTGCAGTTGGGGTTTGCCTAGTTTGGCAACTGGCCATGCAGATGTAAATGTGTGAAAGAAAACAAAAATTGGAAAAGCAAAGTGAGCCACCAAAACCACAGGTCTGCTTGCTCATAGGGTCAGAGCCCAGATGAGTTTGGTTTCAGTCTTAGGCAGTGGAGTGTTACAAAGTTGTGTATTAACCCAGTGTACTGCTAACTAGTATCACTTAATTTACATTTTGGCCCAGTAGCCAGTTGGTGGTGGCCTGCATGTTGTTCTTTGGTTCAAACAAAGTGGTTATGGATGGGGAAGCAAGGAGGAGGTTCCTGTTCACTGGGGCTTTTGTGAGTGCTCAGTCACACCTCTCTGAAGTGTGAATTTTACAGCAAGTGAGCTGTGTTCATGAAAGGGAGCTGAGCTCTGGGTTGGCAGTGGAGTTACTGCTGCAAGTGGGTAGGGATTGGAGTGGGGTTGGTGTCTGTGGAACTGTGGATTGTGGGGCTCCTGGTGACTTGCCTGAGAGCCAGGCTCTGCTTCTGGCAGAGGTGAGGTCAGGGGATCTCTTGGTGTGGTGGTGTTCTGCACTAGTTAAATTTTGACAAAGCGTGGGCACCCATTCAAGAGAGAGCAGGGGAGAAGGGCTGTGCCTTGTAACAGTGGTTAGTGAATGATACACATGAATAAAAGAGCAGCAGGGAAGTTGACATTTATACATCAACTTGGTCAAGAGGATTTATGGTGCATCCCACAAGCTGTGGGGCTCTGAATCACCTGTGGTCAGGCAGTTCTGTACAGAAGAGGTTAAAGAAGGAAGGTGAATATAACACAGTATCTAAGTCACAGTGATTTCTAAGAATTTATATTGCTTGCTCAATGTTTCTTGCCTTAGTTGGCATTGTGCAAGTATTTTTCAGTGATATTAAGAACAGCACATTGGGGTTTAATGGTAAAACAGTATTTCTGTTAATTTGGTATCATCCCCCTGTTCCCTATGAACTAGATTTGATTTTGGACAACTGTAATGATTTATCCGTTAAGTTGCTGAAATCATAGTCTCTATGAGTGTTGTATTTTTTTTTTTTTTTCATTTCTAATTAATTTATGCTGTGGTTTCTACTGAGTGCTGAACACTCAGTAGAAGTGTTGGGCTGCTCAGAGCTACCTTTTATTATCTCCTTTGTAAACACTTGTGGAAAAGCCAATTTCTAAAGAGGATCGTTGCAAGGCAATGTTAGAAGAGATTTGCTGCCCTTGCAGTATCAAGTAATTGTGATATTAAACAGATTATTGGACTACTTTTGCTTTCACATTGTAGCATTCCCATTGTAGCATCCCAGAAGTTGAGGGGCTGGGAGAGGGAGTGCTTTAAGTACAATGATTGCTAAAAGCCAGTAAAAAGAGAAGAATAACTCTGCTGCAATGGGATTTTTAGAAGGGGCTAGCATTTTTAGATATGTTTTATTCCAGTTAACAGTACTGGCAGATTTCATTTGGGCTATAAGGAACTCTGGTTCCTATTCCACTTTCTGAAAGATAAAAATGTTGGTAGATTTCAGAGACACACTGGTAAGTTTAGGTGCAGCTTAGGGTTGGGCTTATACTTACGTATGATGCCACTTGGTGGGACAAACATGGTCAGACACAGGCACAAATGATGTGTTTAACTGGGCAGAGCACACAGCACAGTATTTATGCCAGCTGTTGGAAAACTAAAGGTATCTTCATGGTGGTACGTTTTATAGCAGGACAGGTTAGCTGCCACAACTGTTTTTAAAACATCTGGTCAGGGTAAGAAAGTTTCTGTGGACTGGTACTCAGCATCATCCTGTTGCAGCATGTTTGTACCCACCCAAGAAGCTGTGAAACAGGCTATGCGTAAACTGTGTCTCCGAGCTGTGATTTCAAGGAAATAGCAACTTGCTGAAGGTCAGAGAGCAAGCCAGGAATGGTATACAGATTTTGTTGTCGTTGTTTGTTTGGGGAAAAGAAAGCTTAAAAACAAACACACACAACCAGCAAACAAAACAAAGGTAGCCTTTGCTTTCCCAAACGTGTTGCTCTTAAGAGCATCAGCAGCGAGGTACTCTTGAACTGGCATTTCATCTCCTCCCTTATGAGGGAAGAACAGCCCCTATTGTTCCTTAGTGGTATCTGGTTTATGAATTTTTGTTTTTATACTCTTACTTCCAGGTTGATTGGACTGATTGTTCTGTGTTTGGGAAGATTCCTTTGAGCAGTCAAAGCATACTTTAATGATTGGCTTGAAGATAAAGCAACCTCCTCCCTGGGTAGAGGCTGTTGCTCTGAGCCCAAAAGGAGGGTGTTGTTCTCCAGCTCCTGTCTGGAAGGTGATGGCAGCCTAGCACAGTCCCCTCTTCCCTCCCTTTGGGTAGGTACGTGCCATTTGGCATGGTTGGCCAATTTTAATTCCTTAAATTTAATAAAACCATGCATTTCTATTGTATTTTATCCACATACAAATAGCATATTTATTAAGATTTCCCTAGCTGAAAGGAATTCAGTACGAAATCCTGTGGCTGTTCTGACAACAAGAAAATTTTATCTTTATTTCTCTTTCTTTCCTTTTGCCTCTTCCAGTGTATAGTTGCTGTTCCATGGTTCCTGGCACTGATGATTAAAACTGAGGGCTGATTTAATTTTTTTTTTAATATCTTTTGACATTTATAGGCTGAAAGTCATGGACATGGGAAAAACAGAAATTAAAGGAATTTTGTGCCACTTCGAGCATTTTTTTTTGAGAAAATCTGATTTAATTTCAAGTCTTAGGTACAGAATAGTTCAGGATTATTTAAATCTGTATAATTAAAAAGCTGTTTTTCTGTAATGAACCCAGGAAGAGGAGGCACTGGGTTACAAGTCCTGTTTTGGGAACCACTGAGCATCTGAAGCTGTTCTCATTCATGTCAGCGGAAGTTCAGAAACATTTCCCCAACCATTTTTTTGAAGGTGCTCCCCTGAGTCTCACTTTTGCATATTGTATTTCATATAATACTGGTGTATGTCACCTTCTCTGGCTTTATTACTGTCTTGAATTAATTTACTGGAATTCCTGTGCTTTCTTTTAAGCATTTACTCTTAACCACTAATAAATCTGGAACATATTCAGACTTGGTAAGATGTTGGACTTTACAGGATGAAACTTCATTGTTTCCCTTTATGGGCTGTGGCTTCCAAAATACCAATTATGGTAATTGCCTTCCCCTCCTTCCCACCATCCATCATCTGAAGTCCTCTCTTACTGCATCAGCTTTTTCTACCCAAACTGTCTCTGCCTATTGCTGCCTTTGTCTCCACTTCCTGCTGTGGGAAGAAAATTCCCTGCAAATCCCATCTGAACTGCTTCATCTGCAATGACTGCAAGAAGTTTTAAGTAACTTGAAATGGCACAGAAGAACAGCCAGAGGCCCAGCCTGAAAGATAAGATTTGAAATTAGAGTACATGCCTAACATCACACATTTTACTGAATTCTTGTTTTCACCCTTTTTTTTTTTTTGTTGTTGTTGTTGGTTTTCTCTTATTTGTTTCATTTTAAGTAGTTAGCATGGGTAGTGTCTTTTCACATTTCTGTGGCTGCCCCCTCCCCTTATTTTGAAGCTCAAAAATTAGTACTTAAATGTGTCCCATAAATCACAGAATCATGGAATTCTTAAGGTTGGAAGGGATCTCTGGAGATCATTTTGTCCAACCCCCCTACCAAGGCAGGACAGGAAGAGCAGTGACACAGGAATGTGTCCAGGTGGGTTTTGAATGCCTCCTTGAGGGAGGGAGATTTCACAGCCTCCTTGGGCAGCCTGTTCCACTGCTCTGCCACCCTCAGTGTAAAGAGGTTCTTCCTCATGTCGAGATGGAAATTCTTCAGTTTCAAATCTCTAGTTGTTGCAGACACCAGCATTAATTAGTGGATTTCTCTGGCCCCAATCTGTCTGTTCCTGGGTTGCATGTTCGCAGTCATGGGGGAGCCAAAAATGACAAAAAACCTCTGCTTTGCTCCCAATTGTCCCTGCTCGCATTTCACAGCATGGCAGTGATGTGGTGGTCACTGGGGTGGGGCAGGGAGCAGGGCACACAGGAGGTGCTGTGGGGATGTGACCAGCTGGACTCCTATGGCTGAGCTCCTGGCTGCTGAGTGTGGTTGTCTTGGGCTGTTTAGTTTGGTTTTTTTTAATTAAAACTTCCACTGCATTTCCCCCCCTCCGAATATGAAGGAACCCAGATTGTTTTTCCATATGTACATTCAGATGAAAATGGCTTTCTTCCTGTTTTTCTTTCTGTCAAAAGAACTATTGGATTTTTTGGAGTAATATTCAAAGACTTTCTTTTTCCCCTCAGGCTTATTCTTTACATTGGACTGATGCCTCATTTTTCAGTAGCAGATCAGAGCTACCAAAAAAGGAGTCTGATAGCTAAGCAAACTTCTTAAAATTTAATTTGGTACTTAATGAATCAACATTAGTAATTGTATGTTGCTGGCATTACTATGATCTAAAAATGGTAGTAAAATAAAGATGGTTTAGGCTGGGTTTTTTTTTTGCTGTCCTGAATGAATTCTGTTATGGGCTGTGTTCAAAATAGCTTGGTATCCTTGCAGATCTGTATTACTTAGAAAGCAGGAAAGTCAATTTTACAATTAACTTCTTTCTTTTTGAATATCTAGTACACAGAATTCACTTCTACCTTTTGTCAGGCACAACATCTGGGGATTTCCATTTCTTCTGCTAAGTCTTATGCTCAAATTAGGGTGGTGAGAGTTATTCTTAAAGATGTGCATCAGGCTTTTTTGATCTGTATGGCAGCACTATTTTCAAATAATTTCATAAGTTTTGAGTGCCTGTGGAAGTTCCAGGTTAAAGCAATGTCTGTCTAGGACTCATATTTTCCTTATCTATTGCTATCATTGATATAAGCATGTAACTCACCATAAGGGAATTAATTAAGGGGAAAAATAAGCATATAATTGTAATACTAGTTCTGTTACTGCTCTTGTTCTTCTAAGCTTGTCCTATTTTTCACACAAATAAAAATGACCCATACCTTACCCCACACCTGATGTTGCTGATCTTTTTACTTATTTATATGCTGAGTATTTGATGTGCTTCATTACTTGATGACTTGCTATTTTTAAAGCAGTTAGAAGTAAATAGAAATTGAAATGGGAATGCCCGTTGTCAGAGGAAGCACAAATGATGTGCCAAAAACCTACTGTGGCAGGTTAGTACTGACTTCAGACCTCTGTTTTTTTCTGGTTGTCAAGGATAACCCATGATAGTAATTATTTATCTGAACATGATTGTATATATGCATAACACATATGTGATGCATATTTAGGTTGCCTTAGAATCTCTGTGAATGCTCCTTCCTCACATTCTTTCATGAAGGGTGTGTGTCCACAGAGGCTTTAAAAATTACTTTTAAGGGAAAAAAAAAATCTTGAGAAATGGCACACCCTCTTGTTTGCAAAAACCCTTGTGCTGTTTTTCTTTTGGTTATGTTTCCTTTTGTTTTCTTTTTCCTTCCTGAGACTGATGCTACCTGAAAGTTGCCCTGGAGTATTTGATGGTGGTACTATCATAAGAGCCTGTGTGATGGGCCAATACCAGTGAGCAGATGACAGTTGCTGTAACCAGCTCTTAAACCCCTGCAGTCTCCTTGTGTGATGTTAGAACTGTATGCACATAATTTATAAATAAATAAATGTACCTGTATTGGGGATATGAGCTTAATTTTTTTTTCTGATAAAAATACACAATCAAAATAATTTGGAGACCATAGCTCTAGCAGACAGAAAATAAGTTTTCTTTTTTTTTTTTTTTCCCTTATTTGCCACCAGATTATGGCCCTGCTAAATTCAGCCCTCTGCTCATGCGGCCTTCTCCAAGCGTTCAGACACTGTGTAATGAGATGAATCCCCCACGTAATTTGGCTGAATACACCGCCACCTCCCCAACAGAAGACATAAATGAAGGGGTCTGGCTGAAAGGGAAGCCTGTTTGCAGCCTGCCTCACCAGTGCAGTTAATTGAAATGCATCCACGTGATCCCTTCCCTTTGATTTGAATGGGAGCTGGCTGGTTTCCCAGTGCAGGCAAAAGAGCTGTTTTCTTCTCCTAAAGTGAAATGCCTATTTCTGATGTCCCATTTACCAAGGACAGTTAAATGAAGTAAAGGGGAAGGGGCACAGCCAGCCAGTGGGGTGACTGAGGCCAAGAGGTAGCAAGTGTAGTGCCATAATTGTCAGGGCTGGCAGGGTGCAGCAAATGTGGAGATGAGGCAATTCGAGCAGTGTTCCTGCTGATCCACCCCACTGTGCCTCCGGGCCTGGATTCCTTCTGTCCTGCCGCTCCTTTTCTCTTAGAGAAATGCTTCCCTACCCTCTCCAAAAATGAAAATGCAGGAGCCTGCCAAGGTGCTTTGGAGGATGGCCTCTGGTGGGCTGCAGGAGCATGATCTTGCTCCCCATGACAGATAAACAATCTTCAGATGAATCTTCAATGTCACCCCATGTGATGTTATGAACATGAATTTGTCCTAATGGCCACCACAGGAGCACCCAAGTGGGCCACTGGTGCAAGGGAAGTGATTCCCTCTCTTCAGACTGCCTAGTGTAAAAAACTCAGGAAAAGGAGTAGGACAGACAGGCAGATGGACATCTCATCTAGCTCATCTGAAAGCCAGCGCTTTCAGATCTGACTCTTGAATGCGGAGACCATCAGCCCAGCCAGCAAACAGGCTGCAAATCCAAAGTTGTGCTGCTAATGAGGGCATTGCTTGAGAGCCTTGAAATCCTTCCCTTTTGTTCAAGTTAAACTACCCCATTTCTTTTCTCTTCATTTTTAACTAAGCAGCTTTCTGCTAGAGTGTATCTCCAGACTTCATGTGGTCTGAGGCAAGGATGCAAGTCCAGAGCAGGATTTGGTCCCCTGTGCTGCACCATCTCCTGCTCCTGAATCTTTGATAAGTGGTGGTGCCTCTGCCCCAGTTCCAGAGCTGCCAGCTGAGTTCCACACCAGCTTGTTTACAGGAATGCTTGAGGACAAATAGTGTAAGGACCGTGAGATGCTTACTATAGTGTCAGACCTGTGCATAGCAGAGGGAAGTAGCCAGTGGAGGACTGATAGGTAAAGCAGTTAGTCATCTGGGGAATGACAGACTGCCTTGACACCTTCTTCCTTCCTAAAATAAGCAAAATCAGGTAAAGCTGCAAGAGGAATACAGTTCTGAAATTACAGAATGTCTAATATTCCATGTAATTGCAAGCAAAAAAAGTGTTGATTTATGATTTATTATTCAGTACTGAGCAGTAGGGTGATCGAATTTGATTTATAATCAAAGTATTCTTGTTTCCCCTTTATGATTGGTTTTGTTACAGTGAGCAGAATGGAGTAGTACCTTACTTTATCTTGCAGATAAGACTTCCCTGCTTTGCTGTAAAGTACCCCTATTTTTCAGGGACAAAAAAACAGAATAAGATGCTGGTGTCAGCTTGGAAGGTTATTGCATAGCTACTGTCACATAAAGCAGAATTAATAGCAAGAGCTTTAAAATATGTACAATATGTGCATTGACTTCCTACAAACTGGCATTCTTCACAGTTCCTGGTAGAAGTTACACCAAAGTTTATGTTTGTAAGGTCAAAGACAAGATTTTTATGGTGAATAATTACAGAAAGTTGTTTTGGTTTTATCTTCTGAATGGTATCTTTTTGCTCCTTACAACAGGGAGCACACACTTGTGCCTCTGTGTTGCTGCACATAATGCTGCACATTCCTGCTGTGCTGCTGGAAAAGCACCCATACAGAAAGTCCCTGGATAAGCCATTTGTGAGGAAGAGGAGAGTGCATAGGGACTGGCAATCCCTCTGGGTGACAGAAGGGGAAGTGGATGATATACAAGGGTGGTTTCTGTAGATCCATAACCTCACTGCTCTTGACCTGAAGGTGGAGTCGTTCTTGAGGTTTACTGCAGTGATACACAAGACAGACACGTGGACTAGGAAGGGCTGTCTGAATAAAAGTATTTCAGGCTATTATGACTTTCAGAAATAAAAGTTGCATACAATTCTAGTTGTTTATAACATTCTTCTGCTTGGAGTAGATGAATTCTTATACAAGTCTTTACACTGTTCATTTTCTCTGTCTCCCAAAACAGGGTGGGAGAAGGGCAGGAGAGGAGAGCAGCATGGTGGGTGAGGTGGGAAGGCGAATGGTGAGCACAGAAGTTGTCAGTGCCAGATATATGTGGCAATAATATCTGTTTCTTGAGAAATATGCAAATAGGCCAACGAGTATGTAATAAAAAACTTGAAGGCAGTTTCATGTTGGAACACACATTTCTTCAAACTGGGATCCAGCTAATAATGTGAAGGAAGTCCAATAATCCAAACACTTATTCATAGGTGGGGTTTTTGAATTGGAGAGCTTCAGACTCTTTCTGAGTCTCTAAAGTACTTTGGAGTCTTGTGAGAAATTGTACTGAGAACACTTGAAATTTTAAAAGGTGACTCACTGTATTCCCCTCCAAACAATTAAGTTGTTTCACTGAGCTCATCTTCACTGGTCTGGTATGTAATAACTTGTTTTTCCCTCTGCTGATGCCTACATTTATTCCTCCAATAGTGTTCTTAAATGTGCAGCTTCTTTATGAACTTTTTTTTTAGTGCTACAATTGATCAATTATCCAGAAGTTCATAGCTGCATGGAGGATTGCCACAGATAACATAATTCTGTGCAGCTTCTTGGTCTGAGCATTGAACAAAGCGCGCTTGAATGAAATCCAGTCTTTGCAGTGCATTTTCCCTCAGGTTGGGGCAGGCATTTATGCCCTGCCATCTCTTCTGCCCTGTGGTCCAACCCTGGCCAGGTGGGCAAGTCCAGACAGACATCACCTTGGCTGATCCTTCATCCAGAGAATCCTGAGTTGGCTCTGAGATTCAAGGACAAAGTTAATGTCTGCGGGTGCTGTGGATGCAGGGCTTCCTTCACAAGCCAAGCCACTGCCTGTGTTTTGTGAAGGCTGGGGAGTGGGGCAAGCCCTTGCAATGCCCTGGTGAGACAATGCCAAGCACAAGTAACTTGGTATCATTGGGAGGAGAAGGGGAAAGGAGTAATTCCTATTCCTGACTCCTGATGGGTGGAACAGTGAGTAGCAGAAGGGAGGTGCGACAGAAGGGAAGCAGGGTGGCCGGCGGCAGCCAGCTGGCCCCGGGTTGGTGGCAGCATGCCTGGGAGGGGAGATCCCTGGGCCCCTGCCAGGGAGTATGGGAGGAAAGCAGCTACTGATGGTGTTAGTCAGCGTGACTGCTGAGTGCTGTTCAAAGGGTTGGAGCGCTGTAACAAGGACGGATTGGGCGTTATCTCATTTCCTCTTTCACATAACCCCAGGGAAAAGGGAGAACATTAATGAAACCCTGGAGGTGAATGAAGCCAGATCCAGGCTGAAATGTGTAAGGGATTTCTCACAAGAGATTTGTCTTTTTGGTCCTTTTGTACCATTCCATAGGCATAACCTTCGTGGCTGCATGTTGTTTATTTTCCCTTGGCTGCCTCTCTTCCTGTTTAATCCTTAAAGATAATAATATACATTAGTAATGGTGAGGAAGAATGATTTTCCTAACATTAATGTCAAACATCGTGTGATACAATTTCTCTAATATTTTGGCTTAATACTGTGTACATTCTGCCAGCAGCCGTACTGGATGATTCAGAGACTGCTGTTAGGCCTATTAGGGATGCTTTTTCAGAGCTCATGTAAGAGGCCCCAGAAGACATCCAGAAGATAGCCCACAGTCTTTATATTTGAAAATAGTGACAAAAACAGGCTGTTGGAGAACTAAAGCTCAGTCAGCCTAACTTCGAACCCTAGCAAGTCATGAGTACAACTAACAGTCAATATATAAGCACTTACTGAATAATACAGCATTAAAAGTGCCACATGTATTTCTAAGAACAGATCGTTTCAAAGCAGCCAATTTTCCAGGTCTGGCAGATGAGCATGTCTTATAAACAGAATGGAGGAAATAAATTAGGTGTATCTGCTGATGCTATCTCACACTAAATTTCATAAGCAAACAAGAGAAAGAGGCTTTAGAATTTGAGTGACAGTGATTGACTTTGTTGAGCATAAGCCTTGCAAATTCTCTTCTGCGTATCCACTTGTCTGCTCTTGCCACTCTTGTTGTTGTGGACCATTCACATGAGTGCTGCCGATACCTCCTCTTGTTCCTTCATCATGCCCTTTTGAGGCATATTAGTGTAGACTCAGGGCTTAGTTTCAAGAAGGCATATTGCAGTTCGGAAATAATGATCTAGGTGAAGTTGCTGGAAGGGAGGTGTGCAGCTGTATGAAAAGAAGCATTTGGACAGGAATTGATGTTTTGACACAGAGCCACCAACAGCGTCCCCCTAAACAGAACCTGCCTGATTGCACCTTGCAGGAATTCTCTCTTTTATCACTTGCATTTAATAAGTTGACCAGTGACTTGGATGCTGCAGCTGAAAGTTGGCTTACAAAGTTTGTGGATGTCCTTGACTTGGATAAACCTTTAGGGATACAGGAGATTAGTTAAAAATTATCTTGGCAGTCTGAAAAGAGGCTCCACAATCAAGAAGCTGAATTTTCATGAAGAGAAATGAAAAGAGTGGTTTTCACAAAAGAGAATTCAAATGACCATGGGTTGGGCCATTTGAAGGATTATTAAAATGACTTATCATGTTTTATGATGCGCCTGCAGAGAAAAACAGATCTTATTTTGGAAACACTGTGCGTTTAAATATAAAGGAAGGTTGACCTAGATTATTTTGAAGAGACTCTATATTTATTACTGAAAAAGCCTGAGAGTTGTTGTCCTGCCAGAGGAGGATAACAGAGAAGCCTTGTTAAAGCAACAAAGCACTTGAAGAAGATTGGAAATGTACTGGCTGGTGCATGCTTCTTTACTGAAACTTAGGAACAGGGTTGTGTCCATGGATGGCAAATCTATTTTGATGGTATTTTAGTGCATCTGTAGCCTGTGTAAGTGAAATAGAAGGGATATGATAGGCCTACCCAGGAAGTAAAATCACTTTTTTTCTCTGAAGCAGTATTTCCTCCTCCAGTGTGCTCTTGTGTCAGAAAGGAGACAGGTACAGCGATGTAGGTAGTTGAAGTCAGAGATCCTGAAATGGGGCTCATGCCCTGATGTACCTTAGATGAGTGTGTCAGTTTGGCCCATGGCTATGCTGTCCATGCAACAGGGTGTGTGCATCTCCCTGCATATCAGGATGCAGCTGCAAGGAAAAATCAAGTTGAGCTAGGCATTATGTAGCCATCCTGTTTGTCTTGCCCTGTCATGGGCAATGTGGAGGACAAGGTTGGGCAGAATGGCAGGGATGTTGTCTTACTTCTAAATAGCAGTACTCTTGTGGAAAGGTCAAGCCTTTCTCCTGTTTTTCATAGGTATTTTAGAGGAGGGGAAGCTTTTGACAGCTCCCAACATCAGATACTTCCTCTAGTCAGCTGCTGCAACTCCAGTCCTGCAGTGCTAGGTGTGCCATGTGCTCGTGGCCGGCACTTGGGTCCTTGCAGCCTGCTCCTGCTTCAGTCAGCTCTGCCACTGCCACTGGCCCCAGGAGAGGACAGTCGGTGAGGAGAGCAGGTCTAGTGGTGGAGCTGGTATTTCCCATCACTTCCTAGTGAGGAGCCCTCAGTTCAGCAATGTTTACCCTAGGGCATTGCTCCAGGCCTAGCTCAGGTGAAGCAGTAACCCTTTTGAAAAAGTTGTCTTTAAATAGTGCAGTGAGTTCAAGAGAAGACAAATGGCTGTCTGTCCTCTTATCAGTTGAGAGCAGACTATTGGTGCCATTTCATAGACTCGTAGAATTTGGGGTGGAAGGGACATTTAGAGGCCATCTAGTCCAATGTCCCTGCAATGAGCAGAGACATCTTCTACTCCATCAGGTTGCTCAGAGCCCTGTCCAGTCTGACCTTGAATCTTTACAGGGTCAGGGCAGCTACCAGCTCTATGAGCAACCTGTTCCAGCATTTCACAACCATCGTAGTGCAAAATGTCTTATTTGAACGGCTGTAATTGTGACTTTTTACCTGAGTCAGCCTGGCTTGGAGGTCCGGCTCTGATTTATGTAGATTTGCTCTTAGCTTTTGGTGGCCTGGGCTCTGCTTTGGATGGCAGCTGTGATGACACTGACAGGAAAGACTGCAAGGGGAACCCCAGGGGCGTTTGGGGCTTTTTTTTCCCCCATTTTTTGAGCAGGCTTCGCCTTTCCAGCCTGGCAGTGTGGGGCGGGGAGGGCTCTGCGGGCAGGGGCCCTTTCGCGGGCCGGGGACGTGCGGAGAGGCCCGGGCTGCTGGGGCCCGAGCGCGGCTCTCGGGCTCCGCCTGCCGGTGCGAGCGCGGCCGGGCCGGGCCGGGCCGCCTCACGGCGCGGGTCCCCGGCACGGCCCGTGGGGAGGGGGCGGCTGCAGCCGCGGGCTCCGGGAACATGATGAGGGGACATCTCACTTCTGCTGAGCTGGAGGGATACTTCTTGCATCTTCCTCCCTTGTTTTGTGTATGGCACCCACTGGTCCTTTGCCCTACAGCAGCTGCATTCACTAACCCGCCCTCCCCCAAACTTAGTCTTCTCCCATTTTGGTGGCTGGGAGAGAGCTCTTGAGAGAGGAAGACGTGGGCTGCTCCTTGCAGCTGGGGTGAAGGTGAGGGAGGAAGGAGTGTATGGGGAAGGGGAAGGAAGAGCGTCTGAAGGAGAAAAAAGGAACTTGGTGAGCTCCAAGGTCAGTTGGGCCGTCTCTTGTATACACCCTCGGCAAACTGGAACAGCTGAGGCATGAGTACATATTTTCCTTCTGCTTGTTTTGCCCCGGAGACGGTGATTTCAGGGGGTGATGAGGCAGACAGCTGCAGGGTGTGACTGTCCGGCTTCTCCACCAGCTCCTGGCAATGCAGGCTCCTCAAAGGTCTCTTTGCAGACGGTGGCTCTTTTTGCCTGAAGCAGAGAGGACACTGACTTGTCCAGAAGCTGCAGTATTGAGCGTCCTAGAGCGTCTTGGGGGTTTGGCTCTACCTGTGTTCTGCACTTCTAGTTCATGCTGGCCTGCTAGAGGAGCAAAGAAAAATACTCTGCATCTGTGGAAATGTGGATATGAACCAGTGGTTCCCTTCCCTAATTAACTTTTGCTTATAGACTAACTTTTTGGTCTAATTCTATGCTTAGCTCAGGTCCAGTCCCCTCTCTGTTACCTCAGGAGCTTCATTTTCACTGCAGAACCACATCTGCTGACCTCTTTTGCAGGAAGCCCTGGTGTCAGGAGCAGCTGATGGGCTTGGCTGAATCATGTGACTTTGTCTGGTGCTGTTTGGCCCTGCACTTCCCATCAGGTCTGATCTGGGCAACCACAGACTGCAACGATCTGTCAGTGCCCATGAGCATAGTCTCTCTGAGGCTGGTCTTGTTCTACTCTCATTGGTCATAATTTTGTTCACAAGTTTTCTTTCAGCATGGCTCTTTTGGAAAACAAGTTGGTGATAAAAGAGAGCCAACTACTGTGATGTGAACAAAAACTGAGAAATATGGTTTAGCCAGGCTAGCTGGTTAATGAATTACTCAAACATGTTTTAAAATGTTAATTGAAGAATTAATTCTTGTTTTCCTAGTTCCCTTTTAATGGATGCTTATTCACATTAACCATGAAGTGTTGCAGCTTTTGCAGTCATCATGAATCAACAAACTGTCCTTGCCATTTTATAAAAGCGGAACTGCTGGCACACGAGCAATATATTAAATAACATGAACTGGAGTAGCAACCAAGGCCACTCATTCTGTATAACTGGTTTGTTGTGATTTTCTTCATGCTCAAGAATAAAATGCTGTTACCTTGATGTTTGCCACATTTATTTTGAGAGACAAAGCTGTAGTGCATTCTTTTGCCTGGGAGGGTAACTGTCCACTGATAAATTTAATGAAACTTTACTGCTGCTTTTGTACTTGAAGGGTCTTTGCAGGAAGAGATAAGAAGTTCAAATGAGGAAGCACTATGTGACAGTATGGGAAACAGCAGCTTGGAAAGATAAACTTACATTGTTAATTTGTCCACAGAAAAGGGTTAGCGATAATGTTAAGTGGCCTGAAGACAGAAATAGGAGCAAGAAATGGGATGTAGAGACATGATGAATGAAAAGCAAAATGAGGCTCTCTTGGTATGGTATAGCATTATTTTGTGTGTATGGTGAAAGCAGGTGGTAAGGAAACTTTCCTGTCTGACCGTTCCGGAGGGTGCCCTGGCAGTCATGGGGCTGAAGCCTGAAGCCATACTGCTGTACAAACAAGTTCTGCCTGCAGCATGTCCCTGCAGAGATCAGGTTGTGGCCTAATTTCTTGGTCGCTGATGGTGAGGAAGGTTTCAGGTTCCGTTTTTTACAGATCTTTGTAGCAACTGGCAGGGAAACATTGTTGATTTTAAGGGTATTCTTGCTTTAACCTGCAAAGAGCTGCCTGAGGCCTTTGAGGTGTCCCAGGGATTCAGATTGCTTTAGAAAAACTGAGTTTGAGTCTCTGTCCATACAAGAGAGACATATCTCAATTCTTGTTTGTCTGGGCAGGTTCACCACCCTAACCTGCTCTGTGAGATGGTGGTTTTTGTCCCCAGTTAGTCATTGTTCTGTGCTGAGGTTGTCAGAGATGGCAGTAGCCTTTCAGTGTGTGACACTGTCTGCCTTCATCTCAGAAAAGAAGAAAATCAGAGGGTAGTCCTCTTTCTCAGCAGGTGGGAAGGTGGGGAGATGCAGTCTTCCACTCAACATGGCACCAACAGATGCTTGTGATAGGTTGAAGTGGCCCTGCTTGT
Source organism: Vidua chalybeata (assembly GCF_026979565.1). Lineage (NCBI taxonomy): Eukaryota > Metazoa > Chordata > Aves > Passeriformes > Viduidae > Vidua > Vidua chalybeata. The sequence continues at coordinate 27,104,664 of NC_071531.1, read as the reverse complement.
TTCTTTGCTGCTCATCAGTGTTTCCAGGGATTGCTGCTCCCATAAAAGGACCTGGAATGCTGTCCTACTGTTCTTATGGTTTTGTACTTCTGTACCATACAACGATCGTATATAATGAAAGCTTCAGCCTTTCCTGTGAGGTAGAAGGTTTGCTTCCTCCTCTGTCCTTAGTGGTTTTGAGATGGAGAATTGGCATGACACAGTTTGTGGAGCTGAACTGTGAATTTTGTTCGATTTTTTTTCTCTTTTTTACAGCATGAAGTTTTACAGAGCCAAAGAAGGAAGTGGTTTACTGAGTCACTTAAATTATTATTTTTTTTATTTTATCACAATTACCAGTAATAACCACAGTGAAAACATGCAAACAGCGGGCATTTGATGTGAAGCTTTATATGGGAAAGGCTGCTCATTGTGAATGTGCTGCCAGCAAGGCTACAGGCTGACAGTAAGTGTCCACCTGGTCACTGGGGCTGAGGGTCTGGCTCAGGCATCTGCTGAAGTGCACATTGCGCTGTCTTCTGAGCCAACAGCCTGGCTATGAATTGTATGGGCTTTTAGTCATTCACAGGGAAATTCTTGGGAGCAGGAGCCATGCATGGGAATGGTGATAAATAGAGTTAGGATGAGGAGGAATAATAGTTCTACTTGCTGGGTTTTATTACTACTAGCAGCAAGCAGCACGGTATTAGAGCTTTTAGCAAAGTCCTTTGTTGTTCTGGAAATGCACAGAGGTATTCTGGTATTTCCAGTAGTTTTTTATCCTTTGCTCCCTGGGAGTGGTTTTAGGGACACTATTTTGTCCCCACCCAGAACAGAGGATTCATGGTCAGTTTGAAGATAGACCACTGCTGACGGGTTTTCTGCTGGCTGAGGAAGAGGACACTGCAACAGAATCATTGAACCCAAAACTGTAATTCCAGTGGAAGGAAAATATTTGTCCTACCTGTTACAGAAATTGTGTCGCTTCTGGTGTGGTTGTGTTCAGAAGTCAGTAACTTTGTCAGCGAAACAAAGCTTTTACGGTAGGGCAGCTGTGTATTTTTGGTTTAAGGCTTTTGCTCTGATTTAAGAATATTAAGTATGTTTTTCATGTGCTTTAAAATATTATGAAAAATCCATATGAGATGATATTTTTATGTTTTATGCTGAATCCCAAAGGAATTTTTACAGCATTAAGGGAAGGGGGGATGGCTTTTCCATTTTACATCATCCTGAATGTCCAGGTTGAATTACTTTCATTTCTTTTGCACTGTTTTTTTTTGTTTTTTTTGTTTTTTTTTTTTTTTTTTTCCCAGTATGGATTTTTCTGCTTGGATATGAATTACAAGTTTTAATAATTTTGAAACCAAAATGTAAATACTTAAAAACATAGAATTTTTTGAGTTGCTAAAATTTGCACCTTGCCTGTGATTTTTAAGTGTTTTTACATGTGTTCCGCTTCATTCTTTGTAGACACCTGATCTACTTTCTCTATTTTGCTTTAGAGAATATATGAGTTCTTATATACAATAAACCATCATACTACAGGTTTCTGAGCATTTAAAGGTGATACTTTCTAGAGACCCACCATTTTCTACCTTTCTTGGAAATGCTGGTCAGAATATAGAACTACTTTTCAGTGTGTCTGACCTGTGCTGTCTCAAGTGTTTTCTCTGTGCCCTCACTGCCTCCTCCCCTTTCCTCTGTAATGTGTTTTCCATGCCTTTGTTTTTTGGGCAGTAGAGACTGTCTGATGTGGCTGACAGATGTTTTTACAGGCATAGAGTCAGGATCATTGCTTCTTCTGGGCTGTTAAATTCACCATCTCTCACCATACAACCAGCAGCATTCAAAGGCTCTGGTGCTCTCTTGGGAGCTCAGGGTTGGATTGTCCTTCTAAAACACCAACCCTTGGAGCTGTAGTGTCACCTACTGCTTTTATGGCTGTATTTGTTTGTGTGCCAGGAGGTGGTGATACCTTCAAGCCACGTGCATGTTGTCAGGGTTTCCAGCTCTTCCAGCCTTCTCAAGGGGATTGTACTGTCTTCTCTCCTTGGTATTTCATTTCATTATAAGGAGGCAAAACCTTGATGAGAAGCTTTTCTTTCTCTACTTTTAATGGAGCGTTAGTAATTTGAAAAGTATTTGTAAGACAGAAGGTAAAGGGTCCAGGAGAGTAATTGCTGGTAGTCAACAGAGAAAGCAATTTACAGGTTGCTGTAGTTTTGTTTGCATTTATTTAACCCTGATGAGTGATGTTTGGAGAAAAATTAAGATTTTCTAATAGTCCCATTCCTTCTCTGAAAGGGCAAAGTCAGTCTGGGACCTGTTTTGAGATGTCCCACTAGCTCTCCACCCAAACCAGGGCTCAGCAATTGCCCATCTGATATGTCTCAGTCAGCTTTTCTGCACCCCTGGAAGGGCTTGTGGCTTTTGGAACTGCCAGAGCTAGTAATTCCTTGGGGTATCAGGGCAGCTGCTCTCTGGGCAGTTTCCAGTTTCCTTCATTTGCCACATGTTTTCTAGGTCTGCTTATTTTTTTAATTTTTTAAAACTTTTTTTTTTAAACATGGAGATGTCTTCAGTCTTTTGTAGCATCTACTGGGGAACTTCTAACTACCCAATAAGCCAGGTGGCACCTGGGGGCCTTTTGCCCTCATTTCTAGAGGCAATTTATCTCATCATAATAGAATAAAGTAAACCTTCTGGACATATCTACAGTAGCAGAGTGCAAATAGAAGTAAACTTTTTTAAAGATAAGACTTTTCAGCTTAGGATCTTCATGCATCATAACCAAGGTGCTTAAATGTAAAAGGTGGGTTTCTGACTGGCTTTGAAAATCTCTGTTAGGAAGAGGTTTTTAATTCCAAGACAGTAAAAATTACTCAGAAGGGTAGGTCCTGGATCTAGAAATGCAGGTTGGGAATTGCTTGTGGTTTTTTTCCACATTCTCTGGGCTCTGAAAATGAATCTAAACCGTGATTTTATTGGTTTTAAACTATCCCTCCCCTCATCATTTTGGTGTGGAGTTTTTTTTTTTTTTTCCTTTCTAAGATGTTACCCCATCATATACCAGGCCATATGAGTAATTTTACCCACCTTAAGGCATCAACTGTTTGCCAGCTTGTTTGTCACTCTTTTTTTAAAAAGGCTTAGGTACAAATGGCAGGACAAAACTGATTCATGTTGTGTCACGCTTTCTTCTTTGCACACCTACTCATGCATGGATCATCTCCTGATTAACAGCATAAATTTCTGGCTATGATGCCAACCTGCATCTTCATCCTCTGGGCTCTCATTCATGTCTGCTCTCAGCTTGGCCCTGATCTGAATTACTAAAATATGTGTGGGTTAATCCGTACCTCCTTCTGGCTGTGGTTAGAAATACTGGCACGAGAAACAAGGCAGTGTTTTCCCAGTAGAGGGAGGTATTGTAAAACTCAGCCAAAGCAGGTTTCTGCTTGCTGGAGAAAAGTGTGCTTTTTGCAGAGTTTTTTTTTCTGCTTAAATTAAGAGTTCACGGAGCAGCATGTGCAGAGAGCTTGGAGTAGGAAAGCAAAATACCTTGCTCCATGTTCAGGCAGACAGAAGATTTTCCCATGTTTGCTTTTTTTTTTTTTTCTTATTATTGGAATAGTATATGTGGAATGAGAGCAGGTATCTCTGCCACACTTCACCGAAACCTTGTGGGCTGCCAGCCATGGAGGTGGAGATGCCTTTGGTACTGCCAGGATGAGATAGGACCCCTGTTCTCACCACAATAACCCTACCTTCCCTTTGCCCCATCAAATCCCAGAGGACTTCAGTGGGTTGAGTGCATCACTGCTCTGAAGAGTTGAGCACACCATAGAATCATTGAATAGTTTGGGTTGGAAGGGATCTTTAGGAGCATCTAGTTTCAACCTCCCCCCTTGCAGTGGGCCAGTACATCTTGCACTAGACCAGGTTGCAACCATCATGTAGGCTTTTACTTTACATTGTATGGCAGGGACACACATTAGTAAATGAGGTTTAACAAAAACTAGTAACTACTAAATTGCAATTGCTAAATCCCACTTGGTCAGCTGGAGCATGGACATAAATCCAAAACTCTGCTTTGTAGTGTGGACATAGATAGATCAAGTGCCTCAGTACTTAGCCTAATCCACAGATTAAATCTGCTTGCTTCAGGATAGATTTATCACTAAGTGGAACACGGGAAGAAACATCAAAACAGGTGTTGGAATGACATTAGACAAGGAAGGAAACATATAATTACTTATTTAACTCCTTGAATCAACAGTTTCGGCTCCCATGAAGCTTTAAAATTCTAGTTTCAAGGTGTGTGTCCTTAGCATTTGAGCTTGGTATTCTCTCTGTGCATTTCATTTTATCACTGCCAGTCCCAGCAGGGACCTCACAGTGTGGTACACTATTCCTTGACACCCAAACCCATTAGCGGGGACTCATTCTGCAGGCGCAGAAGGGTGTGAAGCTTTGTTGGCATCAGCACATCATTTGTGTGCTTCAGGGATTCTTGCAAAACTGCCAGAAGGGTTATTGCCACCTTCCTTCATTTTCTGCGGCAAGTCCTTTGCTGAGGTGTATAAGCCTTTTCCTTCACTTTAAAGTATGCTTTCTTCCAAATCTTGTGAGAAATAGTAGAAGACGGTCACTCTTGTACACATTCCTCTGGAAACTGATTCCAGTGATAAACGGCATGGAGGAATGTGCTCCTTTGAACACGCAGCCACCTTGTAACTGTGAGCACACTACAGGCATTCCTATGGTGTTCTTAGAATACTCTTCTGATTATTGTTTTGACTGACTGTGCTGCCATGAAAACAGTTTTTTTCTATCGATTTGAAAATCTTCAAGTAAATTTAATTGAGATTTGGTAGTTTTTTTCAAAGTTTAGAAAAAACCCCAAAAACAAGAACGTGCCACTAGAGTGAATAACAACTTTTCCGTGTGGAATAAGAGACCTAAAACTTCATCTGTTCTGGTTTCTATAGCTAGTGTATATTCTCATATAGGCTTATGAAGAGATGTCCTGAATTTGAAGCACTTGACATTTATTGTTATTCCTAAATTCAATTACATGTTTTCCAGCATAATGAATTGCTGTTCACATCCCTTTGAATGTAGTATAAAGTAGCCAGGCATAACCTGTCTATCTGAAAAGATTTTTAAACTGGAAAATTCTGCTGAATACCTAGACTCACCAGAACAGCAGTACTTTCATAGAAATTTAATGGAGAGCACTGGAGGAGGCCTGGAGTATCAAGGTAGGACTCTGTAGGACTGCTGTGAAAACTCAGCCATGAGCCTTGTCCCGCATAATTAAAAAGTTATTTACTGCTTGTGATGAATGAAGGACTGTATACTTTGTCTCATTTCCACCTTGTGCTGGTTAGACGTGGGGGAATAGTTTCCTCTACTGAAAGACAGGTACCACAATGATTATCCATCACATCACAGCAGCAATGCTGGCTTTCTCTGGGGGCAGGAGGATGGTCAGTTGCATGAGGGAAGAGTCACGCACTGGAAAATGAAGAGTAAACTTCAAAGCACAGGATATACAAGAAAGCTGTGCATTACTGGTAATGAGAAAAGCTGTGGTAACTTGGCTGGTCCTCAAAAATTCTGATGGAATGTGAAAGGTCCAAGTGGCCTCATCCCACATGAGAAGAATGTAATTTCTCAAAAAAAAGGAATTATAAACAGAAGATAGGGGCTAGGAAGGTAAAAAGGGGTGTGGGGAGCAGGAGGCACTCACTGGGGAAGCTCTTCTTGGAGAGCCACGTCTATTGAAGTTGCTTTGTGGAAGCATTTAAGTGAGTTAGTCGAGAAATAACATTTGTGTTCTGCAATGTCTCTGCAAAAAAACACCCTTATAACTTGTATTTGATACTCATAACCTAAAGTTTGACTGTTTGGGTGAATTCAGATTTGAAACCTTGTCTCTTGTGAGGATTCATGGTGATCCCACAGGGCAGAAAATGAGTCCAGTTTGCATTTCTTCTTGTAGAAAACTTTTAGCTTGTTCTGAAGCCCTCCAAGAAAGTGTTTTCTATATCAGCATAGATCCCTGTTGGAGTTTGCTGAAGAGGCCTGTGAAATGGAGCTATGGAGCTGAATCCCTGGTCTTACTTTAAAAACCTAACCATCTTGCCCTCCTTTATATTTAGGTGGATTTGATCTGTATAACAACTCATTTTTGTGTCTGGACTTGCTGTATTAATTTAATTTGCATACTCTGTCTTGGTGCAGCTCTGGTTTCCAAGGACATTTGAGTAAAAGTTGTTGCCCAAGCACAGCAGCTGATCATGCAGATAAATAAACGTTTAATGAAGTGATGTGTTTCGAATTAATGCAATGTGCAGCAAAGTGGGTGAAGAATTGTCCTTTTATTTTTTATTGGCTTGTATCATGTTTAATACAGAAGTATTCAGTATATGCTGAACAGATGCCTACTGTAGTGAATAAGAATCTATGAGCAAATTTATAGGTAATAGTTTAATTTCAACAGTTTACAAAGAGCTTTTTCACAGAAAAAAATGTACTCATCACTTTTTAGATTATTATCTAAAATTGATTATTTGGACAAAAATAAGTCATTTGTACACAGATATTTAAAGCAGAGTATAAACTGTTGGTAATGTATAAAAGCTGCTGTGCCATGAACATCTGTCATCTGCCATCCTGAACCTCCACTCATAACAGCATTAACTTTTCATTGGATCGCTGATTGACTGAGTGCAGGGAATTGGCATTTAATTATGTTTAAGCTTATCCTACTGAGTACTGAGAAAAAAGCTTTAAATACTTCATTTGAAACTGGAATGCAGCGTGTTTAGGCAAATATTGTGATTGTTCTTGCTTTTATTTTCTGAGGATGGGAGCTCAGATGTGTATAGCTTGTTGACAGTTCAGTGTGTGCAACCCTCTAATATCATGTAAATCACTTTGAATTTTTGCAACCATTATCTGTTTGGCATGTTATGTGATTCCTTTTCCAAAACAATTTTGTTATTTTTCCATTGTGTGATGTTTAATATTATGCACTGATGACATTCCAGACTGAAGCATATTGATAGTATTATATAAAACTACTGAGTTTGTGTTCAGTCTGGTAATCTCAACAAAATTGGTGTCATATGATATACCCAGTATTACCTATGTTACACATTTTTCCTTTAGAGAAATTAAAAAATACTCTTACATATATTCTGCTACAAAATAAACACTTCAGTAATGAACTCTGTAATTCATACCAGATAGAACTTGTTTCCTATAATAGTCAAAACAGTCCTTGCAAATTGTTAGGTTTCTTGGCTTTTATTAAATGCAAATTCATTTTAAAAACACACCTTCCCAATTCACCATGTAGAAGTAAAATCTCTGAATTAAGTTTTTTGTTTATATGTGTCAAGAATAATGTCAAAGACATAGTAAACATTTTTCAAGAAGTGGTAAGCTTTTTTGATGCCTCCTGAAATGAAGTGCTTTATTTACTACTAAAATTTTACTATGTGAAATGAGACACAGAGCTTGCAAAATTGCCAGCTAACCGCCTTCCTGCCTTGCAGGAAACTTCAAGCACTTCCATTCCTGTTTTACAATTACACAGGACACTCCATCACTACAAAATGTGACACACTGGTATAGTAGTTTATAGCTGAGAGTAGGAAGACAATTACTTTGTGGTTTTCTTCTGATTTTCAAGGTAGAAAAAGAAAAATGCACAGAGCCGTTGTGTTCCTAAAAGAGCATTTTAATGCTAGTTACTGAAGTTACTTTGTGGCACACTTTGCTGCATTAACCTCCCTGTCAGAGCTTGCCAAAGTGCTTGAGTACCTCTGACTTTTCATAGCTTTAATGACTTTCCTTTTGTCATTAATTAGAACAGGAAAGCGTGAACAGCTCATTGCAGTCCTGGAGATGTGTAGCTTTGTGCGGAGGCGCTGGGAGAGCCGCCTGCTTTGCCCAGCACAGGGCAGGGTCGTGCCTGTCGGGGCGGTGAGAGTTCGAGGAAAGCTGGAGAGAAGGGGGTTGAGCTTGTCGCACACATCCCTTAGGTGTGATCAAGAGATAAAGGAAATGTGGTGCCCTTTGGGAGGGTGTGTACCTATGAGAAACAGGAAGCAGCTCGGCGGGTGCCTGCCCTGCCTGCCTGCAGAGGTTGGTGGCTCCGGCGGGCGCAGGTGTGCTGCTGACACACCGCCCAGCCGCTGCTCTCCAGGCATCTTGGCAGGCGCGCTCCTCGGCTCCCACAGCTGGGAGAGGCGGGGGAAAGAAACCCAACCCAAAGCCAAAACACCCCTCCTCACCTTTAAAAAAAACCAACCCTCCTCCAGGTAGGGGAATATGACGGCTTTGCAGCTGAAAGAGTTGTCACATTCAGGTCTGTACAGGAGGAGACGGGATCGTCCTGACAGTGTCCTGCCCGGGTCACAGGAAGAGAACCTGAGGTGAGTGCAAATGGATGGTACTGCCAGGGCACCGAGCCCTTCTCTGCTGCCCGCTTGCTTCGGTGGTTGTAACAAACAAAATGCAACCACAGCTCTGGAAAGTTGCTGCAAAACATGCATCGAGAAGCAGCCCCGAGGCACGATATAAAAACCCCTGAAGGAGGGATAACAGGAGCCATACGATGACCTTGCGTGTACTGGCGATGGTGTGACAGCCTTCCCTGACTCTGGGAAGGGCAAATGTTAGCCAGTGTTTACTTTGGGATCCCTTCTGATGGCCAGCACTCGCAAGTAAATAAGCATTTTGGAGCCTGACAACTTTGCTCCGTCTGCTTTGAAGCTAGTTCTGGGTCACACAGGCTCTGTGGGCTGTGCTGCTTCTTGGGTTGTGGCACAGTCCCTGTGCCAGGCTGGTGGTGTGGAGCTGGGTGGCTGCTGGGCTCTGGGTTTCTTCATGGGGCATTCTTTGTTGTGGAATGGGCTTTAGACAAAAGCATGCAGCAGGGCCACTTAGCCTGACCTTACTCAGCAAGGGTGACCAAAAATTAGAAAGCCGTTTAATGTCTGGGGTTATCTTCCTGCTGCTGTGAACCTTTTGAAAAAAATTAATAATGAATTTGCAAAAAACCTCTGTTTGGAGCAGAAAGATCTGTTTGTAACTTGAGTAAGTGCAGACACCCCCCAGAAAAAAGTAAAAATGCTAAGATGTTTTTCTAAGTGTGCTCAGCATGAAAGCAATCCATTCCCACTTCAAGCTCCTCAGCAAAGGAACCTTGTGTATCTGCTAACAAAAGCTTCAGTGGAGAGGAAGTACTTCCTATCTTCTAATGTCTGTCTCATTGTATTTTTAGATTATTTTTCCTTGATAATGGTTGTGCGTCAGGTTGGAGTGCTGTGTAATTTGAAAGGTTGTTACTGTGTTTTTTTCAGCTATGTTAGCAATTTCTGAAGAATGGTTATTCGGACCTAGGGGATTTACTCTTTTGTTACAACTAAGGACCTTAATTGTGACAAAATGTGTGATTGTAACTTACAGAGATTATTTGCCATGAGCTGTCAGAAATATCATATCACTTCTAGGAATGTGTTCACTTGCAGGTCTGGTATGTGTGTTTGATATCTCTCTGTAGTATTAATTCTGAATTGGTTTCTGAGATGGATTTCTAATAACATTAGCAGTATATATGTTATATTCATATGACTGCAGTTGGAAGAATAACCAGACTTAGTAAAGTAAGAGATGGGCAGAGATTCTTGACATTTTTACATTTTTTAGTTTATTTTGTACAAAACTAGCAATGAGGAAAAATAGATCTATTTGGGGAAGAGAAAGCCTCTTTTTAAAGCATGTACATAAAAATGAGTACTAGCTCTGTATGGTTGTGTTGCTCTTATTACTATGCGTATCCAAGATGGGAATTAGATCATTTTGGCTGGATAGGGGGAAGGGGTTTGTTTACTGCACCAGTTGAAGTCTGGGTGTTTTCATCTCCTGAGCCTCTTCTGGTTAGAGATGAGAAACACATGAAATTGGTCTTGAGAAATAAAATCCAAATTAGAGGAAATAGCGAATCAGGGGCTTGTGAATCAGCAGAGGGCAGAGTGTTGGAGGTACAAGAAGATGAACAGAGCGTGGTCAGATGATGCTTTTAGAGCAGGGAGACAACCCATACCTGCAACCAGAGCTTATCTTATGTTTGCTAATAGCTTAAGCTGGTTCTTATTCAAACTAAACCTTGCTCCTTCCTAACCTATATTGTGATATTGCAGTGTGTTGCAAGGCAGGCTTATTTGTCATTTTTACTGCATTCTCCATGACAAAAGGCTATGGCACTATAAATACAGAATTATGACATATCAACAGGGCAAAGAGCAATTGGGAACAAAGAGGAAAAGCTCATTAGTTTTCTAAAAATGGAAAGCTCTAGTTTTTTCTATATATTCTCCCAGTGCCACTTAGATGCCTGTGCTTAGCAAATACTTTCAGGGTATCTAAAGTCCACAAGAAAGACAAGAGGTTTCTTTTATGTCAGCTAAATATATCTTGCCATCCATGGCTTTTCAATGCCTTCCCATAGTATCTCTCTCCAGTTCTTTGTTCTAGTGCCCTTGTATTTTGTTTTACATACATATTAATCCAGATGTGTTAAATAATATCAGCCCTCAAGCAACATTTCACTGAAACCTGCTTTCTCAGTTCAAGTAGTGTTCTTCTAATCCTGGGCCAAAATGTACTCAAGATGCCAGTGTCCCCAGGTCACCCTTTGAGAACTTCTGTATTTAAAACCTTTAATTTCAGCTGCTGGATCCAGCCATCACAGTAGGAGCCAGATGTGCTTGGTAGGACAGGGACCTGTGTACCTGCAAACTTCAGCTGAGACACAGCCAAGTGTTGGCATTACAAAGCAGTTCAGCAGGGCTTGGTGCCAAAATTCTGCATTTTTCTTTCCTGGGAATGTCAGTGTGATTTGTACTTAAAATGTGTGGGATTGCTAATAATTAGGGAACTGTGAAACAAAGTACTGAAACTCCTAAATGTGCACCAGAACATATGTTTGTCATATAATGTATGACATACATTTAATTTGTCCTGACAGCACAGCACATTGGTGGGGATGGGAAATTTGACTTCTCTTTCTGTCTCACCCATGTGTCACTTAACAATCCTCTCTGGCAGCCTTTTAATCTGCTGCTAGAGATGCAACTTGTGCTTTACTGACTTTTTAAGGAGCTACAGCCTGTCTGTGCCATGTAAAAGGTGGTCTGGATAGCTCATTCTTTTCTTGAACTTGCGCAGTACAAAAATGTGCTTGGTTTAGACCTCCATTGAGGCCAGGGTGCTGAATGCAGACCTCTCTTTGCCTGTTTGAGCAGACTCACTAGCTCATAAACCTAAATTATACGGGATGCTCCCTGGGTGCAGAGTTCAAAATGCAGGAGGACGCCAGGCACCTTTATCTCTCTCCTGTGTGCAACAGATGCAGCCATCCTTGAACTAAATGCAACCTGAAAAATCTGCTTTTCAGAAGAGACTGTTCTGAAGACTTGTTCTTTTCCAGCTATATTGATTCACTGGGAAAACGATGACATCTTCTGTAGGTCTTGTCTTGCTTTGTCTTTAGAAACAGCATGTAAAAATTCTGACTGTATGCTGAGCTATTCTTTCTTGCTTTTCTCAGCAAACAGGATGCAAAGGAAATTGTACACATATATTTATGATTAATCATTAGGAATCACTTAACAATAGCAGTATGGTTGCTATTTTTGCTCTTTCCCCTTCTCATCCCATGGGTTTTTGTAAAAATAGAATGATTCCTCTAAAAGAATTGATACTATTAGTTCTCAAGGCTCAGTACAAGGTAGTTGCAAAAGAAGAGGCAATTGTCTTTGGGGTTTTTTTTTGGCAATTACACTTAAAAATTAATTTGATCACTGGTAGCTACTATCTGTAGCTCTCTTTTCCAATTCCTTAAGCATTCAAATGCCATTAAAAATATAAATGACTTTTAAAGAGGTTGGTCTCAAGTTTTTTACCAAACAGTAAATTTCAGCATTTACAATAAATAATCATTGATGAGCTTCCATCAGTGGCTGTCGGTCACTCGTAACTCACTGCTCTGTTCTGTGCAGAAAGCACTGTAGGTGTTTTCCATATTAATAGTTTTAATTTATAGTTGCATTCCTTTTGCTCTCTGCTGCTGAAGCTGATGGGTACATGCATGTGAGTAGGTGCAGACAATCTTCTGCTGGATCTGTTCAGGCTCCTGCCTGCCTCTGCACATTGACTCCAGGCTGGAAGGCATGTGGATGTGCCCCAAAATTTCAAGCACAAAGACTTCCTTGCAGATGAAACAGGAGGCATAAGCACATTGTTACGTCCCACTGAGCCTTTGGGGGATAGGCTCTGCACAGCAAGGCTTTTTGGTGAGTGTAAAAAGAAACACATGAATAAAATTCCCCCCATGGGCAACACGGTAGGGCTGTCTCCCTTTCTTTATGAGATACAGCGTTCAGGAGTTTTGCAAGGTCACAAATCTCTTTAACGTGCCATCAAAAGCACATGTGTAGCAGCCAGACAAGGTGTACAGCTGTTTCCAGCCATACATCAGCTCTGAAGACCTGCTCTTCCTAGGAAGAAGGAATGAAAATCATGGTCAGGGACTGTCTGGGAAACCAGGGACCTGTTGAGCCTTCAAATGCTTTAGGGTACTGAGAGCCAGTTAAGCTTCCTGTCTGCACCTGGAAGCTTATTTAAATTTGATTTCTCCTGGTAATGTTTCTTTATAGCATCACCAATGTCAACAGTTATATGGCTGCTTTCTGTGAGAGTTATTTAACTTGCTCACCCTGCCAGTGTCACCTACAGGTGAAGCAGTAACTATTCCATACCTTGGTAAAAAAAGTGATTAATTTATTAAAGCAGGAAAAACTTTAAAAGAAGTGCTAAGACAAAAAAATTGTGCTTCTCCCTAATAACTAAATACACCCTAATAGCTAGAATAGTGGAGAGCTGAGTGCTACAAATACTCATTTTAATCAGGTGCTTGAGAGCTCTGAACTAAGAAACACTTCAGCTTGTCTGCTAGCTGCTCTAATTGAAGAAGGGATTTGTCCATGTAAATGTAACACTGAATTGGTACTATTAATTAGAGTAGCTTACAGCCAACAAAAATATGCTTCATGGTTAGATTTAAATATTGGGATACCTAGAATTTGCATTGTGCCTTTGTTTGAGCTACCCACATGACTAGAGGCTTTACTGTTGATTTGTGCTGTACTTTTCATTGCTCTAGGGGTTAAAATAACTCCTGAGGAACACACCCTTTTTTGCTTGCCTTCTCTCTCACCCCCTGTCTCCTACATTGCATAACAACTAAGTGATTTTGTTTGACTTGCTCACCCGGACTATCACCTCTCATGACTGCAAATGACCGCAGATAGCTGCTTGTGTAACATCAACCAAAGCAGTAACTGCTTTTCCTCTTAAATCTATGATTTTAGTAAACATGTAAGCTTCAATTAGGATTTTAATTATAGCAATTAGGATTTGCACTGCTCTTATTTACAGGATTAGCTGACTAAAGGTAAATTGCACATTTCTTTTGCTATTGTTTTCATGTGTCCTGATGATACCTACCCAGAGGTGTTCTCTAAAGAAAATGTACTGTGATTGCTTATTATTCTTCATTATAATTAAGCTGTCCTTTGAATGCAGTCTGTCATACTGAAGTAAGTTTACACACAGAAGAGAAAAACTAAATTATGCCAATGTTACCACTTAATAAAAATTGCTAACTTGCAGGTATTTGGGAGAAAATTTTAAAAGGTTGTAAGTTTGGATTCCCTTTCTGTATATTTTTATTTTGTTTTCCTGAGGTCTCTGAGCTGTTCTGGGAAACCTGAAGCTAGCTGATACAGTGTCCTCGAGAGGACCATGAGCCTTTTACATGATGCTCTCCAGGCATGGGAACAGTTTGCCAAGTATGCTGCTTCTGAGGATGGTTAAAGGCTGATGCCTGTGGAGGGAGGTAGAAGGAAAGAGTGAGCCTTTTATGGGATTGCCCTTGGTAGTTACCCCAGCTTGCCATCAGCTGTGGCTTAGGGACTTCCTATGGAGTTTGTGGCATTCAGTGTTTTTTCCTTCAATTAACTCTTCTGGTCTTGTTTTGCACCCAGCAATCTCAGGGCATTTATTAAGTCACTCAATGCTCTGAATTTTCATGTGTATTGTCTGATGATGTAGTACACATAGTTATGTGGTTTTTCCTTGCTTGATTTGTCATAGCTTAGGCTGCCATTGTTCAATTTTCATCTTTGATATATTCCAGCTTTGTAGAAATTCTCATTTTAGGTAGTTGCTGGTAGAATTCTGAAATGATGGCTTCATATATAATACTCTGTGAACAGTGTTTTTTGATGATACTGCTCAATTTTGCCAGCAGATTCTAAGTCATCCTGTGATGTGTCTTTATAGATGAACCTTTCTGATCTTTTGGAGCCTTTTGTCCAGGAAGAGAAATTTGGGTTCTGACTTCTGTGACATATTTCCTTGTAGCTCTTCTGCTGTTTCTGGCTGCCCTAATGGCCATAATAGAACTAGAAAAAAATGAATTAAAAAAACTTTTACTATTAGCCTCCAAGGAAGTAACATACTGACAAACAAAGATAGCAATACCTGGCAGCATTTCTCAGCTTGTGCCTTTTTAAATTAAAGATTCAAAATATTTAAACTGTTCCAGCAAGGAATGAGTGGACAAAGATAGAGCAAATGTGAAATGATGTTTGTCTTCTCTAGCATATAAAATCCATGCATGCCACACTCTTCATAGATCATAAAGTTCTTGATCCCAAGGTGAGTCTACCTTTTGAACTCTGTTTCTATGCAACTATTGGACTCCCACTCAGAGTCATGCCTCAAAACTGCCCTGGCTGGTCCCCTTGTTCCAGTCTGGGAAGTTTGCATTGAAAGCTATTTGTCCTGCACAATATTTGGCTTTCTAGTTTTTGTTTTGTATATTTCTTCTCACTGACTTCAGAGACTGAAGTGAAGCATACCCTATATTTCTGATACATTGCAAAGTTGGTCCTAATATATATACTTTTTAAAAGGATATTGTAGCAGTGCAGCTTCAGAATAGGATAACTCCATGAGCTGCCAAGTTGCAGGTTATGAATTTTGCCTGAAATATACAAGTAATTGCATAATTTTAAACTCAAATTCTTTCTAAAATGCTTTCTAAAGCTACTCCTCAGATTACTCCAGGGTATGTAGCAAAGCAAAAGGAAGCTTGGCAGGGCTTGAACCCCTCAGATTGAAAGCTCAAACCGCTGTCATCTTCCCTCTTTCCATTGCTTCTCTTCTGTCAAACAAAAAACCTGCTGTTCTTTTGGATGATCCCAGCAGTATATTCTTGTGAGGGGTAACTTCAATATCTTCTTCCCTCATAGGTGATATAATAGATACTGTAAGTGTCCACTGCTGCTTTACTTATTGAGGATTAGTCAGGTGTTTGGACAGAAACCATTACTTTAAGAAAAACCTGGCAAAAAGGTTTAAAAAAACCTTGCCAAACCTTTTGCTAGAAAAATGCATGGAACTTTGCACAAACTGCTAACTGAAATTCATTCATGTTTACTTGACAGGTGTGCTACTAGCATTGAATAGCTAATAAATGTATAGTGCAAGATGAAGACCTTTAGTTTGTATTTTCCTAAATGTTAAGATTGTCATAATGAACTCAAAATGTTATTTGGTGTTAGTGTTATTTGTTGACACATTACTCATTCTTGAGTCTTATGAACATAAACTGCTTCTGGTTGTTCTCTTGGCAGTTGAATATTAGGGCTATTATTATTTCATGCTGCTGTATTAGCTGCAGATGGCTTAGCTGTCTGCCATCTTCTGCAGGTTTTAAAGCCTGGTGATGCTGTAGTGAATGTAGGAAGAGAAAAATGTGAAACTGAAACCTGGAGTGACTAATAATTACAATTTGGTATGTGTGTGAGAGAAGAGGAACAGCTGAGGAGATGTTTTCTATAACACATTATACTTCTGCTAAAAATTAATTCAGGCAATGAAAAAACTTGCACATCATCATATAGGAGCTCAAACTAATGAAGGTGAGAAGAGATTATGTTGCTGAAAGTGTAGATTAATAGTAATAAAATAATAATAAAAGATGTGTGTAACGTGCGGGTTACTGAAGCTGTAGGTCAGTCCTCAGCATGGTGTCTCCAGTGGAGATGTGACTATAATAAGGATGTTGCTGTGGGCTGGGAAGCCTGGTTTTGCAGTTATCTCTGCCCTACAAGGAGCTGTATGGATGTACTGGAAGTCTTTCCTGATTGCTGGGGTGTTATGTTGAGTCATAGTATTAATTATAGCTCCTGGATGAGCTGCTCAGATCATGGTGTTCAGCTTGTCAAAGCTTTGGTTCCACATAGTGCAGGCAGATGACTCAGGCAGAATCAAAGGCTGGCATTTGCCTTTACGCTGAGGATTCAGTGGAGGATTTTTGGTGGATGTCAGTTACAGATGACATGAACTGAATATTTGTGCTAGGAAGCCATTACCCTAAAGAGAAATATGTTACTACATTTTAGAATCATAGAATCATTTAGGCTGTAGCAACCTCTTAAGATTATCAAGTCCAATTAATAACCCATCACTGCCAAGTCCACCTCTAAACTATGTCCCCAAGTGCAACATTTACCTGTCTTTTAAAAAGTTTCAGAGATGTTGACTCTGCTCCACTTCTCTGGGTAGCCCGTTCCAAATGCTTGACACCCTTTGCATTAAAAAAAAAAAAAAAAAAAAAAAAAAAAAAAAGGAAGAAGAAAAGAAATTTAATGTCCAATCTAAACTTCCCTTGAGGCAACTTGAGGTTGTTTCTTCTTGTCCTGTCACTTTTTTGGAGCTTGGCGGACTTAATCTTCTCTTTTCAGGCTTGAAAACGTGGTTCTTTTCAGAGCGAGTGTCTCAGGGACATTTGATGTGCAGCCCCTAGTATTGGGTGGCTGACCTTTTTTATTATTCTTAAATTGCAAATGAGGATGTGTTATATGAAATCCATCAGTGCAAATGTATCCTTAAAAATTATAGAGTTGGAGGAATTTGGATGCCATAACGAAATAGACATGCAGTTGACTATGCAGGGTGCAAATTTCAAGAATAACCAGTCATGTACTGTGTCTCATGCAACACAAAATTATTTGAGTTCATGAGCTTCTCATATATGATAACGGTTTGTTTTGTTTTTCCTGTCTGCACAGGGTTGAAAGAAACAGTAGTGGGGGAGGAAGAGATGAATGTTTTAAAGAGTATAAAATATCTGTACACAGAAGTCATTACTTGGTTTATACAGAGCACAGCTTCATTTGGTAATAGATGTAACCAGCAGGAAGAAAACACAATACTTTGCTGAAATATTACTTATAACAGGAAAATGCTGTAGTTGCATATTGCTCTCCCTTTCTACAAATTCTGTCAGAGGCTGATATTTCACTGTGCCTGAATGACTGAAAAACATTGTGTGGGCAGCTGCTGCTTACCTGTCTATTCCAGTTATATTTACTTCCTTATGGAGAGATGGAATGTGAACCTTCTCTGTTTATGGAGACCAAAGCATTTTTTGGACATGTTTATACTAGAATAAATTTATACTGAAGGATATGAAACAGCTAGAATTGCCTTTTTGTTTGCCCTGTTTAAACTCCCACCACATAAATTTAATTAGGCATTTTGAGGTGAAGACTAAAGAATGAAACTTTCAGGAACACTCAGAATACACCTGATTTTTACTGCGGTGGTTTCAAGATGGTTTTCCATAATTTTTAATAGAAAAAGTAGTTAGAGCAGTGCTGAGCACATGCGAAAATCCAACCTGTAAAAATATGCATTTGAATTATATAAAAGATTCATACCTTTTTTCAAACTGCCTTAGGAGACCAGAAAGTATTTTATTGCTTAAGAGATAAACAGTTGCAACAACCAGAACCCAAGAGTGTTTTTAATTTCAATAAAAAACCCCCACAAAAGGTCAACTAGTGCTTTAAAATGTTGGTGCAGAAATCAGAGCAGGGCACTGCAAGCCCACGCGTCTTTTGCAGCCAAACTTCTTTTCTAGGTTGTTCTGTATTTTGCGTGTGAGAGTCACTGCATAGCAGCTGTTAATGCACCATTGAAATGAAGGCACTCGTGCCTATGGGGGAAGTGGTGGGATGCGCTGTGCTTACTCATCCCCCGCCTGTCCCCACGGCTCTTTCGGCGTCCCGGCAGCGCCGGCGCTGCAGCAGTGTGTCCCGGTGGCACAAACAGGCTGCCAGGCAGCAGCTGCCTTTGCCAAGCACCTTGTTTGGAGCCGTGACTGTTCCGCACACGGCTATTTGTGGCACGGAGTGAAATGCTCAGCGGGCTTGGCTGGCCACGGAGCCGTCTCTGTAAGAGTCCCTGTGTGCCCCTGGCAGCCGCCGGCATGGGCAGCCAGGTTGGAAAGCTGTGCAGAGAAAGCAGCGTGGAGTGAGGTGGCAGTCATCCTTCAGCAGGGATTAGGCAGTGTGCCTGTTTTTGCTATTGTTTACCAAAGCCCTTCTGGTAACTGCAGTGGAACACTTCTCCCTCCCTTTTCTTACCATTTCCTTCAGCACCTTCCCTACCATCAGTTTTGGCTTCTGATGAGATCCTCAGTGTGCCAAGAGGAGACCGTCTTTTTCTTTCATACCTACCTTTTCTAGTTGAACACTCAACTTCTTCCTTTTCTCTTCTCCCTAACACTGCATCTTTAACAACAGGCTGCTTGCTATGTTTTGTCCCATATCCCAGGGAATGCCCTTGGGAAGCTGCTGCTGCTGCAAAACAACCCCTTACATACTTCTCACTCCCCATGGACAGCTTCACCTCAGAGTAACCTAGAATTCTCTAATGAAAATGCAGTGTATTTTTAACAATGTATTTCAGATCTTGGCAGCATGCCTCCTATAAAATGTCAGAAAAGAAAAGGATGGCCAGCTGCTCTGGATTTGTGGATTATCAGACCTTTGCAGTAGAAACTCTGTTTTGCTTCAGTAGCATAAAGGCCCTTTTTAAACTCCTGTCAAGCTCCTGCTTGTTTATTGGAAAAAATTGGGAGCCATTCCTCCAGCAGCAATGGTAATATGACTGGAGAACCCACATATGGAGTCCTGTTACTTTGAAGGACTTATTCCTGACAAAAACTAGGAAGATAAAACCAGGCTTTTTGGATGGACATCTTACTGCACTAACTTGCTGTACTACTTGCTTTGCTACAGCCATGCAGAAGACTGCACAGTGGCAAGCTGAAGAAGCAATCAAATGTTTTCTTGTTGACCAAAGAGAATATGAGGCAGCAGAAGTGGCTTCCAACCACATTGGTCATCTGTGGATTTCAGGTTATTGCAAAATTGTAGTAGCCCACCAGGAGAAAGTCTCTAAGGGGCACTTTTGATTTGCAGCAGCATCTTCCCAGGAGAATTGTCTGTGATCTGGGACAAAATACAGGAAAAGAGTTGGGAAATTGTTGAGAAAATAATGATAAGAGGAAGAGATAGGCTGACTTGCTGTTTATTATCTTAGTGGTTTCATGCATCTTTACTAACCCATAAATCAGCATTTTTAGTCCACTGCAGTCAGTCTCACTGAAGTTTTTTATACCCACAGAAGCTCAGCACTGACCTGTGCAAAAAGTGTTGGGAAGCAAGATGAAGAATTGGCATCACTATACCTGCATGTCTGTTGGCAGACTGCACATTTTCATCACTCATTTCAGAGAATGCAGAAACCTTTTGTTCCAGGACTGCAATGGTGCTCTGGCAAGATCTTTGTGGCCTCAGGCTACAACCTGAGCATTGCTTCATCTGCAGCTTGCCCCATGACAGATAAAAATAGGGCTTGAGCTGCAGCCAGGCTGTGTCAGGGGTGAGGGTGCAGCCTCCTTAGCCTGTTAGAGCTTGACTCCTGGTAGCTCTGGCATAGGGTGAATAATCACACCTACAGACAGGCAAATAAGCAGGGTCATGCTGCCTGGGTCCCACCTACGCAGGGAAATGGCTTGCCTAGGGGGTTGCTCCTTGTTGAGGGGAAGTGAAGGCAAGACACTGACCAAACCCATTCCACAAATTTGTCAGCAGAAGCAGCAGTGTAGGACTGTGTTGGCTGAGCTGCTGGAAGGTGACTGCATGCAAGTTCAGGCCTGCATGGAGAGTGGCATGTGGGCTGCTGTATGCTTGCTGAGCAAGCTGTCCTAGGTGATGGTGAGAGATATGGCCAAAAAATATCACCAACCAGACCCTCTGTGGTAGGTCCTAGGGAAGGTGCAGGTATATTAAGAAATTGTAGCCTTGACTGGACATTCTGTCATATCCTGTGACAGTATAAGAGGAAATGGCCTCAAGTTGTGCCAGGGGAGGTTTAGATTGGAGATCAGGACAAATTTCTTCATGGAAATGTTGTCAAGCGCTGGAACAGACTGCCCAGGGAAGTGTTAGCATCACCATCCCTGGAGGTATTTAAAAGATGTGTAGATGTGGCACTTGGGGACATGATTTAGTGGTGAATGTAGCAATATTAGTTTAATGGTTGTACTCAGTGGTCTTGAGGTCTTTTCCAATCTAAATGATTCTATTACTCTCTCATCTTAGTTCTAGTTTCTCTATTTGTTCGTGTTACTCATCTCCTTCTTGTCATCCTCTGCTTCCTCATGCCCCCTCACAGACTAGCAGATTCTTCAGCTGCCAGTGTGCTGTGTGTCATGAGAACAGAGTGCATGCAGTTCTGCAGTTCAACTGATTGCTAACAAGGCTGAGACAGTTCAACACAAAAGTTAGTAGTTACTCAGGAGGGCTTCCCAAAAACCTTCCTTTTCTGCAGTTAGAAAGTGCTGGAAGCCGAGTATCCCACATCCACCACAAGCACTGTGCTTCAAAGAGGGAGAGCTTGAAAGAGTATAATTACTAGCTACAAATCTTACTTCAGTTAGTGTTCTTACATTGGATAGTTGTTCACATCACTGGAAATAAAGCTTTGGTTTTCCTCCTTCATATATTGTCCATTATGGCGTGTCTGTCAGTTTTGTTAATGGCCTGAGAAACACAACAGAAATCAAACCATCTGCCTGTACCTACCCCTTGTCTGAAGTACCGACAAGAGGAAAGACACATGTAGATAAATTCAACATGTATAACTTAGAAGACACAAGTGGAGCATTAAAGGCCAATTTTACAATGTAATTAACACACTATCGCATTAAAGCAATATTTACCCGGAGACAGGAGTCTTCTGCTTTCCACTGTTGGTTTGCCCATGATAAAATATTGTTGGACTCTGCCTCCACACCCCCTCAGCAGAAAAAAGCTGCAGCCAAGTTTGGTGGTGAACTTATTTGCTCACACAGGTTACTCACCACAGCTCTCCTGGGCAGCTTCTGTCAGCAGCCAGCAGCGAAGACCCTTTCCAGCATCCGAGTTTACATAAGGGCCTGGCAGGGGAGTGTTCTCCTCTGTGCACAGCCAGCCTCAGTAAATCTCAGCGTGACAGGCTCACAGCCCTGCCGCTGAACTTTTAACTTGAAGCTCTAGCAGGGTGCTGAGTAGCTCCAGCTACATGACACGAGCTGTGAAAGTAAATCACTTCGCTGGGAACAAGGGGAAGTCCAGCATATTGTTTTGCGGACTTTGCCTACAGTTTGTTTGCAGTATAAGCATAGAATATATACACCTGGGAAAGCAATCAGAGCGAGATGGACTTCCAGCGCAGAGCTCAGCCGTTCCCCATCCCAGAGGATGAAGAGGTTGCCTACAAGGTCGCTCCTGATGCTCACAACTCCGCAGGAAATGAAGGCGAGAAACCGGTGTCAAAATTGCAACGTAGGCACAGTGAAATAAAACTCTACAGAGAGTTTTGTGACTTTTATGCAAGATTGTAAGTTCATTCTGTTCAGCTTCGGGGTGTAACTGCAGTGACATTACTGGTGTATTGTACATAATGTATTTTATTATCTGGGGCTCAGGCTGTGCAAGCTGTTCTCTCATCCAGCCTTTGCCACTGTTCTGCTTGAAACATTGCCAGTTGTAACAGTCAACTAAAATTTGAATTGTTACTTTAAATTTCATCATTAATTGCATCAGAAATTTTTATCAGCAGTAAAAATGGTGTTGGAATTTTTTAAGTAGTCTCTCTGCCTTCAGGTTGTTTGCCATTTATTCTGGGCAAATGGGTAAACCACTTCATTAATGCAGAAGTATTACATACTTCACTAGTTTTACATATATGATGTGTTTCAAAGTGAAACACTTTTTCCTGAAGAGGGAAACTGTTTTTATTTGTTTTTGAACTTTGTTTCATGTTTTTGCTTGGATTATACTTTACGTACAGCAGTGCTTAGCATCCTTAATGCTCAAGCACTGTCGAAGTGATGATGAAAGATCCCAGTTTCTCTTGTGATTATTCTTCATTTAGATTGATAAGGAGGATGGGGAAATTGAGGTTTTGCCCCACAGAAAGCATACACAGTCGATGAAGACCATTGACAAGCTTTATAGTTGATCACAGTTTATGTGTATAGTCACTGCAGTTTGTCCATAGGTCTGTCTGTTATGTAGGGGTTAGACCGTCCTGTGTCTGATCTTCACGTGAAATTTGCCCACTCCTTTCACTGTGAGGGCAGCGGATATTTGGATTGCAGTTACTGTTTTCCTCATCTGCAAAGATCAAGTGAGAGAGAAAAAAAAGTGCCAGCTAATAATAACATGTCAGGTGTGACCTTGTGTAGGGCTCTTCTGTGGGACAGTGTAAGAAATAGATAAAACACATTCCATTTTGAACCACGTGCTAGGTGTTTCCTTGCTCCCTTGGATGGTGTGCAAGGAATGAATTCAATTCCTATTGAACATGGTAGGAGCCCAGAGGTCTTATCCCCTTGAAGAGATAAGAAGGAAGCCTTGGCATCTTGCAGAGGACTGTGGGCTCTGCACTTAGAGGCACAGCATATCATTTTGATAGCTTATCAAAATGTGTGCCTGCATGCACATGTGTTTCAAATAATGTCACTTATCTAATAACCATTCCACATAAATTTTGAGTAAGTGGTTTTGTCAGCTGACATAACATTGTAATGAAACTAGACCATTGCCCTATATTTACTCTCTGCTACCACATGGCATTAGGGCAGCGGGATGATCTTGAAAGGCAGAGCTTTGAGAGTCTAGATATGAGTGATAGAATGTTTGCAAAGGAAAAACCAAAAGAGCCTTTTGCTGGCTTTAATTACCTGAAAATCAGCTGTACGGTCTTCTGCAGATGTGGACAGCTACCACACTGCCATTTTTTTGGTCCTGTGCCTTTGAGAAGCAACCAAGCTTGCTGTTTCAATATTTCTTTGCATCCCTGGCATGGGTTTGCCAGCTTGTGTTGGCCTGTGTGTGGGTCGCAGTGGGGCAGCCAGAGCATTCCCACCCTTCCCCTTAGCCCTGGAGTGGGCTATGAGCTGGCACATGATCAGCTTAGCTCCCTGAGATAAACCCTAACAAACCAATCAAAAATCCCATGACTTCAAACTAAATTTGTAAAATTACTTCAAGCTATGCAGAGCTCATATAAAGGATAATTATTTGACTACTCTGTTTTTCATTAATATCTGCCAGACTAGATCCTGCAAACGCCATCACAATGTTTATTTAGAGCTCTGAACCAAGGCCGTTATATATGTATATTTTAGAATTTATATATGTATATATTAGAATTGGTTTACAATAAATCATTTATGTTTTCCTGTGTGATGCCAGTCCTTAATCATTAATATTTGCCCTTGTTTTCAGTCATTTTAATGTATATCATAATTTTTATACTACTTTGAATTGCCTTTTTTCATTAGAGAAAGCCTGTAAATGTGTCTGTAGTGACAAGGTTTCTGTTTGGGGTTTTCAATTAATTACAGCGTATCACAGGGATTTTGTTTCTAAAGAGTTAGGGAGCAAGGAGAAGTGGTAGTTTTATTTCTGAGGAGATGCCACAAGCCATGAAGTTCATTGAAAAACTTGTGTTGAGCAGCTTAGCATTAGGTTGATGCAGTTTGGTCTGGTGAGGGGGGGGGAAAGACCGACGACCAGTCTTGTTGTTTATTTAGGCTAATTTTCTTTTTTTTTTTTTTTTTGAATGACAGCAACATGGCGAACGCGCTTGCAAACGCCATCTGCGAGCGCTGCAGGGGGGGCTTTGCCCCTGCTGAGAAAATTGTCAACAGCAATGGTGAGCTGTACCATGAGCAGTGCTTCGTCTGCGCCCAGTGCTTTCAGCAGTTCCCCGAAGGGCTCTTCTATGAGGTAAGCGGGGCAGAGGACCCCTCCTGTCCCCATACCCCCTTTTGAGCCTTCATTCCCATAGCAGAAGTAGCTACAGACAGGTGGATAGCTTAGAAAGTCCCATGGGAGGATCTGGGCTCTAAAAGATAATGCCCAGTAAAGCGAGAAAAAAAAAAGTAGCATTTCTCTGCTAATTTGGAGGACATCAGTGTATATAATGTTCTTTAAATGTGGACCTTAATGTTATCAGCACTGAGAGAAAAATTCCTGGAGATTTTTTTCTCAGTGCAAATTTTTTCCCTGAAACTTGTGAATCTGATGTATCATACTAGAAATACATAGGAAACATACTTCCTAGAGGAGAAAGTCATATAGAGGGAAATCCCAGCATCATGTGGTCCATAGGAGGTTTATCACTGAGTTGAGTGAGTCCAGTTTGGCATTGGAAAAGAGATGATCTGTATATGAGCATGCTGTGATCCAAATCAGACAGGGCCAGTATAAGATCAACTCTTAAGTTTAACATTCTAGAGCATTCGAAATTATCAGTTCTTAACACACTTTCAGGGGTTAAGACCTGATCACATTCATTTCTCACAACCTGATCACATTTCTCAGCTCCAGGTTGATTTGCCTCAGCTTAGGAGGGTATTTTGGAATAGGTTTAATTTTCTTTTACGTTCCCCTATCATGGGAATTCAGAATGTGGCTCAGCACAAAGTGGTAGTGAAAGCTCTAGACTGGTTCATAAAACACAACGTGATTAGTGTAGGGAACAATAGATGGTATGAGACAGGGAATTACTGTCAGAGAGATAAGGCCCTGCTTGAGTAGCTTACAGTCCATCTTAGGGTGGCAGTTGCAGGATCTGAAAAGGAAAATGAGCAGAGTGTAAAAGGAGCAATTCTGTGCTCTCACATACAGGTGTCATCCTTTGGCAAGAGCGCAATAGTTTATCTTCCATAGAAGCATTTCTAATTTTACAGAGCCATGTTATGTGGTAATGAGGAGAGGCTGAGAGAGGAGTGTGGATTGCAAAAGAGACTGGCTAAGGAGATTCCTGGGGATTTGCTTCTTCTCACCTTGTTTGAGGATCAAAAGGTTCTAGGGATAGTGTTACACAAATTGTAGTAAATTAGCCTCTAATGTTCCATAAGACATCAAAAGGTGAGCTTCAAGGCAGAATTAATTAAATAGAAACAAAAGAACACCTCCTGGACACTTAACAAGTTGCATTACAATTGTTAATATATACTGAGCTGACTCAGGAAAGAGTCCATCCTGACATGTTAAGACCTGAGGCAAATGTAAAGTGATACGAACATTTCAAAACTAAAATATTTGTAATTATGTTCATAAAATTGTATTAAACCAATAAAATGTATTTTTCTCTAAATAATGAATACTTTATTCATTCTTTTTCTGACTCAGAAAACAATGAGACATTCCAGGGACCTCTTTCAGAAAGCTTATTGGTCCTTAAAGATAAAAGTTTGGGAAATCATGCTCTAGGCAACCTGTATCTTCTAGAGGAGACTACAGCAGAAAGAAAGTCCTACTTTTGGACCTAGTTCAAGAATGTTACAATCTCTCTGAGTTGGCCAGTCTCTCATGGGTGGCCATACCTGAATCTCAGTGGCAGAGGCAAATATCCTAGGGGTGCTTAGATATACTGGATGTGGGCATATTGCTTCCTACTGCTACCTTGTTAACATTCATATTCATGATGACTGGTCTTTGAGCACTCTCTTGCTGAAACATGCGGCTCTCAAAGACAGTAAGTCAGAAGTGAGTGCCAGTAGATTGTCCCAGGAATTAAAATAACACTGTGTGCTAAACATGTTTTGGCTAATGTTGCTAGGGTTTTTTTTTTCAGTCTGGGTAGCCTGAGAAATGTTACATGGAAAGTGGAAAGTTTCAGTTAAGGATAGACACTTCTTGCCACATTTATTACAGAGGTAAAATAACATTGGATAGGCTGAGGATGCTGGGCCTGTTCAGACTCAAGAAGAGACAACTGAGAGGGAACCTCATCAATGTATATAATTGTCTGAAGGGAGGGTGTCAGAGAAGGAAGCCAGGCTCTGCTTGGTGGTGCCAAGCAATAGGACAAGAGGTAATGGGCAGAAACTGATGCACAGGAGGTTCCACCTGATCATGGGGAAGAACTTCTTTGCTGTGCACTGGTACTGGTTGCCCAGAGAGGTTGTGAAGTCTCCATCACTTGAGATACTTAAGAATCATCTGGTTGCAATTCTGTGCAGTGTGTTCTAGGATGACCTTGCTTGAAGAGGGAGGTTGGACCAGATCACTGTACCTCCAACCTGATCCATTCTGTGATTCTGTGAGAGGAAGGAAAGCCCTGAGCAGGTAGAAGGTGGGCATAGGTTGTTGAGTGCTCAGGAGTGGCTGACAGTGCTCAGAGGACTTGAAATAATCTGTATCACTGTCAAGAAAACCTGACTGGAGAAGAGGGGCAGAAAGGACATCTTCCTCAGACTGGCTTAATGCAGTCTTTGAGGAGATGGATGTTTTGGAGGTGTGGCCAGGTAATGTGTTTTTCTGAGCAGGTTCCCGTGGGTAAACACAGGCATTGTTGGTTGCCCAGCATGAGCTTGTGTTTATTCTGTGCCTGGTTTAGCTAAGCTAGTATTTCTTGGAAATGATTTCCAGCTCTTAGCAATTAGGAAGACAAATATTGTTCTCCTGCCTATTGCAAGCCTTGCAGGGTTCCCCCAGTTAGTCATTAAGCTGCTTATCACACTTGCTGTCAAACAGTGCCACGATAAGCCTTCACGCTGTGTTCCATGGGTGGAACTGGTCAGCTCTCCTGTGCTGCAGGACTTATCTCTGGGCTGCCTTGCAAGTGCCCCCATAAGCACAGCTCCCTGTGCTGTGGCACTGGAGCCAAATCGCTCACAGGCACAAGTGGTGCCCATCCACTGCTTAGAGGCTGCACAGCATAGCAGAGGTTTTGTGGATGTCCTCTTGAGCCTGTGTTAGAAATGATAGATTGGATTCCTGAGATCTGCATGCCTAATGTTGCACAGAAACTGTGGGGACGGTGTATTTGATTTGTGTTCCAGTTTGCTCAGTAACATCATTTTAGCAAGTTTTTTTATGCACTCAATCTAAACAGAACTTAGCACAAGCACATTCCAGTAGAGTTCTGTGTTCTTTGCTGTTAAGTGTGAAGTGGTAGCAATTCTAGTCTGCTTGTACTCCACCACCTGGAAAGTGTGTGTTCCCTAGGGCTGCTATTGTAGAGTTTCTCTATAGGTAGCAGTGCACAGTCCTGTACTAATGGCAGAACAGATGGTTATGTTAGTTTCTATTCCAGTTATACCTTGAGTGTTTTCTTAAAATGTTTTTTACCAAAAGCTGCCTTATAGAAACAATCTCTAAAGTTTCAGTTTTTGTGCATGACTTTTCACTTAAGTTAGCTAAAAACATGCAGGTAAGCTGGAGGTTATTTCACAGTGAGATTTTTTATGTAGAGCCATTTGCCTCGTGGACCTTCAGCATACAACAGTGAAATGACCTTACTTTTAAACTATGTACTGTAAGATTTGTTACAGAAGCTCAAGGCTTTCTGTGATAATAACTGCTGGGTCATCCACAAAGGGCAGCACAAAGGAGCAGAGGTTGAAAATAGAAACAAGACTGAAGACCAACCTGCCTGACGCAAACAAAGAGGGGAAGAAAACTTGTTTGGTCTGTTCAGATCAACATGTGGTGGCTTTGAAATCTGAGCAAACCTAAGCATCCCCCATTGGACCACCTGTTTAAACAGAACAGGAAGCTTTCAATTTTTTTTTTTCTGTTTGGAAAGGACTTTATCATGCAGGAAGCAAGTACAATTCACAATGAATGAGTAATTTCCATTACTCCTTGAGAAAGTAATAGCCCTGTACCTCTCAATTTTACCATTTTTTTAAAAGCCCAAACTAAAAAGTAATATGTTTTAGAGTATTACACTGGAATAACACTTGATAAATTTCTGACAGAGGCTTCTGAAAAGGTCTGTACTGAGTTAATGTCCTTCTGTTCCTAATAGGTGCAATTCAGGTTGGGCACAGTTTTCTAACCATAAATATCTAGTGAAATGTTTTATTAGATCCCCATCTTGCCAGTTGCAAGAGTATTTATTATATTTATATTGTATTTGATCCTTGTCATTTCATATTATACAACAGGTAATCTTGAAACACATTTCTGTATTCTCTGTCCATGCACAAAACCTTACTTTGTGGGTAGTATTTTATGCTACTCACTTGGTTTTGTCTTAGGGCCAGTGAAAAGAAAGAAGCGGGGTTTCCTGCTGGCCTCCTTGTTCCACTGTTTAAACTGAGACATTGAAATCCAAACATTTTATAGCATACCTGATATTGTCTACCTGGTTTTGACATGCTCATTGGCATTTGTGTCTAATAATAATGGTGCCTGAAAGTATCTAAATATTTCCCTTCATTTCAGCACATATTTGCTGTTGTTGGCAGTACTGTTGAATCTTTTTATTCCATAGGGTTTTTTTTTTCAATTAAAGCTTGAACTGTAGCTGAACTTATGTAAGCTGTGATAAAATTCAAATCCCTTAAAATCAATTTAATTTGATCAATGTAGTGAACTTTGCTCTTTAATATTTGGACTTGATTATCTTAAGGGTCTTTCCAAACCTAAATGATTTTATGATTCTATGAAATAAGCATCATGAAAGAAAAAGCTTATTTCCCTTCATGTTTTGGCTGAACTGCTCCATAAACTGCAAAGATTTCTGCCCCTGGGTGTTCTTCCTACCCCAACCTCCACCCTCTGCTATGCTGGGTCATTCTGACAGGAAGTGTATGGTGAGGAAGACATCAAATAGGTTTGGGAAAAATCCTTCTCCCCTCCTGCTGGCCAAGGCTGTTTGTTAGCTAATTTCCTGTTCAGAATGAGTTTGGTTGCTTCAGTTTCAGTAGTCTGTCAAAAATTTAGACGTCTCTTGTGATGTAAATGGGTGACAGAAAATGCCTTACACTCTCAGCAGTACTGGAGAAATAGTGTGCTATTAACATTACATGCTAACTAGTAGGTGAATTAAAGTGGGTGGATGTAATGCCTAGCACATGTAGCCCATGGTCTGGTTTTTTTTTGCTCAGCCCTCATGTTTTACTACCTAATTTTATCTGGAAACACACCAGGCTGTTACAGCATTTATGTTAAGTGCAAGTTCCTCATCCCTCTTTCTATTTGCAGTTTGAAGGGAGGAAGTACTGTGAACATGATTTTCAAATGCTTTTTGCCCCTTGCTGCCATCAATGTGGTAAGTTTTAAGGTGAAATACTTCACACTGATCACAAATGGGAGTGTCACTGGGGGAAGATGTTCTGCCCTTGTATCTATTTCCTGGGAGGTGCTTATGTTCAGCTGAGTATCTGAACTTCAGGAATGAGCTAGACTTCAGAAAAACTGGGGAGTTGCATTTTCTAAAGGTCATAAACCAGTAGGATTTAAAAATAAAATTTGCATTCTTTTAGTAAATAATTTAGCTGTTGAGCTAATGGTCCAATGAACAGACCATTCATAAAGTCCTGATTGTATATACTATTATATATAATACTCCTGATTATTTATATCGGTACATCTCTATGTGCTGACATTTGTCCCTTCTCATGTAGCTGAAACCATGCAACAAGACTTTGTCATCTGCTTTGACTCCTGTAACCCACCTGTGCTGTCCTACTTCACAGAACCTGAGACAATATTCATCATCTAGTGTTATAATCAAGTGATGGTCAGCTGGGCCCCCACTGATTTTTTGGAAACAAATAACTTTCAGGCTTCAGTGTCTTATGTCCATCCTACATGATACTGAGGGTTGTTTTTTATTTGCCACTGTTGATGCTTGTGCATCTGCCATGCTGTAATCACTTGCATGTTTTCTTTTTCCCCTGTGTGTCACACATTTTTCTGGGCCAGAGCTGGGAAGCTATTATTTGACTATTCTCTAAACTGCTCTGGAAGCCCTTGTTTCTTTGGCACCTTTGGCAAGTTGAAAAGCTTTAATTTATCTCAGTGAGGCCTTTCCTTTTGTGGAGGGAGGCATTGAACACCAAGGGAGAGGGAAGCAGATGCTATGGACCTGTGAATTTAAGGCTACAGATGTGAACAAGCAGAGGAAGAGGAAGAAATGAGTTGGTGGCAATTTGTGAGGAGCTATACTGCCTGTCTCCAGGATTTCTCCTGCACAGCTGGCACGGCTCCACCTTCTCCTTTCCTCTCTCCTGGTATTGCCAGCTCCCTTAAAACCTCATCAAGGTCTTGCTCAGAGCTGGGATTTTCCACTTCTTGTGCTTAATTAACACAGACAAAGTCAATGGGGCTGTTGTCAGTGATGAGGCCTTGAGCATTCCTGACATGCCTGGACTCCATTGGATTTGTTCTTGAAAAGCCATGACTTCATGGGAATGCTACAGAGGCGCATGCTGGATGTTATCGTCCACACCGTTACCTGCCTGATTTATCCCCTTTGGCAGCTCTTGGAGTTGTTCCCCAAAGCCAGAACTCAGCCTCTGACAGCACTGGGAAGCTGACCTCCCAACACATTTTGCACTGCTCAGAACCCCTGGCTACACTGTCCATCAGCATAGAGAACAATTAAGTTACATGTGATGGACATCACTGCCTGTGCAGTACAGTCACACTGCATGCCAAACACTAGTTCTCACACTATTTTTTTAATGCCTTATGGGACAGGACTCCTAGTGGTAGGTCAGAAGTTGTGTGTGTTGGATTTACTGTTCTGCAGCTTCACTGCACCTTTGCATTTGGACTCTATGGGAGTTTTTTTGCAGGAAGTCCACAGCCACCCAAGCTCAGTTCTGTTGTACTTCAAGGCTTGGTCCTAGTGGAGTAGAAACCTCTGCTATGTATGTGGCAAGTTAAAATTGTCATACTCTTAAGGAAAAGAAGGAGAAAAATTATTAGGACACAAGAAAGCCCTTATTATATTAAGTACTCCATACATTTCTTAAAAGCTTGAGAACAGATAAGTAAAACCAGTGAAAGGGACCAAAATAGGTTTATTGCAGGGAGAAGGTGGAGTATGCATGTCAAAGGACTTGTACATAAATAGGAGATTGTGCTATATCAGCAAAAATGTTTTCTTTTAACCCATAACAAAAAACAACAAACAACCCCAAATTTCCAGGGTTTGGAATCAGAACTGTGATATTGAAAGCAATGTGTCCTACCAGATTCTGGGGAAAGGAAAGGAATGATGATTGTAGTCATGGTAGTGATTCATTTGTGAGTTACTTTTAAGTTTGTCTAGTATGGTGTTTTACATCCTGGTGTTGTGTTACTTACAGGTGAGTTCATTATTGGTCGTGTTATTAAAGCCATGAACAATAGCTGGCATCCAGACTGCTTCTGCTGTGATATCTGCCAAGCAGTATTGGCTGATATTGGATTTGTCAAGAATGCTGGCAGGTAAATCTCCACCCTTCCTTCTGTTAACTGACCATAAATTAAATGAACCAATAGTGGGACTGAGAGGTTTTGGTTCCTGAGGCTTTCCAGCTTGAATGGAGCAACTGAAGCATTGTGACATGGTCTAATCATGCATCACAAAACCACAAGATCACAAGATCTTGAAATATTGACATTTTGCCTGCTTCAACACCAAGTTTCATGGCAAACATTTTCTTTACCCAGTGACCTTTTGGGGTCATTGTTATATGTAATAAGAGAGAAAACTTTCAGATACAGAAGCATTGTATTTTTTTTAAATAAAAATGTTTACTTTCTTTTTCTAACTTGGTTCTCCAATTTTGGTCTGGTTTGGCACCATATTTAATAATTGCTTAATGTTCAGTAAGACCCTTCACAGAATCAGATATTTGTGCCAGCTATGATCAAAAGAATGTTTTACCAGTGGATTATATGGCCATTGGCTTCTTATGTATAATACAATACACAGAATTATCTACAGAAGTAGGACCTGTGTGCTCATACAGCTTCTAATCTATATTTTTAAGATTTTGAAAGTAAAACATTCATCAACGAGAATCTATAAGAAACCTTGTTTTCTGTGTTTCAATACAGCTTTAACTCAGGTGAAGAAATTATACTTCTCTGGTGACAGAAAATTAAATGATCACACTCAGCTTGCACAATCATTTTGGTGTTTTGAACTTGGTTTGCCTTAGCAAGGAAGTTGTTTTAGTAAGACTCAAAAAAGAGCTGATTGAAATGAAGTTCTGAGAGATTTTTGGTTTATATTTTGCACTGTAGTACTTACCTCTCTTTTTTTATGCCGTTTCAGACATCTCTGCCGTCCTTGCCATAACAAGGAAAAAGCCAGAGGCCTGGGAAAGTACATTTGCCAGAAGTGTCATGCTATTATTGATGAACAGCCTCTCATATTCAAAAATGATCCTTATCACCCTGATCATTTCAACTGTGCAAACTGCGGGTAACCTGAGTTCTGCAAAGGGAAACAGGAAAATGCTGGGCTTATTTGCTTCATCGATTTAAAGTGAAAACTTGTCCTGTACAACTGACAAGAGGGGATGGGGTTT
Organism: Vidua chalybeata; assembly: GCF_026979565.1. Taxonomy (NCBI): domain Eukaryota; kingdom Metazoa; phylum Chordata; class Aves; order Passeriformes; family Viduidae; genus Vidua; species Vidua chalybeata. The sequence continues at coordinate 27,071,855 of NC_071531.1, read as the reverse complement.
GGATGTCTTGTGGCCAGATATGTGTTACTTGCTTTTGGCTTAGTGGGGTTCAAACAACAGCTGACCTGCTGGGGACTAGAGAAAGATTGGAGTCTACAGGACAAGGCGGTACCTTACAAAATACAAAGTATCAACACAGATACCATTTCTATAGTAGTGGAATGATAGCTCACCATTCTGCTAGGAGGAGAAGTGGTTCTCTTTTTGTTGCTTGAATAACTATCTTGCCTATGTTTTTTTTTTAGTTCAACGGCATCCAAACTTTGTTCTCTCTTTTTAAAGCCTGTCGTTTTTAGAAGCCTTCTCCTGTCTCATTTTATCATCTTCTGCAACTGCAACACATGAAACTGCACATTTCCACATTCTGCACTGATGCAGAGATGTAGGATGAGCATTGGAGAATGGAGCATTGTAGGACATAGCATGGATTCTTAGTTTATTTCTGCTGCAAAGGAAGCTATTTCAGTGCCACAGCAAAAGCTGATTTGAATAACAGTATGTAGTGTTATATCAGTGGCAACCAGTTGAGAGTATTTGTGATTACAGTCACCTTTAAGGATTAGCTGTTCTCAGTATCTAACCATGCAAATTACTAAAAAGTAGAGTTTATAAGATTCTGCAATGGGAAATGAATGGGAAATGTGGGTCTGTAGTTCTCTTGCTCTGAAGTTTCGTACAAGGAAAATGTGACTAGATATAGAGGACTACATTCTACTTTCAGTTGAAGTTATGCAAATCTAAAATAAACTGGTGATAAGTGCCAGAATATAAACCAAACATGTGCAGCTTTCACACACAGATTTGTGCTGCTTAAGCAGAATGACAATAGGTCAGTAGCTGTTTCCAGAGAGACTTGGTGCACCTCGCTTTGCAGCCTGTTCTCAGCTTACTGAGATCAGGAGTGAGCTGTGTTGAATTCTGTTATATTTGATGCTGCTGCATTACTGTAGTATAAATACAATTTCTAAAGCAAATGCTATTTTTTTTTACTTCACTTTTTACTTGAGAGTAGAAACTCTCAAGAATTGACATTTTTGAGTGCCTTTATTCATGCTCTCAATTCATTAACTTTTGAACAGGAAGGAACTTACTGCTGATGCTCGTGAGCTGAAAGGAGAACTCTACTGCTTACCCTGCCATGACAAAATGGGTGTCCCCATCTGTGGAGCATGTAGGAGACCAATTGAAGGCCGTGTGGTGAATGCTATGGGCAAACAATGGCATGTGGAGGTAAACATCAGATGCAATAGGATCTCTCTTACAAATGTAAACCTTATTATCTGTGTTTTTGCTGTTCAATTTCAATGAAAGGATTCTCAAAGTTTGCAGCAATGATTATAAATGCCTTCTCCAAAACCCTCTTCAACCTTATTGTGGCCAGTCTTCCACTGTGAAATAGGAGTTACTTGCCACCTTACAGAGGAGCTTTGACTGTGAAACTAAAATCAGTAATTCAAAGGAAGCCCAGCAAGGTCCTTACAAAATAAAATTTCAGAGCTCAAAGCAGTACATGTGGAAAAGCAGTCAAATCTGTGCCACCCATGTTACTAGGCATCATAATACCCCTAGGTACATATTTCTTTAACAGTTCATGTGAGGGTTTATATTTCAAGGCCACATACAAGATTTATTTCTACATCGTCCATTTTAATTAGATAAGTTTCTTCTATTGTTTTGAAAGTCTCTAGGAAATGCTTTCTTCACAAGGGTATAATGATAATGCAGATTATTTAATAACTTTTAATTCTGTTCATTGATAAAAATTAAGACTCCATTGCTTGATTTTGTCTTGTAACTTTTGAATTTAAATGTTGAAGACATTAAAAGAAATATTATTTCAATGGTCTAAATGTAGAAACAAAAGTTTTAACTCTGCTTTTCAAGATGGCTTAGTAGACTTCAGCCATGTTCAAGTAGTGGACATGGTTAGTTTGCTTTCCAGAAAAAAAATAACATTACTTCCAAAAGATAAAAAAAAGTATTGTAATTTTCTTTGTAGCATTTTGTTTGTGCAAAATGTGAAAAACCATTCCTGGGTCATCGTCATTATGAGAGAAAAGGCTTGGCGTACTGTGAAACCCACTACAATCAGGTAAGGTTGCATATTTTTAAAATGGCATTAATTGGTAAACTCACAAATAAGTTTTATTAGATAGAGAAGGAAAACCATGGACATTCTTCTGTTTTGTTAAAGGCACCTCTGGGTGTAATGGCAATTAGCTTATGTTCTGTTGTGTTTAATTTATACAAGTTTCCCTATTCATCTGTGTGGCATTAAAAAAGAAAACTGCAGGTATTTCACAAAGGCTGGCCAGGACAATCAGTATCAAGTTGTTCTTCAAACTTAGCGGTACTTAAGTAGAGCTCTTACGGGGCTTTGACGTGTCTGTGGATCAGAGCAGCTAATGACAACTAATCTCTCCTAAGAAGTTAAAGAAGATTTGTCACTCACTGACTGCATTTTGGAGGCCTCAGTGAGTGGCATGGGTTTCCCTGCAGCTGCTGCTGTAAGACACTGTGTGTTGATATATGCTGTTGCTCAGTCATTAGGCTGATAAAGACTTCCAAGACTAAATTTGTCAGAAGACACCCTCTAGTGACCACTTGCATGTATGTAGAAGTTACATGTGGCAGCACCACCCCTCTCCAGATGCCCTTGGATGGGGAGTCCACCCCATGATGCATAGACATATTTTTCTTTGGAAGCCATCTGTGTCACGTCACATTCACCTCCCTTGCTTACATAAATACACGAGGAGGGGTTACACTTGGGAGTTGCATGGCATCTGCTAATTACAGATGGATTCTTAATTGGTCATTAGTGATGAAGGGCAGATGACTGGTGCTGGCACACTTGTAGACTGTAAATGCTGTGACGTTCATAGTAATACTGTTGCAGCTAGGATGGGCCAAGTCCGTACACCAGACAAGAGCTGTGTGTAGAGTGGATGTCTTTTCTGAGGTTAACTACTACAGTAAAAAAACATAAAAACAGTAAAAAACTACTACAGTAAAAAAACATACATTAAGTTTTTGGCACTTCTTATTATATTGTGGACAAATGTTAAGACTAGAAAAAAATTATTGTTTTTTGTCTGAAATTTTCCTTTTTTTTTTAGTCATGCATGTTAGTCCAAATGTTACATTTTCTGGTTAGTAACCATATGTATATGACACCAATTGCTGTATTTCAAATCTTCAGGATTAGAGAAATCTTGAAACAAAACAAAATCATACTTACAGAGAATCAAAAGTAGATACATGTTTTAATCTTTAATATTATCAAGACTTCTTGTGATGAGATGATGCAAAATGTACTTAGAAAACCAAACCAGACTTGCCAGCATTCTCTTTATTTCACTGGAACAAACAGGAAAGCAATTGCGCCCATCAGCTGAAACATAGTTATTTTGCTAGTTTGATAAGTTACCTTCAATAAAATCATTATATTAAAAATTCATTACTTCTCTTTCTTCTTCAGCTATTTGGTGATGTTTGTTTCCATTGCAACCGTGTGATTGAAGGAGATGGTAAGCACTTCCCTGTTTCCTTAAGGTTCCTTTTTGATGGAAGTTCTCTTTAAAAGTGAAAGTAAGGGAGAAGCAGCCCAGTTTTCATTAAAACAAAAACAGATGTTCTCTTGACCAGAAATTAGAGTGGATTAGTCAGAGACTAAATGGTAGGAAAACCTAACATCATTTCATGATGGTAGAAGACCACCCCATGGCCAAAGAAAACTGTGAAACCCCTTAGTGATATGTAGAGATCAGGGATGCTGGAAGATGCTCAGAAGTGGCTTCCTGCCACACCACCTTCAAAAAAGAACACATGCAAGGGTAAGAAGGAGCATACAGGCATCTCCACAAATGAATTTGTGGATCATGAGCCAAATTTGAAAAAAAATATTTGGATACTGAAAAACTGAGGTGGGAACTGTTAGGATTTTTTTTTAAATGCCTTGCTCCCATTATCCTGGAGATATTTGAATCCTGGAGATATTTACCTATCTGTTGCAAGCACCTGTCTTTTGAAAATCTAGGCTTATGATAATGTCACAAAACCAGGAATGATCATACTTCGAAACATATGTCCTGTAAAGGCAGAACTGCAAGTAATTTGTTTGTTTTGTTATTTTTTTGATTGGGTTTTTGGGGAGAAGGGGGTGGGTTTGAGGTTGTTGTTTTGTTTTTTTTTTTTTTAAACTAGCTCTGATAAAATGCCAAAAGCAAATTATTCTACCTGAAATAATGTGACACTATGTGCCTATTTACCCCATCCAAAGTAAATACTATGTTAGCCTCATCTAAGCCAAAGGCATTAGCAAAGTAGGAGGAAGCTTCTAACATTCAAAAAGAGACATAAACTAGTTTATAGTCATGTAACTATAGGGTAAGACATACATTCTGTAGATGTGCTTTCTTTACATTTTCTGGACTGCATTATGCCTTCAGAATGACAGTCCAAAATGCTTTACAGGAAAGAGTCCTCATTTTCAGGAAAATTCTACAGGAATGAGCAGAAATTGAACTTTTCTGATAACTACATATCTGTATGATTCTAAGCTTTCATATATAGTCCGACACCTGTATTGTAAGTTTTGGTCTCTGAACTGAAATCAGTATACACTAATTTCTTTATTTTCAGTGTACGACTTCAATTACATTTCTTCTTTCATTTCTGCACACAAATTTTGAGTCAGCTGTCACAGATTTGGTATCCAGTATTGGCTCTGTTGGATGAAACAAATATCTGTAGCAGCAGTTTTTCAGGAGGGTGTTTATGACTGCATTACTGAGGATGCTTGGGAGCAAAGACTTTCACCTGTCTAGTATTATTCTGAAAAGTAGTGGAGTAACTGTGTATGTGTGGACATGCTTGCCCCATAGTGCAGGAAAAGCCCTCTGCGTAACAATGCTTTGGTTCTCCTTATTATTGACAAAATACTTTGAGAAAAACATTGAGAGATTGAGTGAGAAAAACATGATAAGAAAAATATTGTCCCGCATTCTCTAACTTAGGAAAATTTTGGCAGGGGAAACTGGAAAGCTGTACTGAAAGAGAGAAGGAACAGGAACTGGATTTACCAACAGAACAAATAGGAAATAGTTTCTCTTCAAAGCAAAGAATAAAGAGAGTCCAGTTTTTTTTCACCTTGGTAGTGCTGATTTACTAGCAGTGTCTGGCTGCTGGCTTCACATTATTTACTTCACCTGGGAAAGTGTTAACTGTTGATTGCAATGCAGTCTGAACTGGATCTGAGAAATGAAACTGTATAAACACAATTGTGCTGGATTGCTCTTAAACTGGAAGCATTTCCTGATTAGGTTGGAACCTGGCCTCACAGAACCATTGCCTGAGATCAGCTGGATATGAGATGAAGTGGAAGTGAAAAATAGGAGGCAGAAATAGGTTAAGCTGGTCTTGCCTCAGGGACAGCTGTATTAGTGCTTCACAGTCCTGCTCATTACACTCTAAAATGTGCCTCGCCAGTCTGGCCACGTTATTATTATGGTCCTTAATACTTGATACAAGAATCAATGACTGTTCTTCACACCTCATGAATATGTAAACTTAAATTTTTTGTAATAACTTTTTCTTTTTATTGGTAAGGCTAATGGTTTCTTTTTTCCCATCTCCCTAGTTGTGTCTGCTCTGAATAAGGCATGGTGTGTGAACTGTTTTGCTTGTTCAACTTGCAACACTAAGTTAACCCTCAAGTAAGTTTATGGATAAGTGTGATGTCTTCAACACATATCAGTGGTTCTCTTCGAAGTGTAGATGTTGCTATAGTGTAGCTGTTACTGTATGAAAAACATGTAAGCAGTATCAACGGAATAAATGTGTCTTTCTTCCTCTTGCTCCACTTGGTACTTTCCATCTCTTTCAGCTGCCTCCTCAGGTCTTCCTTCAGTTAGTCTTCCTAACTCTTCTCCTTTTCCATCCTTTATTTTTTCTTGTTTAACTCTAAAGGGATAAGTTTGTTGAAATTGATCTAAAACCTGTCTGCAAACACTGTTATGAGAAAATGCCAGATGAATTTAAGCGACGACTTGCCAAACGGGAACGTGACGCAAAGGAAAAAGAGAAGCAGAAAAAGAAAAAGCCAATCTGTTTGTAAACTTCTTTTCCTTCTCACCGCCACCTCTGCTCCTTTCTTCTGTGGTTAGTCCTAAGGACGGGTTTTTTTGCACTTTTGCATGAACTTATGGCAGTCAAAACCAGAACATCTTTCACGCAACTGCAACTTGAAATACTAACTTGTTATTCCATTATCTTACGTTTAGTCTACAATTAGATTTGAAAGGCTTTCTAAATTACACAGTTAATAAATATGAGCTTTTGGGTAAAATCTGCATAACTTAACAGGGTATTGTAATCACTGTCTACAGCGTATATAACTTGTAAAAGTAACTTTATGTATTTGTATAAATTGGGGGGTTAATTTTTTGCTTGTGCACATTGAATAGGAGAATTTTTTTAAATTCTTTTTTTCAGTATCTCATCTGCTAAAACTTTGTTTGTTTCTTTTGCTTTGTTGTCTTAGGAATAAATTTGTTGAGTTTGATATGAAGCCTGTCTGCAAAAAGTGTTACGAGAAGTTTCCTCTAGAGCTGAAGAAAAGACTGAAGAAATTAGCTGAAACTTTGGGAAGGAAGTAAAGGCTTCATCTGCTCTCCTCTTCCTTTGTGAAAATCTTATAGATACTACTTGTGCAGTAGGGGGGAGTTGCTGCTTTGAGGCTGCAGTCAGACAACAGATGCTGATGCATGCCTTCTATCAACCCAAAATATATTAAGGTTCTCTGTTCTTTATACACATATGCTTACTTGTTGACAAAAAGACCATACTTCCAAAATAAATACCAGCTCACCTGAAAGGTTTCTGACCAATAATGCCATTGTACTGATGCAGGTGGCCCATTCTGTACACTAATTCTCTGTGGAACTCTTCAGAGAGAGAAAATTTGCCTGTGAACACCACCTGTAAAAACAAACTTTGCAAATATGCCCAACTTAAGGATGTGTATTGTCATTTATGTTAGTGAAAATATTAACCTTCATATTAAGCATGCAGACAAAACTCACCCAGCTCAAGTGATTTGGGTGGGGAACCAGTACACTTTGCCTCATGGAAAAATTCACACTTGGATTTCAGGCCGAGTTGTCTCATTAAGGAGCCTTGTTTCAGATGGTTGAAAACTATCAGATTTCTAAATACAGCCACTGTACAAATGACATACATAAAATGATAAAAATTATAGATTATGCTTATATGATGAATGTTTCTACATCAGGCTTAGCATGAGATACTTATATAAAAAATGTATTCCTATTGCAAGAAATGAGCATACTCAGAACTACTTGAATTTTGCTATATTCCACTTAAAATAACACATTAACTTCTATATATGCTTTTGCATTCTATTTACTTTTTGTGCCTTATTCTGCTGGACCATACATAACAGTGTACCATTAAATATATATAGTTTTATATTTTATTTCATATTTTTATGCAGAAACTATTATAGAAGGTATTTTCAAAAGATAACATACTTTGCCTTAATTATACAGGATGCAAGAAGTATTTTATTTGAAATGTGAACATCTGCATTTAAAATCTAGCTTCTAGACTTCATCGATTTTCAGAACAATACTGAAAATGCGTATTTCAATTAACTGGCAATATTACTTTTACACCTCTGTGTGTAAATATGCAAGGTTTGATCCTGCTAGGATCTACTTCTTTAGCCAGCCATCCTCAAGGACTGAGCTTACAAATAATAAAAATTCTTTATAACATACATTTAATTGTTTTATATTATTGAGTTCTGTCCATGCAAATTTGTTTTATTTTTCCCTTTCTTATAGAAAATACAGCTACCTAGGTCTTCTTGATGGTACGAAGTATGCAAACTTTTTTTTTTTTATTTTTGTACATTAGTGACTTAAACAGATTTTATGTAATTATGTAACAGGAAGTAAAATTTTCTTTCCTGTTTATGAAAAATTAGTTACTTTAAAACATCCGCTTTTCTGTGTCATCAATAAAGGCCATGTTATTAAACCTCGTATTAGCTCTCTGAAATAAATGCTTGAGATGGGTGGGAAAGCGGTAAGACTCTCTTGGGTCCCTGAGCTTTTTACCTGTGACTATGTAAATACTTCCTTCTTGTCCTGATTTACAGGAGACATATGCCTTTCCTAAAGGTATATTTGTCTATATGTAGTTCTGAGGTTCATAAAAGAAACCACAGTTTGTTTCATAAAGAATACCTTGATTCTTCTGTATATTTTCTGAATTGGCACAGTCACTAGGTTTTCCTAAAGAAAGTATCTTGTCTGAGTGCAAAACATACCCTCCTGGTAACTTTTTCTCTCCTGTTTTCACTCTAATGAAACTGTCACCCCAAACTTTCAAGTTATTCCTAGAAAGGGTATTTTTTGACTATTTTATCCTACATAATTATTGAATGTGATAACATTCATAAATGTAGCCAGCCCTTGACCCTGTTGAAGACTATAAAAGCTTAAAATGTCCTCAAAAATTGTTTACTTAACTAGCACATAGTCCTTTTGGAATTTTGGACTGTGCCATGGATTCAGTAGAACACACACACTCTTGCTTCCTCCTGAAGTTAAAACTGACTTCTAGGTTTTCACATTACACTGACTAAACATCTCCTCCTTCAGCCTATGTGTGCTCAGCCTTACTGCTCAGAGTTGGGAAGGGTCACTAGCCCAAAGCTGAATGGGCAAGACCTGGCTCATATCCACATTGTTCAGGGTTACATCTGTTTGCAGCACAGTGGCCTCAGATTCCCCCTCCATTCTGTTGGCCTTTGGGGCCTGACATAGGCTAGGTTTTTCCATTTTCAAGTTCCTGATGGTGAATGCTTCACCAAGGCAGCACCTTCTGTTTCATGAACTCTAGTGTGTGCATGTCAGAGCTCACGATGTAGCTCTCAAAGCATTTGAGGGTTCAAAGCCTGATGAAGTATGGAAAAATGTTGGATGGAAGGAACCACTAGAGATCAGCTAGCCCAGCCATCTGCCCACAGTGGGTCTAATTTCAGAGTTGCATCAGTACAGAAGGTCTTGCTTGGCCAAACTGTGAACATCACCATGCAAGGAGATTTCACAGGCCTTTGTGGATAGTATGTTCCAGTGCTTCATCACCCTCATGGTGAAAATAGTATTACTGGAGTCCTATCTCAAGTGGAGAGTTCCCCAAATCCATACTGCTCTCTTGGGAACTTTGTCATGAACTGTCATTTGTATAATAACCCTTGCACATGGTCATGAAGAGGATTAGTTAAAAGCAGTTGTAAAGCAGAGCCAGGGAGCAAGCTAGCAATTAGGCAGCCTGGACAATTACATGTCTGGTGTTGAAGCTCATTTCCTGGCCCAAAGTATTATAAATATTTGAGTAGCTGCATGTATTTTCCTAAAAGAGGCAGAGCCTAGTACTGTTTTTCTACCTATAAGGTCTGTCAAGGAATCCATGAGCTCGAGATTTGGAAATGGATGCCTCAGAAGCTTTGTCCCTTTCTGCTGCATGGATCACTTATGCATGGGCAAGAGAGGTTCCTTTAGAAAGCCTGATCAGGCTGGCAGTAGGGAGCACTCCAGAAAGCCCAGTGGATGTTGCTTTAGGGGGAAGAGCTGAGCCTAAAGCCCTTCTGCTGCCAGCAGTGGTGCATCCTGTGCTCAGTTCCCATGAGCACAGTCAGGTTGCAGAGACAGCTCCCAAGCCAATGCTGTCCTGCCCACTGCTGCGATCATAGGGGACAACATAGGGGGTGCCACTTCTACAGTGCTGGGTGGGACAGTGACCAGTGCCAAAGTACTGGACCTGGTCTATATGAAGGCAATTTCCCATGTCTCCCCATCAGCTGAAGTGCACTAATATTGTCCAGTGAGTCAAGTAAACTCCAATGTTCCTTTCTGCACCAGCACCAACACTTCTATTACTTAGCCTGGCAAGTGCAGATAATAAATTGTTTGATAATCCCAGCTGTAGGCATACCATTAAAAGTACAGAGGAAAAGAATTTTTTTTTAAATTAAATCCAATGTCAAAATAAATCACCATTAATAGAAGAAAGAATAAAAGACAGGATTAATTCTTTCAATCACAGTCTTACATGGATGTTGCTGATCTTAAAGAAAAAGTTGGCTATGTTTCCTTATTTTTCCTGCAAAGAGGGTAAGAGCTGTGAGCCTGTCAGTATATTTTAGCTGTAGCAGGAATTCTGTGACTGTCAATGGGTCGTTTGAGATTGAGAACTGGAGAAATCTTTAATTACACTTCTTCAGAGACATGGCCCAATGGCCTCATTTTGACCAAAGCATCTGAACTGGCAGGAAAGATGGCTAATTCCAGTGAGTAGACTCTGAGGCTTCCTGCTGGGAATTTCACCACAGGGCTCATCCTTGAGCCACCAAACCTGTAAAACTACAACTTGCAAATCTCTCCTGCCTTAAGGGTTGCTGGTCCATCTTTTAGTCCATGTTCCCAGTTGCGTTTTAGGGCTTAATTGTTTAATTATACTATCCACAGTGCCTGGAAAAAAAGGTTTCTCACCACAGCTGCTACAATATTTGGAGACTCATTTTCTAGAACATTGGATCTCAGTCAGAAGGCCCTTATGCTTACAGATTAAATTTATAGTTGCTCTGAACCACAAAGTATAGCATCATAGAATATTACAGGTTGGAAGGGACCTTAAAGATCTAGTCCCAAGCCTCTGCCATGGGGGACACTTCCCACTAGGCCAGATTGCTCAGAACTCCATCCAACCCTGCCTTAAAAAGTGCCTGGGATGGGGCATCCGCAACCTCTCTGGGCAACCTGCACCAGTGCTTCACTACCATCACAGTGAATAATTTCTTCCACAATTTCTTCCTAAATTGCCCCTCTTTTAATTGTACCCATTACTCCTTGTCCTATCACTACAGTTCCAGACAGAGTCCCTCTCCTGCTTCCCTGTAGGCCCCTCAGATACTGGAAGGTTGCTGTGAGGATTTCGCAGAACCTTCTCCGAGCTGCACAGCCCAGACTTCCTCACCCTGCCTTCGAAGGAGGGATGCTCCAGTCCTCCTGTCAACTTCGTGTCTCTCCTCTGGACTTGCTCCAACAGTTCCATGTCCTTCTTATGGTGAGGGCACCAGAACTGTTACTTAGCTTTTGGTAAAAATTTGTTATCTAAATACAGATCCATATATATACACATATATAGAGTATACTATTTAGGTTATAAATATGTTATCATCATATATATTTTTATATATCACTGAGGTGAGTCTATTGTAATTTTAGGTGAGTAAACGCTAACACTTGACTTCTCACAGTTTTCCATGACACATTTTCTACCCCGGCTCCCGCCCCCACCCGGCCACGCGCATGCGCAGATCCGGCCAGGTCCCGCCCCGCCCCCGGCCGTTGATACGGGGGGCGGGCGGCGGGCGCGCGCTGCGGCTGCGCGCGCCGCACGGCTGAGCGGGAACTTGCGTAACGCGCGGCGGCCGCGTCGCTGCTGCGCTTCCTTCCTCCTTTCCCTCCGCAGGCGCCGGGCCAAGGCCGCCGGGCCGGCCGGGAAGGCGCGTTCCGCCGCGACAGAGGCCGGGCGCGGTCCCCGCCGCCGGAGCGGCGGCGCCATGATGAGGCGAACGAAGCCCGAGGTGGAGCGCTACGTCGCCTCCTTGCAGGCCGCGGCTGCGTCCCCCAGAGAGGTGAGCGCAGCCTCGCGTTGCCCGCCCTCGCCGGGCCCGGGCGGCGCTGCGGGCTCTCCGTGCGGCCGGTGTGGGGCCCGTTCCTGCGCCCGCCCCGCGTGGGGCGGTGGAGGCCCTGCCGCAGCGCGTCCTCAGGGACCGCCGCCCCTCGCGCCGCGGGGGGGCCTCGCTGCCGCCGGGCCGGGGGGCGGCTGCGCTCGCTGCCCCTGCGCTGCTGGGCTGGGGGCGGCTGCTCTCTCCGGGCTCCCCGCGCCGAGCCCGGCGCCTCGGTGCTGGGGCTTGGTCTACTTGGCCCGTCCTCGTCCTTGGCGGTAAGGGGAAAAAGGATCCCTCTCTGGAGGGATGTCTTTCTGGAGATACTCAAAACCCACCTGGACGTGCCTGTATCCCGTGCCCTAGGTGACTGAGCCATTGCAGGGTGTTGGACTAGACGATCGCCAGAGATCTCTTCCATTCCTGACTATTCTGATATTCTGTGCGTTATGGTGTCTTTGGGAGTATTTCTGAGCGCGTAATTTCTCAGGGTCTCTGTAAATCGAGTGAGGTAGGGGAAGCGAGGAAGCGCCAAGGGGTTTGGCGTACTGGAGCTGCTTTCCCGACCTGGGAGTAGTGGTTTACTAGAGCTGTGCACCTGTAATTTACAGCTGGTAAGCCCTAGTGTAGTTTTAAAGAGTCCATCAGTTCTCTGAGTACAGACTTCTTCAGTTTTGTAAGAGTTTAGTTCCTGTGTTTTCTGAGTTTCGTTTCTCAGAAAAAGATTCCCGGGTTTCATTTTTTCAGAAGAAGCAAGGAACACGTGAAACACTTTCGGTTTTCTTTTATGTGTTGTGTCATTAATATTCTTGTCTTTGTAGCAGTACTAGGAAAGGAAGAACTGGGAAAAAATCATCTTTCTGTTGTATTTTAGTAACTGGCCAGAAGGATGAGGACCTCTGCATAATTTGTTACCATTTTTCATTGTATCTGGAAAAGGATCACAGTGAGCAGTCTGATGCAGTTCATGGAGCTATTTAATCCTGAAAGATCCTGTTCTACTGCTCTTGAATTGATTTTTTTTTTTTTTTTTAGTTAGAATATTCAGCACTGTGTTCTATAGTGTGAATACATCCATGTTCACCATTATGCAGTAGGGCCTTTATGCGGGCCTTGTGTACATCAACATTATTTGTATCTCTTTCCTAACAGCAACAAGGTTGTTCTGTGGCTTAATTGCCTTGGATGCTGTTTAGAGCAGCCAATGGCAAGGGCATTACTCTCAGAATCATAGATGCTCTTTAATTGTTTTGATGTTCCTACTGAGCTCAACAACAAAATAAATCCTCTCCTGTTGTGCTTTAGACCAGCTGGTGCATATTTACATGTTTAGGTTTTTGGTTTTTTTTAATAAGTAATGCTTACAACTAATTGTCTGAGCACAGTCACTGGTGGAAAATGTTACTGATTTTCCTATTGTGTTGATTTTAGGAGTGGGGGTGCTTATAAGGCTGCAGAGCATTTATTTTGAGGTTTCCTTTCATCCATGTTTAAAAGAAGATGCCAAATGCAGCTCCATTCTGACATGCTTCAGTGTTTCTCTTTTATAAAAGGCTTCAAAAATACAGTCTGGAAACTTGAGGTATCCTAGGAGGCCTGCTTTAATTTTTAACTTTAAAATTTTAAGCTTCTAAAAATTTTGCATGAATAACAGTGGTGAGAGAGAGAGGGAGACTTATAACTCAAGTGAATTCAAAATACACACACTTGTTTGGAATCATAGATATAACTAGCTCCAGTATTTCTTTGTTCAAAAGCAAAATTGTTTTTGAACTGATACTGAGAACTCAAGCTTTAAATTTGTTTGGTTTACTTCTACCTTTTTGCTTGTAACTCTGTCAGTTCTTTAACTCACTTTTCACTTTGCCTCCTGATCATGCTTCTGCCACCTTGGCTGCTTTGTTTACTACCTTGTAACAGGAAGATTGTTTCACCTCTTGCTCCTAGGTTATTTATGTTAAAGTCATTTTAGTCAGAAATCAACTACTGCATAAATGCATTTCTTACCCAAATTGAGAATGACTTAAATGAAAGTTGCTTTTTCCTCAAGAATACTTAAACAGTAGTGTCTAATGACAGTACACTACAGTAGGGCTAAATGGCAGTTCTCTCTGGATTTGTAGAATACCTTTTTTTTTTATTGCAAAGCAATAAACTAAATGTAGATGACACTATAAAGAGTGATGTGTGAAGTACCCCGTATATAAAGGCTTGTTGTTTTCTCCTCTTGTAATCTTATCTTCCTAGTAACCTTTTTATATCAAAAACTTTTATTCTTTTCATTCTTTTGTTCTTTTTATTCTTTTCATTCTTAAAACTACATCTTTCAGAAATGAGCTCTTATATATGATGGATGGATTTGAGCTGATAACAAATTGTCAAATTCAGTCACTTGAGTATTAGGCATTGCTGAAAAGAAAGGTCACTCAATAGGGATTTACTTTTGAAGTACCGAATGTCTAAAGTGTGTTTGTCGTGGTTTTTCTCCTTCAGAAATCGATGAAAGGATTCCTCTTTGCTAAGCTGTATTTTGAAATAAAAGAATATGAACTTGCTAAAAGGTAACATGCATTGATGGACATTTGTTTTTTTGTTCTCCAAAGTGTAAAAGAAAAGCTTTGTTTATATGAAGTAGACTAGAGAAACCAAGATGAATATCATGCTGCTTTAAGCTAGCAGTCAGTGTGGACATTGAGTGCTATTTAGATCTTTGTAAAACAATAATTTAAAAGAATATTAGCTACATAGTACTGAAAAAACTTATCTGGCTGAATTGGCTGGTTTTTTGCTCGTTGTATTAAGTAGTTCTTACCATTTCTACATATTCCTGCTTTCATTATTTTAATCAACAGAAATAGTGGCTGGTGAGTAAGTAGCATTTGTACAGGTATAAACCATGTTGCTGCTTGCTTAAAGGACCTGACAAAATGCCTGGAACGAAACATGTCTATACTTCTGTGGTCTAGCCAAAGCATCTAGAACAAAATATATCTGTGTGTGCTGTATGGCAGATAAAGTTGCCATTAGAGCTTGGGTGGGAGGGGGAATGTTAGTGAAAAATACTGGTCAAGTAAACTGACTTTTTTCCCCTTCATAGATACATATCTACATACCTCAATGTGCAAGAGAGAGATCCCAAAGCACACAGATTTCTTGGACAAATTTATGAAGCTGAGGATAACATAGAAAAAGCTTTTGGGTGTTACAAGGTAAGTACTACATTCAACTACAACCCCTAATTCCTTTATAAATGGACTTCTAAAACCCTTCTGTGGCAGAACATTCTCAAAACCATAGAAGAAAACACACTCCTGGAAAAACTGTGTCATACACATTTGACAATGGAAAGCACATGAAGCACTGCAGAGAGGATTCTTCACTTGATATTGTTTGCTTCTGTAGTATATTTTGAAGTTGCTTCTTTGTTTTTTCCTCTGGACTTGATCTTTGTGCTACCTGCTGTTAAATTCTCCCCAAGTCATGCACAGCCTCTTGGACTACTGTCATAGAATCCTGTAATGCAAGCTGTGATGACAACTGGAGTTTAGTTGCTATTAGAAAGCTGTACTTACTGTGTTTTTTGTTTGGTTGGTTTTGAAGAGGGCAGGTGCAGAAGGGAGGAACAAATCTAATATCTATTAGGCAAGCATATAAACCTCAAATTTCCAGTTGGATTGCCTTTGTTCTGGTTTCAGAGAGAAAGATGTGTTCAGAAGTCTGGCCAATACAACTCTATATATGAAGTGCTATTGCATTTCTTAAACTGTGTCTTAATTTTTTTAAGTTTTTACACCTGGCTAGACTAGAGGTCGTTATAGTCCTGCTGTCTGTGTATAGCAGTAGCTAGTGATAGATTCTGAGGAAATGGTGTTTGAATTATTTCTCTTATGCTCTTCTGAATTTTAGCAGTTTTATTTGGGTGCTGTAAACTAGTGGCAGCATGTAGAAAGGCATTACTTAAATACTCTGTATTTACGGATTTAACTAATTTGAATAACTGGGTATGTTTGTGGGAGTGTAACTCTTACCTGTTCTACATGGATCATAAGTTAAAGTTGCCTTTTTTTTCTCTTTTTACTCCTGTGTCTGCATGGGGGAAAAATAGCGTTCTGTGGAGTTGAACCCAACACAGAAAGATCTTGTATTGAAGATTGCAGAGTTACTATGCAATAATGATGTTACTGATGGAAGAGCAAAATATTGGGTTGACAGAGCTGCTAAGCTCTTTCCTGGAAGCCCTGCTATTTACAGGTTGAAGGTAAGTTCAAAATTACCTTTGTTCAAAGGCTTGAATAAACTTTCAGCACCTGTCTGGAGTGCCTTTTGCATGTGACCTCAAGCAAAACTCTCACTAAATTATTTTAGCATCTTTAACATTAATTAGATGTTATTCTCCTTCTAGTCTGACATTTTTGTCCAGTTTTAAAGGAAGCTGCAGCTGCATGCTTTCATACCCTTTCTAATGTTTCAAGTTTAATCCTCTTGCAAAATGCTGAGAAATCATTTATCACAGTCAAGAAGTTAAAGACTAGACAGGTGTCACTTGTTCTTTCCATTGTGTCACTGGCAGGAAGGTAGCTGATCTGTGAACTCAGACTTTCTTGCTTTACACTGCTTTTTTGTTTTTAAATCTGTATTATGATCATTTCTGTGGAATATGAGAAATGCTGTAATTCTCAAATACCTTGTAAATATTTTGCACCATGCAATGTCACTTTTGCACCGGTATTTTAATCTTGTATAGCTTTTTAATTTTGTGTAATTTTGGGCAGCAGCCACATTGAAGTCTCAAGGTGTCTGGGTTTTTTTAAAACAAGGTAGTCTATGGCATGGTCTGCTGTCACTGAACCAAATGTTTTGAGAAGCATGTCTCTCTTGGTAAGAGGCAAATTCTTCTGAGAATTTTTCTTCTATGATAGTCATATACATTTTTAAGTATCTGAGTATTTCATCAAACTTCATGTAGTACCTGAAAGCTATTAAGAGTACTGTAGCTAGAGCAATGTAGTCTATGTAGTAGAGGAAAGAATGACACCTAGTACTGTAGTTGCTCAAAAGACTGATGTGGGAAATGAAATCTTAACATGTTGCCTTCATGTTTCAACAGGAGCAGTTACTGGATTGTAAAGGTGAAGATGGGTGGAATCAGCTTTTTGACTTGATTCAAGCAGAACTTTATGCAAGACCAGATGATGTCTACATAAACATCAGACTAGTTGCACTCTATCGTTCAAATAACAGATTAAAGGATGCTGTGCTCCATTGTCAGGAGGCAGAGAAGAGAATACCTTTGCAGTCAAGCTTGGAATGGTGTTCCTGTGTTGTAGAGACATTTGAGGTGTTTAATCATATTTTGATCCTGTGGTAGTCTTCCATATCTTTTTACCTGGTCTATTTCTCTTAGTGTCCTTATTCTGACAGCTATTTCTCAAGGGATTTAACTCCTTCAAATGAAAGTCTACTGAAACCAGTGGAACTACAAAATACTTCTTGTGTTTTTTTTTTTTTTTTTTTAATTGGAATTTTCTCCCTAAAACTAAACTTTATAGAGCTATTGAGTTTCTAACTTGAAAAGCTGAGTTAGACACAGCAGTTCCACTAGGGATAAAATTGCTCAAACAAGTAGTTCCCTGGAATTTTTTCTGCTGAAGAATATGTTAAGGTCTCACCTGTGAAACTGGATTATGCAATAAATGCTTCTAGTGTGTTTTGGAGAAGTACTGCCCTTGTCTTCATGGAAGGATGACTGTTCCTTATCCTGTGATGAACTTTCTTCTTTAGGAATATCTGGAATCTTTACAAGACTTGGAGTATGATAAAAATAACTGGAGAACTATCAAGAAAGATCATCTGCTGGCCTATTCCAGCTTTGTCAAACTGACACTTTCTTCTAGAGATGTTCAGGAGTGCAGAGAGGCACTTGAAAGGTACAGTTTAAACTTCTCTGTAGTAAGAAAAAGCACTCTAATAATTGTTTGGGGTCACATAACATCTGCCAAGCTTCTGTTTCACAGCTGATCTTGTTTTTGGATGGGAGAGGATAGTCTCTGTCCTGACCACCAAGAGTGGTTCTTACTGGGTGTGAACCCCAAGCTATCTTTTGACAGATGTTTGAATGGTCAGCACACAGCCATGGAGAAGACTCATTTATATCCTGGGTCTTTGTACCTTATTTTCCTTTGTTAAAAAAGCTGTTCTGTTCAGCAATTGCTGTTCAGCAATTGCTGTTCAGCAATTGACTAATCCAGATTTCCCAGACAGTTGGAAATAAACACTGACCCAAAAAATTCCAATCCAAACAAAGCAACAAAAGTCTAACTGAAAAGCCAAAACTATGTCTTGTGTATCAACTTTGTCCTAGTCAGTCTATTCTTAAATAACACAGCACACTGGAGTAATTAGGAACTTTGTGTATATAGTATAATGGGGAGGGATGAAACCACCTGAAGCAAGAATAGCCTCCTTCAGAGAAAACTGGTGGTGTTACAGCTGGCTTAAAGGCTTACTATCTGCAGTGCACCTATAGTACAAAACAGTGTTTTTAGTCAGTAATTTGATTTTGATCTGTTTCTTTCTTGCCATTATCTTTCCTATGTTACTGGTTTTTGTTAAATTATTGTTGTTCCTCAGTAGTATAATGGCTGTTATATTGCGTTCTGTAAAAATATTCTTGAGTCTGTTAATCTTGCATGAGTATTTGAAGCAGTACAGAATGGATGAGCAATATATAATGTCCAAGTATGTTTTATTTTATTTTTCTCCTCTAACATTGACCATGTTGGGTTTTCTGCTTCTGATTTATTGGAGTGTTTTGAGATGTTCACATCTGAAGCACTTCCAGATCATGGCAATGCTAACAGCCATTATAGCCTTGTCCAGTAATTGAATAATGGTTGTAACTGTTTTCTGGAAGCCCTCTCCTGAGTGGGAATTATATAGTAATCTACAGGCACTAGAGTTTCTGTAGTACCTTCTTTTTTTATGAAGAGCCTGTTAAACAGTATTGTGGATCTTTCTGATACGAAAAGGGCAGAATCAATAATACCTCCTGTATGTCTCTAAATCTGCAGTAGTAAACAAGTTTTTTCCACATGCTTCAGGACAATAGTTTTAAAAGTAGCTGTGCAAAAATGTCATGAAAAAGACTAAGTATCTAGGTAATATTTACTTAAATAAACTTGAGAGCTTTGGGAGTTTGAGGTGATTATACTTTCTAGTAACTTGGGTTTAAGCAATAGAAACAGTATTTAACATTGACTCATGAAGTTACTTAATTGACAGTTAAATAGCATGAACCAAAATCAGCTGCTATAGCTTTTACCAGGACTCTGTTTAGAATTAGTCTTCTCTGCATTTTAGTTTTGATCGTGCGCTTCATTCAGTAAAACCATATGTGAGTGCAGCTGATGAGTTGTCTCGTACTTATGTGGAAATGAAAGGACAGCTGTACATGCATGCTGGAGCTTTGCTGCTGAAAATGGCCCAAGACAATGAGACACAGTGGAGAGCTATGTGTGAACTAGCAGCATTGTGTTATCTCCTGAGTTTTCAGGTAAATGATTTTTCAGTCTAAGCCTTCAGTTGATGCTTTTCTTGAAATTTTCTAGCTGTGCATGTGTTGAATTCCCATATTCCTGAGATGAACTAGTGTTTGTGTATCTAAAGGAGAACTCTCTCCTCACTCGCCAAACTCTCCTCTCTCACAATTGTTTAAGTTTCAAATTACACAAATAGGGTGAAAGTATACCTTCAATTGTTCCCCTTGCCAGAGTAACCTGGTTCTTAAGTATTAGTGCATTCATTTCCTGCAGTATATTTCCTTTTTCATAATACAAGTACACATGTTGAGTGTTACTCCTATAGGGAGGGAAGGAGAGGAATTGAATAGTTCCCATATACTTGCTGGATAGACAACAGATTTTTTTAAAAATTAAGGTTCTTTGCCTTATGAATTCTTTGCCTTGGCTGTCCTTTTTATATCATTGCTTGCATTGAAGGTATTACTTACTCTTGTGTACACTTAATGTTACTTTCAATAGCTATACTTGCATATCTGTGTACTTTAGGTGAGTTCCCTGCTCTCTTTGCCCATCCCAGACAGAACCACAACCCAATATATGTACCTTCAGAATGAATAATGCCTGTTTTCTTATAGCTTTCTAATGCTAAAAGCAAGCTTATTTCCTAATTCCTAAGGCTCATTTAGATGTCCTGCTCTTACTGTGAAAAACCTCTAACAATTTTCTCCTTACTTCACCAGGTTCCTAAACCAAAGTCAAAACTCATAAAGGGGGATCAAACCGGACAAGATATGCTAGAAATGTTGGCCTGTGATCGAAAAAGCCAGTCTGGTAATAAAAAAATAGCTGCATAGTTCCATTTTAGTGCTGCAGATTTACTGTAAAGTCTAAGATTTGTTAAAGAACACATTTGTGTATCTTGTAACATTATCGCTCCAATATATAGTAAAGATATAAAGTATAGATTCTGACTACATACGTAAAACAAAGCAGTAGTTTGGTTCTGACACCTAAAGTTATTTTTCTCCTCTTAAGCTGGTGGTAGAGTGTGTTCTCCTTGTTTCAATAGTGGTTGGGTTTTTTCCTCCTTTTTGACTTTCTAGCATGCTAAGGTAGAATTTAGCTTTTATTGTCTGTTAAATCTACTGGAAATGGCTTCTGCCTGCTGATGCTATTTTGCAAGTATTGTTAGCCCCAGGAGGGAAAGAAAATACTAGTTTGTTTCCCTGATCTTTTCATCCTTTCACTTGTTCATCAGCTTTGTTCTTTTTCCTGCCAAGTATCGACAGTGTTTCAGTCTACAAAATTCTTAGAGAGCCTAGATGAAAACAGATGGAGCAGCCAGACATCAGGTTCATTTACTTCAGAATGGATTTCATTAATGCAGACTTCTGCCTGTATTACAGCCATAAGGTCACTTGCAATGCCCTTAGAATAGTCATGGTAGGAGGGCTTTATTTTCCTAAAGAACTGCATTTACAAATTCTTTGGGGTTGTTGTCACTAAAAGCTTGGCAAGCCTATGTGCTGAAACACTGACCTAATTACAGGGAAAACATACCTGCACAGTCTGTAGGTTTCATAAGGGGAAATCCTGATTCCCATCCAGCCTTCAGTAGCAAAGAGCGGTCCAGCATAGCAAATACTGCTTTCCTTGTGTTTATTGTTTTATTTATGTGAAGTGATATTTTTGTTTTCTAGGTCATATGCTGCTGAACTTAAGTCATGGCAAGCAAGACTTCTTTAAAGAGATTGTGGAATCATTTGCAAACAAGAGCGGCTCATTTGCATTGTTTGATAGCCTGTTTGAGAGTGGAGCTTCTAGAGAGAGGTCTTTTATTGGCACAGATGATATTGGAAATGTCAGTACACAAGCACCAGTGCAAATGGAACTTCACAAATACGATATTGGTAAGAAGTGTTACTTTCTGAAACTCAACACAGCTTTGTGTACCAGAACCTCTTCTGCAAATACTTGTGGAAGAGGTACTGGTACACAAATACTTGTATTGCAACAAAAGACAAATACCTGGAATAGCTGTCCAAAGTTGCCTTAATATCATAGGAAAGACTTATACTTTATTGCAATGTAAAGAAGTGCTTCTTCAGTAGTTCCTTAAGGATTTTTGGAGAAGTAAATAGGTTTGCTAAAATTAGGTGTCTATTGGATTGAATAAGGTGAGAATGGAGATGAGAGTCATCCCTTCAGAAGCTTAAGCAGTTGATGGCTTTAAGCACTTAGATGAACTTGGTATGTTTATCTATACTGAAGTTTGTAACCCCTTTGTAAGTGAAACCTGGAGTCTTGATGCTCATTGGTCTTAAAGTATCTTTGGCTTCTCTGACAGAGTGCAATGTGAAACCCAGCTTTGATCAGATAGTAGTGTTGAGGGCTTGCAGGAAACTGACTTTGTCATCCAACCTTGTTTTTTTTGCATAGGTGCCGTTCGATTGCACAATGGCAGTCTCCAGCACCTTGTGTGGCTTGGCTTGCAGTGGAACTCTATGTCAGTCTTGCCCCCCATGCGCAAATGGTTAAAACAGCTTTTTCACTTGCCTCAAGAAACATCAAGACTTGAGACAGATGCTCCTGAATCTATTTGCCTGTTAGACCTTGAAGTAAGTGAACTTTAAAGTTTTTTAAGGTACTGTACAAATTAAGTTTTATGATAATTAATAACTTTACTTTATTTTTTTAAAAACAGGTATTCCTACTTGGGGTGATATTCACTAGCAACTTACAACTGCAAGAGAAGTTTAATTCTCACTACAGTGCACATCAGCCTCAATTCTTACCATTGCCAATATGCAAACAACTCTATACTGAAAAGCAAAGATCCTGGTGGGATGCTGTTCGTACTCTCCTTCAGAGAAAATCAGTGTAAGGCTTTTTCAGTTTGGAAATGTTTGATCACGCCTTTAGGGAGTATCTGCTACAGCAGTTTGGATTGTCCCTATAGATTCTTGTAAAATTAATTTTTTGGACATATTTTTTACATTAAATCTTTTTTGTAGTAGGGACTTGATATGCTTGAAAGACTTCTGTAAAGGGAATTTTCATTTCTAACAGTGCATTTTTTACCTAGAGGCAAATTAGGATGCAGCTGCAGGCTGTATTCATCAAGTGAGTGGTATGTGAACAAGATGAAAACCGCAAAATACTAATCAAGGAATGTTTTTTCTGATATTCAGACCAGGAACAGCAGCAAAGCTGAGGCTTATTGTACAGCATGGCATAAGTACTCTGCGAACACTGGACAAGCATGGCCTTCAACCTGCCTTAATCATATACTGGGCAAAAAGCTTGCAGAAAACAGTAAGCTGAGATTATTTTTAAATACATGGAAGTAAAAGTGTTTTTCTTATTTTATCAATTATGAACAGACTGAGGGTATGGGGGATGGGATGAATGTGTATTATTAAGAAGAGCTGATTATTTTATCAGGCAAATTTATTGTTCTAGTCACTCTATGAAGTACTCTTGTCTTAAACTGTAGTGTTATTTTCTACATGTATGTTACTTAACATAGCTACTCTGCTTAATGTCAGAGAAGGACTTTGTTACTCTTAAAGAAAATAGGAGAAGGGTATGTAGGAATAGCATTTTCACTTGCATTTGTTGAAATAACATCTGCATCTATTCCCTCTTCTTCACCAGGGAATTAACCTTAATTCCTTCTATGACCAGAAGGAATATATTGGGCGAAACGTCTACTACTGGAAGAAAGTTCTGCCTATGCTGGAAATTATCAAAAAGAAGAGGAGTATTTCTGAACCTACTGATCCTCTCTTCAAACACTTCCATAGTGTAGACATTCAGGTAGATATTCACTCAATTGATACTCACTCAATAGTGTAGACATTCACTCAGTTGAGCCAAGGCTGAAGAGAAGGGTCTGTGTCAGAAATGTACACAGTTGTGGGATTTTTGTCTACATTGTACTATTCCATGTTTGTACTACTGTGGGACTCTTAAAGTTGAGATGTGGTAATAGTGTTTTAAAAAAGGGGGAAAATTCTCTCCTTGTAACTTTGGTCTTACCTTTGAAATGGTGTTTATGATTTGAAGGCACTGAACACCCCCAGTACCAACTTTCTTGAAAAAGAATTCTCCCAGTATTACAGGAAAGAAAGTTATGTTGTTCCATTGTGAAGTACAAGTTTTCCTTCACTTTATTTGTAGGTCTTTCAGGTTGCAGCGTATGAAGAAGAGGCACAGATAGCATTTGCTATGTTGGATGCAGTTGATGGTAAAACTGATGATGCTTTAATAGCATTTGAAGCTATTGAGAATGTGGTGTCATACTGGAATCTTGCTCTGGTAAGTTTGTAAGTTGCATTACCCAGAAATGCTTCTCTTTATTCAGTTTCCTTCTGACTGATACTATTTATCCTGTTCTTTAGATTTTCCAAAGAAAAGCAGAAGAGATTGAAAATGATGTCATGCTGCCAGAAGAACATGAGGAGCATAAAACTTACCTTCTTAAAGCCAAGTATTATCTAATGAAAATTATTGCGGAAAGCTCCTCAGATATGTCAGTTACTGAGAAAGTAAGCAATTCTTGCTTTAAAATCTTCTTCTAAGTAACGCAGTAGCTTAGATTACTGTTTGAAAAACAAAATTCTTTGCATTCAAGGTAGTTTTTTCCAGGCTTTCAGGCAAGTTAAATTCTGGGTAACTTCTGTAACCTACCAGATCATGTGGTATCCTGGCTACCCTGTGGATGAAAGCTTTAATGTAAACAAATAGCTTTTGGCACGGTCTTTTAGTTTGATAGTTTGAAAAAAAAAAATAGTTTGTGAGTTGTTTTCTTATGTGAATCCGAACAAGCTAAGAGCTTTGCTGAAAAAAACACCAGTATTTATGTAATGAAAGACTTGTGAATTGCTCAATAGCCACAATTCTAAATGTAGTTTGTCTTATTCTGAGGGAGAATTGCAGTCATGACTCATGTTTGAAAAAACTTTCTAGTTGCCAGTGTCTCTTGAAACTGTGAGAGAAGTGTTAGATACAGTGATCCAGGAACTTGGTGAGAATGGTGAAGAGGGAAGTCTTGCCTTCAGAAACGGTCTGTCACGAACTGTAGATTCAGCAATGAAACATTCCACTCCGTCACCAACCAAGTTCTCTTTTTCACCAACTAAGACTTACAAGGTATGTTAGCTAGTTATTATTTCAGGGAATTATCTCATAAGAAAAATTCAAATGAATCAATTAACTTTTCTTTTCCTAGTTCTCTCCGAAAACTCCCCCTCAATGGGCAGAAGACCATAAATCTATACTTCAAATGATTTGTCAGCAAGTGGAAGCTTTAAAGGTAAAAGTTCTGTCACCATATTCACTAGTGAACTGTTGGCCTTTTAGTTACAGCAAGGATCTAGTGATAAGAGCATGGGCTAACTTACAATTCGTAGAATTACTTTCTGTATATATCTGCCTAAAATGAGTACCAGAGTAAATCCTTTTGCTTAAAAGTTCCTCTTTGGGACTTGGACAGGAGTGCTAAGGCAGCTCATCTAAGGGACTCTTTCTGTACGTGGAAAGAATTTTGCTTTTATCAGCTTCTCCACTTGGTTCTGGATTTTTTACTGGCTTGTTCTGGCTTTAGAATACTATGGGAGTACTTTGTACTCCTTGGCCATGTCTTGCATGATCTGGCAGGTTTTTTTTTAATTACCCCCATACACCGGAGTGAACATGCTTTTGAATAGCAAAAGGGTGGCGATGATGCCTTATATTTTCTTTGACAAATACCTGTGCAATAGATATTTACACTCTTGCTTGGCACCCTGTCTCAACAGAATGAAATGCAAGAAATGAAACTTAGTAATTCCAACGCAAATGCATCTCATCGGTGGCCTGCTGAAAACTATGGAACTGATGCAATGCCAGACAGTTACCAGAGAGCACAAAATCTTCATGAAGCCCCCTTAACAGGCAAGTTGCTGCAGAATTTTTATCTAAATGCTTAGCTAAATCAAATAAGACTCTTGAAAATAATGTTGAAATGTTTTAATGATTCACAGTTAAAAACTGATTGCTGGGAAGAGTATGTAGAAAACAACAAGAAAAGATAAGTGCTAACTGTTTTCCTGGTGTTCCTTTTTAGTTGCTACCACTGGCCCATCTGTATTCTACAGTCAGTCACCTGCCTATAACTCTCAGTATCTTCTGGGAACTGCTGCAACCAATGTAACACCAGCAAAGGTGAGAATAAATTTATTTCTTTAAATTGCTTCAAATGATCTCCTGAAAATGACTGACTGGTTTTGATTCTGTACATAGCTGGATGCAATTGCAGTTCCTTATGTAGTATTTGGTCAATTTAAACTGCTAGGGATAAAATTATAATTTTTCTCCCTGCTTAACTTCTGGGATATGGAGTTTGGGTGGAAAAGCTAGAAAAATATATTTTGTGTGTGTACATTTCTCCTACCAGGTATGTATGATAGCACTTAACTATTCCCCCCCTTAATTGTGTGGCAAAAGAAAATGGGGTTTTCAGAGCTTTTTTTCATGGAAAACCCATTCATATTGTGCCCCCTTTTCAATGTTTGTTCTCAAATGCCCATCAAGTTTTAAACTAAGGTAAAACTGGTTTAGGCTTAAACTTGAAAGCATGCCTTTCTTTTAAGAGTACATGTTACATGGGCTTCAGAACAGTTACATTTTGTCCTCTTTGTTACTGTAATAAACAGAGCACTTGTTTTCTGCTTTTTCTATAGCCTCCTGTCTATGGTATGAACCGACTTACACCTCAGCCACATATATATTCCTATCAGCCACCACCCATGCATACACCACCTCTGCAAAACACTTCTGGTTGTATGTTTTCCCAAGAAATGTATGGCCCACCTCTGCGTTTTGATTCTCCTGGTGCTACACTAATTTCTCCTCGTACAGCTGATGACTATTACAACTACAGTGTTCCACAGGCAAGCGCCAATCCAACACTGCCTAAACCGGGGTATTTCACAAACCGTTCAGTCACCCCACCCACTTTAAAGCCTGCAGAACCAAAAGCAATGCCTAAATTTGGACAGCCGGGAACAGCAGAAGGATCAAAACCACCTCTTCCAACACCAGCACAGCCAAGTCAGCCAACAACTTTTAAGTTTAAACCTAACTTCAAGTCTAATGATGGGGACTTCACTTTTTCTTCTCCCCCTCAAGTTGCACCACAGCCCCTTAACGCACCTTTTAATAGTAGAGAAAGCCTCTTGGATCTTCTAACATCTGATAAACCTTTACAGGATGATAGATACGTTGAACAAAAGCCAGTTAGTGATCCTACAAACAGTTCAAGAAATATCTTCAATTTTAGCAATAAACATATTCCAGGTGTCTCTCTTCGAGAAAACACGGGACAAAATGCACACAAAAACCTGGGTGTTGAGAAGAGTGATGCATTTGGTGTTCAAGAACCAAGTAAGTCTGTATTTATGGCTTCAAATTTAGATTTGGCCAATAGAAGTCATGAAACAGAAGGAGGAAGCACCCATGGTGGAGATGAGGATGATGATGGTCCTCATTTTGATCCTGTGGTACCACTTCCTGATAAGATTGAAGTAAAGACAGGTGAGGAAGATGAAGAAGAATTCTTCTGCAACAGAGCCAAGCTCTTTCGTTTTGATGCAGACTCTAAAGAATGGAAAGAAAGGGGTGTTGGAAATGTGAAAATACTGAAACATAAAGTATCTGGCAAATTTCGTCTCTTAATGAGACGAGACCAAGTGCTGAAAATCTGTGCAAATCACTACATAAATACTGATATGAAATTAACTCCAAATGCTGCATCAGATAAGTCATTTGTATGGCATGCTTTAGACTATGCAGATGAATTGCCAAAGCCAGAACAGCTTGCAATTAGATTTAAAACACCTGAAGAAGCAATGCTTTTCAAAAAAAAGTTTGAGGAGGCACAGAATATTTTAAAATCCTTGGGATCAAATGCTGACACGTCTGTGGCTCAGAGCAGTGGGACTGCAAAAGAAACAGCAAATCAGGACATCAGGGAGCCCAACAGAACCACTTCTGGGACCATGAACTTGGGCTTTCAGTTTCTGAAAAATGGAACAAGCAGTGAACGTGACAGCAAAGGCACCCTTACAGCTACATCCACTACATCTAGCTCTAGCATTTCATTTGGGAAGGACGCTCAGCAAGCCTCTTCTGGTGGGTTTGGGCAGCATCTCTTGAAGAAGGACCAATGGAAGTGTAAAGTATGTTCAGTTCCAAATGAAGCAACTGTAAAGAATTGTGTATCATGTCAAAGTCCAAATCCAAGTATGTGGGAAACACATGGCACCCCATTAACTGGCTCTGCAAGTTTGAAAGCAAGTGGCGACGCAGTACAGGACAAGTTTGGATCTGCTTTTGCTAAAAAGGAAGGTCAGTGGGACTGCTCTGTATGCCTAACCCGAAATGAAGCAAAAGATGTGAACTGCTGCTCTTGTCAGAGTCCAAAACCTCAGAATCAACCAAATACACCCACACCTTCTGTTCAGGCATCTGCTGCACTAGGGCTTGGTTCCATTGCTGATACAAGTAAGCCACAGAAAAATGGGTTTGAAGGGCTTTTTACTAAGAAGGAAGGTCAGTGGGATTGTACTACTTGTCTTGTGAGGAATGAAGGTTCTTCACTAGCCTGCGTAGCCTGCGAAACGCCGAATCCATCTGGTAAACCAGCTGGTAATACTTTGCCAACTCCTGCTTTTGGCTTGAAAAGTAAATTGCCTGAACATGATGGAGGACAGATGGGAACAGGCTTTAAGTTTGGTCTTGAGCAAGGCAAGACACCACCATTTACGTTTCAGGTTTCTTCTGATACTGAAGCTAAGCCTGCAAAGGAAGGATTTAACTTTACAATGCAAATGCCTGCAGGTGGATTTAAATTTGGGATACAGGAGTCTAGTAAAAATACCCCTAAGAAAGATGAGCCATCCAAAGAGCATACGACTGGTTTCTCAAAAAGCGTTGATGAAAAAGACAAAAAGGAACTGCCTTCAGACAGTGGAATTGGATTCCAATTTCAAGAAACAGCAAACAAGGAGAAAATCGACTTTGTTTTGGGACAAAATAGCAGCACTTCTACGTTTGCTGAGCTTGGAAAAAATATTCCTAGGGAAGGCTTTCAATTTGGCAAAAAGGACCCTAACTTCAAAGGCTTTTCAGGTGCAGGTGAAAAGCTGTTTTCTTCACAGAATTCTAAAACAGATCAGAAGGCAAACACATCTGCTGACCTTAGTGAGAAGGATGATGATGTGTATAAGACAGAGGACAGTGATGATATCCATTTTGAACCTATAGTTCAGATGCCTGAAAAAGTAGAACCGTTTACAGGAGAGGAAGATGAGAAAGTGTTATACTCCCAGAGAGTAAAGCTGTTCAGGTTTGATCCAGAAACAAGCCAGTGGAAAGAACGTGGGGTGGGCAATCTGAAGATTCTTAAAAATGAAGTTAATGGCAAAGTAAGAATATTGATGCGGCGTGAGCAGGTACTGAAGGTGTGTGCGAATCACTGGATAACGACAACAATGAACTTGAAACAGCTGTCTGGCTCAGACAAAGCATGGATATGGATGGCCAATGACTTTTCTGATGGTGATGCGAAGCTGGAACAACTGGCAGCAAAATTCAAGACACCAGAGCAGGCTGAGGAGTTCAAACAGAAGTTCGAAGAATGTCAGAGGCTACTACTTGATATACCACTGCAGACACCCCATAAACTTGTTGATACAGGCAGGACAGCTCAGCTTATACAGAGAGCAGAAGAAATGAAGTGCGGCTTAAAAGATCTCAAAACTTTTCTGACAGATGACAAAACTAAACTGTCGGAAGAGGAAAGTGTAAACCCTGTTTGTACCAGCAGTACTTCTGATTTGGTTATAAAGCCACATGCTGAAAGTACAGGTCCTACTCTGGAGTGGGATAACTATGACTTGCGTGAAGAAGCACTAGATGATAGTGTAAGTAGTTCTGTATATGCATCGCCTCTTGCAAGTAGTCCTGTAAGGAAAAATCTGTTTAGATTTGGAGAGTCTACCACTGGTTTTAGTTTCAGCTTTAAATCTGCTTTGAGCCCATCCAAATCTCCTGCCAAACAGAATCAGAGTAGAACATCGGTAGGCACAGATGAAGATTCTGATGTTACTCAAGAAGAGGAAAGAGATGGACAGTACTTTGAACCTGTGGTACCTCTGCCTGATCTTGTGGAAGTGACCAGTGGTGAGGAAAATGAGCAAGTTGTCTTCAGTCATAGAGCCAAACTCTACAGATATGACAAAGATGCTAATCAATGGAAGGAGAGAGGGATTGGGGATATCAAGATACTGCAGAACTATGACAACAAACAAGTTCGTATAGTAATGAGAAGGGACCAGGTACTGAAACTCTGTGCAAATCACAGGATAACGCCAGATATGAACATGCAGCAAATGAAAGGATCTGATAGAGCCTGGGTATGGACTGCATTTGACTTTGCAGATGGGGAAAAAAAAGTAGAACTTCTGGCTGTACGATTCAAGCTGCAAGATGTTGCAGACTCATTTAAGCAAATTTTTGATGAAGCAAAGCATGCCCAAGAGAGAGAGACACTGATAACACCTCTTTCTTCTCGTGCCAATACACCAAAGGAATCACCATGTGGTAAAAATGCTGTAGCTGTGCTAGAAGAAACAACCAGAGAAAGAACTGATGTCAGCCATGATGAGGATACTTCTGATGCAACTGTAGAGGCTGCAGAGGTGTCAAATACTTCTGAAACACCAACAAAAACAGTGGTTTCTCCTCCAAAGTTTGTATTTGGATCTGAATCGGTCAAGAGCATTTTCAGTAATGAAAAGTCAAAGACATTCACATTTGGAAATACTTCAGCCACTGGTTCTCTCTTTGGCTTCAGTTTTAATCCCCCAAGAAAGAATGAAGGCCATATTCCAGCATCTCAGAACACAGCACAGAAAGAGACTGAAGTCTCTGAACCACCGAAAATCTCAAATGCTACTCAGAAGCCTGTAGACAGCAAGGTAGACAACTTGCCAGCTTCAACACAGGAGGGACCATCTAACTTCTCATTTAGAATTCTGGAAAAAGGTGAGTATGAGATTTACTAGAAATTTACTCAAGTATGCAACTTACAAAGTAGTCAGCTCTGTGCTATTCATTATTTTTTATTCTCTTGAGAACAGGTAGTTTCTTTAAGTTTTGATGCAGGTATTCACATGTTCTCCAGATGTTCAACTAAAGAAAGGAATTTAAAGCCATAATTATTTTCAAATAAAAATGAAAATGTATGATGCAGAATGGAAATTTGTTTACTGAGAACCAAATTTTCAGGTAGAGAGCTTAAACTCTGAAGTGCTGCATCTGGATCTTGGATTTAAATACTCAAAGAATTTGTGGATTCGCTTTTGGGGCTTAAATAGGTAGTTGATGTTGTATGTACCTGGGCCTTTGCTCTGAGTGGCCAAGTGTGAGAACAGCAGATGTAGGCTTCAGCTAAAATTTGCATTATCCGCATAATTAAGTAGATTGGTATTGTGGAACTCTTCTATACCTTTGTTTCAGGTGTTAAATACCGGCCTCTGCTATTTTGGTTGTGTAGCTTAACATCAGATGTCAGCCTACTTCTTTAGCCTGAAAAGAGATTGTGATGGCATACTCAGTGGTTTATGTTATAGTCTGAAAAAGATGCACAGGCAGAAGCTGTAGCTGTGACAGGAGCACTGTAATGTGCTGAAGTGTCTTTGTGAGAAGGATGGGATGTCTCAGAATTATGAACGTGTCCTGTCTCTTTATTAGCTTAAGTGTAGTAAAGTGGCATGCAGAAGATAATAGGTGTAGTCCATTCATATGGGTTGGATAAGCTTCTGTAGAATTAACAGATGAAATTTCCTGCTGTGAAGTATGACTATGGAATACTTGCAGAGCATAGATAAGTCTATTTTATCCTTTTAAAATTCCAGGTAAGCACTTATATACCAACAATTTATTTTTTTAGGATTTAATTTTAGCCTCTTTAAATCTAATCCCATGGCCTTTTGGACAAGCACATCCTCCATGCAACCTGATAGTAAAGGTATTTACATAGTGCACTGAATGTGTGATAAAAACACTCTAGCAGGCATGGGCAATAACCCAGCTGGGTCAAAGCAGCTGGCTCAGTAATCCTTATAATTAACATGCATGCTGAAGGAGAGTACATGAAATTGTGTGCCTGACTACTATATTTGTCCTATTAAAGAATGTTTCTAGCCCTTAGTATGTTTACATGAGCCAGCACAATGGATGGCCCTGTTCAAGCTTTTGGCTTCTGTTTGCCTTATTTTTTGAGGCTATGTGCCCTGCACTTTTTCCATCCCAGTTTTACGATGTGTGCACACTGGATCTCTTAAATTCCATTTTTCTAGAGAAATTACATTTTTGTTTTCAGAGAATGTCTTGTGGTGCCTGATGTGGTTTACTCTGTATCAATGAAATAGTTTGAAGATCTTGAGACAGCTTATCCAGTAAAGATCTTGAATGCATTTATTAGCCTCTGTGGAAATGTTCCCTTCAGTTCCCCGATTGTCACTGTTAACTGCTGCACTTCAAAAAAAAAAGAGTGCACAGAAGTGAGAGCCACCTTCATGTATAATCTGAAGTCCACCTTAGCTGGCTAGAAAACTTCTGCCAATTTGTAACCAATTTGTTTACATTCAGACCCTGTAAATAAAACTGTTACAGCTTATAGTTTGATTATATGTTACTACCAGTGCTGCTTGCAAGTATGCTTGCTGTAAGCATGCTCAACTTACACGTTTTTTAAAGTATTTTAATTTTAAATAACAAACTTTTAGTCTGCATAAGATGATCTTCCAGTATTAGTGTCTTACATTGTTTCAAATTGTCAAAATGTCATTTGATAAGCTGTTCTTACTTGAACACTGAATTCCTGTTCTGTATACATAACCTAAAGTCACTTGCTCTGTGTTTTCAAGCATCCCTGTGGATGGAGTTTATGAACAATTCAGTTCTATTTTCATAATATGGAGTTCATAATGTGGAGTGATTAATCATTCTGTGCCAATGCACACATGCAAGAACTTTTCCTACCTCACATTGATTGTGGTTTTATATTGGGGGCATATGGCAGGGGAGATGTATTTAAAGAAACAAACAAAATAAGCCTTTCTGGTACTTAAGACTGTTCTTCACTTCTACTTTTCTGGTAATTAGGTTATGATTATATTTTTAGTGATTTGTTTACAGTTTATAATTGTCTTCAGTGTAACTTTTTGGTCCTTGAACTCTGACTTAATAGTGAAGGATTTTGAGAAGTCCTTCCTAAATGAGGTTTTCAAGCCTATCCAATACAAATATGATAGGAATTTTTCTTATGGGGAACTTCTTTTGGGGAGTGGCTTCTGAGTTGTGCTAGAACAGCATTCAAAAGAAATTTAACCTCAGTAGTTCTGCACCTCCACACATTTATGTTTTTCTCAGGTCAGGTCATAAACTTCTTGTAAGTTCTTATTCTAGTTTTGGCTGGGATAAAGTTAATTTTTTTCTCAATAGCTGGCACAGCTCTGGGTTTTGGATTCAGTGTGAGAATAATGCTGATTACACACTGATGTGGTGGTTGCTGCTAAGCAGTGCTTACCCTAAGTCAAGGACTTTTTTTTGTCTCATGCTGTGCCATTGAGGAGGTACACAAATAAAAGATTGGGAGGGAGCTTTGCTTGAAGTGGCCAAAGGGATATTCCACACCATAGAACATCATGCCCAGTTTATAAACTGGTGGAATTATCTGGAAGAGGGGCCAGTAGGAGTGTGGGAATGGAGTCTGGCATTGGTCAGCAGGTGGTGAGCAGCTATATTGTGCCTCACTTGTTTTTCCTTGAGTTTTACTTTTTCATTTTAATATTATTATTATATATCACTGCTGTTTCAGTTTCTAAACTCTTCTTATCTCCACCTACAAATTTTAAATGTGATTCTCCTCGCCATTCTACCAGGTTACAGGATGTGAGCCAGCAGCTCTGTGGCACTTAATTGCCAGCTGGACTTAAACCACACCAGTGCTTTACAAGTTTGAGTCATGACAGTTACAAGCTACTGTACTTGTTACATGCTTTAGGGTTTAAACCAGTGCTTTCCTCTTATATTCAGAAGATATTCATTGATCAATACATGAGGGGAAATATCAGTATTGTGACTAGCTAGAGAGATTTAATGTCAGTTCAAACAAAAGTGAAAATACAGTACAGCATTGAAAAGAACTGTTGTGCATGATACTGTCCTGAATTTTGTTTCTTCCATATTCTACTCTGGGTGAAAAAATCTACACAAATTTTAGTTCTATTACCCTGAAACCAGGTCTTTTCAGAATATATTGCATGTATTTGTGGCTTCTTGTTTCATGGCTGCCTGTAAAGATATATTTAAGGTGTTTGCAAAAGTAATCTTTGTTGAAGTCTTTTATCATTTTGAGTAGATGTTTGGAGCACTAGGCTATTATTCCAGTGTTTGATAGATCAGTTTCACTGAGAACTTTACCTATTGACTAATCTGAAGTGACCTTAAATGTATTTCTCTTATTCAGCTATTTTGCCCAAAGGGTACTGAAAGAGACTGCATGATAAATAACTCTTTTTAAATGATGTCAAACCTGATGAGCAATGAGTGTGG
The DNA here is from genome assembly GCF_026979565.1 of Vidua chalybeata. Lineage (NCBI taxonomy): Eukaryota > Metazoa > Chordata > Aves > Passeriformes > Viduidae > Vidua > Vidua chalybeata. The sequence continues at coordinate 27,037,904 of NC_071531.1, read as the reverse complement.
TAAAACACTGGAACAGTATATTTGTTGCCATGGCTTCTAGCTAGATTTCTACTGCTCAAATTAAAGAAAGCACATATTTTTACCATCTACCTGACTTGAAAGAAGTGTTTTGTTATATTCAAAGATAAATTTTTGAAAATTTTCTGATCCTAAGGAAAGCTGCTTCTTGTTGTAGGACTAAATGCTCCACACTTAAACCTCAGGTGAACTTGATGTAAACTTAGTCCAGTTAAGACACTTACTTAACTAACCAGAATGAATAAAACACATAGTAATATGCAGGACATCTGCATATCTTCACAACACAGTACTATATGTCCTTCTAATCCTTAAATCAGCTAGGGTGACTGAGTTTTTTGGATAAGATTCTGAAAAGATGTATGAAAACATGTATGTCTTGCAGTCATGATATGAACTTAGAAATTTGCTATTCAGGAATTTTATCCTACACATACTTTTTGCAGACTCAGAGGACTTACTGTGATCTAAAAATCTGAGCAGAAAGAATTAGTCTACAAGAGTATGCTGGTGGTGGGTTTGAGTTCCTTTATAGCTCTGGTATATAAATGCCTGAAATGATCAACTTGTAAACAAAGGTGGGGCAAAGACTGAAGAAGTAATACTTTGAAAAAATACTTAAGTTTGAATCAGTACTTGGGATTTTGGTGTTACTTTACTTTATGCTGCTCTTAATCTACTGGACAATTAAGTAAAAAGTAATGAAAAGTGCTTTTAATAATCAGACTTATTTTAGTGTGTTAGTTGTCTCAGAGGATCAAAGTACATGTCTATAAACCTGTCTCCTATGTCCTTTTCTCCTCTTGCAATGATAAGTTAAATTGTATGATCAGAAAAATCAGTGTTTTTCAGGAACTGGGTACCACTTTGGTTTCTAGCTGGTTATTGAGGTTTCCTCTGCTTACACTCTGCCACAGACTTACAAAAGTATTTTTTAATGAAAAGCACAGCAAGCTTTTGAGACCACCTTCAGATACTGACTAAATTAAATCTGGAGAACAGATAATAGGCTGTTAGCAAATAGGCTGAGGTAGTAAAGCAGTCATTTTAGCCACAACAGCCACAGCTGTTGTGGCTATTGATGTGCTTATGACGTAATTCTTAAAAATAATTCACAGATTTGTTTCTCAGCCCTTTATCCCCAAATTCCTCTTCTCAAAACAACACTAAACCTAAACTAGCAGAACCCCAACCAAAGCATACCTGATGTTTAAATTGCTATATCCTCCCTCTTTGTTTCCATTCTCTCATAATAAACTGAAATATTTGTTTCCAAAGCTGTCTTGCAGCCATATATTTTATCTGCAATTTGCTGTAGACTTTACTTTCACCTTTAACCTTTGCACTGATAGTGCACTGTTCTCAATACTGGTGGAAGGAATAATGTTAATGTTGAAGGCAAGAAGACAAAAAGCTAAATAATACAACTGATGGTGATATTTCCATCCTGCAAAAGCTAGTTAAATAGGCTGAAAGCAATGTTTTTTTTTTATTTGATAGTGAAACTAAGAATTACTTTACTTAGTTAACAATAAAAGTTTCAGCAACAGCTATTATAGTAAATTTATTATTAGCTAATAAAAAGCTCAGCTATCTCATAAGTAATCTGAAATGAGTTCTATTCAGTTGTTTGGATAGGTTGTTGTACACAACTTCACTTTTTCAGGCCTGAAGTTTGCTTGTTTACCTCTGTTTGTCACCTTTGCCACTCTTCTCTCTAGTTGTCTCTTATGTGACATGAGAACTTAATTAAACAATCCTTTTAATAATAAAAAGCTGCAGCCATGTTTCATTTTAATGCTTGAATTCCAAAAGCGATAAAACAGTGTGTAAGTTTTGCTGTTCTGTCCTTGCGTCCTGTAAGTCTGATTTTTGTTTCCTGTCTATCAACAGTACAGAAAATATATAGGCCTTTAGAATAAATTTGGTTCCATAATAATGTGGGGTTAATGTTATTTCCTGTTCTGAAATTATTCTGTTTTAATTGTTTGTTCAATTTCTGTAAAAAAGCTGAGAAGACCACAGTGTCAGAGGATGATGTTCCATCTGATGAGGTTGTAATAGTTTACGAGTTAACACCTACTCCTGAACAGAGAGCTCTTGCTGACTTCCTCAAGCTCCCTTCAACATTCTTCTGTTACAAGAATAAGCCTGGATATGTGAGTGACGAGGATGATGGTAAGAAATGCCAAAATTCATATTTGTACTGCCTTTTTGTGGGGAAAGGATGTACATTACACTGGTGCAGCCCCACCTTGAGCACTGTGTGCAGTTTTGGGTCCCTCTGTGTAAGAAGGATATGTAACTGTTGGAGGGTGACCAAGGTGAACAGCCTTGGGTGCCAGACTCAGGGGGAGTGGCTGAGGTCACTTGGTTTGTTCAGCTGGGAGAAGACAAGGCTGTGGGGTGATGTCATCACAGTCCAAACCTTCCTCAAGGATATCAGCAGAGGAGGACGTGCTGATCTCCTCTTTCTGCTGCTCAACTATAGGACACAAGGAAATGGAGTGAAGCTGTCAGGGAAGTTCAGATTAGGAAAAGGTTTTTCTTCAAGAGGGTGGTCAGACCCTAGGACAAGCTCCCCAGGACAGCACTTAGAGCAACACACCCCTCAGAGGCCAAGCAATGTCTGGGTGATGCACTTAATCATATGGCTTGTTTTAGGTAGTCCTGCAAGGAGCAGGGAGCTGCAGTTGGTGATCCTTATAGGTCCTTTCCAACCTGAGATACTCAGCACTGTTAGAACCATTAGACACTGAAATATTTTTGTGTGGGCCAATGGGAAGTAATCCTGTCAGTGTCTTTATGGCCAAAGATGTACACGCAAGTCTTTAAAACAGAATAGCATGGTGGAGGCCCAGGAGTGACTAAAGGGCATTTGTTTGGTGTATTATGGGGGTTGACATCATTACCAAGGCATGTGGTTAGGTAAGAGGCATTTGAGCAAGAGACCTACTTTAGTCAATATTTTGAGACAAATAGAAAGCATTTTTTATTAAAAACAATCTAAGGTTCCCTAAGTGCTATACTAATGAGTTAATTTTCTTCTAAGACAATTCCTAATACTATTAGTAAGCTTACTTTGTCAAACCTTTCTGCATGTAATTAAGATTGTTTGATTCAGCAGCTAATACTTTAAATGGAAGTTTTGAAACATTGTATTCAACAGAAAATGGGAGCAGACAAGCCTCCTTCTCCCTACCTCAGCTAGCAAGTTTTTATGTAAAAAATCTTCAGTCTTCTTTCCTAAATCTGTTTAGTGGTCATCTTAATAAAATCACTCAGTAAGAAATATGTTTGCCTGTGCCATGTATCTGTAGCAGTCTAGGCTGGGAAAGTGCTAACTGCACTCTGGAGCGCATGTATACAAAGAAGTGAGGGCTTACTTGTTGACTTGTGTAACTCTTAAAATATAAGCAAAAATTACATATGCCTCCTAGTCTTGTGAGTTGGAAGGGCTTAGCAGACTTCTCTGACCTAGAGTGTGCCTGAGGCCTTACTCTTTTTTTTCTTTTTGTTTAAGATGAAGACTATGAAACAGCTGTTAAGAAACTTAATGGAAGACTCTATCCTAGTGATTCAGAAGAGAAAATGAAAGGGCAAGTTCCTGTAAAAGGTATGTCTTAAGAAATTTTAATTATTGTGTTTCATGTACTGAAATGTAAACTCTGAATCCAAATGACACATGGGTAGAGGTTAATTTTATGTTTCCTGGGATGGTTTTTAGAAGCAGAGATGCTGGGTGTAGAAAACCTGCATCTCAATGTACAGAGTTAAGCTCAATATGTTAAATTGGTAGTTAGCAGTAAAGGGGTACCTGCAAGAGAAATGTACATTCCAGGTAATCTCTAAACAAGAACATCAAAGTCTCTTCCTATCTCGAGTTCCTTCTGAATATGAAAAATTCAGCTTGGCATGATACTGCTCAAGAGAAAGCTGTCTAAATATTTGAATACTTGCTACTTCTGCAGTTACTCAACTGAAGCTTGTGAGTTATTGTTGTTCAATCTAAAAAAAATGCTATTTGGTCTCTATACTAAAAATACAGGTGTAGACAAATACAGGTGTGCTTATGTGTGTCTGTCTCACACTTCAGCATTGCATAACTTGAAGTCTGGGTGGGTACTTCTAGAAGTAAAGTTTGGGGTTTTTTTGAGGATATGTGCTGAAATATGAGGAGATACTGAAGGAAGTTAGTAGTAGTGGCAGCTGCATGATGAAATTCTTCATCATTGCATGGAAATTCCCTGATAACAGTAAAAAAACCACAGATTATGTATTTTCAATTCTAGTCGCCCCATGTTAGGTTAGTTAGTCTTCACTTCCACTGTTTAAGCAGTAATGCTGTCTGTGAAACTCAAGAAGTTTGTCTTCAAGTTGATCTGGTTATTATGAAGTTAACTTATAATGTCAGGGCTAAAAATTATTTCAGTATGTAGCTGCCTTCACAGCTATTTTCCATTAATTCTTTACAGCAGGCCTTGCAAGAAAAAGTGAATTCACCAATGAAAGAGAATGTGCTGCTACTTTGGAAAAGAAGCCAGCTCCTGAGGAGAAAGATGAAACAAAAGCTCTGCAGGTTCCTTCTACATCTGTTTGTGGTGTCAGTACTGATACTGAAGGTGACAGTCTAGAAGACTTAAAGTCAGAAGTTAAAATTCAAGAAATGAAAGTGAGAGCTAAATCTTTACTGAACTTCTTGTTATTAGACTTGTACAATCACTTCATATATGCGTGAGACAGTACAGTTTTAGAACTAAAACATCCAGTGCAAAAAAATTATTTTAGTGTCTTTGTACTGCCTCAAGTGTGTGCCAACACAGGAGATTTTATTTCAGGAAATAATAGTATTTTTTTAAAACAGACTACTTCAGAGATACTTCTGTCTCTTGTCAAGTTAACATCCTTATGTGTTAACTGTAATGAAAAACTTCAGAAAGCTTACAGCAACTTCTTTTGGTGTTCTTTATTTTTTTTTTGTAAGGACTGTTTTTAGACTCCTGGGGAGGCGGTTTGAATCCTAAGGTCTTCTAACTTATTTAGCTATTGCATTACTTTTTTGATTAATTGCAGGAGAATGAAGTTGTAAGCTCAAGTGACTTCGTGTGTACCAGTAAGGAAGAAATACCTTCTCCATCAAAAGATGAAGTGACAGTACGTGTCCAATCAGGTTCCAGCAGTCAAGAATCACATTCCACCACAGAAACTGTGCAAGTATCACAGACCTCATCACGAGCTGAAGACAAACCTGTAGATTTGTCAACTAAAAAGAGTGATTCAGATTGTTCAGAGTCAACACAAGGTAAGCTCAGGGGTATACTCTAAGATTTTTTTGTGGGAAACTATGCTTTTCTGTGGATCACTTTACCTAGCATAGTTGCTGTCGTGGGGAGAAGTAGTACCAATACTGAATTAGAAACACAGGTACCAGACTGGTAAAAATGTATATTTATCAAATTTTGAGTTGAATTTTGCTACAACAAAACAATGCTAGTGTCTATTGTGTAATTTAAATATGATGTACTTTCATTAGTTTACTGTTAAATACCATACGAGCTCTGTGGATCTGCATGTAAGTAGTATGCCGAAACTCAGAGTCATGAACCCATTTTTCAAACCATAATTGATGGTCATTATGACGTGTCATTAGAACTTTAAATTTATTGGGAGGAAAAAATGCTGTAGACAGTTCTCCAGTTTATTCTTGTGACTACATAAATGAATTTTCTTTAAGAAAGTAGAGAAAAATCTTTGACTTTCTCTTTTTTGTTTGATAGAAAACAGAATCATGTCATTTGGTTTTGGCAATACTGCAGGCCTGTCATTTGCAGATCTGGCATCCAAAAGTTCTGAAGACTTTGCTTTTGGCTCAAAGGGTGAGTTCAGCTAGTCTCTGAGACAAATCTCAGCTGGACTTTTGCTTCATATAATATACCTTTTGTGCACAAAATTTCTGTTGATCATTAGAAACAACAATTTTTTGCAAGTTTTTGTCAGAAAGGAAAAAAAAATACCCAAAGTTTAAAATATAACTCTCTTAATTGTAGATAAAAACTTCAAATGGGCAAATACAGGAGCAACTGTGTTTGGAGGTACCACCCGTAAAGATGAAGATGAATGTGGTAGTGATGATGAGGTAGTACATAGTGATGATATCCACTTTGAGCCAATTGTGTCCTTACCAGAGGTAAGATGACTTCTGGAATATAAAGCAACATTAAGATAAACATTTCTGCTAACACAGCAAGCTTTAAAATGTTTTGATTAACTAGTTTTGCTTTCTATGTTGCTGTGCTTTGTTCTGCATGTTTTACATTATGTTGAAGCACCTGTTTTTCTAAATCCTAGTACAGCATTGCCCTGGGGAGGTGTCTGGTACCTCAGTTAAAATCTTCAAAAGTGATTTCTTTATAATTTGACTGAGAGCTGATGAGGATGCAAATTTGTACACATAGCTCATAAAAACTAAACCATTTATATAGCACAGCTGAACATCAGGAAGGGGAACTGAATAACTGCTAGGCTTATACAACTCTGCTATGGCTTTGTATCAGTGACCTGTAGATTCAGTTCTGTGAAAGCCATACCAACTAAGAATTTTTAAGCTAGGCAAGAGATTTCTAGAATCACTAAGCAAAATTATATACAGTTAACATCACTAATGGATGAAGGCTAAGGGAACTGACTTTGTTAGTTTGAAAATACATGCTTTTTCAAGAAGTAAGAGAACCTTCAACTTTGAAGGTAGCCTTATAACTTACTGAGACTTCACACAGTTATTCATGTCTTGATTGGTTTTTATCCTAGTAACCATTTCAGACTCTTCTGATGATACCATCATATTGTCTGACCTTTCCATAAATAATAAAATTCAACTATAGATTAGTAGAATTATTGAGCAAGGCAAATAGAGTACAAAGGAACTGCATGTGGTGTCCTTCAATTTGAACAGCTTGTCTGATCTATTTTGTAACGTGCCTTCAACTTCTTGAAAATTTGGTGTGCCTTTGCTCATCTGTGTGTCACATTATGACTTCTATGATGCTTTTCTTCTCTGCTTCCCTTTTGGAGTTTCACAAACAGTATTTTGTCAGATACTTCTCCAGTTCTCTCAAGTGTTCCATGTCTTCTCCATGTCTTTGGAGAAGTGCTAACAAAAGGGAATTAGAGGCCAGTAAATGCATACATAAAGTGATGTGGAGAGGCTGTCGCGCCAAAGTTTTGTATACTTGGTGTTTATTCTGTTCAAATGCAAATATCGAATTCTTTAATAATGTGCTAAAGGTGACTCCTGGAATTGTAACAGTACTTCATCTTCACTTCTCAGTGTGCACATCATTCAGCAAACCTGAAACTTGGGGAACTTGCCAGAAGACTTGATAAAGTCTTGGAGTTTTGTTAAAAGAAAAAAAACCCCACACATAAGGAAAATCCCACCAAAACCCAACCAAGCAAACCATTCCCAAAGCAAAACCAACAGACACCCACCACAACTACATGTAGCATGGTGAAGGAGGATTGCAGTGCTGTAATTCTCAAATAGTGGAATTTGTGGCTCTTAAATTCTGAAAATGTTTTACCCATTTTGGTGTGATGAATTGGGTGTTGGTGAAAAGAACACACATTATAATATGTCAGAGTCTTCAGAAGTATATGTACTTATTTAATATCTTCGTAGGAAATCACAGGTTCTCAGTCTACTGTACTGTTTTTTTAGGTGGAGGTAAAATCTGGAGAAGAAGATGAAGAAATTCTCTTCAAGGAGAGGGCAAAACTTTACAGATGGGACAGGGATGTTACTCAGTGGAAGGAGCGTGGTGTTGGGGAGATCAAAATACTCTTCCATACACAGAAGAAATACTATAGAGTCCTAATGAGAAGAGACCAAGTTCTTAAAGTCTGTGCAAACCATGTTATCACCAAAGAAATGAACTTAGTGCCCTCTGATACATCAAACAATGCTTTCATTTGGACAGCCACAGATTATGCTGGTGAGTTTTTTCAGGTGGTCTTTGTTTTTTCTAGGTGGTCTGTGGTTTCTGTGTTTTGTTTTCGCCTGGAGATTGCTACAAGATGAAACTAAACAGACCTTCTTGGATTTATTTTCAGATGGTGAAGTAAAAGTAGAGCAATTTGCAGTCAGATTTAAAAGCCAAGAAATGGCCAATTCTTTCAAGAAGATGTTTGAAGAATGCCAGCTAAGCTTGTCAGAACTACAGAAGGGGCACTTGTCTTTAGCAGCAGGACTGTCAAAGGACACCAACCCTGTTGTATATTTTGAAGTTTCTGCCGATGATGAACCTTTAGGACACATAACCATGGAGCTGTTTGCAAATATTGTACCTCGAACTGCTGAAAATTTCAGAGCCCTGTGCACAGGAGAGAAAGGATTTGGATTCAAGAACTCCCGCTTTCACAGAATAGTCACAGACTTTGTGTGTCAGGTAAGCATAAAAGGAAGACTCTTCACTGAGAGAATGAGATGCAACTTGACTAACAATGGCACTTCAAAAAATTACTTATACAGAGTAGCACATTCTTGTTGGCAGCATGGATCCACTGTGCAGGATAGTGTTCTCTGTCCTTTCCCTACAAGGAGCTGAGAAATGATGCAAGCAGCACATGGTACCCTAAGATGCTTTTCACCTGTGCCTACCAGTGGCCTCATGCTTCATTGTTTCCTAGTTCTATCATGACAGGCTGAAAGAAAAAAAAATAGAGGGAGGTGGAGTCCTCTTACAATGGACAAGGGGGCCTGTTGCTGAACAGGACCACCAAGGAAAGTAGGCATTCCCAAAACTACCATTCATCCTTCTCTCTGTCTCCAGAGAAGAACTTTTGTTTGCTCACCTGTTAAGAATACTTGCTTTCCAGGCTTCTCTTGGACTCTACAGTACTCTTCATATTTCAGATAATGTGCACTTTAAAACTGGTATTTCAAGTATCATAGATGTTAGGTTTCAATCTAAAATAAGTCTTCTAGGTCCAATTACCATACAGTGGCCAGCTTTCTAAAACATCAAGATTTGTGCAGAGAACATCAGCCTCCAGTACATCTGTAATCCTAGGTAGACAGTGTTGGTTTTAAACCTCTGTGTGCATTCAGTAGCACTTGCAAATTCTTCATAAATGCTGAAGGCTTAGGAGATTGATCATAGCTCAGCTAGACCTTTCTTAAAATTCTCATCAATAGTTCATTGAGTTTTGGTAACTTGAAACAGGCAAGATGAACCAACATCAGTACGTGCTATGTTAATGATCTGCATGTCACTACATCCCCGAAGATGAGGCATATAGATGACTTTCTACAAGCCCAGATGTATACAGTAATACAGGAAAATAATATACAAAAGTAATGGGAAGGACTTCAGCCTGTTGGAGTGAGTCCAGAGGAGGGCCAAGACTTTTAAGAAGGATGGAACACTGCTCCTATGAGGAAAGGCTAAGAGAATTAAATTTGTTCAGCCTGGAAAAGAGGTGATGTAATGGTGTCATTCCAGAGCCTGAAGGGAGCCTACAAGAAAAATGGCGGGAAACATTTTACAAGCGCATGTAGTCACAGGACATGGGGGGAATGGCTTCTAGGTAAAAGAGAGTAGGTTCAGACTAGATGTTAGGAAAAAGTTATTTGCTGTGAAGGTGGTGGGACACTGGAACAAGTTGCCCAGAGAAGTTGTAGATGCCTTACCCTATCAGTGTTCTAGGCCAGTCTGGATGAAGCTCTAAGCAGCCTGGTCCTAGTTCTAGGTGTCCCTGCCCATGGCAGGGGAGTTCTAGGTGATCTTAAAGGTCCTTTCCAATGTTAACCATTCTGTGATCGTATATGAATGGCTTGTCACCAGAATATTAGCTATCTTTCGATTAGCTATCTATGTGTGTCTGAAGTATGCACTTAATGCTGCTTTTGTTAAACCTTTGTGCCTTTCTGATAAACTCATTTAGGATTTAAGCTTATTTTATTCCACATTCTAGAAAGGAGCAGACTTTCTTTTAAAGCAGTTAACTGCACCATGGGTGCCTTGATAAAGTGAACTTTTATCACATTAAGTGAGTATATTTTAAGTTTGATTTGCTTTGCCTGAACTTTCTTGAGGTACAGTGAGAAGCTCTTCAATGAGAACTAAGGCTGTATAGATAAAATTTGCACTGTCACCTTTATGTGTACACTCAAATTATCAGGAACCAGAAGTTTGCTACCTTCCAGAAAGACAGAAGACACAGTTACCATGCTGTTCAACCAGTTACGTGGCAAAGCTGTATGGAATTACTGGTCACTGCTTTGTTAACCTTTTTTCAGGTGATTAATTCTGTGCCTGTAGGGACTAAGCAAGGACAGGCCTTCAGTGAAGTTAATGCAGGTCCCGGCAGCTTCCAGGGCCAAGCGATGCAGGCAGTAGGAATGACAGGCCTAAAGGAATGTCACCATGGGGAGCAGGAAGATAAAGTGCTGTGTTCAGAATAAACAAGGGATACACCTTCTACTACTGCTTCCCTTTCCATGAACAAACCTGCTGAAGCTGGGAAGCCCTACATCTAAGCAAATATTGATACTTGTGAAAATGAAGAGTTCTTCCAAAACAAAGTCTTTACTGTTGAAAGGAAATAAAACTTTTGGATTATGTTTTAGGACTTTTCAGTTAATGCTATGTCTGTCTGTTTTTTTGTTTTTTTTTTTTTTTTTTTTTTTTTTTTTAGGGAGGAGATATAACTAACCATGATGGAACAGGTGGACGGTCAATTTATGGAACAGCATTTGAAGATGAGAATTTCACAGTGAAACACACTGGTCCTGGATTGCTGTCAATGGCAAATAAGGGCAGGGATACAAATAATTCTCAGTTCTTCATAACACTTAAAAAAGCAGAACACTTGGACTTCAAGCATGTGGTATTTGGATTTGTGAAAGATGGAATGGATGTTGTGAAAAAGATTGAATCCTTTGGTTCTCCTAAAGGGCTAGTAAATGGAAGAATTGTTATTACAGACTGTGGGCAAATATAGAATTATTTCTTTGAGTATACAGATGTTTTTGCAGTATAAATCAGTATTTAGATGTTATTGACTAATTAATTTCAACTTCTTTAAATGGACACTTCTGATGTATAAATGTAAAATTACAGGCTATAGTTGAATTTTTTTATGTGTTCTAATTGATTTTTTTTGCATGGAAAATAAAGTTCAGGCACTGGCATATTTCAGGTGTATTTGTGTTATCCTGACATATTTGTATTAAGTGTCAAATTTTAAAAATTAAATCCTAGTCTTGTTAAAATAAATGTCTTGTCTTCTCTTTGCTTTGTTTAAAAGAAGATAACTTGTATAACTTGGTTCTTGCTCTCATGAAGCTCTTTTGAATATGCAGATTGTAGATGCAAATTGTTGGACAGTACACTGAAGGCCTTTGAAAGGTAATTGGTATTCCAGTGAGCAGAAAGCAGGCTGATCCAGGTAGATGTTGGTTTGTTCTGTCTGCATAGTTTTTTAATGATTGGTCTTTGTTTTGCTAGAGCAATACACCACATTTGTTTTTGTTCTTAAACTATTTCTAAAAACTTGGCTTAATGAAAAACAACTACTTAGCATTGGTATTTTACCTGACATACTTCAAGTGTAACCCTCTGACTCTGCTCGGTGTTTATTAGCTGTGCTGCAGGCTCTAGCTTGTGTATTCAGCGTGCTTGTACCTTTTACAACTTTGCTTCTCAGGAGTGAGTATGCATGGGAAAATGTGGGGTTCATTTAAACTGATACTCTACAGCTCGGTGCTGGCAACACGCTTTTAGCTTAGCTTTATTTGGGAGTTCATTTCTTTTTAAAGGATGGCAGTAATACATCTTCAGGGGTCCTCGGGGACCTTACTACTTTGTCCAACCACTCAAAGGAGCCTGGAGCTGGGGCAACCAGGGACAAGACAATAGGACGTAGACTTACGCTGTGCGAGGGCAGGTCCAGGTAGGACAGCAGGATGAATTTCTTCCGAGAAAGGCTGATTGGGCATTGGCATGGGCGGCCCACGGCTGTGTTGGAATCACCGTCGCTGGAGGTGTATAAGGAGGTAGCACTGCGTGGTCCAGTTAGCAGAGTGCTGTTAGGCCGTGGGTTGGACGCGAGGCCGCGCTGTGCCGGGGGTGGAGAGGAGCGGTGTGCTTCATGATGATGATGATGATGACGATGTGTGCCCGCCCCGGCAGGCCCCGAGCGGCGGCTCCCCCTGCGCTGCCCGCCCGGGCCGGCGCTGCCCGCGGCCCCGAGTGCGCCTGCGCGGCTCGTGGCGGTTGGTTCGAGCGCGGCGGTGCCGCCATGGCGGGCCCGGGGCCCGGCCGCGGCCGCTCCGCCCGGGCGCTGCAGCGGCGCTGCCCGCAGGGGCCGGCGGGGGTGAGACGGGGCCGGGGCGGGCGGCCTGTGGGGAGGAGGAGGCGGCACAGAAAAGCCATTTCCTCCTCGCCGCATCCCTGGACTGTTTGGAGAAATGGAGGGTGGGGGGCCTGTCCGCTCATTGTGAGTGTGGTGCTGCTGCGGAGCCGGGCAGTGCGAGACAAAAGTGGGGTTTAAACAGACTTGAGGAGGTTACGTGCTCTTGCTACTCCTGTCCCTCACCCCGCGCTCCGATTGCCTTAGAATTGAAGTGCTGAAGAGTTGTCTTTGTCCGAGGAGGAAATTTCCCTGGAAATTGCAATTCCAGATTCTCCGTGGTACCAAGACACAGTTTAGCATACAGGTTTTGCCTAAGACCTGGTGCCTGCCCGTTGAGTGAGAAAATATGTGAATCCTCTTAGAAGTATATGTAAGCTTGTATGAAATGTATATAATTGGATAACTCATTTTTCTTTTTTTTTTCTTTTTTTGCTACAGTAATTGACAGCCTTACTTAGAATGTATTAGGAGTATTTGTGATTTTTTTTTTTTTTTTTTTTTTTTGGTAAAGCTTAGTGATTAGCTCTGTTGAGAGAGCAGGAAATTGTTCCATATCTAGTCAATCAGGAATCAAACCCATGGTTCATTAGAGACTGCTGCAATGGCCAGACAGTTAATTATGATGGGTATCAGTCCCTTGCCAAGTTATTTTGCACAGAGAAGGTTGGGTTCTTTGCACTCAGATGAATGAAGGAACGGTGCTGACAAGTCAAAAGTGATCTGCCTAAAAATTCAGCAGCAAAGACCTCCCCATTGTGGTGTTTCAAAAGCCTTTGATACTTAGTAGAAGGAGAGCTTGCTGGCAAGGCACCTTTCTTTTGCCGGAATTCTGCTTATCTTTCAGTGAAACAAATTTTTGCAGTTGTTTTCATCCATCTGTATTCCCAAATGCTTCCAGTGTGTCTGGGGGATAACAGGCCTTAAGTGCTCAGACTCATGCTGCAAGGGGAAGTAATATGGTGGAAAAATACCCACGAGCAACCAGAGATTGGGAGAGATTGAAATTGAGTTAGGTACATAGTTAGATTGGGATGCTGAGTTAGTCCTGGGAATCATCAATGAATACAAAACCCAGCCTTTTTTTTCCTTAGGAAGAGTGGCTTGCCATTTTAGGATCAGGAGCCATCTCAAATGTGATATGAAGATTTTGAGCTAAAATCAGGCTGTATGTGCCCTTAGTTCTTGCAGAAGGATTTGCAACTTGAGTAGGATGGTGTTCTAGATTCTCTGGGGAATTTTTCTTGGGGAATATTCTGTTTTGAATTACAGAACTGTATTTTAAAGGAAAGTAATTTTAAAAACTTATTTTTAAAAGACTTGTACTGAGACTTTAATGCTTGCAAGGAAGAAATGTTATATGTGTTTCTGTGCTTTGTTATTTCATTGAAAAGTAGTTCTTCAAGGGCAGGAACATGTAGCAGTTGATCATTTGATCTAGAGCATAGTAGCGAGATGCAGTGAAACAAGTACGATCATGAGAGCTGCCTTGAGTCTGATATTTTGTAATGTGCATTTAATTGATTTTGGTTGTAGCCTAAAATTTCTGTTATTCACTTTTTTAGTATGTACTTATAAATTAGTAAGAAAAAGTAGAGCAGGAAACTTCGGCATAAAAAGCCTAGATATTAAGGTAGAGGGCACTGTTTCCACAATTACCTATCTACTTTCATGCCTTTATTTTATGTTACTCTCTTCTTAGTGCTTTATAGCTTCTTAAACATTCTAACATAGAACACGACAAGTATTTTGGTATTAGACCGTAGAGAATATATTTGCCTCTTTATGTTAATATGAGGACCATTTACATTTATGTATTTAAAAAAACCCCTCTCTTTTCAAAGCCAGTAGTTTGTAGTAAGAATTCTGTTACAACGTGTGACTGTTAAACCAGTAAGTTGTGACATACTTTTTCCATGAAAATTCTGACTAGAGTGCAGTGGCTTTGTGCTTTCTTGTAGGATTGCCTCTCAGGAGCATTGCATACCAAATGTAAAAGCAGAAGCTCCCTAGTTTACAAAGGTAATACAAAGCAATGGTGATTTGATATCTTTTACAGGGAAAACATACACTAAAGCTGTATTGTTCCTAAATTTATTTAGTTTTGTATTTTCTTATTTTAAATAGATAGGTAATCTTGATCAGGGGGTTGATACCTGGGAGCCAACCTGGGAATATTAACAAGTAAAGAGCACAAAGGATGTTTGGGAACAATTGTTCACAGCCTGTTTGTCTTTAAGTCCTGCTTGACTTAGTTGGTAGCAGTCTATTTCATAATGCATGTATTTAGCTTTAATTTAAAGATACATAAATGTTTAATATTTAGAACACATTTGGTCTCTTTCAGAAACTGGTGCAAGGAGACAGCTGGCTAAATCAATGTATTTGTAAGACTTCTGTTACAGAAAAAATTCTGTAGGCAGACAAGCTCTAAAATTTAAGGAAGACAAATAATAAGCTAAATAATGAAAGCTAAATAATTCTTACTATGGCTTAAGCTGTTATAATTAAGTTCATAATTTGTCAGGCTGCATCAGTGGTGGTTTTGGTTCTTAAACCTAGATGGACATCATTGCAAGTACTTATAATAAGTCCTTATTGATTTCTTAATGTCAGCTTCTCAGATATGAACTTGTTTCAATTTTATGTATTTCAGGTGGCACTGACAGCTCACTGAAAAATATAACTATTTCTTTATCAAAATGTTCTTTAGAGTCAGAACTTACTGAAACTGGAAGAGAGAAGAGTATCAGATCTAGTGATTTCCAGAAAAGTTTGAAAAACTGGGATTGGTAGGAGGTGTTTTTATTTTTCCTTTATTATTTTTTTCTCATAAAACTCCAAATAATACAGATGTATTTGGACTGTGCAAAAGTTGTTTTAAGTTTCTTGTTTTCTTGTTAAGTAAAGAACTGTTTGTAGCTAATTTATGCAATAATGAGGATGTTGATTTTGATGAGGGATATTGTTTCACTTTCTAATCTAATCTGTGTATTTTGGAATTGCTAAGGGGATACAGGAATGACATAAACTTAACTAGGTGATAAAAAATTAACTAGGAGGAAAGAAATAGCCCAGACTGATAAACAGATTTATGTTTATTTAGATATAATTCAATTCCAAATGCCAAGAAATCTCTTTTAAGGGCTATTTTACACCAAACAGGAAAACATAATTTAAAAAGAGGGATTGTATTTTTAGTTCTCCAGGAATTTGGTGGTTTGTGGTGAGAGAAGAGTGTTGGTTTTACCTGTTATTTACATGTGCTTACAGCATATGTACAACAAAAGCCTAGTTAAGTCAGCAACATGTAATTTCTGTGGTTGAGATCTCTGAGTAATAATGCCTTTCATCCAAGTGATTTAACTCTGCTATTTGTTATCAGTAAAATAACAAAGTCTTACATTAAGCAATGTTTGCCTTTTTATACAATCTTGTTTCAGTCTCTGTTATGTATCATGTTAGAAAGTAATTGAGTAATTTAAAGTTTGTGTTGTTTTGTACTTTTAGTTTTGATGATGAGCAAGATTATTTTTGTGGTTCAAGGGGTCTAGACATAGAAGCAAGCAGCATTATTTGCTCTGAAACTGATGCAATTCAAAATGCAGCTATATACACGGGAACAGGTAATAAAGACTTAATTTTTTACATTCTTACATCTCTCTGTGAAGTATAACATGTAACTTAAAAAACTTCCTAGTAAATGTATTTCTGTTCAATTCAGAAATACAATAATCACCTGAAATGTATTTTAATGTGGGGACTTTAGCTTTCACATGAGTACTTTCTTTAGAATTATTTTATGAGGTTCAGATGTACTTGAAGCAATACTAACATTATTTTCTCATGTGGCATCCAGTAGTTTTTTAAGCCTTGTCTTGTTTTCTTAGATGTCACCCTAAGGTCTAATCAGCAGCAAATCACTTGCCTGAAGCCCTTACCAAAATAATAGGAGATTTTGGTGACGTGATTCAGTCTGTGCAGAGATTCCATACAGACATCTATATATCTGGGATTTCTATATTGCAGTGGAGGGCTTTATTTATAAAACTGTTGATTCTTGATCAGTTTGAATAAATAATGGAACAAGAACTTTGATCAAATCTCTGTAATTCTTTAGATTGCTTTCACATTTTGATATGTCTCACTCTGTACTTGTAACTCTGAATTCCTAGAACATATTTTTGCAGGTTTTGTGCAACTATCATATCAATATTTAGCTAGGAGTGATTTTTTAATGTAAAAATGCATTTTTTTCTCATGTTGACAGGCCTCACTTTACCATCTCATTTGTCTGCAAATACTCAAGAAAATATGCACCATGTTATCAACCATGGTTTGTTAAAGAAAACTGTGCATGGAACTGGTGCTCAGGCATGCAATAGGCAAGGTTTAATACCACATCACATCAGTCAAATTTACAATGAATTATTTGTCATACATCAGAAGCTCCAGGTAAGAACTGGAATCACCTTCAAATTTTTGTTGAATAATGCTGTGAATATTCTCACTTTTGAGAAAGAAATTTGAAATTACTTATATAGTAAAACTTACTTATATATTAAGACTAATATTTTTTACTATTACTTTATATTAATCACAGTTACTTATATACTAAATCTGTGTCTTCATCTGCCTCTTCCCCTAGATTAATTCAGTAATGATGCTTTGACTTGAATTTTGGGTAGACCAGGTAGATGGGTAGGTGGGCAGATTCAGCTTGTGGGAGTTGGAACACAGTGTTTCTACATCCAAGACTGTCTTGTAAGACACTGTGTGTGTAGAGGGAAGCACTCGCAAGCATTGCTTCTTTTGAGAACATCTGAAACTGTTCTCCTGACTCTAGGCATTCCAAAGTGCTTGCCTTCATAGCCTCCTCCAAAATCTCTCTATTCATCCCACCAGTTTGTCCCCAGCAGGTTTAAGCTACTAATAGAAGAGCCTCCTATATGGTTTTACTCTGTAATAGTTCCTAAGCTTCTGCTGGATTCCCTGCCATAATTGTCTTTTGCAACATATGAGATAAAAATAATTTTGTATCTCTTCTTTCATCACTGTTTTTTCAGGGATGCTTCTCACTAGTTGAAGAAACAATATCATTAATCTAGTGTTCAACACAGACAGTCACATCAGACTCTGTTCTGTCTTACAGTTAATACCATTATCCAAATATTTTAGAAGCAAAAGCTAAAGTTTAATATTCTAGAGCAACAATGTAGAGTTTAATTTTGCATTTTGGGAGGCTAAGCCATTCCAATGCACGTGGAGGTCTTCTGGGCTAATGTGCAAGGAAACTGAACAGAGCTGCCTGTCAGGATACTTTGTATTAGTAAGCTCTTGTGTAACTGTAATTTCATAAAGACCTAAATGTATCTCTGGGACAAAATTTTAAATTCGGCATAATTTGGGAAAACTTCACATGGGTTTCTAAAGTAGTTTAACCTTTTTTTTCTTGATACAGAGAGAAAGTTCAGCACAGCAGGAGTACGCTCTGCAACTGCAGAAACGAGAACATTGTCTAACAGAACAAGAAGCATTATTTTTTCAACACGAAGCAGCTTTGGCTAAAATAAGAGGTGTTGAGGAAGAAGTTCACACAAAAATTGCAGCTATAAAAGAGGTTAAATAGTGTATTTAATGATAGATATTGCTCCATATGCTCTTTAACTAATTTGTAGTTATCTTAAGCCATCACATGTTTGCTGGAAATCCTGCTTATTTCTTTGAAGCCCATGAAATCCCCAAAGGAAAGATTTAAATAAAAACTACTGAACAATATTGCTAGAGTTTTTGTATGACTTCTGTTTCAGAATGGTGCATTTACTTGTCTGATGTGTAGTACATTTTACAGTTACAAGTTAGGAGTTAATTTTTTTTGTAAAATAGTGAAAGCTATGTGACTATCTGAAAGCTATGTAAAATTAGAGGAAAAAAATGTGGTCTGTCTGTAATTGTGTGTAAGTTAGATGAGTATCTTTGCATTAGCTGTAGTTGCAGTGGATTTCCTTGGGAATGCTTTAAGACACATTGAGATCTTATGACGTAACACCTATTGCAGAGAGTACTAGCAAACAAAGACTCAAAAAGTTTGGAGGAAGACCAGCCTAACTTTGGGGGTATGGAAAGAAAGAGTAGTGAAGAAGAGTGAATTCATGGAAGGGGAGAAATGAAAGCTGGAATATCTTCAGTAAAATAAAACCTTGCTATTTTACCAAATCTGAGGTACTTAAATCTAAGGTCCAGAGAAGGTTAAATAGAAAACAAATTTCAGGGATAAGAGATGAATGGCAGTGGATATGCAGGTTGTATGTAAAAATTCATATTTTTGTGTTGTAAACCAGATCCCCAGTCTCTGCAAGGCATAGGATTAGTTTCTCACTCTGCATGATTCAGAGTAAGCAAAGACAGAAACATGAGTTGAAACCCCAAAACACAGTCACAACTTTTTTTGTAAATATTTGGAAGAGTGAGCTGTAGGTAAAAGCTTTGTCATTGATTTTAGTTCACAAATGCATCCCACATCTGAATTGTTTGAGAAATATACATATATTAGTTGGTCTGGGTAAAATAGGCAGCAATAGGAGCTATAGGCTGTGCATGTTGCTCTCAGTTTCTTTATAGATCCTTCTTAATAGGCAGTACAGAGCTTGTTTTTCTCACTGCTGACTGAACATGCAAATTTGGACATGAAGAACTTCATATTAGAAAGTTTGTCCAACTCTTTTAACACTTAACTGGAACTTACTGTTTCTAGAACAGTCTCTTTTAAAACATGTTCTTAAATTTGATATTTCTACAGCAACATGAGGCAGAAGTTAAGCAGCTGACAGAAGCCTTGAGAGAAATAACTAAAGAAAATAGGAGGCTGAAGTCATCATTTGACAGCTTGAGGGATGTGAATGACTCTTTAAGAAAGCAGGTAAACTTTATTATTTCCTGTCATAACTAATTCTACAAGTTACAGTCAACAATTTTAAATATTTGAGCAGCTTGAGTTTGCAAAATTGCTGACCTTTTGTTTCTCTAAGACAAGAATTGTATGAATGACTGAAAGTATTTTTCTCATCTGTTTCTAGTACTTGAAATTTAGCCTTTCTGACCTTTTACAATATGAAAAAGAAGTAGGATTTATTCCATTGACTCACTAGCAACAGCTAATTGTTAGGAAGGGAAAATCCATTGAGAATGGATGGAGAGAAAATATTTTGTGGCATAATGGAATCTACCCTGTGCAGATTTGTTGTGCCAAATGGCTATGCTGATTCTATTAAGTGAAAAGTAGAATGTTTATTTCTAACTTCATGTTTGATCAGTATTTTCAGTTATTTCTGCAAATTTTAATGAAGGCAGTATTTTCTCAATTTGTAATCTAGAATGGTGTGTTTCATAGCAATGCATAGAGTGGGAATTTGTCTCTCTTGACTGTTAAGTCTGATCTAAAATGGTGATACACAAATTATCTAAATGATTTGAGCATTGCTTATTCATTGACCTAATTAATGTTCTGATAATCTGAATACAATAAAAATCTACAGCAGAGCCTTATTCTTTCCCTTCAGAAAGTGAGACCTAACTCCTAGGATGTTGATGGTTCTGATGCAACCCATCTGTCTCGTTATTTCCTCTCACTATAAAATCTTTGCATTTCTGTGCAAACAGAGAGCTTCTGTGATGATCATGCTGTTTATTATTGTATGGATAAAGCATGGGGGTTTTTTATTTAAATAGAGGTAGCAGTTTTCCTGATCTTTTCTCACCGAGAAAACTGTTTTTTTAGCATGGTCAATAATTTCCTTCCCCATTAACAAGACTATGATAACATTCTTGAATTTGTGCATTTTTGTCACTTCTTCGTGAAAAGTAATCAAATGTGAAGTGCCTGTATATCTAGAGTGTCACTGTAGTACTTATTCTTCCCCTGCACTCTGAAAGGTTGGGCTGCAGATCAACAAAGAGATACTGCTGCTGTCTTATTTATCCTGGAACAGGTTGCCCACAGAGGTGATAGGAGTCTAACACCTTGGAACTCTTCAAAAGCTGTCTGGACATAACAGCCAGTTCTTCCTGGCCCAGCTTGAGCTGGGGGTTGGACCAGATGCCTTCCAGAGGTGCTCTCAAATCTCAACCAGTCTATGATTCTGTAATTTGTTGAGGGAAATGGATGATGATTTTGTTTCTATCACTTTTCATGCTAATAAGAAAAAACTTAAATAATTTAGCTGCTCAATAACATTAAGTTACTTCAGTGTGATAATTAAGTCAAGATGTGAGTTTTGAATTTACAGACAGTTTAATATTTTCTGCTTCTTTCAGTTAAGTGATGTAACTGAGTTGAACAAGAAGTTGGAAGGTCAAGCACGAAAAGCAAAAGCTCGTTTAGAAAATCTACAAGTAAGGTTTGTTCTTACATTTACCTGATTTTATAGGTAACCAGTGAAATATAATTAATTGTTATATTCTGTTTAGAGGAAGCATGAATTTTCAAAGGTACGGAAATCTAATGATTTGTGTCAAGTGATGAAAGAAGGCAAACCTGTGAAACAGGAGAAAGTGATGGCAACATCAAGAACTGCTGTGGTAAGAATTAAGCAGAAGTCTTGAGTCTTTTCATTTGGAAGACATTAGGCAGTGTAACGTTCTCTGTGCATCTGCTAGAAATTGCAAAATGTAGCTTCTAATTTTATTTTATGAGTTACACTAAGAAGAGAAACAGATTATATTGGGGGAAAACCCACACTTAACAAAGAATTAAGTTTGTTGCTGAAAATATGTCTTGGATTTCATATTGCTTATGTATATGCATATGTGTATATTTTTATTTATATGGCAAGTTTTCCTCCTCATACCATCATCTTTCATCTGCCAGTTAGAATTATAACCTGCATCCATTGTCACGGGTTTCTTTTGCTGTGTCAGAGCAAATCTTAGACTCATTCTGGTTACTACTACAGAACAGCACTATGCTCATGAATAACACCAGGTTAAAAGTAGTCTTTCAGATGTATCCAATAAAGAACCTTAATCTTCTAAACCAAAAGTGGTATACTGCTATTATTTTTTTGAGAAATAATCTTTACTGAAAGACTGAGATTAAATGCAGTGTTCATTCACGGTTCCAAAACAATCACTTTTTTTCCTTAAAAAACCTTCTTACATCACTTAATGAAATTCTTTCTGTCTCCATCTAGTTCCATTTATGGTATTACTCTGCCAACATCTCCCAGCTGGTTATGCTGTTTTTTTTCCAGCTAGAGGTAAACTGTGAAATGAGAGGTATTCACACCATCCTATCTAATTGATCTACAATGAATGCCTTAAGACTGTGGTGTCTACATATAGCCAACAAATTCTCTTTATTTAGGTTTTAGCATACTTTGGTTGCACATGAAATACAAATAGTATCTGTAGTTACAGTTCTGAGTGAAGAGGAAAAGAGTTATTTGAAGGTGGATAGAAGAAAAGTTTTGAGGTCATTAGGGAATTGTTCATGCAGCCTATCTTCAGGTATCTCTGGATTTCTTTTGTAGAGTATTTCATTGCAGTGTAGTAGAGCCAAGATTAGAGTTCCATTAAGTCTTTGTTCTTTTTTTAAACAATACTAGTTACCCAGTTAAATTTATCAACAGTGGATTGCATGAAATGAAACAAAGTAGGTCTAGTGTATTGAAATAAGAATTTCCCCATGTGAAGGACTTTAAAGACTTGTTTTCTCCTGTATTCCATTTGTCCAGAATTACAAAGTGTGGTGATTCTCTATTAATATTTTTTCCCAAGCTGTTTTACTACCATTTGACCAAGTACAAAATAAATTATGGGTATACATTTTTCACACCCAGAAATCATCACAATAGGTTTTTGTTTTGCACTGGGGAGTGAGGTGTGAGAGAAAGAAACACTGCAAGGTTCCTTCTGGGTCTTTGTAAGAAAGACTGACAACAAATGCCTTAATTAAATGGCTATTAAAATAAGACAGAGTAAGAGGAGGAATATAGAGAGTGAGTAAATCTTGTGTCCCATTAGATGCTGGGAACATTGTGTTCGTACAGCATCAAATGGAGCCCTGGTGGACTTTTCCCAGAGCATGCTGACATGCTGAGCAGAGACTGTCCGTTGAAAGATGCCCCTCCTTTTTGGCCACTCAGCATATATATCATTTTCTTGGAAGAAAACAACACTGTTCATGAAGGACGTTCATGGGAGAAGAACTTGTTGCCCTTTTAGACAAGGCCAAGGCCAGAGAGGATCAGCAGTACCAAGAGGGAGCTGCCTGAGTTTATCCTGCAGTCAGGCACAGGTTTAAGAGTGCAGTTGGTTGGTCTGTGCAGCATAGCACAGACTGCACCTGCTCAAATTAACTGTGGTGTGGATCTCTGAATCCTTGATGTACAGGAGTCTCCCAGTCAGGACTGCCACCTTCCAACCTTTGATCTGCATACAGTTTACCTTTCCCAGAGATACTGTAAATTACAGTTACATTCATACTATACAGCGTCTCAGGCCCTAGGTACAAGGCCCAGCAGAGCACACATTCAAGTTCAAGATCACTGTCTGCTTGAATACATTTTCCACAAGCTCACACTGCAGTAACTCACCTCTCAGATTATATCAGGCATAAAATTATCATCCTTTCTATTATGCATAATATTTCATAGCTAATGTACTGTCATGTATTTCAGTCTGTTACTGTTTTAGCTTAGAAAAAGCATTAAATTGAAAGCTGAAATATCTGATGATGTGAATATATTACAGCTGCCATTGAATTCACAAGTCTATGAGCTCTTAACTTATCTTATGGATTGGATCTCTGACCAGCATCTTAGCAAAATAAAAACTCAAGAAGCAAGAGAGGGCAGTCATAAACCTAGGGTTACCCAGAGCTCAAAGAACCCCTGTACTCAGGAAAAGTGTATGAAGGTAAAGGGATTTGGGTTGTTTGCTTGTGTTCATGTTTTCAGATTTTGCTGTGCTTTAAATGATTCTGAGAGTATAACAGGTCAGCATGTAATTAAAAGAAAATAATTGTTAGTAAGTCAATATTCATTCCAGCAGTGAGTTATAATAGATAATTTGTCATTTGTAAAGCATACAGATAATTTTTAATAAAAAATGTGGTGTCCTGTCTCAACCTAAGAGCTTCAACATTTTATTTCAAGTGACTTCTATGAGGTGATGGCTTCTCTTGTGTATTATGTGTGATACATTGTTTTAAGGACATCAAGGGTCAAATTTGCAATATTTTTATGCCTATTTAGATACTAAAATTTCAATTCATCACCAACAAAAGGTGATGCTATGCTGAATTTTAGCACCTCTATTGTTTTTCCTTATGATAGCAAGATTTAGAAATTGGTGACATGTTCAGAAAATTCACTTTGTTGTATTTATTCATTATGTAAAGGATCTGTAGGCACTGTGATTGGATTTACTCAGACTGAGCTCACATGTATCTCCACTCCCACATGTAAGCCTATGTAAAATTAAAAACCCGTATATGCATGTAATTCTGTTAGCTGTACTGGATCTGCCCAGAGAATATTTGCATACGTAATCTGATAAACTACAAGTTAGGAGATTTGTTTGTTTGTTTTTCACTTACCCTTAGCTTAGAATAGTTCATATACTGCATGTAATTCTATTTTTGTATATTTTTCAGCTTTTGCCTATAGCTACTGAGCAACTCCAGTGGATGCCATACGTGAATCCTAAACTGCACGTGCCTATGATTAAATTTATTTACTGGTCTATAAGACAGTTAGACACCGATATACAGGTAAAACAAGTGGTCCTCATGCAGTATGTTTTTTAAAAAAAAATCACGGAAGATATGAATGGATTTTGCATATTAAATACATATGAAAAATGGATGTTTTCAGGTAGCATATAGAAAAGAAACTGCTGTCTTTGTAAAACGTAAATTCATAGTGCTGACCACAGATAGGTAGCAATGAAAAACAAATTCTTTTTCAAGTTAAATTTAAATTTTGCACTGTGTATTTAAATGTAGTTTCCCTACATATGTGATCTCATCTAAAACTATATTTTTGCCTATGTATTAACAAAACTTGCACTAGAGAAGGCAGTTATTTTATTGTGTATTTTATGAATGAGTTTTGTTGAAAGTGATGGAAGTGAGTAGCAAAGCAGTGAAGAAGTTTTGATTTTTCTGTCCTCTGCTTGGTGTCTAACCACAAGACATTCCTTGCTCTTTTTGACCAGAGTGCCATAAGAAAATATTTAGCAATGTAATAAAGAAAAAGACAGTCACACTGGAAAAGCCCAGCATAATGCTGTCAATGTTCATTTGCTAAATCAAATGCTAAAACCTTTGTAAATATCCCGAGTTTAAATTCAATACAATAGTAAGATGTTTGGTTGAGTTCTAATAAGTAACTATATTTTAAACAAGAATATTGTGAAGTTTGATTCTGTAGAAATATTTCTACAGAGTTTATGATGAAAATGTAGTAGATGTTACTTCTGCAGTGTTCTTAACCTTCAAATTTATAACTTAATTCTGTAAATGCTTTTAAAGGATATGACTTCAGGCAAGCTTACAAAATTGAGTTAACTGAAGCAGCTTTTTCTGGAACCAGAGGCAACTTAAATAACATCAGAGTATCGAGGACCTTCACTAATTAATCTCTTGCTGAAGTGTGTATTGACAAGGCACCATGTTAATATTGTTCAACAGCTTTTGAAACAAAGCAGTATCTCCTATACTGATTATATTCCTATACATGGTCAAAGCATTTGCAATTTAATATTTAATTGCATGGAGAACATATGTATGTCAAGTAAAAATGTTTGTACTAACTATATGCACTGTTTGAAGCAGCACACAACAATGAGATCAACCATGAGGAGACTTGGCGAAGATATTTTCAAAGGCGTAGTGAGTAAGGGAAACCCACACAGTTCTTCTGAACAGTCTACAGAAAGTAAATCAAAATCAGCAGCTTTCTTTAAGAGTTTCTGTATGCCTCTGAGGTTTCTGTCAACTTTGATTGTGCTTAAAACAGTGAAACAAGGTAAGTCGAGATTTTTTTTTTACATTAATTTATCTATTTCAGTCATGCCTGGACAGAAAGCATTTTAATGATACTGTAGAGTCTATTATGCTTTATTAGTGAAAAGTGATTTTACTTGGATATTGTGAAGCAAAATATACAAGAATGAATCTTGCTATTATTCATTTTATGTTAGAATTTATGTGTTTTTTTTAATGTCATGACTTGTCAGACAAGTCAGCATTTCTGCAGAGTGAGGAGAAGATAAAGGTTTCAAAGTAGACACTGCGAGATTACACAAATCAGATTGTGTCTGGACAGTGTGAGAAAAGATGTGGAAAACACAACTCAAAGAATAAGATAATTCCTCTCTCAGCTGATTTGTTAACTGCTACATTCAGTTATGAAGTCTTATCTTTCTTCAGGACAAACAAGGAACAAGGTGTTGCAGATCCTTTTTTATGGAAGTCAGGTAGAAATGTAATTCTCTACTATTAAGAGCAGGTGTAAGATGTGATTGCTGCTTACCTGCAGCAACTTAGCAGTACTGTGTGTCTGCATAACTGGGATTTTCTGCAAGAATAAATTTTACAAGGATAGCATAAGAACGAACATCTCTATAACTCTTTTCTAGCCCTTTGTGGTACTAACCACTTATTTCTCCCTTTTCAAAGACATTCTAAAAAGCATGGATCATTTTGATAGCAAGTAATTTTTTAGTGGGGTTACAACTGAGCAATCTAACCTAACCTCAGAGATGGTTCTGCTTTCAACAGGAAGGTTGGACTAGATGCCAACCTAAATTATTCCATATTTCTATTTTTGCTACCATTTTTCCTCTGAATGGTTTGTATTTTAAAATATCTTTACCAGTAACATGTTTCTTTTGTCAATCACATGAAGAGATTGATACAGGTTACAGAAATGTTAATTTTCAAGGTACTCCTGAGATACCATGCAAAAATGTCAAAATCAGATGCCTGCTTTGGAATCTGATTTTTTAAGTCTCTTCCATGAAATATGTTTAATTTTGGGGCATTTCATAGACAGCAAAAATCCATGTCACAAAATTGCTACTATCTTGGGCACCTGGATTAACACAAAACAGGAATGCCAAATATTTTAAATGCATAAATAATGAATAAAGTTTTTATTCATGGAAGTTGTGCTTCTGGATTTGATGTTTAAGCATATTAGTATGTTTTTATGCTTAATGACTTGTGTAGTATTTGCATTATGAGTATGTATAGTAAACATGGGAATAAAATATGGTGGGACCATCCTGACATCATTCATGAATTAACACAGTGTTCCAGCTGTTGAGGGAACTATTTCAGTCAACATATTCTGGTGAAGTATGATAATTAGTCTCAAATTGAGACTCACATTCTAGGAATGTTTGATAAAAACAATGCAAGAAGAATTGAAATAAAAAACTAGTCATTGCAGAGACTGATTTACCCGAAGCAGATGAACACTCCTGATTAGAATGAATTCGTTTAGCTTTTCATGGTTGCTTTGTACTGCTGGTTGCTGTAGCACAGAAAATATGATCTGTTGTTAAACATATGTCAGATATCACCGTGTATGAATTTTGATCACTCTGAACACATGGCACTAATGCTGTGGTGATAAAATAGCAGATTTGGTTCTAACATATGTCCTCATTCCTTCAAAATGTCAGTATCCAGCAGATGGCACCCTAGTTAAACTTATGCAGTAGGATGAATGTTTCCTTCTACTTAATTTTCTATGCTCCAGAGGATCAATACAATTCCAAGATACTGAGGAAGATTTGACAGCAGAAAGTTAAGAAAATAGATTGGTTCACTTAATCTACATCCTTTGTATAATTTCTCAGAATGGATGAGAATATAAAATGTTTATACTGAAACTACAGCTTTTTATAGAAGGAATGGGACTAGTTGCTCTCATGAAAATAATTGCTCTCACTCAGAAAAATCAGCCACTGACTCCCTTAATAGAGATTTCCCAGATGTTGAAACCAGTGTTTTCTCAAATTGTGTGAGTTTGTATTTTCTTTCCTCTTTTACAAAATATTTGCAGGACTTTACATTTGTAAGTATATTTTTCTTAAACATATGAATTGTAGATAATTTTTTTCTCTACAAACAATGGATTGTTAAGGAATAAAAATAGGCAGAGGGTGTCTTTAAATAAAAAGTAAATTTAATATTTTCAGCTATTTAACTTTTAAGTGTATATCTGCCATGGTAGCTGTCAGATAGTTGTTTACATGGCTTAATGAAACAATGATTATAGAAGTTTTATTGCCTGTATTCTGATATTTTCAGTGGATTACCTGGCTCAGGCATTTGAGTCCCTTCGCGTAGACTTGAAGACAGATGAGGGGAAGGCCTTATTTTTGGAGTACCAATGTGTGCCTGTCATATTAAGTCACCTAAAAGTATCCAGTACAAGTCTGCTTTCCAGTGCTCTTGATGGATTACTTCAGATGACCATGGAATCTGGTAAATTTGGGTAATTAAAAAAAAAAAATCTTTATGAAAACAGGTGAGGAAAGCATAAAAACAATGGAAAAGCAGTATAAAAATACAGTGCAAAAGCTGTATAAATAGTCTAATGTACTATTAGCAATTCTTTGTATCATGTACATTCAGTAAAGACATAAAATGTATTTCTGAATTGTCTGTCTTTTCCTGAGTCATCTTGTATTTTCTTCTCCCTCTCAGTCACTGTCTTGTATTTCATCCTGGTTACTTTCTTATTTCTTGCTGTGAAATCATGTAGCTCTTTTTTCTTTGGCTTTTCAGTTTATTCCACTGTATTACCTTGCTGATATTTTTCTTTGAAGTCAGGCTGTGCCAGGGAACCCAAATCATGAAAACCTGCCAGAAGGTGGAGATAAAAAATAGGTTCTAGTTTCATTTCCTAGTTTGAATGACCAGTTCATCCCCAATAATTTTTCAGTTTCTGGGCTTGGAAATGGTATTTCTAGATGAGATGGTTATGTTTTGCTGAATTTTACTGTGCCAAGATGATAATGTTTTGCTGAATTTTATTGTGCTTTGGCCCTAGAAAAGCATTAGTAATCTTATTTGCCACAGCATTTCTCCAGGTGATACAGGTAAGGATCAATTGATAACCACCTGGATGAGCATGAAGGTAGTGACACATTCCAATGCCATGTTGAATAAACCTTGTGAGTGTTTTTTTTTTTTTTTTTTTTAAGATAAAATCATTCACTGCCTTTAAGAATAGAAATGTGTATTGTTTTGGAAGTATTTTGTTATTATGCATTGTACTAGTGAAATAGAAAGCATATTTGACTTGGGATGGTATGGTATGGCATTGAGTAAAAAGCAATTTTGTAACAACCTAAGTTCAAAAATATTTAACTAAAGTTCTCTTCTTCCTTGCAGTCTTTTTCTGACCAGGTAATGAATGCAGTCTTACACTATTTTTCCTAATAGACATAACTATGATTGGGAAAGAATTAATTGAATGCACAAAGGTAACAATCTAAGCAAGATGGACAGTGTTTGGTATTTCTTTGGGTAATGACTGTGACAGTAAATCGTCTGTTACCTAGCAGTAGTCATGCTGATACACTAGGTGCCTGTAGTTTGAAGAATAATAAAGATATATTGTGAGACTCAAATTTCGCTTTCTTGCTTCTCAAAGAAGTTGTATCTATGTGAAATCAGGGAAGGAAGAGTACTGTTTAATTAAATTGACATTTGATTGAAAATTATTTCTTGGAAACTGGATATAGAGCCTTATGTAGAGCCTATTTGGTAGAATAAATTGCCAATATACAATCAGGCATGGTCTGCCCTTTTCCAATTCATAGTGTTTTGCAAAAAAATTTTTAACAATGAGAAATAGCATTGTTGATGGGAAATTGTGTTTTCATTCCTTTGTAAGTTTCCAGTTAAAAAGTCATTAAAAGACAAACTTTGAAAGGCAGCAGTGACTATTCAGAAGAGAACTCATTGTGTTAAAGTAAAACAGGAATTCATGCTCAGTTTTAAATCTGTATTCATGTGCAGCTCTAAAGACAGAGGTAGTGGCTGTATACTAAAATATGGAGTCATATTACCCAAAATGACAGCATCCAGTCAGCAGGAGGTAAAGTCCAGACTTCTGGTTTTTTATGCAATATATACCATCCTAGGCATTCTCTCAATTTGTTGCAGTAATTTTCTGGCTCTATAGGAGTGTTACAATACTCTTGCTCAAAAATAATACCTTTAGAGATTAAGCTCTTAGAAATTAAATCGGAAAAAAGGCCAGTGGAAATTATTCCAGCATATAATTTTCTATAACTTTATTTTTAAAGTTTTTTTTTTTTTTAATGAGGTGTTTTTACAGATTCAAATCTCTGTTGTCCAGGCTGAAAAATGTGAATCAGATATGAAATAACTACTGTGTTGCAGTACTACTCCCTGTAACTGCATGTACCTTTTTTTTATAATAAGCAATGAACGCTAATGTTTCTGTGCAGTCCAGGCTTAGATGAGGTCCTCAGGTAGGTTTTCTTCCCTGTAAGAAATTATTTTTCTCCTGTTCCACAAAAGGAAAATAGGTTTCCCTCTTATATTGAGGATAATTACTTAAGCTGCATATGAAGAATCATAGCATGTGCTGAGTTGGAAGGGTCCCATTGGGATCATCAAGTCCAATACCTGGCCTTGTGCAGGACACCCCAAGAGTCATGCCCTATGCTCAGGAATGTTGTACAAATGCTTCTTGAATTCAGACAGGCTTTGTGCTGTGATCACTTCCCTGAGGAGTCTGTTCCACCACCCTTTCTATGGATATCCAACCTAACCCTCCCCTGACTCAGCTTCATGCCATTTCCTCGATCTCTGTCACTGGTCATGAGAGTGAAGAGATCAGCGTCTGCCCCTTCTCTCTATGAGGATATTGATGACTGCTATGAGGTCTCCCCTCAGTCTCCTCTTCTCCAGGCTGAACAGACCAAGTGACCCCAGCAGCTCCTCAAAAGGCTTCCTCTTTAGATCCTTCACCATCCTTGTGGCCTTGCTTTGGACACTCTCTCATACCTTAATGTCTTCTCTGTATTGTGGCACCCAAAACCTGAGCAGAGCAGGACAATCCCCTCCCTTGCCTGGCTGACCATGCTGTGCCTGATGCCCCCCAGGACAGGGTTGGCTCTCCTGGCTGCCAGGGCACCGCTGACTCAGGTTCAATTTTCTGCTGACCAGGACCCCCTGGTCCCTTTCCTCAGTGCTGCTCTCCAGCCTCTCATTCCCCAGTCTGTCTGTACATCCAGGGTTGCCCCATCTTAAGGGCAGAATCTGGCATTTCACAGTGTTAAACTTCATATGGTTGGCGATTGCCCAACTCTCTAACTCATTGAGGTCTCTCTGTCTTACTAGTCTAAGATACTTCTCTTGATGGAAACTAGAATGAGAGTCTGCAGTACTGCTTAAGCAGATTTGGGATTGGTTTGCATGTTCTTACATTTTGGATCAGTATCATTGATTTGGCTTCATAGTATGTCTGGTACAGTAGATTCAGAATTCAGGTTTCCCTTGCGAGTTCTCACAACACTGATGGTGCTTCACTTACTGAAAATATGTCAAATGCAACAGCTGAGGCATTAGTATAATCTTTTCTCCGTACAAGAACTTAATGGCAAATTAAAATTAATAGTCTCACTGCTCTGGATCTTACTGGCAGACAGCCTGTCATGCAGTCCATCTCTCTTCAGGAGTTTAGCATCAACAATCTCTGAGAGTCTTGACACCAACATTTCAATGGGAAATGGTAGAGGACTGAAAGGTGACATACCTCAGTACTTTTTTTTTCTTTCTACATCTCCTCTGTACAAGGGTAGATAGCACCAGTGTACTGCTCCAGCTGGGCCATTTGTGGAATTCTGTGAAGAAAAGTTTAAGACTTTTGGTACCCTAGGAAGCTAATTCCTATGTGTTTCTTGAAACTGAGTTGCATCAAGTTTAGCTGCATTGTTATTTTCCTGACATGTATGATTTTCCATGCCATTGTATAATTCTAAAAAAATAATCCCAGTATTTTGTCCCAGTATAGTGGGATGGTCCTGGCTGAACACCAGGTGCCCACCAAACCACTCTGACACTCTCCTCCTCAACAGAACAGGGCAAAGAAAATAAGATTAAAGAAATAAATTTTGGGTCAAGATAAAGGCAGTCTATTAAAGCAGAAGCAAAGTCTACACATGGAACAAAAGGGAACCAAAAGATCCCATCAGTAGGTAGTGTCTGGCCACTTCCTGGGAAATGGGGCTTCAGCATGCATAGAGTTTGCTCCAGAAGACGTGTCGTAAATAAGGAATGTGCCCTTCCCCTCTCATGCTGCCTTCCCTGTCCTCTCTTCTCTTGGCTTGTATTGCTGAGCAAATATCATATGGCATGGGAGTCAGTTTGGCTCAGCTGTTCTGCCTGTGTCTTCTCCCAGGATCTTGCCCAACCCCAGCCTGCTGGTGAGGGGGAATTTTACAGAGACTGTGTTGACACTGTGCTGGCACTGCTTAGCAGTAGCCAAGGACTGGTGTGTTACCGGCACCTATCTAGCTACCAATACAAAGCACAGCACTTTGAGGGCTGCTGTGAAGAAAATGAGCTCTGTCTCAACCAGACCCAGTACATCCAATCATTAACATTTTTGGAATTGTAACAATGTTTGTGATATCCAGAATATGTATATGTGTGTGGTATAAATCTTGTTTGCCAGTCTTGTTTGCCTCACCTCTTTTAGAGAAATCTTAAGGCCTAAGGAGAAGGTAGAGTCATGGTGCTCTTTTCCTTGAATCTGAGGCTTCAGATGACTGCCATAACATTCAACTTGATCCTTCTTTTGGTCTTTTAATCTAATGAGTGATCTATAAAGGCATCTTCCTTGCTTTTCATTAAGGAAAAGGGTAAGACATCTATTCCTGCTAATTTAATAGGGAAGAAAGATTTCAGTACCACAGCTTTTGTAGGTTTCCTTACTTCAGTTAAGGAAAGCAGGCTACCAGGCCATGGTGTTCAGTTTTTAGTCCCATCTCTAAGCTATGGTCCTTGTGAAGACAGATCTAAAACCAAAATCTTCTCTGACAGAATTGTCATAGCAAGTATTTTTAGTATCTTGTTA
Source organism: Vidua chalybeata (assembly GCF_026979565.1). Lineage (NCBI taxonomy): Eukaryota > Metazoa > Chordata > Aves > Passeriformes > Viduidae > Vidua > Vidua chalybeata. The sequence continues at coordinate 27,005,343 of NC_071531.1, read as the reverse complement.
AATGCTGAATGGCTTGTGATAGATTTCTACAAATGCATAGTGCTCTGCCTGCCTTTGAAATTTTGAGAGCAAAACATATTAAGTGCTACATGCCAATGTTTCAGTTTAGTCAAATGGCACATAATGTATTTATTGCTTAACAAAGCTCTTACCATTTCCCATTAAAATTACTATTAAAATTCATGTTTGATAATTAAAGTAATTGTTGCTTCTAATCATCCGGATTGTTACAGTATGAAACAGTGGCTTCCAGGGCATCTTCATGCCCCAAAGCTCCTTCCCTAAGACTACAAATTTCTTTTCTCATCAGATCTTGTTTCTAGGACAGTAGTTGCAGCACACTGTTCAAGAGAATTCCTGAATACCAGAATTGAAACATTTTCTGGAAACAATCAAGTAATGAGTAGCATGATCTCATCAAGAAAATTTGTTCTGTGGATGTTGAAGAACATCACGTCATTGGTATTAAATCACCTTGTAGCTGAATACTTGTCATATGCAATCTTGTTCAATAATGTTCTTCCTGTCTTCTCACACAGCTTACTGTGTTTTTTTTTTAACTTGTAAATCAGTTAAAAGATTTCAAATGATGTAGTAAGTTTATATTCACCTATCAAAAATACCATTGTTAACTGCAGTCTGGTTCATGCCTGATTTGAAATCTGTTGGCAGAGAGCTCCCTGCCTCAGTTTCACATTTTGCACTTTTATACAAAGACTTCATATGTCTTAAATTCATTCTGCAGTGATATCTGACTGCTGTCAGGTGGATTAGTAGGTTCCCCTTTCTCAACCTTAAGTTCATTCAGTGAAATCAAAACTTACCTGCTCACTGGACATTACAAAATACTGGCATTTGCTTTAAATAAAACTTAAATATACTTTGTCTTCTAGCTTATTTCTGTTTTGCAGGGGGTATATTTTATATTTGTGTGTACTTATTCACAAATCAAAGTGAGAGCACCTTAAAAAAATCTCAAAATGATGCTCCCAAGTTTACTGTAAGTTATGGCACATTCTGGTAGGGCTTAAGTGTGATTTCTTAACCATATTGACATAACTGAAGAATTTTAATAACTGCAAAAGCAAGCTGTATTTATTTACATATTCATTGAACCTTACTTTTAATTCAAATTTTTTTTGGAAGAAAATACTATTGTCATGGATAACCAAGTCTGTGTCCAGATATAGTCTTGTAGGGAAGTTAATGAAGCCAGTGAAGATTAAAGGATTTTCTCTCTAGTAAGAAGCTGTGCTTAGTTACATGTAAACTGAAGTCTTCTTATGTTGACTATCTGTAGGACATGTCTCTTTTCCTTTTTGCTGGAATGCTTTCATAACTGATCTTAGGAACGTGCACTGTTCTGTGGGTACTTCTAAAATGTTGTGTCAGTGGTCAGAATTTGCCAAGAAAGGTCAAACATGCCCCTTTATGTTTCCTCTTGAGTCTTAGCATTTTGAGACTTTACAGACTACAAGCAGTGAAGGCATGGAGTAAAAAATTCCCATATGCTTAAACAGATTAAAATTCAACATTTTCCAGCATATTATCTTTACTAGTAACTTTGCAGGATTGCATCTTTTCAAGTTTCTTCTGCAGTACTGAAAGGATAAAAATGTCACGTTTGTGAATATTGTATTAAGGTAGGATTCCCCTCACCTGTATGAAAAGCAGATGTGAAATTGTCCTGAGGACTAGTGTTTTGAAACTATAGTGATAGAAATGATTTACAGCTTACGTGGCGTGAACATTGAAATGCAAACCATTTAAAAGGAAATCCTTCCTCTATTATCCTAATTTATCTTTGTAATTTTTATTCATTATTCTAATAACAGTGGATAATTGTGTTAGATTAATAGACGTTTTAGTTTAATATTTTAACCACAGATAAGGATCTCTAACTCTATTAAATGCAGACTAGATAATGCTAGGACCCACCTATATGTGCTGAAAGCAAGCAAGTACACCAAAACTTTGCACACATTTTTGTTAATTAAATTAAAATTTAGTTTGAATACTTTGATTTTGATGAAATTCATTTAGTATGAAGTACCCCTCTCTAATAACAAATAACGTCTGTGTCATTATTTTCTCCCTCTTTTAGTAACAGTCATGTAATGCTTAGCCATTCTGAATTTTGGACCCCAGTCTCTTCTACTCCAAAGGAATAAATAGAAGGAACTATTAAATATAAAGTCATGTAGAGCCAAGTAGCCATTTCGGAAGTAAAGTTTCACTGTTCATTTTGGGTAATAGTGTGGTTCTTAAGCAGTGTATCATTTTGAAGGTAGATGTGAGTGCTAACTTTTAAAACTTATTTTATATTAAAAAGAGTTGTTCATATCAGTATTTGGATACACACATCCCCTTTCCAGTCAATTTAAGTTATGAAATCTTTAGAACGTTGAAATTTATTCAAGCAAGATCTTGTTTGCTCTTATTTACTTAACTTGCATATTTTAATAAAAAGTTAAAACTACAGCTTTGTAGTTTTCCATAAAATTATTTACATAGGAAAAATATTTTTATACATATCTTGTTTTGTATTTGACTATCAGAACTACTGTACTTTTTAGCCAGCTTTTTTTTTTTTTTTTGAGCAATGTCATAATTTATATAATTCCATAAAGAAAAGCTTTCCTTGGAAGTGGAAAATAAAAATTGTGTAGTTTTAGTAACATCTGTGCATTGACAGAGCTCAGACTTTATATACCTGGTCACTTGCACTCTAATGTTACAGAACTACAGGTGATACCAAGTGATGTTTTTTTATGTTAAGGTTTTCTTAGAGTTTGTTTTTGGAACAAAGCTCCTTCAGGTATATACTGAGAGAGTTGTGATTCCTTCTGTGATTCTGGTATTTCATTGAGCCTTTTCTGGTTTCTTGAACGAAGTAACCCATAGTAGTGTACAACTACAATTGAAAATGCTACTTAGATTATTTGTAAAATGTTTTTTCTCTCTGTCAGGCCTCATCAGAACCAGTCTTTAATGGTAAGACTGTGTTGATTGCTCATATACAAACTGAACTCAATCAGCACAGCATCCTCTGGTGATCAAATCCATCCTTTGATCCACTGATAATCTGTGATTTTCCAGGAGAAATGTATGTTGATTTTTAGTATAATAACGTTATGCTTCTGTAATTCTAGCAAGTAAGAGAATTCTGATACCCATGTATTTTATACCTGCTGCATTGTAAGTAGGCAGTTCCAGCATGGAATTTCATTAGACTATTCCTACCTTTATGCCATAGTCAGTAATTAGTTCACCAGATAAGCACAATTGCAAAAGTCACTGTTTAAAACTGAAGTTCATTTTTAGTGAATTCCTTACACAACACACCTTCCAGCCATTCTACTAACGTCCATTTTCTGCAATATAAATATCACATGTTTTTTTCTCAAATGGTATTGATGTATAGTTATAACTGCTGTAGCATTTCTTTACCAAACAAAAATACCTGACTATTCTGCCTCAACAACTGTAGTTCCTATACACATACTTACAGATAAGCCTATAGTACATTTTATTTTCTTTTTTATTTCTCAGCTTTAGCTCCTGAAAATAACTTTAGATTTTTACTGAAGGGCACATAGGGCAAATTTTTCCATTTCTTGGTCCAAATCCAATAAATATATTGCATTGACTGTTCTCTCTTCACAAAGTGCTGCTTCCTGACTTGTTTTTTGCCAGTTTGGGGCTTTTTTACTTGTTTTTTTACCCACTAAACAGTGCACTCTTCCACACATTGAGCAGCATTCAGAAGAATGCTGTGAGAAACAGTGTCAAAGGTTTTACTCAAGTCCAGTTAGACAATATCCAGTCTTTTCCTCATCCACCAAGCAGGTTACTTGGCTGTAGATGGAGATGAGGTTGGTCAAGCAGGACCTGCCTTTCATAAATCCATGTTTGTGCTGGTTGGGCCTGATCCCTGCACATGCCATGTGGGGACACAGAATGACCTGCTCCATGACCTTCCCTGGCACCAAAGTTGGGCTGACAGGCCTCTAGTTCCCTGAATGGTCCTTGTGGCCCTTCCTGTAGATCACTGTCACATTTACCAGCCTCCAGGTACCCGGGCCTTTCCCCATTAACCAGAACTGCTGGTAAATGATGGAGTGTGGCTTGGTGAGCATTTCCCACTGGCTTCCTCAATACCCTTTGGTAGATCCCATCTGGTCCCATAGGCTTGTCTGTGTGTCTAAGTGGTGTATCAGGTCACTGACCATTTTCCCTTGGACTGTGGGAGCTTTCTTTTGCTCCCTATCTGCTTCCAGCTCAGGAGGCTGAGTACTTGGAAAACAACTGGTCTCGTTATTAAAGACTGAGGCAGTGAAGGCATTAGGTAGTCTTTTCTTCATCCTTTGTCCTATGTGTCCACCTCACAGCCAGTAAAGGGTAGTGATACTCTTGGTGGGGACAGTGCTGCATCATTCACTTACATTGCTGAAGCACGTTCTCCTTTCTCCCAGCAGATCCTATCTCAATTAGAAAATGAGGCAAATCTGTAATTGTTAATTTGTTAAAACATGAACTTAGAGTTGTCATTTTATTTCCTGATGTGACATAGCTTTAGGTATGAAACAGAATTTTCTGGGTAACTATAGCTGGTGAGATTTTATGCTGTGTGACTGATTACTTTGAGGGTAAATTTCATATGAATCCTGTCAACAATGATAAATTGCTTATTGTTTGTTGCAGTCTACCAGTCAAGCTAAGTTAATGCAACTACAGCACGCTCCAATGTTTTAAGGATACCACTGGAGGCTTTTGCAGATTATTTTAAATTGTGACAAAGTCCTGCCAGGATAAATTCTGATTATATTTTTCTAAAATGGTTAAATAGAAGTCAAAATCTATTCAGCCAAAAAGCCACCAAAATATTTAAAAATGTGAAGCTTATTATTTTTAGTTAATCAGCTAGAAATGCATTTAAATTATGTCTTTGTTTTTTTCATTTTCTGATTACTTAGAATATAATCTTCAAAAGCTTATCTGAATTGAATATATAAACAGTGTATAGAAAGTCCATTTAAAAATGTGTTTTTTCCTTTGGGTTTCACGTGATTAACTCTGCAAACATTTAGACATTATTACCACATTAGCTTTTCTGTTTTATAGGAAAAATCTTCTTTCTTAAAAGTAACATTGTCTTTTATGTTAATTTGTAAACTTCAAAGTCAGAATATTCTTACAGCATATATGTGTGTGTGTGTGTGTGTATTGGTTTTTTAGTGTAATATGTTTAAGGAACCAGTTAGAGCAGGACAGCAAAGAAATATTCAGGTCAGCTAAATATGGTATTTGTTTACCCTGCAGAAAAGGAATTAAAAGCATTTTATGGTTATTTAAGGGTATTTATAGGAATAAATTGTAGGATTGCCCTGTTCATCCAACAGTCTTAGTTACCTTCAGATCTCTCATGAAGCAAAGGTCAGATGAGTCAGCAGTCATGCTAAATGAGTTTTTTAAAGCCATTTGTTGTCTTAACAGGCAATAGAAAGAAGAAAAGCCTTTCTTCTCAGTTTGCTTCTTGAATGTGAGTGTTCTCACACATTTATTTATTCTTTTCTTCCCTTTCTAAGAATCTTTGGTAAGTAAGAGATACTGTTTCAAGTTTTTGTTGTTAAAGCACATTTCATCAGTGGTGCAGTGCAGGTTGATAGGACCGACCATTTCTGTTTCTTGGGAACAGGCACTCATTTGTGGGAACTCTAGCAAATTCTAGAATAATTTCTATAAATTTGTATCTCGATAGAATTACTATAAAGTTACAGACTACATAATTTGTAGTACTAAATTTTCATTGCTTTAGAGAAGGTTGTGTCTTCCTGCTATCGTACAGGAATTTTACTTCAAACACTCTTCAGTGATAGAAATATTTGGTCAGGAAGTACTCTTTAGATGGTGATTGTGTTCATTGGGCTTTGCTTATTTGCTGTTTCTGTTCATAGTTTTGTCACCACTTCTCGTGGATTTTAACAAGCTAGGCTCTCTAGGGCATTACAGCATCATACCAGAAGTGAAATTTTAGTTAATTATTTTTACAGGTTTAAGACTCTGCTGTATGTACTTAATAATCCCAGAATTCTGCGACAGAGAGCAGTGGCTCAATAAAGAGCACCGAGTCTTGAGTGTATGTCAGTCACGTATCACTAAATGTAGCACATGTGGTGAGCTCATCTAAGGATTTTCTGTTTGCTGTAATTGACAGATAGCCCTGAGGTTTTTTTATATGACAATTTCTGAAAAATAATACCTTCTGCAGAGAAAGTACAGAAATACTGAAAAAAATATTAAAAGTGGTATGCTTTGAAGACCATAAGCTAAAATAAAATGAGAAAAAGTATATTTACTTATCTTTTTTTCACTGATTACTGCTTTCTTTTCTACTTTACTTTCATTCTAGTTTTATATTTATTACTGTTACAATTTAGAGACATCAAATTGTAACTGGAAGTAGTACAAAAATAGAACAATGTGCATAAAACCACAGGTGTATTGAACATGGTAGAAAGAATGCAAGAAACACGGAAATAGATGTACACAGAAAAGCAGATTAATTTCTAGTGATTTATTGCCTTGATAATGCATATCTCTTTGAATAATTGTTGTTTTGCATTGCTTTGGGTAAAGAACAGAGGATACTTCAGCTATGCAAACCACAAAACATCTGCCTGCCTATTCCAAACTTTATAGAATGTCAGTTGTTGTTGCTTTTTATTGCTGCAAGGTTGGCCTCTTGCTACCAAACTCTGTTATTATCCTGCATCTGTATGATTTCCATCCACACATTCCATTATGTATGTTGTGGATACCATCTGTTGAATGTAGCATTTTAAATCAAAGGTGCAAAATCACCTCAGCTGAAAAGAGGAAAGATTACATATAGAAGTAGTTTCTCCAATCTGTGATTAAGACATTTGCTGTTTCTCAGTCTCTTCATTTGAGGGTTTAAACCAGCAAAGGCCCACAAGTCTCATGAGTTCCCTTGTATTAGGGAGGTGGCACTTGGTCATTTGTTTGAATAGGAATAACTGGGTCCTTACTGAATATTCAGCATTAATGCCCATCTCAGAAAATTAGTTATCTAGGCTCTCTGGCTGACTTTAAGTGCCAAGTTGATTTCTTTTTTAAGCCCTATTTCAAACAGTTTTCCCTAGCATTTCTTTGGATTTTTCATCAGTAAGCCTTCTGAAATAAATTAAAACCTTGAATTCACTCCAAGGCTACTTGTTGCATTTAATAAATTGTATGTCCTTGAACGAGGAAAGGGAAATTTTTGACCAAAACGTACATCCAACCTTTTTGGTACTGATAAAAACCTCTTGATATCCTATGTATAAATTACAGTATTCAGGATACTAATTTTTCTTAATGTCTTGTTTGTTGGTTTATGCTGTAATTTGCATATTGCAGTTTCTTATTAAATGGAACACATTAAATATTTTAACATTATTCAGTTAAAATATTTTCCTCACATCTGTATTCTCGTAATGTGAATGCCCTGTGGTATATGGAGGTCTGTTAATTTTAAGGAAAAACAAATTGTTACTTTTTTTCTTTATGTTTTTGCCATAAGTTAATCTGTAATATGAGAACCAAGAATGAGATAACCAGGGAACAGATTTAAGTTTATTTTGAAGTTATTAGATTTTGGGAACAGGGTAGAGGGAAATGCTTTTCACTGTGACATAGAAACTAATCCACTATTTTAAGGGAGTGTTTTTTGTATTTAATTGTTGTACAGATCTTACTTTACCTTTAATTACTGTGTTTACTCTCTTGAAACTGTGTACAGGGACAGTATGCTGAAAGACTCTCAGGTCTCACACAATCTCTTATATGTACTATCCCTGCCCATGTGATCTGCAACAGCTTAAAATATTTCTTTCTGAGATTTTTTGCTCAGCTTAATGTTCCCCTCCCATGGTCTAAAGGAAAGAATAATGATAAATAAGCATTGCATAAACATTTTCAATGTAAGAATTTTTATTTGAGTTTAAAATTATTCTGTTTCCTGTTTTCCTTTGTTCTCAAGAGAATAGACACTTTTAATTCAAGGATCAGTAGTGTCAGAACTCTTAGGAACCTGCATTTTTTTTTAATTCTATTTTTACTTGAGTTTTGCCTCACATGTTCAACAGAAATTGAAATATTTGGTTGTTGTAATTGTTGTACAACATGAAGCATTTAAGGCCTTCTAAAGGTATCAATAGCAGTTATACTTTTCTCTGCACTGAACTCTGTGATACAGTTTTTAAATTACTTTCTTTTCCAGGTTCCTTACAGCCTTTCCTGGAAGCTTGTAGTAATGAATCCTTCTTCCGGACTTGCTCTGTATTGCTTCAAAGTTCTAAGCTAGATATTGCAGTTTTGGAAAAGCTCTGTGTTATACTGCAAAAGCTCTCCAGAATAAAGTAATCCTTTATTACCATTATTCTGTTACCTATTTTTAGGTCAATGAACTTGGTGGCCTTTATCTGTTTTCTTTTCCAAAAACTCATCTCTGTTTTTCTCTCTATTCCCTCCACCATATACAATGCTGGACTTTTAATTGTAGCAGTTAAATTTAAACTCTTTCCATTATAGAGGTTTTAGACAAGCCTATCAATTAGTGCATAAATCTAGTTCAATTTGCAGAGTACAAACTAGGAAAAAGCCTCACAATGTAGACTTAAAGAGGAATTATTCCTTATGTCTGCAGGTGACAAAAATGCTTAGAATTCTTAGAAGAGAATCCTAGACTTCCAGTTTTACTCAGATACTTAGTAGTAAGCTCCTTTGAACATTTAGTCTTCTCTTTGACTTGCATTCAAGCTTCATCAGTTTTCATTTCCTTCAAAAAATTTAAGATTTGGGGCCAGTTAAGCCCTTCTGGGAATGTTCAACTTTTTAAACTGTGTTCCCATTGCTTACTGATTATTGCCTTATTGTAACAAAGGTCAGCATATCAATAGTAATGTGCTGCTGAGCTTCAGTGGCACATTGCTCAGTAGAGTCGTTTCATTTATGTAAGGGGATATGTAAACTGAGTAATTTTTACATTGGACTTAAAGGTGTTGACAAAACTGAGGTTTTCATTTTTCGTAAGGAATAAAATTGAACTCTTGGAAAAAGAGTTTTCCTATAAAATAATCTATTATAAATTATAACTGGCATTTACTAGTCAAAGTAAAATTGGCTCATAAATCCTAATTTTTTTATTTGTCTCCGAAATCTTATTTCACATGAGTGAAAAGCCCTGTTACAGTCTTTCCTTGAGCTTTCATTATACTATGTGTACATATCACTTACTCAGGAAAACTGATAATTTTTGTTAATTTTTGCCAAATTTTTCTCACCATGTATTGATAAACTTATGCTTAGAAACATACATAGAAGAATTACATTAAATACTCAATGCACATTTTACTTCATTAAAAATATTTTTTCTGTAGCATCTTCAGTGTTTATATAAAACCTCTCCATTTTAAATTGACAATTATTTTATTCAAAATCTTTTGCAGAAGCAATAAGAAGCTGTTTGAATTGTTTGGTCTTCATCGAATGTTCCAAGAACTGCGTAGAACTATAGATCCAGGTCACACCTTCCTCTGTATAAACCTCAATTCAATTCTGCTGAATTTGGAATTCTTGAGGAGTAACTCTCTTGACTCCAGTCTAAGTGCAAGTCCGTAGCACAAGCTTTCAATCTAATTATTGTTCTGTATAATTTATACCAGCTGCCTATGTTACTTGAAATTTGGAGTTGTTTTTTTTTTTTTTTTAAATACTGATTTGTAGAAATACATTAAGCAGCACCTCAATAATGTGTAATTTGCTGTGTATTGTGTGGATTCTCACTTATATTTCACTCATTCATAAAAAGGAAAATGAAAAACTTTGTAATATGCTAGATGGCTTTCTTCAATATTTTCTAAAGTGAAATAATGCTGCTGTTGTGAGTGACTCATGCAATGTAAGCAATTGAATCCTTAGAGTAAGCAGATCAGAAATACCAGTCTTTCCTTACAGGTATGAATCTTAGTTACTTTTGACTCTTCAGAGAGTTTTATAAATTCTTTAATTTACTTTATGGTTGATAAGTAGCAGACAGGTATCTTAGCAGATTATCTTTTGATAAACCTGCAGTTTTAATGATTAAAACCAGATTTTAATTTAACATAACTAGATGTATTGAATAAGAAATTTTGTTGGTTTGATTTCAGAATTTTCTTAGAGTTTGTTTGATCTTTTCCTGTATTTAAGTAACATTTAGTATTTTATCCTGCTTTGTATAGTGCAACTTTGGATGGTAATATCTTTGCAAATGTAAATAAAAGTATTTCTTTAAATGTCTGGCAATAGTAATCTGTAACATAAACTTATTTTATTTTATTGCTTCTGCTGTATTTTGTTTTAATTTGCAATACAGTCTTCACAGTACCCACATTTCTTTTCCGAGTATGAATATATTTTTTGTCTGCCACAGTTCAGTGTTTAGAAGTTCTTAGAAATAGGATACTTTTAAAAATTGAAATTAGTCTTTCATTGGTAATTTGTACTGTAAGTACTGAAAATCTATATTTATAAAATTGGAAATGCAGTTAAAGGTTAAAGATCTGTTGTATTTCAGTCTTTGACTAACACTGACATCAGTATTAAACTTTAGAGAATTTTTATTTCTCATTTTTTGCATTTTTGTTTGGTTAGTTTTGGTTTGATGATTTTTGGTTTGTTAGTTGGGGCTTTTGCTTTTTTGTTTGTTTGTTTGTTTTGTTTTGTTTTGTTTTTTTGTTTTTGGGGTGGAGGTGTTTTTGTTGTTGTTGTTTTTCACCAGAAGTCTTTGAACTGGTCTTTGAATTTGAGTTCTAACTGCAAATATTTTTCTAGCAATTTGACTTAACATTTCTAACGGGCTTTTCTATGAAATGAGTCTACACCAGATTTGGCACCAAGTATGTCTAGAAGAGAGAGCAAGCACTGTGCACTCTCTTGGCAGGAGACCAACTCTAGGTAATTTTTAAAAAACACTAATCACAGCTAAAAGAATTTTCTGACAGTTACATTTTGAAATAAGTATTTCTTCATCAGTAGTTTTGGGTTTCTGTCAAATTTACCAGCAGTGCAAAAGCTTGCATATACCTTTGGCTGGAGACAAAATCCTGTTATTTAGGAAGAATATTCCCAGTCCTCATGTGCTTCTCCATCTACTACCATTTAAAAATACTACAAAAATCAACAACCGAAAAAACCTGTAGAAAGTTGCTAGCTTTCTTATCTCCACAAGAATGTTGATTATGCTCTTAGTTTTCAGCCTTTTTTGCTGTAGTTTAATCTAATCTTCCTTGGGATCCCAATTTAACACAAGGTGGTCATCTAATGATGGCAAAGGTAATACATTTAAAAGAGACACATAGAGTATGATGTAGCTTTTAATACTGGTCCCTTGTGGTTTATATACAGTATTGTTTACACTCTAGAAAGCTGAATCACAGCTAATTTCAAGTTTTTATATCTCAATGTTACGTTTCTGTTAAAATGCAAAATAAAAGGGTTTTTCAATCTGTTAAATATTAATGCATTATATTGATGACCTAAGGATTAGACTAATCATTTTTATATTATGCAAATTTTTCAAGGCCAGGTTAGATGGGGCATTGAGGCACTTGGTCTAGTGAGAGGCATCCCTGCCTTGAACATCTGCCTTTTAAGCCAGCCCACGCCAGTTGTCCACACCAGCTCTTGTCATGGCCTTGCTCAAATATCCCTATCCTGTTATCATTCCCCTGAGTGACCTTGGCAGTCTCTGTGGGGAAGGAGAATAGAGGAAGCCAGTTGCATTCCCTGCTGTCATTTGGGATTTGTTTTGGCTTTTGGAAATGACAGATTTCTGTCAAGTTGGCCACACTTTGGGCATCTCTTTGTGTTAACTTTCCCTCGCAGATGGAATCCAGAATTTTCTGGGGATTTTTCTGCTTTTGTGGCATTTAGATACTATGAGTATCTAAATTTCTTCTACTTTACCTTTCTTCCAGAAAACTGTCTACAAGAAGAGACATTTGAAAAAGTTAACTGTACCTCTAGCTATTTCCTGCAGCTCCCTATTCCCTAAGGAATCATGGTGTATGTGAGCTTAGTTTTCTGGTTTCCTGCAGAATATGTTATTTTGAATATGCTATTTTAAATATGCAAAACACTTCTGTCAAGAGGTGAATTAATATCCATCTAGAGAATATAATTTTTCAGCCATTTTTTGTGAGACAATTTGAGGGGAAGTGAGAGACGTGGTGACCACCTGCCTTTAAAAGAAAGGCAGGGACTCACACTTCCTGCAAGCTGATCAGACAACACAGAGGTTCACAAGGCTACAATCTGCCTTGCCTTGCTTGTGTGTAGGTCTCCAGAAGTAATCAACTACCATCACTGGCATGAAACAGAAAATTTCTTGTAGTCACAACCTACCTTAAGGAAAGATAAAGAATTAACACACAATTTTGTCTTGCTGGGTTTTTTTGAACAGCTGTGAGAGTCCTCTTGTTGAGAAAGTCAACAAGAATATTGCATCTCTTCATGTTGAGACAGTTTTCATACCAGAAAAGACTACCAAATATGATGAAAAATAATTTCCCTTCTTTTTTTTTTTTTACAGGCCTGTTTACTGTAGGATTTTAATTACCCTTGCTGGTTAAAGAAGGTGTCCTATTGATAAATTTTTCAGACCTCATCTACAAAGCCTAGATTTAGCAAATCTGTAAGAAAGATTGTTCCCTGGGCACAGGACAGTTTTATTTGCAAAAGCTAAATAAAGTAGGCTAACATTACCCAACATGCACAGCTGTGCTCTGTTCATATTTGTGACTTTCACCAGCTGATAAAAAGTCTGAAAGTGGGATTTCACAGTTTTTTTCCTGTTCTCCTGAGCATGACTGGCTTGCATCTCTTTCTAATGTTATATAGCTGAATTTGATATATATAAAAGATTTCTTATAGCAGATAAATTTACCTGGAAGGTGAAGGTATGCCGAAGGCAACATGTTTTGAAGAACTTCTATTCATGGTCAGCATTAATGTCTAAAATACATGATTTAACTTACCAGACCAGATTTAAAAGGAGCTGTAAGTAGAGCTCATAATTCAGAGCTGTTACACTGAATCCTTTAATTATATACTGAATTTTTCACCTAAAACTTATATGCCTTTGGAGATTGATGAGCTGATAAAAAGCATTTATCTTCAGGATAATGTATTTAAATATAGTACAGAAAGTTGGAAATTTTGATCTATAAAGCAATTTGGTAATCTTCCAATTTCCAAATGGTTAAAGGGACTTCAGTGGCAGAGCAGTGACCCCTTGTGTTCCTCTGAATGATGTAATGCTCACACATTTTTAAAACTCACAGAAATTATTGTAAAAGTAATAGTGCTGTGCAGCATTGAGATCCTGCCTTTTACACACCCCTGAAGGACACTGTGATTGGCAAAGGCACCTTTATGTGTTATACTGACTCCTGTATTGTGTTGTGTCAAAACTACTGCTATCCATCTTGTCTTTTGGCCTGATGAAATCCTTGAATGCCATCTTCTGACCATGGTTAGGAATATCCTTGTTTATTAGACTTTTGTTTTTTACATAAGTTTGAAAGCACGTGTATCTATGACTCCCTTATTACTACTAGAAGAGATAACTTTGGACAAAATAATTTTCTGTTTACTTGCTTGTAGGTACTTTTTTTTGAGTCATCCTGAGTTGAAATGTAACAAGACATAACAAGACATTTGATCTCTAAAGTCACACTGAGAGAATTAACTGAAGAAAAGAGATCTTAGAAGCCACATATATTTTTTCCCAGAAACCAGTTCTCTTTGTGCCCATTTCTCAAGCATATTTAGACTGGAGCCAAGGAATGTTTCCCTGAATATAACATGACTCTCTGATCACTGCAGCTTAATGGTAAGTAATTGCTCTGATAGATGTACCCAAGCTAGGGCTACAAATTCAGTGGCTGGGATACTGCTAACAATAGTCGAAAGGTCAGCACAAAAAACATTCCTACTAATAAGTTTACCTTAAGATCATCTTCAGGTCCATAAAATGGCATCCTTAGTACAGTTAATTATGTACATCCTTAGTACAGTAAAAATAATCTATCCAGCCTCAGGGGAAAAAAAAGTATCATACGGTAGAGTTTCAAACAGGAGAATAATATCCCACCCACACATCAGCTTTTTGGAAAAGTAGCAGGCTTTTGAAGAAGGTTGGAGATAACTAGTGTTGCCAGACTGTTTTTTTGCTTCAGAAGAAGCAATATTCTAGTGTGTGGATTCAAGAGTTATTTATATAAGAAATGCAATTAAACATAATTTCTCAGTTCATGATCCTTTGAAGCCACAAAGTAGCAGTTGGATGTCTGCTTGATTTGTCCTCCTCCCTCCTGAAGTGTGAGGAGGATTTTTTTCGCAGCAGTCTTGCACACCAAGGCTGAATTTCATAAGCAGATGCTGAACTCTGTTTCCTTCCTGATTCAGTTGTCTTTCTACTCATCAGTCTTCAGCACTGCCTCCTCCTGACTTTTTGTTTACTTCTATGTGGTAGATTAAGTTGAAAATAATTCCTGAATTGTCTTGCTATAGTAACTTGATTCCTTATACAAGCCTGTTATTATAGCAGCCTCAATTATTAAAAAAAAAAAAAAAAAAAAAAACTGTTTTAATAAAGCAGATGGACAAATGAGATGCCTGTGTGTGCCCTGTATAACATCTAATCACTGATGCCTTCTGCAGCAGTGCATACAAAGGCTTCTTACCATTCTTCCCTACGTATTCAAACAGTCTAGTTGCACAGAACAGTGGCAAAAAGGAATCAGCATTTTTCTGTGCTCGAAGAGTAGTTGATAGTGATAAATTAATGCCTGAGGTAACAGGTGCTATGCATTATAAATCATATCACAATAAATAATCAAAAGTGCTTATTTGGATGTGGGGATAGAATATATATGCAATATTATGCATCTAGAACTAGATATAGCCTGAGACAGCCCATTCTTGCCCTGTTAATATTAATATATTGAGTGAAATGTGCACTAGGAAGCCTCTCCCATATATAATGAGGGCATTGGGCTCAATTTTCTTTTTATTATCAAGACAAGTATAGAGCTTGCTTGCAGAAGAGTGACTTCTGCATATAGGAATAATTGTTGTACTTCTGGGTAATGATTTTCACCTGCAACAGTAAGAATTTTTCTCTTAATTACACGTTCCCTAATACAAAGCAGGACTGCTGAACTGTCTGAAGCTTAGAGTTTGACAGGGAGAAATGGAACTGGCATGCCTTTTCAGCTCATAATCCAACCCATACTGCTGGGCATTTATGCACATTATTCTTTGTTCATGAATAATGTGAATATTATTAATTATCCTAAATTATACCATAGAAAGGCTGTTGTTGCTTTATACTGCAAAGGTGGCACCTACCCTTTTCAGCCCAGCTTACTCTCTTCTTTTTATTTATGTCATCAGTCTGGGACCATCAGATATGGAACACTATGCAGAGGACAGTCCCTGACTGCAGCCTGAAATCAGAGAAAGGCTGCAAGGCCCAGCAAGCTTCTCTAAGGAAAAAACTGGGACAACATTGGTCAGGCTAGGAAGCTGGGATTAGGTGAGGAAAGTCTTATAAGGAAGTAAGTAGTTTGGTCTGGGGGAAATCCAACTTGGTGCTCTGTTTTTTTTACAGAAGCTTGCCGTTCTTCTAGTGGTCCCACCTGTGCAGCCCATGACTGCATGAACACAATTATCCTGTCATGAAGTGAAAGCATCCAGTTAAGATTTCTGACAATGTTGGGAAGTACTGCTAATTTAGAAATGCAGAATGAAGACATGCTAATGAGAGTACTGTTACTGTGACATTACTCACTAGTCTCACAGTCTGCAGAGTTCTCAGTATACAGAAAAAAACTTACAGATTCTCTGAGGAATTGCAAGGGGCTTGGCATTTTTACATTACCTTCAAGGTGAATACAAATTCTCTTGACAAAATGGTTTCTGCTTCAAGTTTCCTAAGTGATGCAGAGAAGAATATCCTACAAGAATGCAAAGATTGCTCCATATATGTTACCAAGATACTCCCATACCACAGGAATGTGCCTGCCAGCCCTTGGCTAACCTATTTAATTACAGATTTATAAGGCAATGTGCTATTTAATCAAAGAAATGGCTAATACAACTGTGTTTGACCTCTTTCTTTTATTAGTATATTTTATGTTCATATTTTACAATATAATAAGTTATATATACAGCATTAAACAAAGTTATTAGAAAGTAAGCTTTGGCAAGACCTACAGGATTATTTTTTCAATCCTGTATGTCCCTTGTATATCAATAAAATACTGTATACCAAATAAAATAATGTTAAATAGTCTGTGTTTGCATTGGCACCATCAGTTTCAAAACTCTAACTTTTCATGGCCCAATAAACATAAAAATAAGAAGATTCCTGTATCTTCTTTGTCTTCTTTTTAACAAATATGTGATGTGTTGTTTTAAATGGCATATAAAACATAGGAGGCAGTCCACTGAATAACACTGTAGTTACACTGGCACAAGAAAAATTGAATCTTGATGCTTCTTTCTTTCTTTCTTTTCTTTCCCTTCTTTTCTTTTTTTTTTTTTTTTTAATTCTAGTAGCAATAGTAAAACCTGCAAATCCATGGTCTTGAAAATCATGTTGAAGATTGCTGAGCTGTAAGCAGATCTAGAAATCTTACTGAAGCCTGTTGAAATCTGTATGAATTTGTCATTGGTTTCAAGACAGCAAGAATTTCACACCTAAATTCCACATCAATCAGGTAGTTAAATTTCAAATAAATGCAGCTTGCTGCATCATTGAAAGAAGAGTTAAAATCTTATGAAATTTGGCATATGCAGATTAATTAAGAGCATCCTATGATGTGAAAGAAAGGGTGGAAAAAATAGTGAGAGGGATAGGTTTTATGTTGCAGTATTTACTTCCCCTAATATACAAATCAAGTGCTGAAACGATACTAAATATAGATGTTAAAGGGTGATGATAAATGTTTTGCACAATTATGATACTATCATAGATAAGATCTAGTTACTAAGTGATGGAATACTGGTTGTTAAATTCTGAGTAATAGTAAATATTTTTAGAGCATTTTGTTCAGTTGTGCATTTTGGAATTTAAGAAGTACTGCTTTGTAATTGATACGTCTCTTACTTTAGTGGTTGCATTTGGTGAAATCTGTCATCACTATTTTGGCTGTAAATTAGGCAAATAGGTTTGGTAACAGACATTGACCTGTGGTCTGAATGAATTTTAGATAAATTTTAACTGTGAAAATCAGATATTAGTTAAAAGAAAACCAAATTAGGTGAATTTTTGTACTTCACAAACTCACAATAATGCATTACCTTCCAGATGAGTTTGATGTCACTGGTGGATTCTGTGCTCATGGTCTAGGCTTACAAGAGTATAGCATTAAAACCACTTTTTCCTCTGCATTTCAAGGGTCTCTAAAGAAATCTACTCTTTTTGCTCTTTGTGTCACATGTGCACCACTGTTGTCTGGAATTCCTCTGGCTGAAATATAATTTGATATATAGATGACACTATCAGAAAAGTATATTTTTAATGGTAGTGGACAATCTGGTTTTGGTTTTGCTTTTTTCTTAACAGTAAAGAAAAGAAGATTTTGCTCTCCAGTTGCAAGGAGTAACTGCCCACTTTTACTGCCCAGTTGCTAACTAGCTTGTCCTCAGCAAGTCAGCAGTTGGAATGTATAATTTCTGAAATGTCAGAATGGACCAAGAGTGCATTTATGTACATTATGTAGATTGTTTTGAAGCACTTCAATCTGTAAGTTATGGTGACTCTTTTTCCATATACCATAGTTAGTCAATCTGAGGACTGTGCATATACACCTATGCACATAATGCAATACTTCTAGATTCAACAAACCCATAATAAGTGTAGAAAATGAAACTGGTTGGAGCAGATAGAAATGTATGTGCCTAATGTGTATTAATTGATACTGTATCTGTGGTACTGCTTCTGACTGTAACTGTTAAACCATTGAACCATTGAATGAAGGCCTAAGAGACACGAATATTTTCAGACAGCTATTCAATGCCTTTCCTGAAGGCTGGGCAGGAAGGGTATCAGAAGGGTTATTTGCCCTTCTACTCATACACAGACTGCAAAATGGATGTTTGTGTCTCTGCTTATTATCTGTAACTTTTTAACATGATCATTTTATTTAATGACATGTTTCATGCCAAGCTTCTTGGGAAATTTCTGCTCTCGTTTTGGTAGATGTGTTACTTCACTTTTAGAAGTCAAAAAGAAGAGCTTCCCATTGGCTATTGTGAGCAATTACGTAGAAGCAGCATCAATGATCTTTAGTCCAAAGTCTTTGATGCAGTGCTTACTGGAATCACACTTCTGATGTGGAGGTGCAGGCCCCAGGCAGGCATGTCAGGATGTCCCTGCTGGTTCAGGAGCTGGCATGGCTTGTGCCCACTCCAGAATGTCTGCACACAAGGATTCAACAGCATCCAGTCGCTCGATTTGCACGAGTTTGGTGAGCAGTTCTGGGATGCTGTAGCCTGCCGTGCTGATGCGGTCAAACAGCTGCATGCCATCTGTCATGCCGCCAATCTCATCCCTCTTCAGCCCAAAGCTCTCGGCGAGGTGACGCCACGTTTTCACTATGGCTTTCTCTGTGTTGTAGGTCGAGCTGAGCATTCGGCTGGTCTTCTCCAGACAGTCAAAAGGCAGCTCTGTAGGGCTCAAACCTGCAAAGGGATGGGGGGGATTGTCAGGTGGCTCTGGGTACAAGTCTTGACATTTATTAAAGTACAACAGATTACACTGTTAGTAATTAATACAGATAAAATCTTTAAGTGAAAGTTCATGATATATGTCTAGGTCCAGAGTTACTACTGCATATTACCAAATTAATTCTTCATAATGACAGTAGAATATCATAATAAGGGTAAAAAGTTGCCTGGAAAAGAAGTAATAGATGGATTGTATGAATTCCCATGGCTCTGCCCTTTCCTTCAACAATTTACTAGCTGTTAGAAAAAGTATATTGCAACTGTGTCCCTAGTGAGCAGGCCCATTAATATACTTCTGCATGTCAGGCTCAGTGTTTGAGCTCCAGAGACAGCTTTGACCCTTCCCTTCTTCCCGGAGACTGTCACCAGCAGCTGCTGAAACATATCTGTAATTGAAAGTTGCCCTTGTAGGAAAGTGAGAAGTGAGGTGAAGTAATGCTGCCAGATGCAAGCATAAAAGTCCCTGCAAGTGCTTAACTATCATTACTGTCATGAATCTCTAGGGAGGATTTAGCATTCATCCTGTGGGAAAAAGGCTCTTTTCTCCTGGACATATTTTCTATGGATTCATGTTCAGAAAACAGAGGAGAGAACCAGCTACAGCATTTTTCCCAAACCAGACTGCTTCTGTAGTTTTCCTGCTTCTTACTCATCAGCAATAATTTGGTGGTAGACAAAGCTCCCTGAATTACAGCATACTCATAAATGTGCACACAAAGTGTGTGTGTAGGAAGTAAATGCAGTTACATCTCCTGTTCTGCAGGGAACTTAATTTGTGTCTCCTGCTAAAACAGCTCAGGTAGTCAAGTGCTAAACAGGGACAAAACACTTACAGCCTGGCAACTCCACATTTTGTGAGATGTGGGACAGAATTTAGAGAAGCAGAGTAGGTTGAGACTTGTGTCTTACCCTCAATCCTGACCCTCCCCAAATCACACTTTCATATTTGGAATTTTTTTAATCTGTTATCTAAAGAAATAAGACCAACAGGTTTCCTCCAGATGGGGAATGCAAAACTGCTTCTCTGCATCTTGGTCTGCTTGTGTGTCCCAACACAGCCCACCACAACTCTTCCTGCTCCCCACAGGAAGGAAGGCCATGCATGTGCCTGGAGAGAAGCTGTGGCCTGCTCCAGCCCAAGCCCAGCCTGGACAGCTCTGTGGTCAGGGCAGCACAGGGTTCCTGGCAAGTGAATACAAATCTGCCTACAGAGTGTCTTCTTTGGTTTGGGACTATTTGCCATAGATAGCCAGAGGCCTTTCTTTCTTTATAGCAAATGCTTGTAATCTGATTTCGTATTTTAACATAGGCTCAAATTGTACACTCACCTTCTGCAACGTCACATACGTTAGCATACACGTCAAGTATCTTTTTCCTTCGACTTTGAATCTAAATGAGAGAGATTTAAATTAGAAGAGATTTATTTCATTATTTTTTCAGTTACAAGATCAAACAATTAGCAGATAGCTGTGGAAAGTCTGTGGGACCTCTCCATTTCATGGGGTTATCACACAGTGTCCTCAAGGGTCCCTTTTGAAGACTCAAAGAAAATGACACAGCAATTATTCCATGAAGAATAAACGTATTTCTGATTTCACTTGCCACTGCTAGAGATCTTTTTTTTCAACTTCTAGAATTTTTTTGAGAGCAAGTACTTTTCTGCTCCAACTCCTGAGAATGAGGACAAATGCGGTACCATATATGCAATGGTGAACATATGGATGTCTAGGTAAACCAGGTCAGGACTGAATACAGGGAATTAAATTCAGACTGAAATTGCCTTCTTCCAATAATCTAAGAGGACTGTAGAGGAGGGGCTCTTCTTTTCTGTTTCTTGACATAGACTGACTTAGTGCATTACTAATTAACTGAAATCTTTTACAGACAGGTTAAGAAAAAAAAGCAAGGTTTTGGAGAGGAAAAATCTGAGGTCTAGGGGAATCTAGTCATTTTTGACAAGCAAGAAACAAGACTGAAAACCTGACATTTTTCATGCCAAAAATGGACACTTTTATATAGTTTCATTTAGCAAAATATTCTCAAGATTTTGCTTTGGATTCAATGTGGAGTGAAAACAAATGTCAAAATGTCATGAGCTCTCAGGGCCTGAAATTTTCTTCCCTGTGCCAGCTCTCATTAGGACTGAGCTGTCTTTTTGACAGGACTCTAGCATTATCTCCACAAATTTGTCACTTTTCACTGCAAACGACACTTGAATAAAAGCTCTGCTTTCAGTACTTAGTTTTGTGGAAAGATTTTCCTCACTTTATTTGGGCAGTAAAGGGCAAGGTGCATCAATGACGTGGATTAATGGGCTTGCAGCTGGAGAGCACAGAGCGGCCACTCCACCTGAAGCGCGTCTGGCGGGCGCAGTGCGAGCACATTGTACCGCGGGGCAATGCAATGCAGGCACTGAGCGTCGTTCACTTCCTCCCCCTGTAATTTACGTGTGCTTAGTCGGTCACGTTGATATTGTTGGCTTGGATTACCTGTTTCAGAACCTTGAAACCAGGAAATTTTCTTTTAATGGGGTTTATTAAAACTCCTTCTAAGAAAACTATTGGGTGCTTATTTTCATCCTCCTTCCACTTTTAGGGTAAAGAAGCAGGTTAAATAATTCCTTGAAGAATTATGCACGACGCTCTTTTTACCAGAGCCAGAAGATGGGGGGTTTTTAAACCTTAAGCTGAGAGCAAACAGGAAATGTTTAGCCTGATGATCCTCTGTGTGGCTGCACATTGCAAATGGGTTTTTTTATAACTAGGAAAAAGAAGACTTGGTTAATAGCAAGTCTCTAATTTTCTTTATCCCTGTCTAACTGCTCTGAGTACTCTTTCCTGTGCTAGTAACACTACTTAATTCCCAATCTGAAGAAAATTACTGCTTTTCTAACTTCTGGCAACTGGCTTAATTGTGACAGCTTAGGTATGGAGAATCTTGATGCAATCTGCTCTTTCATTGAAAAAAGTCTGTCTTCAGCCTTGTCATCAGTCTTTAGTCCATGAGGATGTGTTAGAACGAGTCTGGAAGAAGTAGTCCATGCTTTAGGTGCACTTATGAGCTATCTATCTAAATTACTCTGGAGAATGTATCTATGATATAGGGTCTTTTGAAGGTAACCTGCTTCTTATGAAATATTCTGATTTCATGACTACTCAAGGTATATTATCCTATTTCAAGCCAGTACTTACAGAAGTACCATAAAGCTGGATATTTAGAGAGCCCTCAAAAACCTGAACTTTAAAGTATAAGCATTGGAATAGTAAGTTATTTTCAGATGGTCATAAATATCTACAACTACTAAACCATTTCACTTTTGTTGAGATTTTATGTGTCTGATCTCAGCTGAAAGGTGGTGTGTTTTAGACATTTTGAGCTGATTTTCCCAACAATTTAAAACATGCAAACATGAAAAGATGCATTTTCAAACCTATTTTTTTCTTAAACTATATCTGATGTTTGATATTAATAATGTGATTTGGACCTAGCTATAGCCATTTTAAAATAAATTAGAAATACTAAAAAATCAGAGCAGACATCTTCTTTTTAAGGGTAGTTTGATATTAACACAAACTGAGTGGGTTCTGTGGGTGAGGTGTGGCCCTAATTGTGCCTTAAAATGCTCCAAGTGAGATAAAAAGCCCTGCTTTTTATCTCATGCTCAGCAGGAAGAAGCAAAGGCCTTCCACAGCAAAACAGTGGATTACAGTGTCCTTCAGAGCACAGGAATCACCTTCAAACAATGTGTGTGTTTTTCAAAATTCCACATGGAAACCAAGCACAACACCGGATATTATTGAGAAGTCTGTGCTGTGGAAATACCAGTGCAGCTGGGTCAAGGTACTCAGATATTCTGCTGTCAGCCAAATCCAGCCTGCTTCATTATTTTACTATCTTAGCATTAGCTATGACAGGGGATTACTGTTATATGGGTGTTTTCTTTCTTGAAACTATAAAATATAGTACTCAAAAAAGCAAATTAATTAGTCTTGTAGAAAATTTTATTTCTATCCTTGAACACTATATATATGCATATATGTCATTATGCAAAGGAGATTCTATAACAAATTTGTCTGCAGAAGCTCTTGTAAATGAATCTGATCTACCCTACTATGCATTTTGGGGGGTTGATAGTTTATATTTTTTTTTCTTTAAAAAAAGTAGAAAAAGGCTCTCAATTTTTAAATCTCAAGGTAGCCTTACCCCAGTTGATTTATTGCTTGTAGAAGATTTATCTCTGGCCAAATGCACTAAAGATAACAAGCATCTCTCTGGAGTCCCTTGCTTGTCAACTGCAGCTTCTTCATCACTATCCATACTCCGGCTTAAGAGTCGTTCATTCTCAGAAGATGCATCATTTTCACTGTAAAATGAAGGATATGGTTATCTTAGTCTCTCATGGGTTGACTCCAGTCATCCTCTTTTTGCTTCCTGAGAGTAATGAAATAAAAGTGTTGTCTGTTTTTTAAAATGCCTTTCCTCTGAAATGCTGTGACTGTAATGGCCTTCACCAGCCCAGTGTGTACGTGCAATGTCCACCAAGCCCCACAGTCACAGGTAGCTTGCAAGAATCCTTTCATAGAGGGATTTTCCAACTGAGGACAGTGTTAAGCCCACCTTAATCGTGTTACCCAGGCAGGTTTGGCTACTGGGCAGAGACAAGTTGACAAAAACTACCACACCATGCCATGTAGATAATGCTAAGGACAAGGTTTCCTTAAGGTCTGTAGCAGCTATTTTTACTCTTCCTGCCTGGAAGGGAAGGGGAATCTCAGTAAGGTCATGTGAACGAGAGCTGCACTCAGGTCCCAGAAATTAACCTCTCAGAAGAGGAGATGGAGGCCAAAGAGCTGATGAATTGGTCACAGAGGGAATGGAGAGGACACAGGTGTCTCTTCACAATGTCTGTTATCATCTCTTAGAAACCAGAGGGGGAAAAGCCTACTAAGGCATCTGGTCTTCGCCCTGCTGCAGCAACTTGCCAAAATACCTGTCAAATTTGTTTATGTGTTCCACTGTACCAGGATGAATGATGACCATGTGCCTCCCCCATTTCAGTGAAACTGGCAATATATTTATCTTTTACCCACCTTTTGACAGCCTTAGCTGGAGTTGCTGTAAGTTTTTCAAACTCTTCTTTCTCAGAGAATATAACAACATTATCTGTAGAAAAACAATTAGAGAAGTTTAAATTGGCAATAAGTTTCCAAACCAGTGCTTTGTGTCAGGAGTTAGTTCTGCTGGCAACCCTACTGACAAAATAAATCTCTCTGCTATATTTTTAATTGCTATCAGAGGATTAAGTGACATTTTGGAAGCACAAAAAACTAGTACAGGCAATTCTTCAGTAAACTGATGAGGGTTTTATATACCCCAAAGGATAAACTGTAATGAAGAGAAAAGTATTAGGAATATTTAAGGCCAGTGTTGTCTTGGATAGAAAAAGCAAAACTAAACCAATTTGTACCTTGCACTTCTTTCTTCTCTTCTTGTGTGTTAGCCTGAGCTTCGACATTTTTTACTGAGTGGCTCTTGCAACAGGCTAGAATATACAAATATAACACTAATTATTCTCAGAACCTTTCTAAAAATAGCATTTGCAACTAAAATTTTACCTACTGAACAATTACCTTGAGCAGATGGCTTTGTTTTTACAATGTAAAACATGATGATGAGGACAATGGCAATAGCCATTATGAAGATAGTAGACATAGCAATTATAAGAGCTGTAGCCAGATGTCCTTGTCCTGAAAGATCTGCTGGAATAAAAAAAAAAAAAATAAATGAAGGAGAAGTCTTAGGATCAGAGACTAGTTAACAGTTTGCAGTTTGCTCTACACACAGTTTGCATAATGCTTTAGTTGATCTGAGTCTTAATTACTTGTTAAGCATTGAAAAACTTAGTGCTGGGTCTCAAAGGCAAGTTAATTAAAAAATTCTCAAAATTTTGATATTTGCATAAATGTGCAAAAACCAGTTGGTAGTAGTCATTAAGAATATTTGATGGTATGATTTATCAGATACAAAGATGTAGGAAATTGTATTTTAATATGGGAAGCTGTAGATAAACAAGAGTAGAAGCTTTTGTAGCACTGCATTCTTGGAATCAGCGTTGACAGGACAAAAAACAGTAAATATACAAAGGAAAAAAGAGCTAAAATGACTGTTGATAACTGTGGCTAACTCAAAAGCTCTAAGTTAAAAGGAGGACACAATGCACATGTAGAAAAATTGATGTTTTTCTAACAGAAACTTAAAAAACAGCATGGCTAAAATGTGAATTTAAAATAAGCTAGGTGAAAAGATATTCAGAAAGAAAACTTGGATGCAAAAGGCTAGAATTTAAAACGTGTGAAAGGATGCAGAAAATTATAGATATGCTAAAAGGCATGAAAGCTTTAATTTCTCTGAAAATGTGATCCTAACAGTCATGTTTTCAGACAATACCAAGAAGAACAGCATTGTCAGTATCTTATTAACTGTACCTTTCCCGTTTTGTCTTCTCAGGTTCAAAAATTTTAAAAGCCAAATGATCATGCTGGAGAAGTGTTTATGTTACTTCAATGAGAGACTGACCATATTTGTGCATGAAGTTATTTTCACCATTCTAAGCTAAGCTTTGTTGAGGCATAGTGCTATTTCTGTAAAGCTACAAATAATGAGCTAAATTTATTGCTGGCATCACTGGGTACAGCTCAAATCCTTTTTACGTTCAACTGACAAACAGCATTGTTGATTAACTGAGAAACAAAAATGAATTCTGTATTATTTCTAATAGCAGTTCTAGAAATCTGGAAATAGTGACAATGAAAATAGCAACAGATATTTTCAGTTTGTTTGCACTTTGTTGATGCCCTTTTCAAAACAAAGAGCTGCTAAATTAACCCTGTGAGTGCATTCTTACCTTTGTGAGCATGCTGGTAAGGTGAGAAAGTGCTTGTGCCGGAGGTGCTTGGGAAAATGGCTGAAATGCCAGAGTTAGAGCCTGCACCTGCAACATAAACAAAAATAACATCAAATTCCATTGATACTTTGTCCAGTCAAAGGAACAGGTTGGCTCAAGGAAAGAGAGCCTTTACTTGACTTGGTTGCATTCCCATTTATTAGCAAAAGACCCAAGAACTACTTGCTCTTTGAGATGTCCCTAATCCAGAAATGTGTTACTGATACACTGAAAGTTGGATTACAGACCATGTTTGCGCACACTGTCCCAAAGGAGTGAAAGTCAAACTCCTGAACAGATACGAACTCAGAAGAAAAAGCCAACTGTTACACATAGATTCCCATGTTATGGATCTGTCCTGGGTAGCAGAGAGTTTTCCAGGTCCAGCTGATTACTCAGTTTACAACCCACTCCAGTATTTTCAACTGCAGACTGAGACTTAGCTGGTAGATTCATCAAACCAGTGCATCTCACAAGAAACCTTCACTAGCAGCATCACTGTAAAGCTGCTATGCAAACCCTCATGACTCCACAGGAAAACCTAGGGAAGGTGACAAATAATGGTGTTGATTGCTTTTCTGTTCCATGGAGCTGTACTGTCGTAAAAGGGAATTTTAGAATTTCCTGGAATCTAACTGAGCAGTATGTGTCTTATGAACTCTTGTCATTCCAAATCTATATTCTGGGGAGAGTGAAAATTCACTGAAACAATAAATAAAGAAGCTATAGGAAAACTCCATCCTGTCAGAGGGATGAGATTGTCCAATAGGGGTTTCCAGGTCTAAATTCTACAGTCAAGGTTAGTCTTTCACTTGGTGCCATGCACCAAGTTTTCAAAGCATTAAACCAGGTAATAATATATTTTGACAACAGCAAACAATAGTGTATATTATTTGGAATAAAGCTGTTTATAGGAATGCTTTTATATAGGAGGGTGTTTGCACAGTATTCCAAAACAGAACAAAAATATTAGGGTTGGGAGTAAATGTTATCTTCCTTCTCAAATGAACTTTAATGCTATTGGTTAGTATGTAATGCAAACAGCTACTATCACCAGACACTGAAAATCATTTTCTGTCTTGGAGGAAGTATGAAATTCCTCCTGTTTTGTCTTGTTGTGGAAAAAGTCTAGTGATAATTAAATTCAGCAGTCCTAAAGGCAAAAAGCTGTCCCAGTCATCTGGTAAGGTGTGCACAGCACATGGCTCCACAAGCTGGTTTGGCAACTGGAGTAGATGAGAGCTCACTGTGCCCTTCTTTTGACCAAGTAAATATTCAAACAAATCAAATCACCAGGCAAACTTGACAAGAAATCAAGTGGTCTGGAATGGTCTGAGAAATGTTCTATGGTTAAGAACAAAGCAATAAGCACATTCTTCAAATGAAGAGAAATGTTTTTTTAAAAAGAAAAAAAAAAGTACTGTCTAAAATAAAACATGTCTGCATGTTGTGAATGAGAAATGTACACCTAAAGAGGCTGCAAAGTATGAGTTGCAGGTGTCTTCAAAAGAAATTTTCTCGAACAATCATAAAACTTCTTTCAAGCATCATTTGTTGGAAGGAAATGGATTAACTCATTATAATTGGTATTTTTTCAAATTGAATAAGGGTTTTCATTAGGTTTTAAATATACTAGCTTATTAATTCAGATGCATTTTGTATTTTGCAAATTAAGGCTAAGGATTATTACGTAAGTCTTGCCTCTGGTCCTTTCTCTGTGGCAGATTTCTTTCTAAGAATTACTTATGAGCTCCAGAAACTGCAAAGCAATAAGACTATCTAGGGATCGGTAAATGAAGTTGTCATCTGCATGTAGTGACATTAAAGACAGGTAATTTGTAAAATTTTCAGCAATTCTTCACAAAACTGAAGTAAATCATCCTTGGTCATGACCTCTGCGCTTACTCATTGTGGCTGGACAACAGAGGAATTGTAACAAATTGCCAGTGCTGTGGCCTGATACTTTCCTTCATGTTCATGCACACACACCAGGCTTATGTCTATTCTTGCAGCCCCCCTGGCAAATCCAATTACAGCCAGTTGGAATTCTGCATGGTCCTTGCAAGCTACAACAAGTCAACAGTAGCTTCTCTGACACTGTCCCTCAGTGAACACAGGCAAGCTGTGCTGCTTTGTCTGCCTGGAGTTTAGCTAACAAGCTTCAGCTCATCTCCCCAAGTGAGTTTTAGCAAACTTGTTTCTCTTTTCTTTCACTTGAACCATGAAGTCATTGAAGTATTTCTGCCTAATCTTTCAGTCTCTTGGTATTGTTAACTTCATGTTTTTCACCCATCTGTGAAAGGAAGCAGAGCCTTTCAAAGTGGGGAAGTTGGGCGGCAGCAAGTAGCACAGGAAGGGTAAGCAGGAAGGTCACCACTCTTCATTCAGCATCATTGTTACACTTCACCCAGCTCCACCCCACAGCAGGGCAGGACGTGCTGCCCACACCATGCACACACGTGGACAGCGCATCTCCCTCTCCTGTGCACACGAGTGAGGAGAGCCTTCAGCCCCAGAGCCTATGAGCACAATGTCCTCTGCATGGGAACAGAGCCACCTCGTTTGTTCTGTAGTGCTGGCATGGCAAAATCAGGCTGGTGCTAGAATGTGGTGGCCTTTTACACATGCCTGGGAGGGAGTTATTGTTACACATATTTTAAGTCTACTGTCAAATTTAATAATTTGGCATATCCATTATGAGCCAAAGTTTTCCTTTAGATGTGGCTTAGAAGAAAGTGCCAATTCATGCACCTGCACTACAGGAGGAACCAAACTGCCACCTCTGTTGAATTTCAGTTTATATACCTTTTGTATGAGTAAAAAGAAACAACTCATCACTTTTTCCCAGTCAGCACCACACCATGACTGCAATGTCAGTAGTTCCTGTGGACATGCAGTTTTGCATCCAAATCACATTATTAATTCTGCTTCCAATATAGATGACACATAATCTATAAAGACTTAGATATAGCCCAGGCAGAGGCATCCTAAGGTGTTATAGCACACCATATGGAAACAACTCTATTTTTTGAATAAAGACTGATGGCTGTAAAATAGCTGTGCAAAAGAGTGGTTTATATTCCTAGACACCTGTATGTAATACTGTAGGAATGTGATAAAGAAATTAGGAAAGAAGTTTATCACTGGTAGTTGGTCAACTTTTGCATTATAGACATTTTTATTTAAAAAAAATTGTCATTTAGTTATAACTTTCTTGGAGTCTAAACAATAAAAAAAATGCTCCATACTTATTGTTTAAAAGAACAATTGAATCTGTATTCACTTTTGAATGTTTGGGGATTTTAACTCAAAAGATAGCTTTAACTTAAATTACCATGCAGCTGCCTTTTGTTCTTTCAGGAAACAAATGCTGGGCAATAAAATACTTTTTTTGTTGTTGTTTCAATGAACCTTTCTGCTTTATGTAACAGACTATTCCAGTTGTTCTTGTACCTTGAGACAGAACTTACAATAAGAAGTAACAAACAAAACTACCAGATTTATGACAGGAGGAGGGGGAGGGTACAGGGAAAGGTTTTACCACCATGCCCCCTTGCAAGTGTTTGTGAGCGAATAAAATCTGGTGCAGTAGGAGACCACATGTGCCCCTGACATCTGTTGCTGTGGGTATCAGCTTACTGGTCCATTCAAAGTACTGCTGCTCACAACTAGCAACAGATTTTTTTTGAGTCTATTTAATACTTAATAACATGTTATAAAAATCCCCAAAGTCTGTACACAACAGACTATCAGAGTGATCATAAAATAAGACACATTTTAAAAATCTGCTCTCTATATGTGTATCTATTCGGTGCTCTTGAGTGCAGTTTGCTTTCTCCTGATGCATCCTTCCTCTCCCAGGCATAGTCTACTACGAATGGCACAGACAAGCTGTGAGTGCCATCACTGAGACTCTTTTATGGGCTGAAGTAGGATAAAGGACACATGCAAATAAGTAACTATCAGCCTGAAATATGAGATGAAAAATAAATTATACTGAGTTGAAATTCTATAAAAGTAGACAGTTTATAGCTGACAAAGTTAAAAATGGATTTTAACTAAACATAATCATAAATAAAGACCTAGATATGTAGAAAGTAGGGGTCAGAACATTTAAATAATGTAAATCTGTATTCAGGTATTTATGTGAAAGGTTTGCTTTCAAACTTAGGAAAACAACATTTCAAATGGAATGCCTGTGCACTTGAAAAGTCATAAAAACTAAAGCAGCTGTCAAAGCCAACCTGCTTTCTGAGGTGCCTACATATGATAATAATGTAGGTTACTTCAGTAACCAAACAAACCCACTCTGAAAATATCACTGATAACAGAATATATCCTAGGCAACACAGGATTGCCTGAGTGATCTTTATTTTACAGAATAATATAAGTTACTCTGATATCTTCTGGAGTCACAGGTAGATACTTCAGTTAGTGTAGGTAGCTATTACACCAGGAAGAGCATGAAGTAAATTAATTCCTGAGAATTAAACTTCTGAAAATGATGATAAGAAAGTTCTCCCTGACTTTTTGTTTTCAGTCTGGTCAATCTCTCTGTAAGTAATCTCATCACATAAAAGGAAAGATTTTTTTTTTTTTTCTGTTGTGCTTTCTATAATGTCTGTAACTATTTTATTTCTCTCTCCTTTTGCCAGGGCAGGAAAATTATGATGATTATAGGCCACGTGGCCTTAATCTGACAATTTATTCGCATCTGTTGAAGTTTTTTTTTAGGACTCACTGGGAGCTGTAATCATTGCACAGAATGGAAAATCATAGACAACCACTCCATGACTTAATCGTCTATCCAGGAATTCAGTGTTATCACCCCTTTCTCTGTGCAACATGAAGGGGATAATTGCTATTTAAACTTTGTTGTCATGACTTTAGAGCTTCATAAGGAAGAGAGCAAACCTGCCTGGAGCTGGTCTCCCATTTCCCAAGTGTCCTGGTGGCCAGACCATTGCAATGGGTGGGCCAAGGCTGCAGCTCTGCAGGTTTTTCAGCTCCTGAGCCCAGTCAGAGCAATCCTGCAGAGACCTGCAGAGCCTCCCATGCACGGGTGGTGCTCACTGTGGGAGCTGCAGCTCCAGCACCAGTGCAAACATCAAAGTCATTGGAGTGGTTTTATTGGGAAGAATTGCACCAGGACCACATAACCTCCTGAGGGATACCTGAGCTCAGCTTTCCCAGCAGCTGAGGACAGCAAAGGCCACATTTTCTTCTCAGATTCATCCCCCTTGAGGGCTGACGGCTAAAGCTGGCCAATTTTATCCTAAGATTGGGTTCCTTTCCTAATATGGACAAGGTCTTAGAGAAGAAGAATCAGACCATACAAGCAGTGAATAATAAAGCATGGCCTTCAACATTTTTCCCAGTACACATATGAATAGGAAATGGGTGTTCAGAGATCAAGCAACTCAAAAAAAAAAAAAAAAAGAAAAAAGAAAAAAAAGTATGTTAGTTCCAGATAACAAGCCTAAATTTTTGTAGGCATAATTTGAAACAGAAGGAAAAGAGGTCCTTATGTTGATTGTATTACAAAAGGATAAAACTGGCAAGGAATGGAAATTAGTGATTCAAAGAATGGAAAGTTAAAATAAAAATCTCTAAAATAATTATTTTAATTAATAAAGTGGTTTTGGCAGTAGGTTTGTTTGTGTTAAGCCTTTCAATTAAGGAAGCTGAGTTCTAAGTCTTCAGTACATGGATTTGGATGTGCCCCCCTGATTACAGCTCGTCACATGAAACATCAATTGTTAGTCAATTGTTCCATCTCATCTGTTTAGTTATTTTTGAAGTTCTAATGATACAATGATAAAAATAATATTTTCTATTTCTAGATGTCATTTGCTCTCTGGTATTTAAAAAATAGCCTGACCACATATATTTTCCTTTATCAATATTTTTCTTCTTTTTTAATTTTCCCAAGCTATCTTTGGTAGGTGTGAGACATAAAAACTTACACAGGTTGGTTATTGTATCTCTGTTCATAAATAAATCCAGCAAAAAAGGTGAAATAAAGTAACATGAAGTATTTTATGCACATACACACTTATGAATATATACAGTGGATTAAAAAGAAAACCCTCAATCAGTTGCTGAAATTCTCTAGACCAATAATCTGTGAGTGGAAAAGGACTTTTGATGCAATTGTGTAAATTCAACTTCAAAGTAAGTGTTCTTAAAGTTAGTGTAGCAGGGTTTGATTTTGTTTTTCTCCAGCATTTTTGAATTGGAGTGATAAATATCAAAGTTTGAAGAGAAAGAGAATTAATACACAAAATTGAGAGTTTCAGCTGCTAAAAGACAAAATCTCTTCCAGCAGTAACTGTACCTCTCTGCCAGAGAAACTCCATATATGGGGTTTCTGTCTTCTGTCTTTTGCATATACTTTTGCACTGGATAAAAGAAAAAGAAAACAAAGAAAACCCCAGCCTACACAGTCAGAGGTCCGAAGTGACTGCAGTTCCAGAGGTGTTGATGGAAAATCCAGCACCATTAACTGTGGGAAGCCACATCTCAGAGTGGTTTGGTGTTCATCACCTTAATGGCTTGATTTACATGGAAAACCTACTTCCCCTCCCTTTTGCAGTGCTGTTATTTATCACAGAGGTATCAGATCCCCATTTAGGCCAGCAAGGGGCATTGATGGCTCATGATCTGCCTCAAGCACAGCTGAAGCTCTCACACCTTTGGCGTTTTACATTGTGCTCCTCTGTGCTCAGCACAGACGCTCCTGCACAGGAGACTTGAGGGAGCTGCATGTTGAGAGGCCAGAAATCTTACACAGCTGTTTCACAGTGCACAAGATGGGGCAAACTGTAGTCTTTATGGTGATATTCACCTTCTTCGCAGTAAGAAAAAACCTTCCTGCTGCACAACACACATTGTTATGCTCGTGTGTGAACAGCCCTTTTCCTCTATGTGCCCGCTGCCCACAGGCTGCCACTGAAGCCTCTTACTCCTCCCAGGCTGCAGAACTGTTGCTCCCATCCTTCAGACCAGTGAGACTCAACACCATAAACTAGTGACATGTCTACCTCAATTAAACCTCTGGCCTCTGTGAATCATCTCCCTTTCCTCCCCCTCTTTTCCATGCTATTTTGTGTTATTTATGTCTCAAGTCCTTTGAGAGGGGGGAAAAAACCCAACAAGGTGACACAGGCCCATCAAGGAATTTTTTTCTCACTTCCAGTCCTTTTTACACTAATATTTCCTGATGCTGGGGCATGGGGCATGTCATGTCCTTGGCCATTTCAAATTTTATTGACTGCACATGAGCTAAAAGATATTTGCTTACCCTTTGATCAAACCCAAATACTTTTCTGCCAGATGAAATGTGTCATCAGGCAAATTTCCTGAGCAAGTTTCCATGCAGGGGCACATACCCCTGGACGTGGCCATCTGTAACACATAGTCCAGGCACTTCCCCAGCAAGGAATGTTTACAGCTAAGGAAAGTACCACTGTTCTCCCATCCTGTCTCAGCCCTAATGAAGGCCTCATTTTTCTGTATAGAGTTGTAAACTCAGAGCTTGTCACCCTGAGCCTCCTATTTTTAAGAAATTTTCCATTCTCATTTCCTTGTGACCTGCTGGGTCACCTTTCTCCAGTGGTGAAGAAGAGTCTCCAGAGTTTGAAGAATAGGAGCTCTGGGGGAGAGGCAACACTGTACTGTGGGGTTTAGGCTCCTGCAAGCTGTTCAGCTATTCTGAAGTTTCAACAAAGGAACTGAAGATTTCTGGGGCCACTTGGAGTTTTCATACTGGGTTCTCCATCCTGACAGCCAGTTAATAAGCAGAGGTTGTTCTGCACAAAGGAACCATTCCTACCAAAATTCTGGTATTATCCTTCATGTGACAGAAACCTCATCCTCTTGTTAAGGTTATGTGCTCAAAGCAGAGCACTTAGATGAGTTTGGAATTTGCAAACCTCAAAAAATTCCACGGTTGTTCTACACTGACATGTCACCTCTTCTTTGCTTCGACTGGTATAATCTGATGACAGTGAAATATGTGAAAAAGATAATCTGCTAATACCAGATTTTATACTGCCTTCTACAGCAACAGGGAGCATTTCAGGGGGTTCCTGCAGCAAGGCTGATTTTCCAGCTGGAGTACAAATTAATGCCTATGAACTGGGGGCACTGCCATTCCAAATGAGGTCCAGAGATTTAGGTATCATAAACCAAATTACCTGACCTTATTGGTTTGAGGGACTTGGATTTTGAGACACTTTCTTGCTTTTTGAACACTTGTAATCAAATGGTTGGCTTCATGGACTTGATTAAAATGGAAATATTTAGTGCTTCTAGGGCTAATGTTTTCTTTTATCTTAGTACCCAATCAATTTGTTGGTTTATGCACCTGCCTAAATGCCTCACAAAGATAATACATATTTATTCTTGTGTTTATCAAGCTAAAAATTGCATGTAGTTGATCAGTTCTGCTGATCATACTTTCCTAATAGAAACACATTACCTATTGTATCTGCCAGATATCCTACAAAAGATAAAGATTTATTTTCTTTTAGGTGAGTAAAAGCCATAAGGCCTAGTAGTTTCTTCCCAAATCAGTAAGTTATACCATGACAGATATTACTAACAACCTGTTTCAGCATGTGTTTGAGACAGACCGTCAGAGCTGAGGAAGGGATTAATTTCCAGCTATGGGCTAGCAGTATGCATGGTTCTACTCCCACCAAAGGGGCAGCCAGGTGCAACTGCTTATCCCCTCATGTCCCACGTGAGTCTATGTGTTGGGAATGGCTGGAGTACAGTTAATTTTATTAATAGCAGCTAGTATGGGGCTATGGTTTCGATTTGTGAACAAAAAGGTGTTGATAATTCAGAGATATTTTCAATATTGCTGAGCGGTGCTTACGCAGCACCTTTTGTTCCTCTCACCCACCCCATCAGTGAGGGGGCTCTGGGTGCACAAGGAGCTGGGAGGGGACACAGCCAGGACAACTGACCCCAGCTGACTAGAGGGACATCCCACACCATGTGGTGTCATGCTCAGCATATAAAGCTGGGGAAGAAGAGGAAGTGGAGCACTTCAGAGTGATGGTGCTGGTGTTCCCAAGTCATTATTACATGTGACGTAGCTCAGCTTTCCTGGGAATGGCTGAGTATCCCCATGGCATACTGAACTGCCCATGGAAAGCAGAGAATGGACTCCTTGTTCTGCATTGCTGCATGTGTGTAGCTTTTCCTTTACCTATTTAACTGTCTTTATCTCAATTGTTGAGTTATCTCACTTTTACCCTTCTGGTTTTCTTCCCTGTGTGGGTGGGTGTAAATGACTGGCTGTCTAGGTCTGGACTGTCAGTTGGGGATAAACCACAATCTTCCTACCCTTGTGTTTTCAGTTACCTCTGCACCTTCTTCCTGTATCTGGCATTTGTGTCCTCCCTAGCACCCTTTCCTCACCTCCTAAACAGATGCTATCTCACCAAAATCACGCTCACCCTGCTCTTCACCCAAGCCCACTGTCTCAGGCAGAAGGGCAATCTCAGGGCTGGGTGGGTTTCTGCAGCCAAGTGGGACAAGCAGCTGTACAACAGAGCAGTGACTGCATGCAGTCAGCTCAGGGAGATGCCTCCTTCTGGACTGCTATGCTCACAGGAGCTCTGTGAGGTGGTGATCAACCCCTGGCTCCTCCAAACTCTTAAACTGTAGGAAAGTGGTAGATGTTCATGTCCTATCCTCCTTTAAAGTGACTCCCAGAGCACCAGTGACACACAGTTCTGCAGCATCTGAACGAAGCAATTGCTATTTATGTACATAAATAAATGCTCTGGGAGTTCCAGCCCCTGCTTTCAAATCAAGCAGACAAAATATTGCAACTCCTTTTCATGACAAAGATTTCTAAAAGAAGAGAACATGGACAGGATTTTGGTTTTAGAGGCACCAGGTTTTGCTGGGGAACTACTCATTTTTTCTGCTTGTTTGGGTTTTTGTTGTTTTGTTTGAAAGCTTTTTGTCCTGACCTTCTCCAGATTCTCTGAGGGGGTGTCAAAGTAATTTGATCATTCAGAGAGAGCCTAATTTTTTTTTTTTTTTTTTTTTCACTTTCTTTGCCCCCAAAAGGAGACAGCAGTTTTCTGGGGGGTTGCCTCTGCAGGACAATGCTGGTGTGAGCTGTCCCTCCTCCCCATGACATGAGGATGGATAAGCCATTGCACATACATGTTATGCAAACGAACAGGTGCCTCTAGGGTGTCACACACACATTCACACGATTTCCTCAATTAGCAAACTAGAGATCCTTTTGTCCATGAAATCTACAGAACTAATTCTCTTATCAGTGCTGACCACCAGACATCAATGTTAACCCTTGAATCATTTTGCAGCAAAAGGATATGAAAAAGTGTGATACCCTTTTACTCCTACAAATTACAAATCTACAAATTTTGCCATGCTTTCTTTACAGCTGAACTGAAACTCAGTTACAAAAAAATACAGAGATATGGGATTTCCTGGAGCTACTGGTTAAGTAACCCTAATAAGTCCTGCATGGGATATCTTAACAGATGAAAACTGGAGAACAAATGATCCTAAAATCAAAGATTCTGATTTTTCCTCAAATGATAAGCATTCTCTCCCTCTGCTGGCAAGGCTAGTTGGAAGCAGAAATTGCTTAACTGGAGCTGGGTTTATTGTTTGAACATAATTATCATCACTGAAAGATTTCACATTGAGCTTCCAGATGATTTTAAGTCAAAACCAGATGAAGTGCATAGAAACATCAGAACACTTACATTCCTTGGTGTTGGGAGGCGCCAGCAAGCACGAGTAGCAAACCATCCCATAGATGTTCCGAGGTCTGTTTTCCAGCATGTAGTAACTGCAGTGAAGGGCAAGAAGAGGCAAAACAGTGCAAATTAATATGATATGACTGAACACGGTTCGGCAGCAACCAATTATAGGGAGATAAAATCATTAAAAAAAACTTTTATAAGCAATCCGAGGCAAAGATTATTCTTTTTTTTTTCAAATTGCTTGAATAGGCACTGTGTTTCTCTTCTTCCTTTTCTCCTAAAATGTAATTAATCAAACATCTAGACATGACAAGAAGTGGTAACATTGCCTAAAACAACATTAGTCTCCCTGCTGAGTTCAAGCTGCAGTTTACAGCATGCCTTGAAATAAGATTTTTCAAAGTAAGAGAATGCAGTTTTTTGACGCAGTAATCTTTCAAGCAAGACCACCAGTTGGATATGGTTAGCTAATTTTTCTCACAAACACATTAAGAATAATCTCTGTAATCTTAGAACCAAATCTGAGCCAGATCATAATAAAAAATACAGGGGAAAAACAACCTCACAGAGCAAGGCAGATTAGGTTTCACAGGTTTTTTTTTTTTTTTTTTTTTTTTTTTTTTTTTTTTTTTTTTTTTTTAATTTCCTTGCTGTATTGTTTATAAATTAGTCCTTGATAGTGGAATTAAAATGTGAAGGAAAGGTTTTCAAAATTTGAACTTCTGGGCTGCTAATAAAGTTGGTGTTGAAATATGGTAATTGGCTACTCAAGAGCTGGATCCACATGCACCTTAATGAGTAATTACATCAGAATCATACATATGTTGATGTAACATCATACTGTTGATGTTACAGATATGTCTTTACAAATCACTTGTAAATCACTACATATTTTAATGAAGAGATGAATAAATTCTTAATCTATTCTGCGGAGACAGGAACTCAACACTACAAACATTTTATGCAACTGGGGATCTGCTTTCTGCTCTTATATACCTGCCTATGCATGTGAAGTATGGGGTTTTTCTGGAAAATGTATGCATTGTTAGGAAATCACTGCTGAAACGGTCCAAAATCAGTTGGTGTATCAACGAATGACAAATAAGAGATACAGGTCCAGGAAATGGAATACACAGAGATGCAAAGGGGAGGCAGGACTGGAACAAGCTCACAGAGTAGGGGAGCTACACATAGCTCCTCACTTCTTTCTTACTGGTTTTAAAAGATTCACCCTCACTACATCCTT
The DNA here is from genome assembly GCF_026979565.1 of Vidua chalybeata. Lineage (NCBI taxonomy): Eukaryota > Metazoa > Chordata > Aves > Passeriformes > Viduidae > Vidua > Vidua chalybeata. Next base: position 26,967,548 of record NC_071531.1, on the reverse strand, counting down.
CAAATACCTCTTGGGCCTCATGTGCCACTCTACCATTCTCTCAGGAACAAAACTTCATCTTTCCTCTCTTATGAGGCCTACATAATTTTAGGTTGTAAAGGAGTTAATAAATACACAGGAAAGGGCTGCCAAACCACAAAAAAAAAAAAAGAGTGGAAGCCCAAAGATACATATAAATCTGTGAAGAAAAATACAAGACAGTTAGGATCCACAGTCCAATAGCTGTGTTGGTTTAGGAAAGACAAACAATCCTTCTGACAATTAATTAAATCAAGCTGGTGGAAGAATTCTTGGTTTTCACCACAATGCAGAATGGTGGAGGACATGTAAAGAAAACTGAAGAGGATACTCATGGTAGGCAACCATTCACTCATGTGAGTAGGAAACTCTGCAGTTGCAAACATAATGACTCACCCCCACGAAGTACTGGCAACAGATTTGTGTTTCTGGTTACTTTCCAAAGCACCAGATATTAAAGGTAATGTTGGAAATATGTGATAGCTTTACATCACCAACTACAGAGAAGTGACCCGCTAATAACAAAATAAATTTTCAGAGTATTACTCTTTCACTGTGATGTTTATTCTTTCTTTCCTTGGCACCTGCCAGGCTCAGGTTTGGAGGAGGCTACAGGCAAAATCCAAGAATAGAGGCTAGACTCAAAAATGGACTTGTTTTCCTGCTTAACGCCATACTGGCTTATCTCGGGCTAACCTTGGTGGTGTCATTCCAGACTCAGGGACTTGGACCCAGATTTAGGTCTGTGCTCCCACCTTAACAGAGAACCTGGGGCTGGCACAGGAGGTGGAGAGGGGTGGGTGCTGTTCTCAGCAGGGAACAGTCTGCAGAGAGACATCAAGGCGGAGTATCCTTGGTGAAGGCATCTGCTCCCTTATCCACAGCAGCAAGGGTGGGACTTAGTTTTGTTAGAAATTCACTGGCTAAACCTTTTCATGCAGAAAACAGAGAAGCATTCACTCCTTCTCTTAAAACCTCTCAGAGAACTGATCCTGCATTTGCTGTAGCCATAGACAAATACAGGAAATGGGGAAATGTCAGTAGAAGAGGCATTTCTGACTGCATTTAAAAAGAAAATTACCCCATTGCAATTCTATCTTGTGCGGGGACTGGAGACTTATCCCCAGCTGAAAATAGGTGCTGGGACAGCATAAGGAATATGTGTAATTATTGTACTTGCCCTGTTCTTACTCCTTATGGCCACTACTGAATGAGGACAGACAACCAGGCTAGAGAGACCCTTGCTCTGACCTGCCATTGTTGCTTGTAGTCAGCTGTGATCTCATTCTCACTCCAGGAACACCTAATGGATCACCCCATTGAGGGAAATAGCCTGAGTCACACCTAATTTCCACATTCTTAACCTGTCTATTTGGCATGATGGAAGAGCTTCTGGGCAGGGAGCAGAGGACAAAGCCTGCAGTGTCCCAGGAGGTTCAGTCTAGGTACCTCTAGAGTTCACTGGCAACTGGACTTCGGTTTTGAGGATCACAGCTTTGGAACTAAGCCTTTAAAATCTTCCCTGTCTTGCACACTTCCTGTGAGCATGAGAGTGTTGTTTCTATTTTATATGAGAGGGAACACAAAGAAGCAGTGGATGACCTCTCCTCTTGTACCAAAGGCCTCCTTCCCTAAAATTGGTCATCAGTAATACTGAAAAAAAAAGAAAACAGAAGGAAAAATATATAATTATCCAGCACTTATTTTAAGATAAAGTGCGGAGGATGGCTCTTGTAACCACTGGGAAAGGCTGCCCCGTCAGTGGTATTTTGTCTGAAAACTTTTGTGCAGAAGGTGCCATATGCTCATCTTTTCCTCAGGCTTCTTTACTGAGCTGGTGAAAAATAGCAAAGGGATGAGATGTCCTTAAGTGCAAAGAGCGGCATGTGGGCTGTTACCTTGGGCAGGTCTGCAGTGTGTTACGGAAGCAATCCTCTAAAAATGGAAACCTTGTTTTTATCCCTCACACCCGCTCAGGGGCTCTCTGAGGTTTACTGCCCAGGCGAGGGAGCACCCTGCCAGCTGCCATTCACCCTGGTACCTGGTTGTCCCTGTGGCACAGGGGACATTAAGGACAATCAGCCACTCACCAGCTCTCTGCTCTGACACACAGGTTCTGCATTTCACCCAACAGTACACAGGAGCAAACTCTGAGGACTCTAAGTAGCATGAGGAGTCAGGGCAGCTTCAGAGCTTGTTTTAGCTTATATTTAGTTTATCTAGAGAATTCCATCTATTCAAGCTTGGGCTGAGAGGGTGTTTCTCCTTAACTGCTGGCTTTGCCAAACAATCCCAGGACCTGAGCGTTGCAGGAGGAGCGGCACACAGCCAGATTCCGGCAGACCAGTTTCTGCTACAGGCCACACCTGTGCAAACACGATGTTTTGAGATTTCTCCCCAAGCACCAGCTGTGCAAGCTGATTATTTTCAGCCAGCACCCTGTTCCCACCTGGGTGACCTCATTAGTCCTGACAAAAATTGCAAAACAGCAACTGTGACCACTATTTAAGTTTCTTGCTCTTTATAATGTATGAGGGGAAGTCAAGAGGGAGCTTTTTCAAGTCACATCATCAGTCTGTTTGGCTGGCAGCTAGACAAGTCCTTCATTTTATTTGTAAACTGTGAAAATTTCACAAAGACTTACTGATAAAATAAACCTGGAAGCTTGCAGGGCCTCTTTAACAGGGCTTCCTGTACTATAAGGAGTGTGGGTTATACAGCATCTGCAAACTGCACAAAAGCCAAATGTCAGTAGGAATTACTCTCTGAACCAAAGAGGAATAGCGGCAGAAGCTGAAAAGGTATATAAGGTGAGGTTGTACTTTAGAGTATTTACTCACCCTACAAAAAAACATCAAGAGTGCATATATATGCTTGAGTTTGCGGACTTTCAGATGTAATATTGTCAAGGATATACATATCCAATGTAGCAATTTCTTTCTCACCATTATAATGAGAATTATACCGAGTGTGAGACCATTACAAAGATGAACTTGATAAACAGCACCTATTTTAAGCCCCTTCAGCCAGCCCTGAAACTTGTTTTGACTCTGAACAACACTACATACACAACATTAACAGCTCCTCAGACTCCATTCTGTTGTGTAGAAAGGACCTCAGAGACTAAAATGCCTTGGTAAATCTCACTGAACAGCTATGTTGGCTAATACTGTCAACCACTGACAAATGTGCCAGCTGTTCACATCTGGAGAGGAGATATTTTATGTCCCTAAACATGCTGTAGTTCCAGCACAGACCCTACAGGGTATTTAAGGTGCTGTCATGCAGCTCATATGTAGGAGGCAGGACTCAGAAGGTGACCCTCTGAAGCTACACCTGGAGGCCAAGCTGGATTTCTTCAAGTGTTTAAAATGGCACTGCATAGCTGTGCTTGTTCCCTTTCCATTTCTAGTAAGAGGAAAAAGTTTTCTAGTTGTTCCAAACAGTGAGATTTCAGTAAGATTAAAAACGTCTTCTTTAGGTCCCTTCCAGGCCTAACTGTTTTATGATTCTGTGTTTATTAAACTCACCAATGCTTTTGGAACATTTAAATGTGTTGTTTTAGTAGAGATGAAAAAGCATAATTTACCAGTATTGTACCTACAGTCAGCTTTGACATGGAGAGGCTGTCAGAGATTTTGACATCTGGAGAGTACCTCCCAGTAGAGGGAGTACCCAGTACCTCCTCTGCCTCTCCTTGGGCAGAGCAAAGGTCCGTGGATAAGTCCTTACCCTGGGAGACAAGGCCCGCACTCTGCGTCATTCTCCTGATCCCCAGGTGTCATGACTGTGGCTCGGAAAAAACCCTCGCAGTCCTTGTGCCGTCTGCATATCTGGTAACCTCCTTTGGAAAACTTCTCAGAAGGGCAGGGGATGCAGCCATAGTCCTCATCTTTGGTGCCATATCCACATGTCTGCAACAACACACAGTCACTCAAAAGCAGTCTTGTGCTGCACACCAACTTCTAGCAAAAGAGAATGCTCACAGCCTGCCCCATTGGCCTTGCAGCACAAAGGGAAAGGAGTCTGTCCTTTGGCCTGTTCGTGTTTATCCTAAAAAGACCATGCAGGGATATGAGGATGCAGCACACTGTGTGCTGGAGAGGGAGAAGGGGAACTGGAGAATCATACTGTTTGTGAGTGGCCCCCCATACTACTTCTATCATAGTCCAGCATATTGTGGAAGTGAATTTCAGCTGCGGGTTGGATAGAAAGCGAACTGAAAATGGAAGAATAGAGAAGATTCCTACAGGAGAAACACAGCTGCAGCAGGGCTATCAGCAGTTTCAGGCTAGGAGACCCCAGAGGGAACCCAAAAGGCAATGTTTGGATGAGATTTTGTAATCTCTGGACTCACATGTCCCAGGTGAACATTGCATTTAGATTAAATAAAACTAAACCCAACTGGTTATTCAAACATACTTGTTTGGGACTACCAACTGTGTGAAATGCTTGCAATAGGATGTTTATCCCATTAAAATCAAACAGGATTTCAGTAATTTATTTTTTTAAAATAAGCAATAATTATCTACTGTAAATCAAATGGTTACTTAGGAACCATAATTTAAAATATTGCAGAAACATCCAGGTTCCTCTAGTGCCGAAATATCTTAGCAGGAGAGCAAAATTAACTTGTCAGTGTGAGGGCAAGCAAGCCAGACTGACCGATTTATCACTCTGTGTTGGAATGTCGGCATCAGATTCTAAATAACTACTGAGATGAGAACAGACTCAGAGACTGTGTATGGAACTTCTACCTTTCCATTTTTACAGTATCCCTTTTAACAGGCTGCTCCTGGGATATGGACTGCTGGCGTGCATGCAAGATGCCTCGCTCCCAGGGCACACTTGGAGGTGTGAGTGCCCCTGCTCTGCATCCTCAGCCTTCCCATTTCCTTTCCTACCCATTACTTCCACGCAACAAAGCATTTGGGTTTTTTGCATTTAGTGCTTGATATGTTCCCCCCAGCAGCAGCAGAAGCTGGTATTACCATGTAAGGTTCTTCACCCGGCTCGCACTTGGGGCAGTCATGGCACATGCCAGTGGTCTGGTTGTAGTACTCGTTCTCACCGCAGTTGGAGTATTCGGCACTGGCAGAGTACACCAGGGAGACCTGTCACCAGAGAGCATTCCAGAGCACTGTCACTTCCACTGCCATCGTCCTCCATGCCTCACCCCCTCCCCTTGCACATCTGCTGTGGTTCAACAGGCAGCAGGGCCAGCACTGCAGAGTGAAACACACCTAAAGCTCAGAAGCAGAAGTGGTGACACTTCTAAATGGCAGCAGATGCAGGTTTCAGCAACCTGGTAGTTCCAAGAGTTTCTCAGAGACTGACATTCATGCTTGCTGTTACTGCCACTCCTTAAAACACTGAAGGCCACGGTTCCTGACCTGTTAACTCCCATGCTCTCCCACACAAGCAAATGCCCAAGTTCACGCCCTCATGACTCCCAGCTCTAATGAGCTTTCATAAATGTGACTGCAAGGGGCAACTATAACAACCAGAGATAATGCACTGCCTCAGGCCTCAACCACAGTAGGGCTGTGCTTCATGTCACAGCCAGGCTAGTGTGCTCTTCCAGCACTTTCTGTCTCTGCTCCATCCTGGGTCCTTCTCCTTCCCCCTCCTTCCTAGCAGCCACGGTTTAAACTGCACATTCTCAGGTGTTTTATGGAATGAAAATGATCTACATTGAGGTTCACTCCATAGGTCATGTGTGGGTCTGCTACCATTCACAGGTGGTTATGAATAACCCAAGCAGAACCCTGTTATCTTTGCACACTAGAGAGACATGTACACACAGAAATACCTACCATCAGGAAAGGGAACACGTGAGTCCATTTACGTTCACCCAGGTGAGCCATGCTCTCTTGATATTTTACCTGAAAAGATAGAATTGGTGGTTGTTTATGAACATGAGTAAGTATTTGTGTGTGTTGCCAAAATAAGAACAGAAGGGCTCATAAGCAGAACAAAGGTTACATGGGAGCAATGCCCAGAGGTCTAAACAAAGCGAGGGGGAGATGTGCACGTGCAATCGTGCACACACACAGACACCACACCCCCTAACTGCACATCTCTTTCCTCTCTTTGAGAAGATAATGGCAGGAGGAGATCCACTATTGCCATATTTACAAAAATCTGTAAAAGATGAGGAAGCATCTTGGCTTGCTGAGAAATCCTCCCCTGGAGGAATGGAGGGCTGTGTCTTGACCACTAAATGAAGGAGGTAGTCTTGACCACTGAAATGAGGTAGCCTGGCTTATGTCCACACCAATTAGTGCATGACCACACTACATCAGGTTTGTCTGGGAAAGATTCGTATGGAGCAGCCAAAGCAGAGCCAGGGAGTGACCCAATGGCAAGCAGTGTGGGCAGTCACTACACTAGGGCTGCACTTTCCTTGCCAGCTCCTGTGGATGCACTGAGAACACCCAGAGCTGCTCTCCCTTCTTCAGCAAGCATCAGCTGCTTTTTGTTCTTGATAAGCAAACTGCAGATCTGAGAAGTTAAACCCAAGGAAGGAGCCAAACCTTATATTCAAAAAGCTATTGAAACAGTTGGGAAAAAGAAAGGCTGAAATCAATGTTACAAACACATATGCTAATTTATTTAGTTTCTTAAAATGATTAATTTTTAATAAGAGCTAATGTTCCATGTTCAAGTACTGGATTTCTTTCTAAGGTGAAAAAAGAGACAGGAAAAGGACGCTCAAATTGGCTTTTTTTAGCATGATACAACCTATTTAATTATATTGTTAGAGCACATAACATGCCCTGGGGGTTTTAGAGCTCCAAATTGCAAGTGTTTGAGATACAGTTGCAACATTTTGCTCCTACCAGATGTAAACTACTCTTTCAATTTTCCATGTCTCAGACGCTGGGAGACTTTCAACCTCCCAGAAGAGTACAATTACTGCTTTGTGCCACATTCAAGCATACAACTTATATGAGAGCAGTGCTCCAGTATTTGAGATAGCTGCTAACATTTACATTTTTAAACACTAAGTAGATTAAGTAAAGATTATATCACTCCAGCATCAAGCTACGAACTTGCTTTATATGTTCCTTCCAGCAACTGGGCTAGCTGAGACAGGTAACTGGGTGGGTGGGTGGACAACCTGAACCATGAATATATTCGTTTGTGCAGGAAATTGCACTTTGAAACCTAGAAACAAAAGAGAATCGGAGATAAATTGTCCTAAATCTGGAGGTAAGAGATGGAAAATAGTAATTCCATTGTATAAAGTGTCAAACATGAAGTTGGATGAAAGCTTTGTCTGTGCAGTGCCGTTTCCTGGAAAAGTTCCAAGGATATGTATGTTAAACTGCACCCTAATTATAAAAGAGTTTGTTAGACCTTAGATATTAATATTATTAAGGCCCCACTGATACTGCTAAATTATCACATTTATTATAAATCTGGTCTGAGGCTGCTCAGAACAAAAAATTTCACCAGTAAATGTTGAATCTGTAAGTTTACAGTAAGAGTCTATCTTACAGCAAAACCATGCTTCAGTTGCTTTCAAGCCACCCAGATGTTCACTCTTTGAGGTACTTGCATGCAATCATAGCCAGATTTGAAAAATGGAAATGAGGAAGTATAGCCCACTAATGTTCCATACAATCTTCTTCATTTGGCATTTATTTACATAAAATGTTGAAAGTGTCAAGTTATACATAGATAAATAAAATATTTTTCTCTCTCTTAATATAAATATGCATGTGGGGTATGTTTTGTATGTAAACATACTTTTTCCCCCCCTGCATTCCTTCATTTTATGCAGCAATATGTCAAGCATATGGGAAATACTTATTTTAACTGGAAGAAGCCATTTTAAAGTGCTAGATTAGAACTCCAGGGGAGACTTCTCCCGCAAATTGCAATATCAAAAAAATTAAATTTTGGTATTCATCTTCCTATCCTATTCAAGTACATGGCCATAAATTGGCTGTGTTATTTCTGTTGGTTTTATTTGTTTGTTTGGTTGGGGTTTTTCCTCCTTTGGTGTTAAAACTAAAAACTCTTATTTTATAACACAGGTGCGAACATGGGAGTGGGGGAGGGAGATGAAGGAAGTTTCTGGCAGTAGGGCCACAGGTAACTAACTGTGTTAGTTGTCTCCTGTACTCAGCTGGGGAGATAGCTGGAGGTATCTGCCAAGATATGCCAGGCTGCTCTTGGGCTTGCTGTCAGTTTTCAGGCATGGTAAGTTATATCTGCACCGTGCTATCTGTCACTCATTAATCCCATCCACACAACAAGGGGTCTTCTAGTGCCAAGACCACTTCTGTTTCTAGCTGACACCTATGAAGACATGTTCAACCAGCCAGCTTCTGCCAAGAAGCAGAAAAAAGAGTGACCAGACATTATGGCCCCTAACCATTAAAATAAATTAGTTCTTAATTAATTCTTTTCCTTCAGCTGAAGCAAATTACTTTCTCCTATGGGCTGGAATGAAGCAGTGAGCAGGAAGGAGCTAGAGGTGTATTTTTTGCTGGGATTCTGGTATTGCTCCTAAGGAATTCGGGATCTCTGGCTGCTTGTCTGCCAAGCCCTGCAGAGATCCTGATTTGTGTTTTTGTTTGGGACGTGTGGGTGTCTCCAGAGAGGAGGTGTAAAACATAGATGGTGTCTTTGTGGATCAGGTGTGCAACACACAGCAAGTCTCGTCATGACTAGCGGGGGTTGCTAATTACAGCTATATTTGTCTTTTGGACATATTCGTTAATAGCTGGTAAGAATATACATGTAAGATGACAGGAAAAGGAAGACTATTTTCCCAGTGGCAACCACAGCAAGAAATGCTAGAGACTTCCTTTCTCAGCTACTTTCCTGTAGATGCAAGGCAGAAAATTGGGGAACAGAAGAGATGACTGGCACCCTATTACTCAAATATTTCTCCTCTCACATCAAAAATCCTTCCATACAGTCCTTGTCTAACTAGTAGGTATAAAGAAATGAATTAATAATTAATTAAATAAGTAAACCACCAGGTAGAAAATGTTTAGTTCATGCTGTCTAAACAAGAAAAAGCATTATTTATAGTAGTATTTATATTGTAGTTAGCCTTCGAATTTGATAATTTACTTAGATTATTAGGTAGCACTGACATGATTTATTTACAGCATCCGTGATTATAATCAGAGTAAATATATGAGATGTGAAACAATGAGGTTACCACAGCTGGTGGACTAAGCTAAAGCTCACAGCTTTCAATGGATGACCTTACATGTTCTTCTAATTCTCTGACTTCAGTAAGTAATACAGTGGAAAAATAATTTCCTATCATAGACTTTTCTGGTTTTTAAAATACAGTTTAAAAATGGAGGAAAACAAACACAGAAATGTTTCTCATGTAGACAGATAGGGACTTTTTCGTATCTCTGTATTTCCTTAGTTTCATCACTGACATAGGTATACTTCAATGACAGAAAACAACCTCGTGAGAGGGAGGGGCACAACCACTGTCTCAAACAACTTTGCCAATGCCGATAGGCCTATACACATTTCTTTTCTGGGGTTTCCTAAGCAGCAGTTTGCTTATCAGGTCTGTGGCTAGAAATGTAATCCCTAAGTAGTTGGCAAATTGGTATCAATCATCAATCCACATCCAAGACCCCAGCTAACAGCAGCAGAATGCAAGAAAAAGGTTTTCATATGAATAAAGGTGGGCACATTTCATGTCCTTTACAGGGCCACCAGCAAACCCAGCACTTGCCCTGAGTTCCCAGGGTTTATGGGAAGGACCTCACAAACCACCTCTTGCACAGATTATCACAGTTTTTTGCATGAGCTCAGTAGATAATCTCTGTATGCTCCCGATGGTGCTAAATCCTTCTTAACTGAGATAAGCATATAATCCTCACTGCAGGGCCCCACAGGCTTCAGAGTTCAGCAGCAGAGTTCAGTCTGGCTCCAGACTTCTGAAAAAAGATGCAGTCTGAGTTTTGCTTTCAGAAGGGAAGCCCATCACTGAATGACAATGATGGCACTGCATGCTCAGGGAAAGAATAAACTCAGCGAATTAAAAGTAAATGGAAACACAGAGATGATGGAAGAAAACTATTTTGCAGCCTTAATTACAGTTTGCATTGTTGTGAAAAATTATTGTACGGAACATTATTACATTCGTAGGACACCACCAACGATACTGTTTCCCACTGTTTCTTTATCACTTTGACCTTGCAAATACCTTAAGAAATTCTTCAGAGAGATGTAAAAAGTGCTAAAATGATACAACTCTATTCTCCCTTCTTACCCAAAACATCAAAAGGCAGTGAGAATAGTCCAAGCTACACATTAAACTTTAATTGCCCTGTGATCTGGCAACCCTGTCAGAAAAATAATTGATTAATCGGGCACAGAAACAATACTTTTTCCAGTGGGAACAGTATTGACAAGAGGAGACAAAAGATTCTTTAATCTGTTAATGGGGGCACTGTGTGCTGAGGACTGGGGACAATCAAACCTAATGAAAAGCCATCCATCTCCTACAGGGTTGCTTATTTGGAAACCATGTCTGGAAGTTGATATTTGAGCCTGTTTTTTCACCTTACATAAAGACACGTGTCAGCTCTCAGGTAGGTGGCCCATCAACTTTATGAAACATTCTTTGGGGGAAAAAGAGGCTACCATGCAGGAACAAAGCAAAAGCAGAAAAGAAGGAAAGACTTTTCTGTCACAGGGACATTCTTTTTTCTTTCAGGATTTTTCATAGAGCAGCACAGAGGAAAGAAAGAGAAAACAATTTCTATTTCTGCTCCTTGTTTTTGTCATGTGGAATGTGCTTGGAGAATTGTTTACCTGGGGTGATTGCTTGGTTGGATTCTGGTGAGGATTGTTTGAGCCTGATGGCCGATCAGATCCACTTGTGTCTGGACTCTTGCGAGAGGGTGACGAGTTGTGAGTCAGATATGGTAGTTAGAACAAGTAGGTTTGTAGTTTTAGTATCTCCTTTAAATAGTATATTAATGTATTTTAGTATAGTTATAATAAAGAAATCATTCAGCCTTCTGAACTGGAGTCAGACATCATCATTTCTTCCCACCGGGTTCACCTTTACAATACTTTTCTAACACACTTTGCACGACTGACACACATTTCTGCAGAAAGGGGGCATTAACAAGGTCTGAGAGGACCCTGGGGTTTCCCATAGTGCACACACTGTTGGCTGGTACTGAGCCAGCTGTGCCCCAGCCCCCTTGCTGCTGGCATGGCCCTGATTCAGCCTCTCCCCTGGGCTGACACTGGTTTTACCTGCCAGCAGCATCCCTCCAAAACCTAACCCTGCCAGGCTGGGACTGTTGGAGGACCACTGTGGTCTCCATTCCCACTCCGAAGTCCCCTCAGGGCACATGGCTCACAGGCAACTCCTCTCTGTGTTTCTCCAAGCCACTTGGGGATGTGAGAGGGGAGTGAGCATAGGATGGATTTTTTGGGCAGGAAAATGGTAATTAATTAATCTCACAACCTGCTACCACAACATATCCTCATCAATGATGCTTATGCTAGACAGAGTGGTGTTTTGGTGGGGAAGTGATACTGAAGGGAAAAGGCACTCATGACCTCCTGCCATGGATGCTACTGCAGTTAGTGACAGAATTTACTGAAATTATAAATGGAATAAAAGTCCCATGGTGACCATTCAACAATATTTTCTTTATACAAATAAGAAAATATTAGGGCAAAAATGTTAGCAGGGGTTTGCATCTCTCCCAGTCAAAAGGCTGCCCTGATCTTAGGAGAGGTTACATAGGCTCTTTTGCTTTCTTATTGGTGTTTTACTATAAATAAATTCTAAAAATTAAAAAAAAAAAAAAAACAAACACCCAGAAACCTTATATTTCTGACACACACACGTATACATATATATGTATATATGCACACACACACACACATACATATATATATATATATATATATATATAATGGGAAAAAATTTTCAAATGCTTTGGCCAGTCCCCAGAAGGATTCTCCTGAGTGGTACAGGCTTGCTTTCCACCTCTGCTTGTTTTTCTAAGGTGCTTGCCATGAAGGCTTTCTGATTATTTTCAGCTCCTACTAATGTCTTCCAGAAAGTGCTACAACAGTCATATTATTCCTTCTGGTTTCCTTGCTTAGGTATCTGTTTTCAGAGGGCTTGGGCTTTTCTTTTGAGAAGCACTGGCAATGGTGGTAGTGCTGGGGGCACATTAGGGCTGCACCCCATCCTCCCCAGCAGATCTCCTGCTCCACCGCCCAGGTGAGCTCACCTTGCTGCCAGCTCAGAGCTGCCAGAGGGCATCTGAGTTTTCCATGGAAATAGTGGGAAGATGAATCTTACATCACCATGAAAAATTGCAAGTGAACATGCTAGACTTCCCAGCCTAATACTTCTAAGACGAAAATTAATGAGCAGCAGCACAGTCATTCACTGTCTGATGGATTGTCTCAGTGCCACATCTGCTCAGTGCTCTCTCCATCACCATTTCCTAAGAAGTTTCCCCATCTACTGTTACCCAAGGGACAGGAAACTTGTTTCTGGAATTTTGCTGCAAGAGCAAGGTAAAACTGCTGATACAGAAACAATTTAGATTCAGAAGCTCTCCTGAGACAAGTATTGCTTTCTATTTGAAGCAGAAAATTAAAAGCTTATTAGGAAAGTACAAACTACCAAAGCAATGATGGTGCTTTTCTAACACCTTTTCCTTTTTGTTGTGCTTTACTCTTCTAGATGACAAGTAACATAATAAGAACAGTCTGAATCTTGTTTGTCATTATAAGGACCAATAAGGATTTGAGCTCATACTTTGCTTCTACTTCTCAGGGTCTCTTCCCGGGAGCTGCTGATTACCTTCAAAGATTGTAATATTTGGGCAGCAGATGATTTTTAGCATGGTGCAGACACGGTCATTCTTTAAATACAATAACGGTTGATTATTATATTTATTACTGTATTATTATTTACATATAATAATGGTTGAAATTTAGAAATACTTTACACGAAGGAACTGAGATGAAATCCTGCAGTGACCATTGAAAAAATTTATTGAAATTGTAAATAGAAAAAAAGTCCCAGGGTGACCATTCAACAAATAATTTCTGTTCTTAGCTCTACGGTACATTTGCATTTCTTAACTAAAAGCCAAATACTGTTAGAGAGATCAACACACAGTTCTAGTTTTCCCATGGTTTACATGAAAACATCTGAATTACTGCATCTGACAGGCACAGAGAATAGCAACTGGGGTGCAGCGGGAAGGAGATACAGGAGAGCGTGGTGGTGCCCCTGGAGGTACTGCATGGGGCAGGATGTTATCAGGAGGGTCCTGGCCACGAATTCTCCTTCCTTGTGCAAGTGCATTAAACAATGCTGCAGCAGTTTCACTGTTTGGCAAAGGCAATGGAGGCAGTATTATGTCGTGGCCATGTATACTTTGGTACATGATATTAGAGTCCCAGAAAAGCCTCTTGTTTGTCAACGGGCCTCTGTCTTACAGACAAAGGGATACATATGCTGCCAACAAACATTAAGTTTTTTATTATTCTACTTTTTACATAACTGTGTTTGAAGGGGACTTATTATTTTCGTAAACTAAAGGCTGGCTGCATTTAATTTCAAAACTGTATCCCAAGCTGCCCAGGCCACCATTGTTGGGAAGAGCAGGGAGAGGGAGCAGAGGGAGGGGAAGCTCTCTGCTGGGAACAGGGGCCACACAGCGAGCGGGCGCCGCGCCGGGGTGCCCAAGGGGAGAGGCGGCTGCAGGGCACGGCTCAGGGCCTGGAGCACCAGCCAGGGCTTGCGGGCCCCGGGGCCCCAAGCAGGGGGTTGGGGCATGGTCCATGGGAGCAGCCCCCCGTGTGCCCCATCCACCCACCCATCTCATGGGCATGACTCCCCCTGGAGCCCCAGTGAGGGGAAGGGGCACAGAGGCAAAAACACAGCTCCCAGTCCCAGTGCTGGGCAGAGGAACACGCCTAAGCAACCAAATCCCCCCTGTCTGTGGGTACTGGCGAGCTACGGCCTGCTGAGGCTATTTATGCCAACCAGCACATGTAGAGGCAGGAGAGGGAACAACCACCACCTTGGCTAAGAAGAGCTGAAGTTGCAGCCCATCACACGGACATGCCTACGGGAATCATGTGTTTACAGGCATGTGTATGTACACAAACACATCTATTTATACACACATGCCTTCAGAGAGGCTGACTGTCCTTCACATCTCTGTTCAGCCAGGATGTCCCAAAACTCCAGGAATGTCCTAGTGCAGTGGCATCTCTATGGTCAACATTCTTAGTAGGGTTGCAATTACAAAGTATGTTGCCTTTGCTCCTAGAGAAGGAGGGAGAAATGGGTTTTTCTGTTGGAATACTTTCTCTTTTGAGTCAATAATCATAAAATCTCTTCATAATTTCTCTGAGGCCCTCATTTCTTTTTTAATGAAGGTGTTTACATTCCTAATTAAGGAGTGCATTAAGCCTAGTGGTACCTTATCTGATAAACCCATTAGTAGGCTATGTCAAGCTGAGCGTTTCAAGGTAGCAAGCTAGCTTTAAAAACTGGTTATCCTCTGGGCTGAAATATGCAAACCAAGAGCTCACAATTAACTTGGGTTAATTACAAAATACCAGAAATGTAATAATATATTTAAAAATATAACACAGGTGCTAATGACTTTTTTTTTGTTTTCTCCTCCCCTTCTACTTTTTTCTCCTTTCTGCAGGAGCTTACAGCCTGTCACTTTGTTCCCAGGTAACACCCCCGCCATGCTCCACAGGTGTTAACCACCTTTTTCTCTCATGTGGAGGGATTCATTAGCATAACAAGATTGATCCAAGAATTCTTGCTTCTGCCTTGCAGTTAGCATGGATTTTACTGGTGCTTTCTGGACCTGATGAACGAACTAGGCTTGAAATGTTTATTTTTTTCTGTCAGTTGGTCTAATAAAAGACATTATCTATCTCTCCATGCCCATACTCCCAACACCACCAACACACGACTCAGGAAAACTTTGAGACACCACCTCCTTGCCACACAAAGTGTCAGCGTGTGGAAGTAACCACTTGACCTCCTTCCTGTGAAGCAGCAGCCTTGTGACTGCACCCTACCTCTTTGGGAACAGCTATTGCTTTCCAGCATGGCACACTCAGCCACTTGTCATTGCAGCTTGCAGCCCAATACACTCATTTAAATAAGACTGGTTTTGAGAGACCAGGCAGGAGTCTTCAATTCAGTGATTGCTCTTTTGATGGGACCTCTAGGACCTGTCTCATGCTCTTTATGCATATGAGTGTCAAATGTTTTATCAGAGGCCAAGGATTCTATGGTACCCTCTTTATTAGGAATTAAAGCTTCTTGTCAAGAGTAACTTAGGAGCCAAGTACCACCTACCAAGGACATATTGCACATTTAATTTGTGCAATGTCTCTACTGTGATTTTGCAGGAGAGGGAATAGGCTACGAGCACCCATCTTGAAAGAGGAGGTCAGTAGTGTCCAGAGGTCAGTAGTGTCCAGGGGCTGCTTGCTGCAGGTAGCTGAGCAAGCCTCCTGTCAGGACAGGTGTGGGTGTGCCTTCCATGGGTCCCACTGGTGCCTCAGCCTTGATGCCTGTGTCCTGGGAACTGAGGTAACTGGAAACCATTGCACACGCTGCGGGCCACCCTGCAATATATGAACGCCAAGCTTTGCCACCTGCTGACCTGACAGCAAGCACTCCAGAAAGCACAGGAGAAGTGGGGAGTTCAGGCTGGCAAACTAATGACCTGGAAGGCAAGCCTTATGTAGTGTTCAGGAAATATATCTGCAGAAAGGAAGTCATATTCCTGCTGCGAGCACTGTGCCAGGTGAGGTTTTCCTCTGTGCACTACCAGGTGTCTGTGACTCCCTTCCCCAGTCACCTGGGGCGAGCTGCTGACTGCCTCTGGCTTGGCTACTGCTAACCCCAGCCTACATATTCTCTTCAAATATACTGTATTTCAAATCAGCTTTATATTTCTTCTTCTCCCCACTCCATTAATTGTTCATTTAGCTGATTCAGATGCCTTTTATGGTGCTACAACCCAACTAAGCTGCTGAGGAGAAAAGATATTTTTATCACTCATAAGCACATCTACTGCCTCATCCCATTCCAGTGACATGGTCACAAGAAAACATGGAGATGCAGTTTCAGAAGCACTATCCTGTCCTGACACAGAGGTGATGTGATGGAAATATGGCAGAGCACTGTGGAAAAAATGAAGAGGATGGCACCAGAGAATAATCGACACAGCAGTGAGTGTCATAGTCTTAAAGACTATGAGTGTCATGGGCTTCATTTCTATCATCTAGATGTTTAGTTGCATGTTTAAAAATTTATAATCATGTAAAGCTGCTTTTTGATAAAAGTCTTTGGACATGTCATGAGTCTGGCTGTAATTGTGAAGCTAATCTCTATAATATTCTGTGTTGCTGTAGGAAAAACTAAATGAGGATAGGAAAGGGACCTCTGTGAAGCAGTGACAGTTCTAAGATGTATGGAAGACAAGGAGCCAGTGGGAGTATTTAAAGTTATCTCCAGAAACATCCAGTATGATCAAATAAATATAATATTTTCTGTTACCTACCAGAAAGTGACACATTTTCCTACCAGATCATGAGGAATGTTGTTTTGAATAAATATAGGTCCTGACAGCTGCTTTAATAGTTATGTGTAATACCTCATCAGCCTTAAGACATTTTAGACTTGGCTATTCTCTAAAAATGAGAACTTCCTATAGCTTCTCTTAGAATCTTGGGAATGTGAAGCATCACCCACAAACAGCTGAATACCTTCTGTTCCCTCTAACTGCAGTGTTTGCTGAGAAAGGAGAAATGCAGGGACAGCACTAATTGTACTGCAAATTTAAAATCGGATGTGAATCATCCTTCCCATTGAAAACATTTGAATAGATTTAATACTGCCCCACCAATGGTTAATTTAATGTTTTGATTTACCATATGTCCCATAAGTGTTCTCTTTACACATTTCACAAGTGAAGGTTGGCCAAGCTCAATCTCCTGAACAGGATTCCAACTCCACTGGGGGGCAGTGCATTAGCACATATATTAATAATGCACTCACCTGCTTCTGTGAAACCAAGATTTCAAGCTTTCTCTGCTTCTGAGAAAGCAAGATTTCCAGAGAAATGTTTAGCTACCGTGAGACATTCTGCTTAATAGAACAAATATGCACGAATAGCTCTCCTATGTGTACTGTTAGATTACTGAATTGCTAACTACACAACCAATGCTAACCTGAGGATGAAACCAAGTCTGAGTACAGAGATAGTTTAAGCTATTTATTGGCACCAGGATCAACAGATTCTAAATTAGCTACAAAGCTGCAGGGAATCCTGAAATGTGAAATCAGTTTGGTGTGGGATTTTTTTTTTTTTTTTTTTTTTTAATTCTTAGCCCCTCAGGAGATTTGAGATGGTTTGATCTTCATCTGGAGAGTCGTCAAAATTCCATAGAAACCTAATAGCCTGCCAACATGGGTGGTTGCTGCTTGCAGGCATTTTGACATGGCAAAGGTCCTGTCTGCAGGCTGCAAACCTGTATCCATCAAAGGCTACCTGGAACTGCATGAAGCCAAGAGCTGTGCAGTGTCAGAACGCGGTGCGCAGGATTGCAGGGGTAATGTATGCAAACCCCAGCTCTCCCAGGGCTGCCAAGCTGTAGGAGGAATCCATCTGGCCCCTTAATTATTCTGAGCTCTGCCTAGGAGTTAAACCCCACAGGGTGCTGCCACACCTCTATACCAGGGTTTGGGTGGGACGGTGCTCTGCACTCTCTGGTTAGAAGAGAAATGAAGCCTGGAGGGCAGCTGGGGAGGGGGGATGAAGCTGGGCAGAAGCAGAAACCAGAGCAAAAGTCTAGGTATGGATTGCTGTTATCCAGACCAGGAGCCTGCACTGGAGAGAAGGCACCAAGGGTAGAAACAGGAATGGGAAATGTGACATAACTGGAAGGTAGCAGAGCCAAGCACAGGCTGCAGTGGCCCTTTGGTGGGGTCCTGCCTGCTGACTGCTCCATAGTTGCCTGGTGGAGTTTGGGTTATGTGACTCCAGAAAATGGAATGGGGGCTCCAGGTTTGGAGGTAATCAGAGTGCATAGGGCCTCCAGGCTTGGAAGCAATCACGGCTTGGTGGAATGGAGGGGGTTGCTGAGGCTTCACGAAGCACAACTGGAACCATCCTTTGCCGAGGAGTGGGAGGGGAAGAGGATGAGCCTTAAACCAGCTTTGTGATAAGGCTCAAGCTCTCACTTGCAGGCATGGGAAAAGACAGCTTAACAGAAAGCTGGGATGTCTGCCCCATGGCAGCACAGAGAGACCCGCTTACATTTCCCTGGCAGAGCTCCGCTGTGCTGTGCCAAGTGCCTAGGGATGGTGACACCAATCTGAAGGAAGACATGTAGGTATTCTGGCCTGAACCCAGGGGCTGCAAATTGAGGGATACATGTACAGAGAGCAGCTACCATAGGTGAAACACAGGAATTACATGGCAGGAAAGAAGGCACTTGGGCAGATCCTGCCTTTCCGAGCGAAGCCCTCACCCTGAGCAGTGCACGTGGAGGAACCGGTTAGCTCAGAGGAGCCTGAGCTGGCAGGCGGACTGGGACTGCCCAGGACATGTCCCTGTACAGAACATGTACATTCTGTAACTCAATCACCCTCTCACTAGGGCCTTAATGTGCTCTCACTGGGGTCCTCATAATGGTTTTGCAGTTGCACAGCTGAGGGGAGATGGGTGCTTCCCTGTGTTGTGTTTCAGATGGTAGAGAAATGTAACATACCCACACCTCACTGTAAAAAGCACATTGAGGTGCTGAAGTGTGTCCAAAGAAGTGCAATGAAGCTGGTAAACGGGCAATGATCTGGAACACAAGCCTGATGAGGAGCAGATGAGGGAGCTGAGAGTGTTTAGCCCAGAGAAGAAGAGGCTCAGAAGGGACCTTATCACTCTGCAACCGCCTGAAAGGAGCCTGTAGCCATGTGGTGGTCTGCATCTTCTCCCAAGTGATAAGCAATAGAAGAACAAATGGTCTCAAGTTGCACCCAGGGAAGTTTAGATTGTATATTATGAAAAATTTATTCACTGAATGGGTGGTCAAGCATTGGAACAGGCTGTCCAGGGAAGTCACCATCCCTTGAAGTGTTAAAAAATCATGTGGATATGGCAGCTGGGAACATGGTTTAGTGGTGGACTTGGCAGTGCTGGGCTAATAGTGGGACTCAGTGTTCCTAGAGGTATTTTCCAACCTTAAAGATTCTGATACCTGCACCAGGACTATACCTGTGTTGGATGGCTTGCACTAATCCCAGTCACTGTTCTTGTTCCCCTTTGGGTATATTTGAACAGGTTTCAGAGCAGACCAGGGCAGAAGTGTTAGAGCTACTTAGGATCCCTCTAGGCTAGGAAGAGGCAGAATTTGCTGGAAGTTTGTGCTTACTCATCAGTCCCTGGATGTTTGGAGCTTGTGGAGGAGGAGGTTCTCACTGGGCTTTGTGAGTTTTGTTTTGCTTTGCTTTGTTTTGCTTTGCTTTATTTTTTTTTCAGGGCTGGGCATGCCATGAAGGGCTTTGTCTGAGAGCCTTGCAGCCACGAACGCCAATTTACCTCACCACAGGCTGGTGGATCACACTTGGACTTCACAAGGAAGAGAGGAGGGGCTGAGAAGGCACTTGGAGAAATGGCCTGACAAGGTCCCACACAGCTGCTAAGCTGTAGTATGGCTATGGCAGGGTGAGGGGTGAAGTTGGATGTGCCAGGCTCTGGGTGGGAGAGGTGGGCTCTTGGGAAGCAGAGCAGTAGGTCCGTGGCAGAGGAGAAATGCTGGCTGGAGGTATGTCACTCCACTCAGCTTGTGGATAGCACAGCAGTGCAAGGCACAAAGCAGAGCTGGCTAAAACTAGCTAAGATAATTCTAAGAAGATTAAAAATAATTTTGGCAATTAATGGATAATTCATATTTATCAGGATTATAAGAAAGAAGAAGAATAGCTCACAGCTGTAGATTTACGTGCTTTTTTTACTGTCCTGGCACTTAAGAATTCACTGTAATTGCAGCAATGAGAGGCTGAAGGGTCTCCTTGGATTACAATTGCCTGGAATTCAGATGATACTGCAAACACTTCTTCAGTTCTCATGGATCTTTATTGGAAAACTTGGACCATAGATGCTTACTGGTGTGCATATTGCATCTCTGTCTTATGGCCTCATGCAGTTTATTACTAAACATGGAAGAAATCAATTCTCCCTATATTTCATTTCTATCACATCTGACAGCTTTGTAGTTTGTGTCTATGTGTGTGATATTTGTGGCCAAGTATTTTAACATAAAAATTCCTTTTGCAAGGCCAGAATGGATATTTTTCCTATACATGTCCCACTTTTTTCAGCAATTTTGATGATGAAGTAACATTAACAGAATAAAGTTTACACTGAAACAAATCTCGGAACTACATTAAATTAACCTAATTAAAACAAGACTCTTGCATCTTCTCAGCTGTACTTTCTTTAAAAGCATATGTTCCTCCAAGGCACACCCAAAAAGACCAGACTATAAAGCCATCAGATTCTACAGAGAATTATACAGACCTTTGATAATTCATTGTATTAGTACATTAAAGTGCATCCTGTCAGAAAAAGAAAAAAGGTGTTTATGTGATAAGTGTTTATTTTATATAAGAGTTATCAAATTATTCAGTTGTCAAAAAACCACCAGGACAAGATGGGACCTCAAGAAGTTATCTTCTGATTCACACTCAGAGAAGTTACCCTTCTGATTCATACTGTGGGAATCATTCTCTGCCACACCAACAAATTTTTATCTAACTGCATCTTGAGAACGTCCAATGACAGAGATTACACAGTTCTCCCTCATCTCTTTATTCCACTGCTTTGCTATTCCTGCTCTTAGGCACCTTCTCTGCATGTCTCATCTGCATATCTCTCTTCATTCACTTGGAGCTGCTGCTGTTTTTCTTACCCACCACAGGCATGAAGGATTATTTCCTTATGCTCTGCAATAGTCTCCTAGGTATTTGTGACCTCAGCTTGGTCATATTTTAGGTAAAACACTTCTGATTCATCCAGTCTTGCACCGTTACCCATGATTTCTAGAGCTCTGTCTCCTTGTGCTTCTACCTGGATGTTCTCTACCGTGACCTCATCTTTCTTGAAATGAATGTCTAAAGCTGAATAGAGGAATTTTATGAAAGCCTTGGCCGCCCCGGATAGAGCATTGCATTGAAGAGTTTATAAGTTCTGTTTCACACATCCCCAAATGAGGTTGTGAGAGAATAAAGGTCCTGAATTCAGCTAGGGATCTGCTGAAGACTAAAATCTCATCTATTAAGCTGCTACATGTTTGAAGCTGGTAATCTTCTACTTGCTCTTCTCGTTTCTTCCCCACAAGCTATTTGGCATTACTACCAAGATGAGAAAAAAATATCTTACATTTGTAAGACATATATCAGTTTTGCAGTGTTTCTATTTATACCCTAGCAAATACATTCCAGTTGTGCCTAACAACTGTCCTGGGTTTTTCATTCTGCTGGAGTAAACTCTACTGAATTTTCTCTTCTGCCAGTGATGCCATAGCAACACATTCCCATTCTTCATGCTCCTTGCTTTGCCAGGCTGGTAAAGGGGATGTTGAGACTGCTATGGTAAGAGAGCTTTCATCTGGAGAACAAAAGCAATATGCACCCTCAGAAAGCTGTCATCGTCTCTCCTGCAGACTGCTGAGCCATGCCAGCTCACATCTTTTTGCTGTGATGCTGGATGAAAGCAGTGACTCCAGCAACATGAGCTGCTATTTTGAGCTGGATGCTCAAGTTGCTGAAAAAGATTTTTCTGGCAGAATATCTTTGCAATATTTCCACTACAAAAATCTGCTTTCATCCTCAAATTCTAGTGTCTCTTTTTTTGAAGACTGAATGTTTTACAGGCAACACACTTGCATGGTCAGGAGAGAATACAGTTGTGAGTGCTGGCAAGAAAAGTTCTGCTTTAAACAGAGCTGGGAAATTGTTCCCTTTTGTCCATTAACTTCTCCAAGTATCTCCTATGTCACTTGCTGGCCAATTGTGAGCTCAAACTACTGGAGGATGCCTTAATAGATAACATCTATTTTAACAAAACAACACAAAACTATTGATGTCTGCAAATATTCATTGCAGATATTTAACTGGTCTTTAAAACAACTGTGTTAAAATTTGCACAGTTAAGTGAGCTGAGAGAAATGGGGTCACTAGTTGCATTTAACTGCCATCCTGAGTGTAAAAGCAAAGCAGAGTGATATGTAATGAGTAGAGCCTAGGAAATGTTATACTGAAGTTTATATATTGTCTTTTTGGAGTACATTGGCAATGGCTTACTGTTGGCTGCATTTTTTTCTGTGTGGAAGACTGAAGGATGGCTTTCACATGGAGACACTGAGCTTCTCAGAAGCTTTCTTTAGTATGAAACAGTGACTGCTCCTCCAGAGCCAGCACCTCTGTACTTTGAAGATCAACAACTTAGAAGAAATATGGGAAGCCTTGATTGCATACAAACCCTAATATTTTTCCATCATTAACACTATGTGCCCCCTACTAACCCAAAGTTAGGGCAATCAGAGAGGGAAATTTCCATGCAGGGGGTGAAGTTTTAAAGGACTCCTTTAAAGGCTGCAGTAAAATCAAGACCCAAAGACAGAAAGAGATTATGAAAATATATGTTTTTAGCTTTCTGCTTTTTTTTTGGTCTCCTACAAAGACAGTGCATTAAAAATATACTGGAGTGCCATGCAGGTATATTATTGCTCGCCTGACTTTGCACCTTGAGAAAGCATTTGCTGGAGTCAAGTATCTGCTTTGAAAGAGTCAAACTGGTCAAAATTCTGCTTACACTATCACATGAGCAAGCCAGTGCTAACTGAATGTTCTTGGAGAAGTACAGGAGGGGGGAAGACTGTGTTTTATCTGCCAGCTACTCTCAATTCTAGCTGTTGGGATGGGACCATATTGTTTTGAGTTTATGTTGAGTAAAAAGCTTGTATGTACATCAAAGCCAGCTGGAGGAATGGAGGAAGCCTTCTTTTTGTCTGAATCAGCTCACACACAGCTAGGCCATACTGGTAATACTTCCTTCAGTACTTTCTGGAGCACCTTGAGGTGCTGCCTAGAGTCAGTTGGTGTAGTAACCTCCCCTCCTGAACAGGACAGATTTTGAGAGCTATCTCTCAAATCATCTTGGTATATTTTATTTAGTTATATTTTATGTTAAAAACATGTGTGTGTTGTTTCTGCAGGGCAGGTTAGAAAATACCTTATACACAGCAAAATGATGCCTGCACATCTGATCTGGGATCTGTGATGGGACAAGCATGTACAGCCGTGGGGAGTGGAGAAGGGTGGCACAGATAGGGCACATGTGGTTTAGAAAGATCACCAGCCCAAAAAGAACTAATGCTGGGTGCTCCTGGGCAACATGTGGGCTTGAGAGGAGCTGGTGCTGCTGCCTGCACAGAGCTCTGTGTCCACACACCAGGAGGAGACGGGAGGCAAGGTAGGACATGCAGTGAACCTACTTAGAGCTGAGAATGGTAAATTCATCAAATAGCTTTGAAGAGCCAGAAGCAGAAATACATTGTTTACTCCTTAGAACCTAAAATGTTATACAATTTGGAAACAGAATGGATGAGACTCTGTAGACTGAGAAATTTTGAGGGCTATTTTTTTCCTTTTATAAACAGCTTTCCTCCCTGGTGGCTGGTAGGACAGCCAGACTTTAACCCTCAGACATTTCTTTTGTCTTCTGTAGAGCTGGAACAAATGTTGGTAGTAATTTCACCTTAAATTAAACTTAGTTTTAATAAACATGTTTCTAGGATGCAGAACTCAGTTCCTTTTTTGTGGCCAGATATCTTGACCACCCTGAAATCATGGCTGCTGGATTACCATGTCTCCTCACGTCCTTCCATCTTCGCTACACTGTAGATTGCAAGTCACATAAATATTAGCAAATTTGTAATACCTAGAAGCATTGTTTTGCAGCCCTATAGGCAATTAATAGTGATTGCTGCAGAGCTCTTGCAAACAGGTCCATGGTTTCTGGAGTCCAAAGGCATATATCATAAAGCATTTTATGGTGCTGGTGAACTCACCTAGCCCAAATTTTTGGGAGATAGTGTTTCTAATCTAAAAATTGCAGCAAAGTGGTTATTCCTTACTGGTCACAAATAAAATTTCAAGTAATTCTGCCCTTCCTCCAGGTTAAAATGTCTGCCGCTATCAATATGTAAATAACCCAGACACAGACAGTTCTGGATCACACAGATGACTGTGGTGTTCAGTGGATATAAATAACAAGGAACTATTACCTCTTGGAAAAGCTGTTTTGGTAAATTCAAGTCTAAGCATGAAGCAAGAGAAACATAAATTTTAGGCCTTTCCTGTCAAACACGCTGTCTCGTCCCACTGGTTTGAAAAAGAGCAGTTGTTTCCCTTAGAACAGCATGAAAGCCTTGGGGAAAATTAAAATGGTGAGAGATTCAGTATGTAAAATATACAGTGCAGAACACTAGAGAAATCTCAGTCTGGGCATGAAGAATCACTCTTGTCACGAGCTGGCAGGAATTTTATCCCTCATTTACACAAAATTGAATTTGGGGGAATTGATCGGTGTGCCTGCTAGGTGAGCCATCTACTGGCTGTTCAATGCAGTGCCCAGCAGCTGACCACCTCCATCAACTCCAAGTGTTACTAGGTTGAGGGAATCTAATGCAGGAGGATGTGTGCCTACGTGAAGCAAGATGTTGTTAATTAGTCTGTTGCTGGAAAATATAATTCGAAGAATTTTTGGAAGAAGAAATGCCAAGTTTCTAGTTAAACTTGTTGAGTATCTCTGGCAAATTTGAGTAAGAAACTTTCTCTGGAGAGACTATAAAAATAACTGTTCAAGCCAAGTAAACAATGTATTCAATGTGACAACTTTTGTCATTGTGTCAACTCTAATTTTCACAGATTATGATGAATGAATAAGCAAAAAGCTAAAATAACACTAAAGGCTTGTAAACGGGGGGTGGGATTCTAGGAGAGGACCTGAACTGGTATTATGAACTAAACCTGTGAAGTTAAAGCACATTAAACTTCCAAGGCTTCTTCTGAAGGTGGCTGCTAGAACATTCTCATCTGCTTACTTAATTAATTTAACATCCAGCATGAAGAGACCTGGAACAGCCTAAGACTTACATCACCATGAAGCTATGAAAGCACTGAGGACCACACATGTAATTGTTCTCCTATGCTTGACATAGTTGCTGCTGACATCCTGTGCTTAAGTCCTGCATGTTGGCAGCCCTTCTAGCTGCAACTTTATCTGAGATGTATCTGTTTGAAACTCCCTGACTGTGCTGCAGCTGGAAAAGTGGAGTCTCCTCTCATAGGGAAAGACAAGGTCTTCCTAGATATATATATATCTATCTATATATCTATATATATATACATATATAGATATAAAGAGATATATAGATATAGCTATAGATATAGATGATATAGATGATATAGATGATATAGATGATATAGATGATAGATAGATATAGATATAGATATAGATATAGATATAGATATAGATATATATAGGTAGATATAGATAGATATATGTAGAGAAACTGGAAACTGCTCTACAGTGTGAGAAAGGACTAATGCTGCCTTTCCAACCCGTAGGAAGTTCAGGCAGGCCCACATGCCATTGTGTAGTGCTGCTCTTGTTCTTGGCCTCACATTACTGAAGGTTATCCAGCAGGGAAGGGAGGCCGTCCTGGAAGTGAACGGCAATAATGGAGGCTGGAGCATGACCTGTACAGGTAAGTAGACTAGCAGAATTTGTTTGTTGTGTTGCATAGTAGGAGCTTAGTTTAAAGGGGGGGGGTTAAGCACAGAAGGATAATTCCCATGACAAATTGACTGCTGTTGATCGGTTTGGAAGCAGCAAATATGGGAACATTTTCTCTCTTATGTAAACATGCTTTTTCTCTAAAGCCTTGGACCTGTCTTAAGAGGGTGGGCTTATGTGCAGCTGAGTAGACTTTAGTTATCTTCCTATGGATCAGTCTGACAAGTTGCCATAGATGCTTCAGATAACTTAAAAAACCTGTAACCATTACTACACCCTGCCTTGTGTGCCTCCATGGTCCACGGGAGCCCTTATAGCTGGATACAAGTCAAAGCAGCTTCCAGGCTGCTTTAATATATTTTGGGACTAAGCCAGGAGAGGCAAAGCCCACAGCATACCTCAGGCTCTGTGCTGAGGCCCTTGTTGCCACATGGATATATTTCTTCTGCTATGCAAACTACATGGTGTGCATGCAGTAGCTCCTGGTCACACTTTGCATGGTGCTTTAAACAGACATAGTCAGCCCAGCCATGTTTCCTAGGTAGGCTTTTTTTCACCTGTCCTTTAGAGATTTTTCTTTTGTATTAGGGATTGCAAACCTGTGATCTCCAGCATTGCTTACTGGAAGGCACAGAGAGATGCAGCTGTGTCTCTGTGAACAGTCCCGTGCTCCCTGTGTCATGGCACTCACTTCCATCTGCTGAGGTAGGGTGTATGCTGAGGTGCCTGACTCCAGACCTGTGAGGGATAGACACCACTGTTCCTAGACTAGGAGGGGCTGAGACACCTGAGAGGACGTGGTTTGTCTGAACAACCCTGTTTCAAAAGTACAGCCTGGCAGCTGAGGATGAACAAGACTGCTTCCTCCCTGAGGTGAAGCATCAGGCACAGCTGTGCAGGTGAAACCCCCCTGAAGTCTGAGTGAAGTTCTCAGCGATGCTGGCGGCATCTGGATTTGAGCCATGAGACACAAAGAGCACATTCTGTATGGCAGTTGACAGAGTTAATAAAAGAGAATCATGTAGATAAAACTGGTGGGTGTTCAATGCACTTAAAGGAAGTAGTCTTATAATTTCCCTATCAAAACAATACCACTAGTAAGCACCAGAGACCTACCCTAACATAAACCTATACTTAGCAGTTTGATCAGAAACATGAAAAGTATCTTGAAAATAGCCAAATCTGAGCTCAGAGACTGAAATACAACACTCTATACATTCCAAGTAATGGAATAATCACTAGCACATTAACAATTAAGTAACAGTTCAGTTACAGAGCATATGTGAAGTGCTGTAGTCTTTGCTGTACCAAAGGATTTATTTGTAGTCTGTTGCTTGCATTGAAATGACATGTTACAGAAAGATGAAGGGAGCCTGTCAAAGCCCATTTGAAAAGTCACTTCTTCTAAACAAGGCCGTCTGCTTTCATCCCTCTTTGCATTATCAGCTGAACTGCTGGCACCAGGTATTCAAGGAATTTCAGAGGGAAGCACAGTATTTCCTTGTCACTATGATAGGTTTGACAGAGCATTAGGACAATACATCCTGTCACACAAATTGACATATTGGGAAAGCAACAGGTTCTAAAAACAATACTCAGCTTACTTTAGGACTGGGATATTCAGTGATGGCTAGTGCCTCTTTTACATATGAATCACTCACTTTCATCCTTTAAAGGTGTTCAGAGAACTGGAGGTTGGGATGCTTCTGCTACAGACTACCTGGGTTTGTAATTAAAGTGCCCACCTCCACTCTTTTTTGTTCCCATGTACCTGTATCTCAGGGAACAGGTTTTCTCTGCTAGAGACTGAGCTACTCTCCCCAGGCTGCTGTACATCTCAGAGACAATTAATCATGTTTGCAAAGGCTATTGTTTATGTGGCCTGTGGTTCTGTGGTTAGTGGGCACGGCCTTAGATGAGATCCTGGGCTTTACCAAAGGGGCAGGTTTGGCACTGGTGACTGGAGACAAGACAAAGAGAAACACCAGTTGCTGTGCCAAGTGATGTGGGCACCCTTCCTTCAGAGGACTGGCACCCAGCCAGCAGCTTAGCACAGTCTTTGAAGTATCAAGCTGCTGACAGTGCTGTTTAAGATCAGAAAACAGGCATCCTATTTAAACCATGCCTGGTGCTTGAGAAAGGAAATGTTATCAAACTCAAGTCTTGGGAATGCAGACCCACAAAGGACCACCCCACTCCCTGCAGTGTGGCCAAGCAGCCAAAGTCCCGCTGCTCTTTCTAGATGAAATCTCTGAGCTTCTTCTATGAGGCACAGTCCAGAGCCCATTTTTTGTTAAACCTAAAATATTACCCCTCCAGTCACATGCTCCAAACACACACACTCTAAATGGAAGTGGAAAGTATTTCTGAGCGCAACACAGTGCTGTGTTTTCTACCATATGTTTAAAAGGCAGTGGCATGCTGCTGTGAAAAGCCATTACATACAATTTGTATATCCTTTCATAAAATCCTTCCACGTATTTTGGGATTGAAGTTATACAAATAAGACTGAAAAATACGGTCCTATCTATTATCTTCCTTATTTTTAATGACTTTTCACCATCCCACTGCATGCTGTTTCTCAGTAGCGCAGCACAAAGTGTTGGACTCATATAAACTTTGGGCTTCTGCACTTCAATGACATCCTGAATGAACTCAAAGGACCCTTGAAACAGTGCCCTGACTTTGAATTTATCCCAGGCAGACATGCACAGTCCTCGGTTCTGGTAGTTTTTTCTCTCTTCCACTGCTTCTTCCCAAGACACAGCTTGCAAACCACTCCTAATTCTGTCAAACTCTTCCCATTTTTATTTTCCAGTCAGAAATGCATGTCCTAGAAAAGACCACTTGCATGACAGCTCAAAGCTTTCAAGCTGCATCTGTCTTTCTGTCACTTTGCCCAAGGAAGTGACACTTTAGAGAGGGCAAAATTGTTTCTCACTACTTGGAAATCAGAGCTAATTTTTCCCAATCTTTTCCTCACATGTTTATCTTTTAGGGAGAGGCTAATTATGGACAACTTGTGGGAACATATTTCTAGGCAAGTATTAGGATGCATGCAAAGAATTGTACTGCAATTACCTCTCCTTAGAGCGGTCAGGTGCAAATAACAATATTTCAAGGCTACAAATGAAGTAGGCCCCGGACTTGTTTCAAGAACTTGTTCTCCTATGTGAAGAGGGAACACCATTAATTTCTCTTTGCTGTTTTGGAGGAGTACTGCATAGCAAAGGGCTTCTTTCTCTGTTCATTTACTATACAGTATCAGGTTTCCTGATGATTTCAAAGAAAGAAGAAAGTACTCAACCTGGCAGGACCAAGCCTGCCACCCTGCTCCGGCCCTTTACCCTGTGCTGTGCAAAGATTCAAACTAGAGACTTTCCCAGATATCACTGACACTTTGCTCATTTAACTCTTTTTTTTTTTTTTCTTTTTTTTTTTTTTTTTTTTTTTTTTTTTTTCAAGGAAACATAAACCAACACTGTAATTGTGCTTTGGCCTGTGGGAATAATATCCCAGAAATAACGTCTCTAGTGAAAGTCTAGTAGCTCAAGATCTCTGTGGAGCTGCTTCTTTCACTGCAAGACCTATAATTATGGCATTGAGAAGTGATCCTGAGGAAGCCCATATTTTCCCCCCAAGCACTCAACACAGACATGCCAGAGAGCGGGTAGGGAATGCTCTGGAGTTCACCCTCCTTCTCAACACAAGCATCACAGGGAGACCCTCCCTGGTGCCCCTTTGCCAGGCTCTTCAGCAGGGACACCCTGTGGGCACCTCAGTGCTCTCAGGTGTCTGTACTGTGGCTCATACTGTGAACACCAGGATTGCTACAATCTAGGTCCTAAAGCCATGGTGCTGTTATTTGAGCTGCTCTCCCGCCTTCTTTTCGCTCTGGGGTGAGCAAAGACAGCAGCTTTCTGGTTAGGAAGGATGGAAAGCCAAGCCAAGCACTCCTTTCCTCAGCCTTTGGACCAAATATAGCTGCTTTGGAGATGGAGATGGCTTGGTGGTGCTGCTACAGGTCTAGCAGTCTGTGCCTCCAGGCAGCAAATGCTTTCCTAGCATGACTGGAGGGCATAAGGGTATACTTCCAGGGTATTTTACTGGCCAAACTGAGGACTGAGCTCAGACTGGGTGAAATGGTGCATACAAAGAAGGCCTGGCCACAAAGGGTTTTGGGAAAGATGGTTTTGGGAAAGATTTTTGCTCCCCTTAAAATAAATAAGCAATTTTATCGGGTAAAATACTATAAACATGTAAACTGTTTCACATAACAAATCCTACATTTGAATTGCTTCATATTTTCCAAAGCCGTTTCCCAGTATTACTATCTAAACCCCTTTCTGAATTACAACTGAATTTATAAATTATTTAACTTACTCAGAAACAGTTTTAGCAGGTTTTGAGTGTGTGTATGTGAAGAAATAACTGGCTGAAAAACTCCTTTCTATGTGTAATCTTTATTAACATTAATGCAAACCCCTCTGCAACAGTGGCCTGGGGAACTCTGGTGATGGACACAAGTCTGAGGAGACTGGTCCTCATCTTGACACATCTGATGGTGATTGCCAAGAAGATGGGCTCTCCAAGGCTCAGCAGCACTGGGAACACTGTTTCATGGTGGCTCTTGTGTTATTACCTGCTAGCACTGTGTGCAAAGTAAAGCAAACAATGTTTTTTACAAGCACTTCATATCAACAGATCAATGCCATCACACACTCAAATTTGCTTTTCATGGATTCAGTGTAATGGGCAGAAAGATCGTTTCTCTAAAGTACTGAAAATCCAGGATCCAGAGCATGAAGGAATGCAAGAGGGGTAGTTCTCTGCTAGATTTTAAAATGTGATTACTCCTCACAAGCAATATTGTACATTGATCCTCACCAGCCTGCTGCCACTGTGAGAAACAAATCCATGACCTGCCTCAGATGTAGATACACTTGAACTTCACTTTGCCATGTGTCTTTAATAAAGAAATGGATCCAGAGAGAAGTGAGGTTTGACTTAAGAAGAGGTTCAGTTTTTCTGAAATTCCAGATGATAACACTAAGTTGAAGGTTTGAACAAAGTGCTAGTGTAAATCTCTAGGCACTGCAATAGGTCAGGCTTGAAAAAGAGCAGTTTATGTTACCAGACAGGTGCCATTTCTTTATCTAGCAATTTTCTATGTTGAAGTATACCTCATATTACTCATTCAGTAATGTCAAGGCCTGATCTTCTTCCAGGCATCTTTGGAAACATGAGGGTAATTTTCACAAGGCATAGGAAATTTATAATTTTTAAAAACTAGAGTGATCTTACTTTTTGGACATTCAGTGTTTTTGGTTCTCATACTCAAGAAAGCCCTACTTTGATCTTATATTATAGCCAATTTTTTATGTTCTGTTCTGTGATATTCATAGAAATTTGTTAGACATTAATTATCAATTCATACCTGTGATAATAAATTGCCTACACAATTTCAAAATCCTACTAAGATGTTGCAAAATCATCATATTGACATTCAAAGTAGGAATCCACTATATGAAGCAGCAAATGTAAAAGTTGTATTTACTTGGATAGCTGGGAGCACCCATGAAAGCAAGGAATAAGAAATGTATGATGTTCTTGGGGAAAAGGAAGTTGTCTAAAGACCAAGCAGTGGATCAGGAGCTTTCTGGATCTAGATGTGTTAACTAAGCAATTCTTCTCGTTTCTGGCCTCAACAAAGGCTCAACACAGCTGCCCACATACAGGGGGGTGGTGGCACCTGAGATGTCCTGTGGACTCTGCCTGACCCCCGTGTGCCACTTTAAAAGGCAGTGAGTCCCCTCAAGATCCTGTATCAGACCTGCCAAGCTCACATGGACATCTTACATAGCACAGCTTAAAAGGCAGTAGCCACACATAGGCAGGCAAATGAATGCAGCTCTTCAGAGGTTCTTATAATCATTTAAAAATCACAGGCAGAAAAAACCAGCACTAAAAGATCTCATCTTTGAGACCATATAAAAGAAAGATCCAGGGTGATTTTCTCATTTCAGGTTATTATGGTAACCTGTTTTCTTTTGGGGAAAGAATACAGATACAAACTTCCAGCGGCTGGTGCCCATGCAATTACTTATTTCTACATGATCTGAGAGTGAAAATACTATTTTTCTACTTCATACTCTTGCCGGTCACCAGAAAAAAGAATCATGTCATGTGAAAATTGCCATACAGAGTCAAACCAGCTGTGTTTTTACCTATAAACAGAACATATATGTGTAGGGGCTATATGGTATAATAAGTAAAAGCCATCAAAGGCACCGTTCCTCTGACTTTGAAGCAGGCCTGCGTTTTGAGGGCAGGATCAAAAATCTGGGGCCTCACACAGTAGATCTGTTGGATGAAAGGGGACAGGCTGAAGAGGTAAAGAAAAATCCCCAAACACCTCATTTTCCTGAACAAACGGAGCCTGTTAAGTGTGAATACAGTGACTGTAGCTTCCTAGAGCTCTCCAACTCCTCCTGAGCACATCCTCATCAAAACCTTTTCGAGATGATGGCTGTGATTAGCGTACAAGTAGCATGAGGCAGAAAGAAGCTGAGGTGCAGAAACGTCAGCTGCGTGCTGACCACCGCTGCATTTGGGGTTCTCTGATTGAAATCTTCAGGGAGTTCCATGTGCAATCACTTTGTTTTGAACAAAAACTACAGCTTGTTCACACTGTTTCTCACTCCCTTCTTAATTGTTAGAAATTAATACCCTTGACACGCTCTTAAACCACACTGTTTGGCAACTATTTTACAGTGTAGGCAAACATTTGAGCTTAGTGCTAAATATGCGGGTGCTGTACATACACAAATAAAGACTGTCTCTTTCTCAGAGATCTTACAGTCTGAAAGATAAAAGATGAAAGAGTGCTTGGAAAGATGAGTAACTGGGGGGATTGTGGGAGGGGTTCACCTCAGTTAAAATGTAAAAACCTGGATAACATTCAAAGAATGTACAGTTTTTGGTCCTGGAAGGGTGCATTTTTTTATGTATAACAGTTTTGTAAATAAGAAAAATGCTGAAACTGTTGACATTTTCTTGTGCCTGGTTTTGCTAGGACTGAGGTAGCATGTTGCTGCTAATTCTGACACTCCCAAGCCCTCCTGCTACAGTCATCCTCTGCACAAAGCCCAACGCTCTTGTTCAAACCACTGGCCCTGCTTGGGCTTTGACCTTGAGAGGTGTTAGACTTGGAGACCAGATATCTCTTGTATATGATGGATAACTTTACATTGAAATACAAGAAAGTTTTAGCCTTTTTTGCTTGCATATAATTAGGAAAGTTATGAGTCACAAAGTAAACAGAAATAAAAGTGATGCAATCAGCACGTGCAATTCCATTATTTAATTTTGCAGACATTTCTTCAGACCAAACCTATCTATCTTCAGACATCAAGCATGGGTTAAACACAAGGACCCCCAGACACAAGGGTACTGAGCTGCTCTCTCCTTGGGAAGGAGTAGTTGGGGTGTAGGCTGCTGGGGCACAGCAGCAGGGTGCTCAGCACTGCCCAGAACCCTTGCTCATAGTTGCCTCCAGGTTTCTAGACATGCAGTATTTTGCTTCTGGAGATGGAGGGACTTGTCATCAGGTAGCACTTCTCATGGTATTTATGGTGCAGTAGATATCCATGGGTTGTAACTTCTTCATATGTCACCTTTCATGTGACACTTGCATCCACAATGAAAGGACAAAGATTAATTCTTCTTTCATTCTTAGTATGGTTTAGTACACATCAGATGGTGCCTCTCTTGGTTTCTGGGATCACACCAGGATAGCTTGTTCCTTATACAATATTTGATGTCAAACACTAACTGCAGATCACAGACATGACAGAGATCATTTTGCTTTAGCAGTGTCAGAAGAGTTCAGATAGTTATAGGAATGATGTTGTTGCATCTTTTTTTTTTTTTTTTAATCTAACAAAGTGCTATCAAGATGCCACATGCATATGAAACAGGCAATCCCTGGCATAAGGATGTTGTGTGTCTGTTGTAAAGGCAAAGGTTGACGTTGCCTTGTGAATCCAAGTGACACACTTGGAGCCATCCACATTTTGATTTCAAGCCAGTGAAAACCAGATTTTCTTTTTGCTAGAGTTGCTGAAAGGTTGGTGAAGTGGGAGGCAGCTAGCGCCAAGGTAGAACTATGCATGTTACTTGTCATATGTCTTCAAGTGATGCATTCCAGAGTTCTTCATTTAATCATCCTGAGATAAATAAGCTGCTACTTATTAAAAACTAATTATGTTTTAAGCAGCCCAGCTGAAAGATAATCTGTGTTACAGAATTCCTAGTGGCAAAACATCCAGGATTTTTTACATGTAAAATCATGAAACTGTTATGGTGCTTTTGAAGTTTTAACACACTCATGCATTTGCTTGAAAACTGCTATGGAAGCAGTAAACACTCTTGTTTGGGTCTGATTCTTCAAGGTGCAATACAGGTAGCTCTTCACTTAACTTCACGGGCTTGGTTCTCACAAGTCTGACATGGCTGATAATATTTTTGAACTATGTGTTTGACAATCAGTGCAATAAAAAAAAAAAAATCTGTGGTTTTAGTATTGATTAGTTTCCTCACCAAAAATTACATTCCCAGCTAGAATACTGAAGAGGCTTAACAAAGACACTTTGAAGGGAAAGAAACCCAAACACAATGCCTTTTTTTTTTGCTTCTCTAATTGCTGCAGATGTTGTGCAGTTGCACCTATATGAAAAGTTAAATATTACGTCTCTGTAACATTTTTGATCTTCATTAATTACAGCTCAGAAAACCTTACAAAAAGCAGCCTGCCTCTTTAATACAAGTAAGATTAATTGCATGGGTGTTCAGAAAATGAGCCACCAGTAGTTAAACAAAAAATGTTTGTCTTTAAGCAGCCCTTGAATGATTTTTTTTTTTGAAACTGTTACAGGAAGTGAAGAGGCTGCCAAATTACCATGCCCTTGAGCCCCACTCTCATTATCAGCCTAAACGAACGCACACACCCCGTCACTTTCATCCTCTTCCAGGTCCAAGAAAAAGCAAAAAGGAGGCAAAAAAACCCAACCAACCTTCCACACAAAGAGGTGTCTCTGAAGTCTGGAATGCACCCTGGCTGTTTGAAGACAAGATTTATACCTGACACCCTCCTTTAAGCTCATTGTTGAGACTCGCCTGAGTTCAAATCAACCGCAGACTGGCTGCTGCAGGTACCTCATCTTACAACAACCACATCATCCAAGATAAATGCACCAGGAATTGCTATCACTTTGAGGTGAAAAAAAAAAAACGGGTGTGTGGGGGCGGGGGGACAGAAATCAAACCTCTGATGCAGGTAGTGGGTGGAGAAAAGACAGACGGGCATGAAGGAGTGTGTAAGGGTGTGACCAGGGAAGAAGCCAGCGACAGCCGCCAGCCTGCGGCATGGGGCGCAGCGATGAAATGGCTCTGGCAGCCTGTGTGGGCACCTGTGCTTTGGCCCAGGCTCTCCTTGCCTTTGGCAGCCAGGCTGTGGGACCAGGCATTGGGCGGGATCCTTAAGCCACCCCAGTGGCAGGGAAGCGGTAACCACTCGGGTGCTTGTGAAGGACTGAAAGGAGCTTTTTCACTTGGTGGGAGACAATGAGAAGGACTGTGCCATCAATTCATGTCATTCCCATGTTTTCTGAGGCAAGCCTGATTTCTTCATTTTAGGATCCTGTCCCTAAGTAAGCTGTAGATAGCTATTTTAATTCAGCTTTCTCTGGAGGACAACCCTTGGTAGTAAGGACTTAATTTTACACTGGATCTGTCTGGTGGGAGGCAAAGCCATAGGGTATTGAGAAAGGTGAAGCAAACAATAGGACAGACAGAAGAGAGTGCTCAGGACAGTGTCAGGATGTAGAGAAATACAGCTGAACTTCCTACAGCTCAGGCTGCTGAAACTCTAGCATTAACAGGACCTGGGCTAGTTATTGAAGGCTTTGAAGTGATGCAGGCAGAAAACGTCTGTCATAATGAGAGAATAACACCTGGCAATTGGCAGAGATACTTACTGCCTATATCATACTATTGCTCAAAGGCCCAATAAAAGTTGGGGTGTAAGGATGCAATTTGTGGTGTAGAACCAGCTAAGGAGCATTTTCGAGGTTGAAGAATTAGCATGGCATTTGGAATAATGCCCCATTAATCCAGGGCATTCAAAAATAGTTTTGAGGACATATTCTGAAATTAAACTGATAGAGAAAAGAATGCAGAAAAGATGACAGCATAGGTAGTTAATGCAAAATTTTGAAGTTAGAAAAAAATGCTCTTATGAAGCATTTCATAATGCCTATCTTGGATCCAGAGATCAGAAAGCAATACAGGATTAACAAAAAATTAAGGTTCCTACACAGGTTTGACCTGCTGTTGGGCAGGACCCATCAACATATTCTGGATTTAACCCAATAGAAAGATCTTTATTTGGTTTAGTTTTCTGGTTCTCCTTTGTCAACAAGTTAAGTCTTAGGGCTTTACAGGGCTTCTTCCAAAATTTCTGAGCTGACAGGGATGTTTGAGATCTGGGAAAAAGGAGCTGGTGTAATCCATTTCAGTTATAGACTACTTTCTATATTTAGGATTTTAAATTATGTTTCATTAAGAATGCAAATTATGAGCATTTCTAAGACTCCAGGTACTTGCATGTCCCAGCTAGCACATAAGCCTCATGCCGTTACAAATCTGAATAAGGCAGGTTAAGTTGGCAGCAGAATTAAAATAGGGCAAAAGGGAGGGCAGGAAGAGAGCTTGAACAACACATTCAACATTTGCTGACTTGGGTGGGAGGAAAAACATCTACACTACCAAACTGACACAACTGCATGTGAAGCTGCAGCATCAATCTCAGCTTGGCCACAGGTATCCTGTTCCATTTTTTGGAATTGAAAAACTTACAATTTATAAGTGTTTTTTAGATTTTTTTTTTCTGTGGGCCGTTTTGTAATTTTGTTTTGTTTTGTTTTGTTTTGTTTTGTTTTTCTCTTGGGGGATGATATCTTCTACCTGGTGACAGCAAAAGATTCTCAGAGAAATCGGTTTCATCAACCCATGACCAATGTATTTAAAAATGGAGCATGGCTCCTCTGCAGCAATCACGGGAAATGTTGCAGACACTTAGCCTGGAGCCTCCATAATTTGTGACACCAAGCTTCTGAGGAAATAGCTTTCAGTATTTCATTCTGACATTTCAGCTCTTGACAGCACTACAGAATGCTGCTTGAACCTAAAGTCAAATGCAATAAACTGTGCACAGCTTTGCCAAAAAACAAAACAAAACCAAACCAAAAACATGAGCAAGGTCAGTTCAGATTGCTATCACAGAGAGCCACAGGAGTGGGAAACAGAAATACCTGGCTCTAAGCAGCTGCTTCACTGCTGCCTGCCTATTAAAAATAACAGAATTTTCAAGAAAGAGTTACAGGTACTATCAGGGCCTTCTGGCCTAAACACAGAATCATAAAACCATTTAGGTTGAAAAAGAACTTTAAGATCATCAAGTCCAACTCTTAACCCAGCACTGCCAAGCCCACAGCCATGTAGAATCATTGCACTCTTCCTTCCCAGAAGGATGTTCAGCATCTCCCAAAATAAGTTGCAACAGTGATAAAAGACCATCAGAAGATGCAAATATGAATATGGATGACAAACTTGTACATGAACTGAGATGGTTCACATAATTTTTTGTGATTAAGTACTTGGCCAGGGTATAAATGTATTCTGTATTTGTACACAATGTGCATCTGTTGCTGGTGTTGAACAGTTCCTACTGCAATAAGATGCTAAAAAGGTTCCAGGAAACTTCTGTATACTGGCAACGACTGGAACTTTAAAAATTTCTTCTGAGCCAATGAAAAATAAATACTTATTTATATGTTATATGTACATATATGTTATATGTACATGTGTATGCAGGCTACATGGTAGATCCTTAGACACATTTTAGGCTCAAGATAGTTTTTCTGCAGCCTATGAAATTTTGTTTGTACTTTCTCCCTCCTTTGTGCTTCTGATCTAATAATTTTACTGTTCTGAAAATGGAACTTCAAAGTTTGATGCTTGTTATGTTATTAAAGAATGAGAGCACCAGCAATGAATTAAACAGCAAATGCCCTGGATTCACCAGCAATTCCTTCTCCACCCCCAGAGAGATGCAAGCTTTCTCCCTGTCCTCCAAGCATTTGCTGTTTTTTTCCCCATTCGGTCCTTTGCCTCTGATTAACTCAGTTTTTCCCTCACTGCACATGCTTTGTCAGGCCAATGACTATTTTTTAATGCTGCGTGACTCCTCTGGCTGCCATTCCCCACTCCACTCTAGCTCGAGCAGCACCTCAGTGGAAAGCAACAGGTATCCCTTCCCCCCTGCCAGCACCCTGTGCTGTTCCCACAGCCACTCTCATGTCTCTGCTGCTCTTCATACTTTTGGGAGCCCAAACAGGATTTGAGCATCCTTTCCTACAACCCTCATGTTTGCTGCAACACCGACCCTCTGTTCTACCTGCTCCCTTCATTCACCCGTTCTCCACAGACATTCAAGTCCCCCATGGAAAGAAGGTGCTGGACAGAAATCCCAGGCAACTCACTCTCACCTGCTTGCTGCCTATTGCTACCAGAGCAATGTGGCACCATGTGTCATCAGCCTCTGCCTGTAGGGGAGTCAATGTCAAGATCATCTTGCAAATTGAAATACAGCAGCAGTCATGTTTATGACTTGAGAGGGCTGTGAGAAGAGCCTCTTCCTGCCTCCTGGTACAGCTGTTTCTCTCCAAGAATTGAGGACAGCCTGCCTGATTCAGAGTCCCTTAGAGTCCCCCAGGTCCTGGTCTGGGGCAGCTTTTAGAAGTTGGCTTAGTCTGACTAAATGTGTTGCTCTGTGTAAGCAGTGGGAAAGTCATATTTGTAGTGGTAGCAATGTATTCTATAGCAAAACCCTATAACAGAAAATTATTTATTTCCATGACTATTTGCTTGAAATAAATAAAGGGTTATAGAAATATAATTTCGAGACGATAAAACTATCAAGTGCACAACAGCAGCTGAAGAACTACGTTTCTTTTACAGCTTGTCTGAAGTGTCACCATGTAGGGACCTGAGGGCATGTTAAAGTGAAGAGCTTTAACACAGCGAACAACGAAAGCTAATTCTTCTCCAAAAAAGGCAAACAGGAAACTTGTTTAAAGGACAAAACTTTCAGTGCATAGCAAGTGCTTGTGTTCACATGTGTGCTCAGGTTGCTTTCAGAGTCTGTTTTTTTCGGCTCTCTTGGCTCTGTCTCCAAAAGACATCTACAAAAACTCGTGTATGTGCATAAGAGCCAAATGTGTACACAGCATCTCAGTCACTTTGACAGCAAGTGACAGTTAATTCAAACCATGCATTACAGAGAGCTCATCCTTTCATGATACATGATGGTATTGATAGATGAGTTATTTTTACATTGAGCTTAATTATATCAAATCTCAGCCCACAAGTGTGCAGCAGAAAGGGTAGCGTTTTTCTTTGTTACTAATATGTGTTTGTTATTTTTCTTCTGCACTATTCACATGTAATTAAAAGTGACCCAAACGCACATAAATTATATGCCAATTAAAACCCTTTCATCTTAGTTGTCATGTCATGGATATACAAATCTGTTAAAAACAAAACAAAACAAAACAAAAACAAAACAAAAAACAAAACAAAACAAAACAAAAAACTCAAAAAAACTCACCCTGCCATAAGACCACCCTGTCTTTTAGCACCTCATGGTGACGTAAGTTTAAAGCCTTTAGGAAACAATGACTGAGTTTGCCTGTCTGCAT
The DNA here is from genome assembly GCF_026979565.1 of Vidua chalybeata. Lineage (NCBI taxonomy): Eukaryota > Metazoa > Chordata > Aves > Passeriformes > Viduidae > Vidua > Vidua chalybeata. Next base: position 26,927,821 of record NC_071531.1, on the reverse strand, counting down.
GGAATCAGTTCTGTACATTTTTCTTGCCCATACTGTTGCATATATAAAGCTCCTCACCTGAACCCCTGCCTCACCTGAACCCCTGATGTCCTGTTTATTTCTCACGTGTATTCTTCTTGTAGGAAGAACTCAAAGCTGTATGCAGAGATATAAAACGGTTCTCCCTAATTTATATGCCAAATAAAACAAACTTCTCCAAACTTCAATTTTTAAAATATAAAGATCAAATTGTGCTGTTCCCGCTCCCAAAGTGGCATCAGCAGCTGAATTCATCCTGCCAACTAACAGAAAGGTATATTAGCTCAGTCAGCAGTTTCTCAACCAAATCCAATTAGTTTACAATACAAATGTCAGTGTTCAGTAACTGTAGTTACTGTACAACATTTAAACTTCAAAGCCATTCAAAAGCCTGGAAGTACAAACCTAAGATGACCACATTGATACCATCTATTACCCCTTCACTGAAGTTTACCCTGCAACATCTTTCTACTAAATCTCTACTGTGTTCTCTGCTTGCACTCCATATAATTGTTATTTAACAGATTGAAATGTATTGCTATAACTTTAATAAGGACTAAAGGCTTGATTACAGGGTATGGTTAGCACATTTCAAGGAGTATATGGTTTCCACAGATCAATTTATTGGTGCAGGTGTATGACACACTTTGAGTAAAATGGGACAACATCAAATACTCCCTCTATTTAAATTGGAACACGGAGCAGAATTTCCAACACCTGCATCTCAAGAGAGTGCCAAAGCCATGGGGTTATTGGATATTTGCAGGAGGGCTACTTTGTGGTTTTGGTTTTTTTAAACTGTGTGTATTTACCCCAAATTTTAAGTGGATTCCAAAGCAAATGGGCTTTGTGTGGCCATGAAGCAATTTCCCACACACACTTCCACAGCTTAATTGTGCACCCCCAGCCCCTTTCCCTTTCCCCTGTGGACCCCAGAGGTTTCATGGTGCACTACAGCATGTGACAAGGGTGCCTTGTGAGCCACTGACAGCACATGGCAGCAAGGTCTTTGCAATGTCCCAGTGAGAATAGCTTCATCTGGAGCTAGCTATTGGCCACAAGACACCGATCCATCAGAAATCATTCTTCATGCTTGCTAGTGTTCCTGGAGCTATTTGCCTCTTAGCCATCTTTGATTTTAACTAGCCTGGACTAATGTCCAGCATTTTTCTCAGGAAAGTTTCCTACTTCATTTGGGATCAGGCCAGATTCACAACAGGAACAGTGCCATAATGGACTCAGTGCTCCACAGCAGACACAGAAGGTGGCAGCATCCTTGCTACAGCCAGAGTCTGGGAAGAGACACCTCATAACAGAAATCTTCAAAATGCCTTGGCCCTGACCCTGGCAGGGCTTAGAAACCTGACAAGGCTTTGCCTTACAGCCTCCAGACTCAGCCCAAATTCCAGCCTATGGAACCTTTCCTACCACTGCTTCATATCTTTGCACTTAATACCCCCATCATCTACAGGGCAACACAAGGCCAAACACCTCCACCTGCCAGGATCCTCCTTGGAACCTCCTTCCACAGTTTTGGAAATCTTTCCTCTAAGAGGCTGGGGGGGCTCTATAGAGAGGGAGCTGTTCAGAGCTCCTGGCCAGGCAGCATGGCTACACAGGCTCTCTTAGGTTTGTCCAGCTCCCTCCTCTTGCAGCTTTTCCGTTTTGCATGACACAGTTTTTGTCTCTTTTTCACTCACTCACATGATTTCCAAACCTAGTGGCTGGGGCACCACCTGGGCCAGAGTTTGGAAACTGAGCTCCAGTTCTTACTCTGAGCTAAATTTAGATATATTATTACCCAGAGCCTACATCTCCACACACTTTGGCAGGTGTGTATGGATACCCTAGCCACCACATGGCAGTATTATTTTTCTTTTGCTCTCCAAATTGTCACTTATGCCTAGGAAAATGTAACAGTGAAAAAGCAAAAGGAATAGACAGGCAGACACCTCTCTTGGAATGCACAAGAGCTGGGGCTGGGGACACTGCTGTGAGTAAAACAGCTAAAGTCTCCACAGGCTGAGAAACACATTGAGTTCAGATCTCCCACCTGAGCTCCCTGAGCATGTAACAGTGTGACCATGCTCAGCAGGAGGACTTGACATGTGGCATGTGGGTCTGTTCATCCAGCACAGGCCAAGCCAGGTAAAGCATGTCCAGAAGCACACGTTCAGGCATGCAAGGAACTCACTGGATACAAACGTGGGTGTTGAGGTATGTAGGTACCTCTGTGGTGAAGAGGAGGCAAGCAAGATTTCTTAGTATCTAAGTTTCAGACTTAGCATGTGAGGTGACTTGTCAGCTAGGCATCCAAGTTCCTCCTTGGGATTAAGTCCTTGAAGATGCTCTAACAGAAAGTATCTGCTTCTCAACTCAGAGTGAGTCTTTGCCTAATCAAAGACTCAGAGAATACCTGTTATTCTATGCACTTTTCTCACACGCAGCACTAATTGCTCTTCTGTGATTAAGGAAAAATATTTTATCTATAAAAAATATTGCAGAGTTAAGCAGAATTGTTTATGAGTTTGCATATCTTCTGCAAAAATTGACATGCCTATGAAGGTAAGCATAGGTCTGTGTGCACCTCTTGTTTGATTAATCCATCTAGAATTAGTAATGGTAGGGAAAACACCACATAGGGCAACTTCTGCATGTATTTCTGGGAAACTTGAACTGTTAGCAATGTCTTTGCACTTGGCTTTGCAAGGGGAAAAGCAGATGTCTTTCAGTCATTTTGATTAAACTCGTACGGTTTCAGCAGCTTGTGCAGCAATTGCACCTTTTCTTTTAGTCCATCTCTGACATAGGCATAGGAAACAGATACAAAAGTACACCAATATTTTGTTAAAATAAATGGCAAAAACACTGAGAACATCAGGACTGAGGGAGCATCTCAAGTCTTCCCGCTCAAATCTTTATGCGAAACTGTTTGAAAAGGCTCAAACAGAAAGTTCTGAAGAAACAAAACAAATCCAGACATCATGCTTTCCTCTCATTTTCTTTCCTTCTGTGTTTTAGAATTCCAGAAGAAAAGGCATGCATACAGAGAAAAAAACGTTTTTACTCTAGCTGCTAAATGCATGTATCATTCCACTGCTTTTGTCTTATTTTTGTCACATATATTTTAAGAAATAATTTTATGATGCTTCTTATGAGTACCTCTAAAATTCTCCAGGGAGGCCTGCATAATTAGCAAGATCTTACTGAACTGGTAAGCCAGAGCATTTCGGTAAACACATTAAAATAATGCCAAGGCTGTGCTGTGGATGTTGAGCTCAACTACAGTGTTTTGTTGAAAGCAAGCACTCCCTTCCAAAGCAGCCAGTGTCTCTGCCAGCTGTGAGCCCATCACTTTGCAGTCACAGACTCTTGCAGTGATGCCATACAAAGCCTTTCGAGACGCTACAAACCACAACAAGTTCAAAACCTGACTCATGTCTAGAACTTCGACTCACTCTCTGTTGCTGCCTTAGTCACTGCCAGCAGCCCTGCATGCATCTGCTAATCCTGCGGTATCCTCAGCACCATTCCCTCTTGTGGGAAAGCCCTGGTTAGTCAGACTCGCAGCAAGGCAGGGTATTGTTAGATTTCTCTTACCATTGTGCTGCTTTGTTCTTGCATTCTCATCATAATGACGGTGCGAGCTGTTGGCCTTCCACACTTTCTTTGTGCCTATGTAAATTCAGTGTTTGATGCAGAAGAGGCGGAGACAATTTCTAAGTCAAGGGGCAGGTGTGAGTGAAAGGAGCAACCCAACAGCCAAACTATTTGAAAAAGAAACCTTTAATGTCTCATCAGCTCAGCACTAAAAAAAAAAGCCTTCATAACTTGCCTCGAAAACTGGAAAAACAGGGTGCCTAGCTATAATTTAAGACATTAATAACAACAAGATATTGCAGTTCCCTGACACATTTTGACTTTTGCACGGTGAAATGCTATCTTAAAACTAGGTCTGATTATAAAAATGTGAAACACAGTCAGCGACAAAGAAATTACAGACAGGTTTAGCCCAGGCTAAACTTTAGAACACACCTGAAAAAACACACCCTTTCTTAAGTGGACATTCTGACAAGGATATTTGCAATGTAACAACTTTACAGGACTGACCATGGTCTTCAGAGGTATTTAGTGCAGCCTTGGGATGTGACGCTCCAATTAACAAAATAAGTTTCAGCAAAAAGTATTTTTTGCCTGCAAGCAATGAGTATACACTTTTTCAGTCTGGAAGTCTCCTTTCCAGCACAGAAAACACAGTAAAGCAAGAACAAACACATCCTGTCATATGGGAATGGAGGACAGTACAAGCTGTCTAAATCTCCACAATTCATTTTTATTTCCTTGGTCTAGAAAAGGCTTTCAGGCCTGGACTTAAAGCTTAAGAACACGAGCAGCTTACTTGCCTTTTGTGGGACAATGTGACTATTTTAAGTTGTGTGTGTGCTTATAAGCTCCATCACTGTAAGTTACGATTTACAGAAAACAGGCATATAAATTTCCTCACCACAAGCATTTTTTACAGTCATCGTGGAAATCTCAACAAGAAACCAAAAGTCAAATTTCTTCTTGGATTTTTTCTTTCTACTGAAATAATCTTTTTTTTCTATGGCTGACTCATCTAGAAAATTTTTATGAAGTTAGTAACAAATGCAAGCATCCTGCTCTTTGCCCCTTCAAAGCTATCACATAAAGATAACAGTGTTTTCTTTTAATCTTTTTTTTCATTACTGAATATTATGCTTATAACAATCCTGCTTTGCTACAGATGGTTTCCTGTTGTTTCTGCCAAATATGAAATAGCTGTAAAACTTGAAAAGGTTCTGATGCTGTCACTGCATGAAAAATTACATCTACAAGGGAAAATTAAATACGAGCCTTACCCTTTAATTTCTTTAATCTTACTTAGTAAGTGAACTTTTTTACTCCCACCCCCAACTCAAAGCTTCCGATAACATGACCTGAAGGGAAAAACACAGCTATGTATTTTAGTCAGGTATAAAGCCTTCATTAACAAAAACAAAAAAAGAGGAAGGGGAAGTAGATAATTCTCATGTCCAGACCAACCAAACAGCCACCAACTCCAGCTGACAAGAGCAGTGCCTTTGGCTCAGTTTCATAAAATACATAAAGTCATTTCTGTTAGAAGACAGTGATGTTCCTGTTTTCAGTGCTATAATAAGGAAATCTGTCACCTTAGCAGACAAATTACTAGAAAATGGCTTGTGCAATCCCAAGGGGACAGAGCCTTTGCTCCTTGCGTGGGCAAACCTCAGTGAACTCAGTGACAGCTTTACTTGAACACAAGAAGAGTATTAAGAAACACTACAAAGAAAAATTTAATTTTATACATATGCTGAAGAAAACTTGTGATGCTCTGATGCTCTCTGTAGGCATAGTTCAATGCTAAATGGGTGAAGGGCTAGGAAAAAGGTATTTTACCAGCAAAGTAACTTACTACAGCACTTAAGTACCTTACAAGTGAAGCATCAATGAACAAGTGAGCTTCACAGCTCTCTGAAATTTCTGTCAGTAATTGACTGGCACCACATCAACAGATTCATTTTCTAGTAAAAAAAGTCAGGGAGCATTTAACCACATCCTTCTACCAACAAGGTAAGACTATGCTCACTGCCATAGATCTGCCTCTACAGGTTCTGGGAGCAGAGGCAAAGAGAGTAAATATGAGAAATTGCTCTGTCATTTTGAGTGCATTTGTCTGCTGCTGTACATAGAAGGTCTGATATCTTAGAGGTCTGCAGCACGAGAAGCTGTTCTGTATTACACTTCAGATTTGGCAAGCACCCATTTCTGCAGGAAAAAAGGCATTTAACTGTAATCTCACCCAATGAAGACATTAGACCTAAACTTTCCAGCTGCTCAGATCCCTACTATTCATTGTAGGGTTTGGATCTGATACTCATTTGCTACAAGACAGGTTTCACTCTTGGTTGGACAGAGAAGTTGGTGGAGTTTTAGGGTTTTTTAACCTGTGGTGCCTTTCCCTGCTGTGGAGGCTGCAATTTAAAAGTGGAGGTAGAGGTGACATTGTGGGCAGGAGTGAGTGGAAAATATGTACACTCATCAAGCTGCAAGCAGATGTCTCATCTACATGTGGACGTGCCTCTCCCATGTGCTGTCCTCCCAAGGGCACCACTCACTGCCTCCTCAAGGTTGCTCCTGGTGTTTCCCCATGCATAGATGCTTGCAGCAGAGATACCCATTTGTTTGTTTAGTCTGACTTCCACCAAAGCTAAATTAGAAACAGCCTTATGCAAGCCCTGGGAGACCTGCACTATACTGGGCACACTCCTGTAGTTCAGCCCAGCTGTGGCTCCTTGTTCACTGTGAAGATATCCAGGTCTGGGAGAGCAGGGGTACAAGGCATCTGTAAGGCTGACATGCTAGACCTGCTGCTTTCTCTGAGAGACCCTGCATGGTGCCTGATTTTGATCACTGACTGATCAATTGGGCCAGGAAAGCATTCACAGACAAGCACCCTTTATTTCTTTTTTGCAGTGTAACGTGTGTACATGGGGATCTTGGAAGAAATTCAGAAATTGACAGTCAGGTTGGATATCTGCTGACATGAGTGGAGAGTCTCCTATTGGCTTTATTGGGAAGTATATGGAGTCCCTTTATATTAATTTTATCAGGTTGGGTTTTTTTTTTTTTTTTTTTTTTTTTTTTAATTTATTACCAATTATATAATTTGGTCACCAGCTGAATTATTTGCACCTTTCACATCTAGTTAAATACCACAAAAGTGCTAGTACTGGATTTTTCTCACAACTGGTTAGAAAGCATGATAAAAAACATAACCCTACCACATCAGAGATGTTCTTCATATACCATACAATATTTGCATCTAGGTTTCCTTGCTGCTAGCCAGTGCCATCTGGTATCTGTTTTGGTCTGCTTATAAGAACTAGCAATTTTTGAAAATTGAGAGCAAAACAAGAACAATGGCTTTTTCCTTTGTATTTTACGTCCTAAATAAACCAACTGGATTTACACATGCACAGAAAATATACCCCTCCAACTGGCAATATATTAGCACATGCTTTTTCTGTATGGAAAATTTAAAGCGACAAGACTCATCACAGGGAAGTATTTGAATTTAATGAAATAAATCTGTGCCCCACGATGCCTGGATACTCAGTTTTACTTTTGTCTCTCTTGGAGGGTGTTGACACTCAGACTTGGTGATGGAATACATGGTGACAGCTGAGATAGTTATTGCCCTCAGCTGTGCGCTCTGTCCCTCTCTTGGAAATTATTACCCTCCTGCAGCTGGCAAAACTGGATGCTTTGTGAAACCAGCTTCAGACTGCCAGACTTCACGCCAGCCTCGGCTTACGTGAATCTGCCAGCCCATAAACTCCCATGGCTTGGAGGTGAGCCCACAAGCCATTGAGCCATGCCTGCTGTGCAGGTGGTAAACACTCAGACAGAAAGGGGGTGGCCAGTTCAAGGTGCTGCTGCTTTGCTTGCCCCCTGTCACGTACCGCTGTGGGTGGCAGCCCACAGATCATTCTTTCCTATGTTTGTAAATACAAACGTGTCTAACTCAGGGGACACACTGTCACAACTACCCACTGAGAGAAGAAATGGCAAAATCCCGAGTGACAAAAAGAGAACATGTCCCCAGCCTTTCCGGTTTTATTGCGGACTCCAATAGGAAGACAAATGCTACTTTAGAATGGTAATTTCAAGTTTTGCTTCATTATAAGAGGTAAATTGAAGTCCCTCATGTTTGAGGATGTTGTCTGTTTCATAGCTCCTAACTAGACCAGGCTATAAGCCAGCACCAGGTATTTTAAAGACTCTGCCTATTTTAGCCTTTGATATCATCTGTTCCTCATATATTTGCAGTCCCAGTGTTTCTCTTCCAAGAAGTGTGATATTGATGTACAGGGTCTTTTAGTCTTCTTTTCAGTGACAGAAGCCAAGTTCTAGAAAGCCTCAATTTATCAGCTATTACTGTACAGATCTTTTTCCCTCCCTGATCCTTCTCCCAAGAAGTATAGAGTTCCAAAAGAAAAATGGAGCATGTCCTAGGAATGCATCCTTCTAGCCTGGATAATTACAAATATCTAATCCTGAACTAATAAAATGGTTCTTGCTTCAAATGAAATGCAATATTCTGACACTCAATCTGCAAGTAATTGTATGCCGCTTTACTGGCACTTCAGTAGTTTTTGTTTGTGATATATCCAAAGGAAGAGATGGATGCACTGTCAGAATTAAAGCTCTCTCCTTATTTGTCCATATGTTTCTGCTTTGGTCCCCAGTCTGTTATGTTTCTGTAGAGTGGATAGAGCCCAGTCTTCATCTGCATATGGAGGTAGGGAAAAGGGTGAATGTTTCCTGGGTTCCTTCTTACCAAAGAGCTGGTTTGGGCTTGGATGCAACTAAGTTTTGCAGCACCACATCCTTCCTGGCTGCAAAGCCCAAAGAACCAGAAGCCCATTAACATGATCTTCAGGGGATGTGCATCCATCAGTGCTTACACAGCAGAGACAGAGACAGCAAGAAACTCTTAAGTCATGGATCTTTCTATGCCAGGCTCCAGAAGGGAGCAAGTATCTCACTGAAGATTGGTTGGGAATAACTGGATGCTGAAGGGTAGCAACTAGACTGTTCTTAGACTTGAAGATCAAAAGGGTCTCAGGTCCATCAACATTCAGGATGCTGCAAGTATAATCAAACTGATTTTTCTGAACTCTTTTGCTTTTTCTTCCCAATTCACCCATAGCCATTGACTGTATCAAAGTAACATTCTCAAAACACAGTATACCATGCACATTTTATTATTGGAGCAGGACTCTGGGTAGTCAGGTCATTGAGACCCTCCTAGCTTCCTGTGCACAGCAAGTGAAGCAAAGATCAGCAGAGATACCACCAACTGTTGGAGAGGCTCCTTGTGGGACAGGGGGACAGGGAATGGGACAACATCAGCCTCCTCAAAAAGCCTTTCTGCTATAAAACTAACACAGCTCTGGGAGTCACTTATGCTATATAAACTCTTACCAGCCATCTCCTCCCAAAAAGCAAACAGGAAGAATTTAAAGCACCAAAAAAAAAAAAAAAAAAAAAAAAAAAAAAAAAAAACAACAAAAAAAACTCAGCTCTGCAGAACAGTCTGAAAAAGAATGCCAGAAATTCTATGAAATCCACCAGGGACTTAGCTATTGATTTTGCACTGCAGATGGTCAGACATTATGGCAATGTGGCAATGTAAAACCTGTTGCTAGATTCATGATGGGTGATTCACTTCAAGCATTGTGGCTTAACTTCACAGAATGACACTTCTGACATTTCAAAACTAGCACTTGCTTGCGTCAGATCAGGAGGATGTGGCCCTGACTCCATCTCCACAGAGATTTGAAAATCCACTGGCAAAGCTTTAACTTCTTCATAAGACAATAGCAGATAATGTTTTAAAAGTAGTTTCTGTTTATCTTTTATTTTTTTCTTTCTAATGGACTTCTGAATATGAAAATAACGTCCTCTCTACTTTTGTTCTGATTTCCCCAGTGGAAAGAAACTGAAAAAACTGATCTACATCAAGTCAGAAGAAATGTGTGCAAAGTTAATATAATTCAGGAAACAGTGTTTGATCACTGAATGTTGCCAAAGAGGCAGCAAGAGCTGGGCACACCACCCTTGTGGGAGTTTTGCCATTGACTGCATCGGCCCAGAATCTCATCCATTTGTAATAGAATTGGATGAGTGATAAATCAAACAAAGGAACAGCAAGTTACTTGGCCTCCAAATAATATTTGTATGTTCTAGTCTTCGCTGTATGAAGGTTCTTAGTTTTCTGGGACAAGTATAGTCGAACACGTGGTCCATAAAGTGACCATTGGCAGAGGTCAGTTACACTTTGCCAAGGTGGACAGTCTTACACATCACAATTCTGTCCTTGTTCAGTAATAATCTAATTCTTTACAGGGACTTACCTTCTTGGAATATACATGGCAAGAAAGTGTCTCTGTTTTTGCAAATACCTCCCTGACCTATTGACACACCAGCCAGAACTTTTCTACATGTTAGGAAAGAAGGGTTTTCTGCAACAAAAGCTGCTGCTTCAGGACCTGTTGAATAAAAAGGTGTACCTGTTACCTTCTATTGCATCATAAAATGTATACTGAGTCTTGAGGGCCAGGAGGGCACCAGAAGGCAGTAAAGGCCTGGTTTCAGAATAATCAGAAGGAGAAATTAGATACATTTTACAGGAGTGAATGGAACGGCTGGTCTACACTCAGCTTCACACCAATGACTCATGTAGGGTGGGGCCATGCTGGCACCTCTCTGGTTATTCTGCTATAAGCAGTAGTTCACATTGCAAATTATCTACCTTTTAGCTGAAAAGAGAAACAGCATAGATATGATCTGAGACCCAGTTCCATCCTAGCATGGTTTAAGGAAACAACTCTTGTTGATGATATTAGAGGGGAATTCCTTCATTGATGACAACATGAGAAAAACTTTATCTTAATATTAATCTAATCTTCAAAAGCTTATGCTGCTATTTCTTGAAAACTGTGACTTGGATCATTTATCTAGCACAGCTATATGGATTCAGTTAGAAACTTTAGACTCTGTTATAATATTTCAGTCCTCCAAGAAATGCCACCTTAACACATAAAGTTGAAATGTTCCACATGAATTAATTTTCAGAGGAGTTCTTAACAAGACTATGGTATAATTGCATTCAGTTCAGCATTTTCGGTGAGATGATTTCCATGGCACACAATTCAATATGATGCCTTGAAAATTACCATCTTGCCATCCTATGTGAAAAATTAAAACCACATTTTTTTTCACCTAGCTGCAATAGAGAAAAATCTGTCTATCTATGCCAGTGGTTTTCTGCAAAATCTATCTATGTACTCAAAAAAAAAAAAAAAACAAACCAACCTGCTGGCTTTTTCTGGGCACATCCTCATCTGAGCTCTTTCTTGTGGTCAGACTACAGTATTGCAAACACAACACAGCTAGGCCGTGCCCTACCAACCAAAAGAAGTGGGCTAAGCTCTAGTAACAGTTTCATGATTGTCAATGATTTCCAGTGAAAATGGGTTCACAGAGGTTACCTGAAGGTGGAATTGTTCCCACTGAGTGATGTGGAGCCAACTTCCTGCTGCTGAATATATTTCCTTTATTTGACAGTTCTTGTCTTTTTTAATTTATCAATTAATTTCTTATTAGTATTGGTCTTCAATAGAGGATACCCAAACTTTCTTTCTTTTCACTTTGTACAACTTAGGCATTTCTGAGAGAGAAGAACAAAGAACTGAGGAATCCTGATAATAGTCATTGGGGTTGACCCTCTTTGCAGTCACATTAATTTCCTTTTAAAATTTGCGATCTTCTACGATTTTTCCCAAAGAGCTGCCAGAGATTTCTGCCACTTGCCCAAAACATTTCAAGACCTAGCATTCAAAACTGCAGCACACAACATCAACTCCCACCTCTGCTGTAGAGGAGGGGCAGCATGGACATTGGTCTTGTCTACTTGAATGAACTGCAGCCAAAAGTGTGAAAGATTTCCTTGTAGTTTGAGGCATGTAGAAAGGTTTGCAGTGGTACCCCAGGGAGGTGGTGCTCACTAAGCTCCTTGGCATTGTTGTGCTATTGATGAGGATCTCACCCCATGGGGGACAGAGCCTAAGTGCCATCCATTGCCCTTTCATATAATATCTAAAGCTTCACTGCTTGTAAAAATGAAAACATCTTTTCTCTTTGGCATACCAGGGTCTAGCTGCACTTTTTCTAATACACAGTATCAGTGCTATAGCTGTAGCAGCGGCAGCTAAAACCACCCAGCCTCAGTACAAATTGCAATCTTTCATAGTTGTGCAAGGTTCACAGAGGCCACTTCACCATTGGAGCAGATTCTGCAGTCCCAGCTGAGCTCTCTGCTCCCCCAGGCATAGCTGGGCATTTCAAAGCTACTTTGGTACCACGTATGGCTACAGAGTCCTGTGCTTGGAGCAGGTATGCAACACCACTCTGCCCAAGTACTTCTCAGTGTGGGCAGTAGCCTGCTTTCTTCTCTGGACCTCAGTCTCACAGTACCCTTTCACAGAGAGATTGTGGAAGCAGGGAAAATAAAAATCAGAATGCTATGAACATGTATTCACATGTGTATTAAAAAATAAATGCAAATTAGTTTGCAGTGTTAACACAAAACCCGAAAGAGCAGTTCCACTATCTTTTGAAGAAATTTATACTTCTATTGAAATAAAAAACCCACTGGATCCTCTAGAGTTTAGAAACCAGTCAGAACATCAATACTTCCAATAATTAAAAAAGTCTACCACACATTCTGTGCAAAGAAACGAACTTCTAACCAAAGGTACTACCAGGAACTGCAGCTACTTTCTAGCATTCACAGAATAAAAGCAGTTCTTTAGTCCTGTGCTAGCAGCAGAGAAACTCACTGGATGGTAGACCTCTTTCAAACGAAGCCTAAACCCAACACAATTTCCAGCCACAGTCCTCAATGACAGCCCCGTGACAGAGTGGATCCCGTCCCAGCGGCACGCTGGCTCTGGGGAGAGGCAGCCGATGAACTCGACGGGAGCCTACCTTGCACAGACGGGTTCACAGAAACGGGAGCCTACCTTGCACAGACGGGCTCACGGCCTCCGAAGCCCGGAGAAGGGCTGCTCCGGCGGGCACAGAGAGCGGGATGCCCGCAGCTGCTCCGGCGGGCACAGAGAGCGGGATGCCCGCAGCTGCTCCGGCGGGCACAGAGAGCGGGATGCCCGCAGCTGCTCCGGCGGGCACAGGGCGCAGTGTCCCGCTAGCTTGGGCTCTCACAGGTGCCAGCGCGCGTCTCCTCCGCTCGCAGAGTTTGTCATGAATGTCCCCAGCTGGGTCCCAGTGAGCCCGAACACCTCGGGGCCGGCAGCCCACGGCCCCGCGGTCCGCTCGCAACTTCTCCTTCCCTCGCTCTCCGCTGGGAAGTTCGGCAGAGCCGCGGGCGCCGGAGCGGGCTCCGCTCTCTGCGAAAACTCGCCTGCCCCACCTAGAGGAGCCCCGCGGGATGAGGAGGAGTCCCGCGCCCATGCCCGCTACCGCCGAGCTCGGATTTGGCTGGTGAACAGAAGGTTTTATCTGGTTTGGCTGAGAGAAGGGGAGCCAGAGCCTGGGGTGCAGGGGAATGCTTCTGGGGAGCGCCTGAGAGCAGAAGGGAGGGGAAAGTTTGATGACTGAACTGGTTCAATTTAGTGAATGTTGCGATGGCAAAATTAAACTGTCCTGCAGAAAAACCTGATTTTCAGTTAATTTGGGGTGGCTCCTCTGAAGCCCGCCTCAGTTTCCTATTTTTCAGTGGCAGTTTTGGAGACTCCCTGGACTTCCACAGGACTCTTACCAAGAAGGGATAGCATGGGAGACATCAGGAATCACTGGCTCCCCAGGAGCACACACAGCTCCCTGCTGCTTCTAGAAAATTCTAAAGAATAACCTAGACGTTTTACAAATTGAAAATGTCATGGTACCTTTCTGAACTATTGATTCTTTTCTTCCCGAGCAAAATTGAAGTATCCTTATACAGTTGCGTTTTCTAAAGGTTGCAAATTCTGGTTGTCAACTAGCTTCATGCAAGGGAATTACCAGCATTTCTGCAAAGACAGTGTTCCTTAAAATCAGAAAATGTGAAATAACCTACTCAGATAGCATTATTTATCACTGAAGTGAAAATAAATGAAACTAAAAACACACAGCCCACCTGCAAGTGGCTTGAGAGCAGTTAGAGCACTTAATTTAGAGGTCATAAAGGAGAAACATATCAACACTACACCTCCTTTTTTGAGCATCCAATATGTAGTATGAAAAACTGACAGTGCTTGATCAGTGGAAAGTATTTTTCAACTGAGACCTTTCAGCCTTGTTGTATACAAGATTCTTAAGTGTGTATTGGTGTGTGTTGTTCTTGTCATTGGCAGCTGACCTTACAGTCAACATCCCATTGGGCAAAGGCATGCATTGAAAGCAGGGATGTTTTGGTTCTTATCTAACATCTACCAAACTCGATAGTATGAATCAACATTAAAATATAATCGGTAATTTTTAATTTTATTAAGAAACATATTTAATGCAGTGGTTCCAGTAGTCAAAAGCTGACCCTGGACTACACAGCGAGTTGCTTCCTTCTTACCTGCAGAGAAGAAAAGATTACAGCTGGTATCACTACAACAGACAAAACATGGCTAAGCCTGTCTGACCTTCCACAGGGATCACTTCTCTTAGCAGCAGGTGAATTGTTCCTGAACATAAGAGAGACAAGGATGAAGGTGGTAGTATCAGGGCAGATTCACTGGAAATGATGGAATAAACCAGGAAAGTGGCCCACAGGATGTATCCATTCCTGAGAAGAGGCAAAGGCAGCAGGACCATGAAAGACAGAAGATAGTGTGGAGCAGAGGGCAGAGGGAGAACAATAGCTGTATGTCTCCATTGCCTGTGGAAGCAAGGCTTATACAATGTTTGTGTTCCCTCCGAATAGCATTTGAATCTACTGGCCAACAAAGATACATTCTCAGAAGCCTCTAACAATAAGCAGCTGGCTAAAGACAGTCATCCCAAATCTATTGCCTGGATTTAGAGAAAGCGCACTGTGAACACACCTTATGAGAAAGCAACAAATCCATGCAGAGAGAGACCTCACACGTTCTCCAGCCACCCAAAAAGCATACATCTTCTTAGACCACACAAGTCAGTCAACCCACAGAACACAAATCTGTAGGAAATCAGGATTCATTAGTTCCAGTACTTCTGGAGCAAGATGTTTTTCTGAGGATGGTTTGTCATCATGGGTCTGAGAGGCACTGGAGAATTTTATGTTTTATATCTTTGGGCCAAATTAGGTTAATTTTCATTCTTCTGTTTCTCCCAGTCTTCAAGGCAGCTAGGCTATGCCAAGGGAAAAATCACAATGCAATAGGGATACCCAAGGTCCTGCCTCTGAGCAAACTCCTTATGGTTTGGTTTTGAAGTCCACATCCTATCAGGGCTGACATCTGGACCAGAGAAGTTGCTCTGCAAAGACACTGTGTGAAAAAGAGAAACTCGTATTTTGCTGACCCAGCCACAGCGGAAAAGTAAATACAAAAGAAGAAGAGAAGAAGAGCTACCTTTGTCAAAGAGCCACCAAACTGACAGTGTGTTTTTTAAGCTGCCACATTGATTCCTGGCATCAGATAACAGGCTGAAAGGATTAACTACCCCTTTCAGCCCCTATGACAACTATATGTCACCCACCCTCTCTGACATGAGAAATTCCTGCACTGAGCACCCAGCTGAAATGAGGGGACATGCAGGCATCAGTGACAAAATAAGTATGTACAGCCACAAGAAAGGAAAGGAGGAATGAGCCGTGATGAACCTAGAAATTCTGGACTTGTGAGGCTTCTTACTGTTTACCTTTTCTATCAGAATGGAGGTCTATATAGCACATGAATATCTGTTGTTACATAATCATCCTTCCACCCTACCTTCGGTCGCACCAGAGGCAGCCCAAGGGCGAAGCATGTCACTGCAATATTTTTAAAGTTTGTCCAAAGGGCCTGTGTCTTCCCTCAAGTCATGGGAGAGGTAGAATGACATGAGAAGTGCCTGTATTACATGCCTAAAACAGACAGTGGGTTTGCCTGGTGTGTGTTCTTGCTGCTGTGAAGTAAAGCTGATGGAGCTCTCCCTTTTACATCTTCTGTCTCCCTTTTCTGCAGGGGCTGGTATCCTCCTGCCCCACTGCAGCACAAGACACTGGTATCCAGAGGTGGTACATGAGGAGAAGGAGAGAGCATCATAGCCCTTGGAGATACTTTCTCCTTTTGTGGTGGAAAATTATCTAGTTTATAATGAAAGTTGAGCTGTTTGTCATTGTCTCTCAGAAGAAGTGACATCCATTTTATTGCAACACTAAGAGCTGAGAAAGATACTGTAAGAAGGAAAATGAAATAATTGAGCAGAACTCTTAGGAATGAAAAGCCAACACTTCTGGAGATGTGCTTAATAAAGGGCCCCTTTCCGAGAGCTTACATTTATTTCCCAATATAAAAAATTACAAAATAACCAGCATACACCTGCAAAGGGCCCCCATTAGCATCCCACCTACTTCAAAAGATGGACTCATTGATGTTAGACTGATGACTACACATGAGCATATTCATCCAGGGCTTCTAACCCCATTCCTTTCCTTCATAACCCACCCAGTTGCCTCAGTCAGATGTATTGCAGCACCTACCACTGCCCTTAGCTTTTCTCTCTCAACACTTTCTACATCCATAGGGCTGCCCTTCATTGGTTCTATCTGTCCAAGACACATAGCACTGCTTTCAGATGCCACACTTTTTATTAGGCCAGAGAAAACACACATGGGTGCTGGTTTATGTAGAGACAAGTCCAATAAAGGTTTCTTGCACCAAGAAAAGTTTGGTTTATTTCAAATGGTACCTTTCAGAGATTCTTCAGGTTTAACTGACTCACTTCTCCAGCTGACTTATTACAAGCCCCCAGCCTTACAGATATCTGGGAACTGAAACTGCTTACCAAGTCACAAAACCCTACATAGCATTTGGAGAACTTCTTCCAAATCTTCAGGTCGACTGTTTCAGGCTAGCCCACTTAAATATATTTCTGATTTTCAGAATTATGTCTTTCACAAGAACCTAGTTCCTAGTTCAAAAGAATCTAGTTCTGAAAACTGCAAAGCAATTAGGTTAGCTCAAACACCCACAGTAACCATGCTCTTGAGTTTGCAATAAATATTTCAAATAATTAGCAATGTATTTTTGTGCCATCTAGAATGCATGCAATTAACAAATATATTAATCATGTCTCCTTTCCTAAAAGGAAGAACTTATGACAACTACTGCAGAAGTAGTTAAAACAAAACCAAATGAAAATACCCTTTCCCTTGCTGCTGAGAAAGAACACCTTACTTGTTATATGGTATTTTCTTCCCAGTCTTTCAAAAACTCAGGCAGGTTTTGGAGAGCACAGGAGAATGGATCCAAGCACAAACTTTTCTCAAATACCTGAAAAGCCAAGGGAAGAGAGGAAGCTAGGAAAGAGTTAAACTGAAGGACAAGGAACAAATGGAATACAGGACGCTTGATATACACTGTGGTATCAGAAGTATTCTTAAGAGGCCTCTTCAGGCATCACAAATGTCTCCCAGAGTTTTACTATTGATTTAATAAAAACCCTGGATCTAAGACAGTCAGTAGCTCAAACTCTTGATCTAGACATGATACAACATTTTAAACCAGTGATCAGTGGATATTTACTGTGTTACACTATATTTGAATCTACATTTGTACTTTCATTCTCTGCAGCATTTTTGTTCACATGTATTGCTTTGTATTGTAATTTTTCACCTTTGCATATATGCTTACCTTCTCTCTTCATTGACATTTCTGTACTTCCTGTTGTAAAATTACTTTCTTTACAAATGTCTTTCCATATAGTTTCACTTATTTTTATTTCTTGAGGTATATTCTAGAGATAAGACATTCATCAAACTGCTGTTTTCTTTTTATTACCCTATCGGTATATCTAAAACTAGCTCACATTTTGTGAGGTTTTATTATTTGGGGAAGAGAGAGAACTATGGGTATTAAAAACCATTAATCTCCGATGCTTTTAGATTTGCCATTTTTATTCCAAACTTTTTCAGTTCTAGGAGAGATTTCTTCCATCTTCAGTGTTCTTGCCTATCTTATTTAATTTCAGATTTTCTCTGCTGAAGTGATCCTGCACAGAAGATGCCAATGTCAGAAAGACTCTTTAAAATGCTAAACTTTAGGGGAGCCCTTAACATATGTGTATATTCAATGTAAATTATGCGTACTTACACACATGTTAATGTTCTGTTCCAAGCTAACCTTGCATTTTCTCTATTGTTCGAAAACAGTCCAATTTTATCTGTGTCTCTCTGATATCAAATTGTCAGAGGCAACAACAGTACTGTTGCCTGCAATACTGCTAATATTTACCATTGGCTTCCATTAGGAGACTTCATCATAACACAGATTTTGACTTAGGGATGTAAATTTTGGAGAAAGTAAAACTTATAGTTTGCTTTTTGCTACTATACACACTGATCTGAGAGAGTTATGCATCTCTGAATATCACAATTTGCATTTTTACAATTATCCAAACTTTCTTCTTACAGTGGATGTGCTCCAACATTGTGGAAATTGAAGCAACTTTTCCCCTGAAATTATTTCTTGTTAGTGTTATTGGCATTGTAGTGCTGATCTGCAAGGAAGAGAAATCTCCTATGCTTGTAATGACTCATCCCTGTGCACAGGAGAAATGCAAGAGCTGGGAAGAAACAGAATGTGAGAGGAGGGAGGACCCAAAAGAAGAAAAGGAAGAGAGGAAAACATAGGGCAATGGTTAGGTTTGAGGGAACAAAGAAGAGAATGGGACAATGACAGGCTAGAAGGATGGAAACATTAGCATAAAAGATGAAAGTTATGAAGATTAGCAAGAAGAACAAGATAAGGGAAGACTTATGGAGGAAGAGAGGGAGAACACTGGGAATAACCAAAGGTAAGTATAATTTTAAAGGCTGGTTTTTATTTTTTCAGTGTTTTGTTGATTTTTTGAGCATCTTTCTTTTGACATCTGAAACTAAAATTTGCAAGCTTCTTGCATCCATATGTATATCAATGGCTGGACAGCCACATACCCACATGTATGACTGCAAAGGGAAGAGGGGGACTCAGTAGGAGACAGAACTAACATGGCAAAGCCAGAATCCACAGTATGCTCACACTGGCTCGCCTCAACAATTTCAGTCCCCAGACACTGGACATGCACCCACCCCAGTCAATGTACATTAGAATAGTCCTTCTTTTCTTCCTTATGCAAAGTGCAAGCAGGAACATTATTAATGGCACAATAGCAAACCCTGCTAAACATACTTTAACTTTCTTGTGGAAGTTGCCAAGTACTATGGATGTCTCTTGTAAAACACTCAGTATTCCTCAGAGCTTTAGGAGCAATATTGATTGTATCAATCAATACAACTTCTCTCTAAAACAGGTGGTGTTAACTTGATGTAAGAGAAAAGGGAGGAAGACAGGAAGACGTAGGAGTAATGATAACCAAATATGCCCAATAATTTCAGATGTTTGATTTCAAATGCCTCAGGACTGATATTTCAGGCTGTATCACAATATACAGCACTTGATATATTCTGGAAGCTTGAAGTGGCTTCAGTGGCAGTCAGAAATTGAATCACTCTGTCAGGCCTGTATTGTGCATCTCTTGGGGAACAGAGTAATAGGGCAAGGGAGCCTTGGAGTTTCCAGAGCAGTATTGGCTGCCTGAAGTACTCAAATATTCCTTCTTCTGCTTCATCTCTTTGCCTTTACTTTTGTTTAGATGTTGCAGCAGAGGAAGCAAAGTCTAGTAAAAAGCACAGCATGTAGCCAAACAGAATATGGTATGTTGTGGTTTGATATTGGCCAAATGCCAGGCACCCATAAAAGTCATTTGCTCACTCTTCTGTTACAGTTGGGCAGAGGAGAGGAAAAAAATTGTGAAGGGGTCATGAGTTGAGATAAGGACTGGGACAAAAACACTCTAAGGGCAAAACAGGTTCAAAATAAAAGACATAAGGTAAATTTATTATTAAGAATCAGAGGAGGAAAATGAGAAGTTAAATAAACCTTTAAAATACCTTTTTTCACCCAGCCCTTCCTTCCTTCCCACTGATAGCATAGGAAGACAGGGTGTGGGGGTTTTGGTCAGTTCATCACTCAAGATCTTACTCTGTTTAGGGAGAGGAGTCTTTCCTCTGCTGTGCTGTGGGGTCCCTCCCACAGACAAACAGTCTTCCCAAAACTGTTCTGGCGTGGGTCACTCATCCACAGGGTGCAGTCCTCTAAGGGTAGGCTGCTCTAGTTTGGAAGCAGGGGCTCTCTCTCTCGATTCAGATCTCCCCCTGGATCACAGCTTTCTCTGGCATCCTCCTGCTCTGGCATGAGTACTTTTCACACTGGCTGCGAGAGGATCTCTGCATCCCCTGTGGACTCATGCATTACAGAGGGACAGTTTGTTTCACCACAGTCTTCATCACAGTCTGCAGAGGAATCTTGGCTCACTTGGAGCACCTCCTCCCCCTCTTTTTTTTTTTTGACCTTGATACCACCATGTTGTTTTCCCTCACATGTCCTCACTTCCTCATCTTCTCTGACCAGCGGAAAACCACAGATATCATTGCCAACAAGTTCCAGTAATTCAAGGATTCCTGCAGGATCACATAGCACTGAGAGGTTGATTTTGTCTAGGTTCAATGTCAGGGAATCGCTTGCCATGTTTCCACTGTTGGCCATGTGGCCCCACCACCACTTTGTCAGTGGGGGCTGCCATGGAGCTCGTGCTATTTAATGCCTCTCCTCACATGGGGTGCCAGGAAGGAGAAGCTGCTGCTGCTGCTGCTGTCCCTGCCCTTCTGCCCATGCTGTGGCTGGCTAGGGGTGGCCAGGCAGGCAAGGCTTGCCACGGGCCATGCCAACACGGCGGTGGCCACGGTGGCCCATCACCACAGGCCGGGATGGCAGCAGCCACCCTTGGAAAAAACTGCCTGTGTGCTGTTTTTATGTTCTTCTTAAATATGTCATCACAGAGTGTTACCAACCTCCCTATCTGGGCCAGAAGCGTGTCCATCTTCAGAGCCATTAGAGATGGCTCTTGGTCATGGTGGAAGCTTCTAGCAGCTTCGCACAGAAGTTACCCCCTATGCCCCCTTCCCCCCCACCACCAAAATGAACACATGGTAGTTTGTACTTTCAAAGTAATTCGAGTAAGTCCTTAAATTCAGTCTCAGATGCCTTTATGTTTGTATAACCTCTGCCAGTCAGACAAAGCTAGTCTCCAGCCCTGTCATACTCAGCTGGTGACTCCCTATGCTTGGTTTGGACACAAATCACTTTCCATGGATCAGGCTCCATCCCTCAGAAGTTATTTGAAACTTGACCACTGAAAGCTTTGTCACCTGACAAGAGCAGTAGTTACTAGCATATTAAAACATATATTTCACTGTTATAGTCATGGCTATATAAGCAAGGGAATTCTTTAGTCAGCAGTGATTCCTCTTCAAATAGCTACAGGATACTAAAGCTGTTTAGACACCTAAAAAGTGAATTAACTTGCAAGAATTATTTGTAGATATTTCAAGCATGTCCTGAGCCTGTAAACACCTTGCTTCTAGATAGAACTAGAGGCTTTCAGCTTGGAGTCTGTTTTCCTCTGTTGTGTGTAAACATTGTATAATACACTGGAGTATTCTTAGAGGAATCACTTAGAAAGGGTAACTAGAGCAGTGTTTTAAGCATTTGTTTTAAGTTTTTTTGATGCAAAATACATGATCACTTCAATTTAATAGAAGAATATAAACAGGGCATGAATGGTATTGAGTTTATAAACATCTGCCAAAATGAGGTTTTTAAATTAGTGGTGATTTTAGCTTTGGTTCAAACCAAAATCTAATTGACATTTGGACCATAAAATTAGGGGTAGAAATAACCACAGTGATGTCACAATTTGTCACTTAAGTGGTGAAAAAAAAATCTAAAGGCTTAGGTCATGAGTCTGGCCAAGACAAATTTCTATGCCTAGTAGAATAAACCATTCCATTCACTACAAGTCACTGCTTTCTCCAGAGTGACAAGAGAGTTTAAATTCACATCCCTAAAGGTCAATTACACTTTTATTACTCTTAATATATGTAATTAATCTTTAATCCCAGAAGCTTGTATTAAGAGGAATTATTCAGGGTATTTTCAAATACATGCCAGTAGCACATTTTTCAAACACAGTGCAATGAATTCCCATTTTGTTTATAACTTCTTCCTTTGCAGATTACTTCCCTTCATGAATGCAGATGGTTTGCATATTTGATTAATATTTTAATATGGTCTTGTATCACCTGAAATATATGACTGTGGTGTATAACTAAACTTCAAAATACATAATAAATTGAAACTGTCAGCTGGTTAAACAGATCAAATCCAGCCTCACAGTAATACTTCCACACAAGTGCAGGTGAGCAGGTAGTCAGGAGACATGGATGACACCACCGTCTTTATCATCTACTGTCCACTGATGGGCTGTTCTCCAAATATTCCTGTTTCCATTTTAGAGGTGAACTGTAAGGCCATACGCTTGCTCAGAGGTAGAGTCCCAGTTCTGTTTGTGCTGAGGCAGTTCATAACCTCTCTCAGACCAGCACACACCTTCTCTACCTTGCCCTTAGTTCCTACAGTGTATCAGCTGAACTGGTTGGGATCCTTTCCCAAAAGAAATTCAAAGCTTTTTTCAAGATAATTTCAAAATTCTAATTCCTGGGAAAATACCCTCAGGATAGAAGGCGTATGTAGGTGTGTGAGAGGCATGTGTGTTTGTTTCCCTTTCCAGCACAGCTAGCAACACAGTAGTCAAAGTACTCCCCTGGTACATTGGGCCTGAATTAAATTTTGGGCTTACACCAAGACCTCTACCAAGAATTTTCACTGCTTGCTGGTTAAAGGCTTTCATCTTCTTCATTTTTTCTTTTAAACTAAAGGGTGAAGACAGAGAAAAATGGATCCAGGTGTTGGCAGCCGCCAAAGATTTTGTTTTAAACTGATGCATTTTCCTGTACGTTCTCTGGCCCAGGGTACTGACTGCTGGCAAGACTCCTCAGTAACATCAGTGAGCATGCACAGAGTGTCTGTGAAGTCAATGAGCCACTGTTGGAGCAGCTCCTGTTCAACAACAGTGGAAAGCATCTCTGTGCAGGAGGCTTGTATGGATGTTTTAAGAGCTTGTGCCTTCAGAGAAAGATATGGGAGCCAAATGAGTTGAATTGACTTTAAAGTTATATTCACATTGGAGATACATTTGCCACAGCAAACTCACACCAGCACTTAGGTGTACCTAACGAAGATCCTCCGACAGCTGAAGAGACTATGCAAAGTGCAGGGAGAGCAGCAGGAATGGAGATAGTGGCCAGGATGTGCTGTGGAGGTGCCTCACCCTACACGCCCACAGCAACAGCACAGCCTGGTCTGTAAAAACACAAACTTGTCTCTAAAATTACAAATAATTGAAAACTTTTAAAACTTTTTTTTTCTCTCCCCTCTGCTAATACCACTTTTGCTTCTATAATGCATCCAGATGATCTTAATTTGTAATTTAGGAGAGACTTAATTACTGTAATTGTTAAGAAAAGTTAATATAAATGCTTACAGAGTCAGTGACCCAACATGCTCAATGAACTGCTAAGGTTGGGCAAAGAAGAATGTAATCTTAGTGTACTGAATTCCTTTCCTTCAGGCAAATACAGGACCAAATGTTCAAAGCTGCTTCTTAAATTACACATGCAACATCTGAGGAGACTTCTGCCTACGTGTAAGAAACATGATTTGCATGCACAAATACAGAATTTAATTTAAACATATCTATATATTATATTCACACTAAGGGAACAAGCAAAAAAAAAACACCCAGGTAAACACTGCAGGCAGTTTTCTCTGCTCTTTCACATGAATAAAAATACTAAGTACTGTACCATAATATTTCTGAGTTAATCCTTTAGAGTACCCTGTGAAATACAAACTTTGGTTTCTGCATCTATCTCTGCAGCTTGTGATCTGCTAGTTTGATGGAGCCTGTGCTTTCCTTCCAGCAGTGCTGTTAGGCTTATTGACTGGCATATTTTGAGATTCTTGATTCCTAGGAATATTTGGAACATTGCTCCTTCTTTAAATGCAGTTACAAATCACTCCCAGTCTGTGAATTTTCTTAAAATCTTAGGAGCCTTCTTTGGTCTTGGCTTTTTTGGTCTTCCTGTATATTTTTTACCTTCTTTCTTTATGCTAAAGTAGGCATTTCCATCCCCTCCAGGGCAACACACTTCAAATCCTGTTCTCCAGGTGGGTAATAAGAATAAGAGTGTTCCGGCACCAGAAGACCACACTTAGCAATTTCAACAACTTTACCAGTTCTTGGGAAGACTAGAAAAAGAATTGTTTGAATTCAAAGTGGGCAAGGGGTAGGCATGCCAAGCAGATTAGGAGAAAAACCTTGTGAGGACACCTTGGAGTCCAAGGAGGAAGATAAAAACTGGGACTAGGAGCTGGATAGTGAGACTGCGAACTGAAGTTGTGAAGCAAGACGAAAACTGAACAAGATTGCAGTGGAGGGGACAGGGGGGCAAGACATTGGCTGCAGGTACTCGTTGTGGGGTGGGGGTAGGGGACTAGGGAGGTGCAGGGGTTTGGGAAGGGGTGCAGAGGGCTGTGCTGAAGACTGAAATTCAGTAAGTCGTTCAGATAATGACTGCAGACAATGCCAAAAGAGGGAGAACTGAGGTGGCACTGGGAACTGTAATGCTGGCCCAGCATCAGCAGAGTTCACAGCAGAATTGGGTTGTCTCTGTAGGTTTTATCTACATATTACCAGAAGCAAAAATGGTGTTACAAGACACATAAAAGCCCCAGAAGTCCTAGTTTATATTGTGAGCAGTTTGAACTGCCCTTAATGTCTCTATTTTATCAGAGTTATACTGTAGTACAACAAGCTGAAATGTAAACAGTTTGAATACAAGTAGCAATGATTAATTAGTCATTTTCTCAGAAGTGCCTCATCCAAACAGCACGAGCTGTATTCCCATTAAATGCACAAAGAAATCTACTCTTCATTTAAAAAGCTGAATTTTCCAAAAAGCTCCCTGAATTTTCCCCAGAGATCTAAATATCCTCCCTTCCCTCACATCACAAATGCAGCAGACACAGCTACTCCAATGAAATTCATGAACCATCAGAGGATTGTCCAAGAAAGTGAATTTGGTGAAAGCAAGACTGATGGGCACCAGCTATTGGGGCTGCCTGGGCCTGGGCCAGGCTGTGTAGCTGTGAAGGTGCCCTGACACCCTGGGGCTGTGCAAGGCACTCAAAAGGGGCATGGCAGACCCTACATTCTGGCAGTAAATCAGCTTCTGCATGGTAAGGTTTTGACATACATGTATAGCCACTTGGAACTGTGAAGAGACTTCTCCTGCCTGACAAGTGGTAAATACTTGATGCTTTAAACATGCCTTAAAGAACTTGATATTATCAAACACAAGGTATTTTTCTCAGTTTTCCGTACATGCTGTTCACTGACATCAGCTAGACTCTTATCTTCACGCAGGCAGAAAGGACAGCTAGCATCACCCATGTTTCTTGATCTCTAGTCACTGATGGGTCGGTCTTTTTTAGCCTTTGCAAATTTCTACATGTTCTTATTATCTCTTAAACACTATTTCCACCACATTTATTCAAGGTGAAATTACCACAAGCAGCAAATCTTAATTTTTTTCCCTTACCACGCTAAAGGTATAGACTGATAAATACACAGCCACATTAAGTCCCTGCTCCACATAGGCTGATGATTAAAACACTCTTGGGACCTTTCCCAGTGACCAAAACACCTGGGTCCTTTAGCTGGCACTGGATCAAACTGTGCAGCTCAATAACCCTGCAAGGAAAAAAACCAAATTACTAAATCCTGATGAGTCTAGAGTAATTTCAGACCTTGCTATGCCCCCTGCCTTCAGCTGCTCTTTCATGGAGGAGCAGACCTCTCACAAGTCTTGTGTCGTTCCTGCCAGCCCCACTCAGAAGCCCCAGATATTGAGGGCATGTCTGATGGCAGTAAGCCACCTATTGTTAGACAAGATAAACCCACAATCAGTCCCATTCTTTCCTTGTGAACTTGTGGTAAATTTAAAAATAGATACAGTTTGTAGACTTGCAATTCCATGGTGAGTGCTGGAGGCAAAGTCTGGGCCATACATACAATATTATGTCACTGTGACCCATCTCTATTTGTAAAGATGAAAACATTAGTCAGTGTGGACAGATTTCATATCTAAAGAAATGCAGATGTTTTACTGGTGAGTGGCTAAAAGTCAAGGTTCTGTGAAATACCTGCTAATTTCCTGTACTTTAAATTGGTATTTCATTGTATGACATTAGCTTCATCTGTAAATCTGCCGGTCTGTTGGTAGATAGGTTGCCCTTTTTCACTTGGTGTGATTTATTTATTCACTCTCCAGAGTCTAATTACATCTCCACTTTTATATGGTAAGTTTGAACTCTTTCCCTGCAGACTTAACCTGCAAGATCTGGGGGCATAAAACTTAATAATCTTTGATAATTACATGATGGCACCCCTGAAAATTAAGTTAGAGCAGCTGCAAAACATGTGAAACAATGAGACTTATCTATATTATAGTCCTGATGAAATCTTGTAGAAACTTTACAATATGCTTTATTGACCTTCTCTAGGGTACTATAATGATACATCCTATGTCAGATCCACACCACTGTAATTGAATTTTAGAGAATTTCTATGATGACTCAAAAATTGAATCTGCTCCCCGATGCCTTTTCTTTCAATAAAATCTAAATCCTTTTTTCATTCCTCCTTTTAATTATGAAGGTGGGGAGACTAGAGAAAGTGTTATCAGTCTTCCTTGGCTTAGAGCCCTTTGCTTGTGCCAACATTTTCCCATCAGAGACCAAATAGTGACTGCATTTTGTGCAGGATGGGCTCAGGAAGTTTTATACTACTTTACATACAGCAGGCAGGAGACTGGTACCAGCACACAGATAATTTCAACATTCAAGCCCTAGCACTGCTCTGTATTATCCAATTGTCTGTCCCTAGCTGGACTCCATTGTGCCTTATGCAGCACATTCCTGTGAGGCGACATGGATGGTCATCCTCCCTGTGCAATGCCAGGGAGGGCTGACTTCCACAGGGCAGCCTCTCCTGGCATGGCTTAGCCCAGGTGCATATCTGTGAATTAACTTTAGACATATCTACTGGACTTGGAACATATCAGAGGTTTTGGGACAGCCTGCAATACACCTTCAGTTTTGGCACATCTCTACTTTGAGGAATGTCATAAAGATGTTTGAACTTGGTGGTGTTCTACAAGTGGCTGTTGCAGCTCCCTCTCTCTTCATCTCAATATACTTGTTAATGTATTTTGTTAATAAGTACAGACACAAAAAGATGAAGAGGGAGTACCAATATGGCTCTTAGAAAGCCAACTTCAAGAACCTAATTGACTGGAGTTCATGCCGAAATGTGCAGCCAAACCACTTGCTCTCTCCAGGTTAATAATGCCTTTCCGTAACAGCGAGTGAGAGCACATTCAACAATGAGTACATGGCATTTCTCCTGCTGGCACATCAAGTTAGATAGCTTTCTCTGAACAATGACTCGAGATGCCATCTTCTTTCCTGTCTCCAGCTATGCTGGGTTTCTCCTTACTTCTCCACATTCAAGAACACTCTAAGTGTATTTATAAAATGACTTTGCATGATAGGAAGAAATTGCCTCAGTAGGATTCTTTAACTGGAGCAAATGTGTGTTACTCGTCTCCTATGCAGTGAAATCATTCAAAGGCACAAGCTCTTCCTCCTTCCCTCTGTGTGAAATCCTCAAGGGACAGTGCCACTGCCAGGGCTGTGGCATTTCCCAGCAGTGCACACACTATTTACTTTCAAGGCTCTCCACTAAAATCCATTTACTTCTGGTGTAGAGCACAACAGATCTGTACAGAATAAAACATAAGGAGAACAGTTGCTTAATATGGTGGGATATTGGACTTTTCCTTGCACTCTTGTGCCCTGGTTCTGTTGTTCCACAGAGTCTATTTTGTACCTGTTCGTGTCAAATCAATATTCAGTGGCCTTGTGAATTCCCATACATGCTCAGGAACTGTCTGGCTGCAAGTTAGTCTGCTCACTTATCTCTCCTCTCTCATGAAGAGTGGCAGAACTGTGTAATAAAACCTTTAAAACTGGATCTGGTTGAATTAATTTGCAACAATTCTTAAGTGAAACTAGAGTCCTCCTCTTTCTGCCTTTCTGATTTTTCCTTTCCTCTGGACCTGTAAAGACAAATAATGATACTAAAATCTGTCACTTTCTATAAACTTTTTACTTTATACAGAACCACAATAACACAATAACAATGTTGGGGGAAAAAAAAATCTCTATTTAAAACAATACCATTTTTTGCACTCTTTTGGGCACCTCTGATCCTCTGCAGGCTACTTTTCCTCAGACCTCCTCTTCCCTTTTTTGTTCTTAAAATGCAAAACACAGAAGCCTTTGTCATCTCTGTATTTGAAGGAAAAGATCCTATTTCTGAGAAGAAGAGCTATTTCTGTAGCTGAACAAAGCATGGTTATGTCTTGAGTAGAGTGGGAAATGGCAGCTGGCAAAGGAAACCAGAAAGGGTATGGCAAGTTTATTTGCAAAAGCAGTAAATACAGGCCAAAAATGCACATGGTAATTATAAACAATTTTTAAAGAAGCTGTGTTTTCACTTCATTCTCATCCTAAACAGTTTGTGATAGCTATAATTATGCTACGGATCTATTCATTGCAACTATAACCATATACACTATGCCAAAATGTATGACTTAAGTAAATGTTCAGTACATTTGATAAAATCAGGCACTTGGAGTACCTGCTGGTCTTCCACCATGAAAAGCAAATTTCTACATGTTCCAGAAATGAAGCAAATACCTCATTTCATAAATATTTCAGTGAATTTTACATTGTACATATTGTATCAGAGTTTGCCCACATGAGGACTGCCTTTGCCTCTGGTAAAGGCAGATTATCAGTCATTAAAATGATTGATAAAGAACTTCAAATAAATAAATAAATCTTTGATGAAGGTTGCATAATCAATCTTCAAACTAGAAATCAAATTAAATAACTATTTCTAAACCAGTTCATTCTACTGTTCTATTATAAGTAAGCCAGCACTGTAATCTATATTAATTTTCTTGGCCTTTTATCCAAGACAAATCAAGAGAAGTTAATGTGCTAGATAATGGGTTTCAGCAGTCTGGCTTTTGATTTTGGTTGGTTTGGTTTTAATTGGTCTGTTGATACCTTCCAGAGGCTAAGGATTCTGGCAGTATAAAATAAGCATTTTGTGCACTTTAGGTTTGCATCTTGTTAAGGATTTAGTGGGCTTAGAAATTAAGAATCAGAGAACAATATGTTCATGTGGCCTAAGGCTTGTATTAGTACAAAGAAATAATGTTGGGTGTGTGGTTATGCATCGTGTTAACCAGTGACAAGTTCTGTGGTACCCACACTAGATAGCTCCTTGTAGGTCTCTGCTCTTCCATATCATCACAGTGCCTGCAGGAAGGGCAGGAATATGGGGCAGGATAAAGGGCAGGCTTTTGGTTAGACCAGCTGTCCAAAACTCTGTCCTAAGTGGTTCTGGAGTAGGAGCTGCTTAAGGGGAAAACAGTGTGGATACTCACTGTGGATGCTGTGCCATTTCTCTGAGCCTCTTCCCATGGGAAGTTGCCCTGTGTGCAAAGAGTCAAACAAGCACGACATGAGCTATACATCCCCTGCTGTTGTCAAGGCACTTCCATGCTCAGAAGGGGATATGGGAAAGAGAAGTGTGGCTGGTGCTCAGAGGCAACTTCTTCCCTCACTCTCTGGGGCATTTCCAGTGGCCTTTTAGCTGTTACTTTTAACAAGAGCACACCATAATACTGTGGTACAGTAATGTGTTTTTCCAGTTTCATGGATTACTTTTTGTGAAAACTGCTTCCATAGGTATGGAAATGGGCTGAAACCGCTCTGCCAAATCCAATGCCCTGAGTGATGGGAAAGCTGATTAGTGCTCTAGCTTTCATATTCATGATTCAGGCCATCCCTCATTAACCAAATGAAATAAAGAAAATATCTGTTCTGGGAGAAGGCAACAGTATTGTGCAGTACTTCAGCAATAAAGTGCAAACCAGCTTGGTGGCCAACTAAACATCTCTATGTTTCTAAACATATTCTATAGAGGGAATATGTGCTATTGCAAAGTTCATTGATGGCATACATGGACTTCCTGGGATGCACTCTATTTCTGGGTCATGCTGGAATGCAGGATTTTGGCCCATACCACAGTTTCTTATGATCCCTTCTCAGTATTTCTTTAGAGAGGAAAATGGGTTTACCGTCATTTGTTGAGTTTCAGTGCAAGAGATGGCTGTGAAAACAAACAAGCCATATTCTGTAATAGTATTTAGGTTGGTTTTGTGATACTTGACTAAAATACTACCCAATGTCCTATTTCTATAAATCATTCATAGCTTGATTTCAGCAGATTCCATGCAGGATGAAAAAAAAATCAGGATTAGGGCCTGAAAGTACATTTTCTCTAGGTTAACATTTTAGGTTGATTTTGCTTAAATAAGTATCAGAATTACTAGATTACTGCATTAGGTCTAGCCTATGGAAACGGCTCATAATAATGATTTTGCCTTTCATAATGATTTTCTCCCAAGCACAGAGTTATTAAAAGGCAGGCAAAGTATATTACAAGTCTCATTACATTTCCTGTAAAGCCAGCATTATATATCAGATATGGAGAGATAGACTGTAATATAATTTGCTACGGGTAGCCTCAGTAAGAATTTGCTGGATCTGCTCCTCTCTCCAGAGAGCCCTGCCTGCACAGCAGCAGCCGTACACGACGGCTGCCACTCAGAAGTCCGTTCCCTCTGTGATTAGACTTTTTACCTTGCAATTCCTACTCTTACAATATTAGCTGGAAAGGCATTTATAATGCATAACAAGATTTAATTAGGTTACTTCAATAAATCTTCATTGCCTCCCATAATTCTAGTAGATCCAAGTCTTCTGAAATCATTAGTGTTTTTCAGAAAGAGGTCGATGTATTTATTAATTTGCCATGTAGGAGCCAGTGAATGATAAAATAAGAAATTAGAGGTACAAATTCTACATTCTTTAGATGATGTTGTGATTGTTCTTTTCCTGATGAACTCTAAGATTTTTAGAATATCAAATATGTATGAAAAGAAGGGTGGGAGGCTTTTAAACAGAAAAGTAGAGAAATTTCCAGATTCTCATAAAAGGCATACTTTTCATCAAGTTTTTTTTTAATTACATAAATAATTTTCAATTATACAGCTTTTTTATTACCTCATCCAACCATGGAAAGATTTCTTGTTAAATTAAATAATCTCCTTTGCAGGATGTAAATTTAGTCTCCTTTACTAAATGAAATACCCAACTATGGGGAAAAGGTAGACCATAATTTGAACAGTAAAAAATGTATTAATGTCACTAATTCTAGTTCAGGAGACACTAATTTCAGAATGGATTACTGAAAGAAATAACTGTAGAAGAAAGAAGACATAACTTAAATTATGAAGAATTCTTAATGTCACTAATTCTTTTGCAATCGCTTTTTGTGTAACAAGCCATTTATCATTAGGATCATTTCAGTCAGCTGTGGTGATACATGGGTGCTGATTAAATGAGTGGATAAAGCAAGGTTTCTAGTACTGGGTGTAAAAACAGGAACTAAAACCATCAATGTTCCTTTTGAGTTTGGGGGCCAAAAATGGTGTTCTTTTTCTTTCTTAGATGTTAGTTCCTTGAGCATGTGGAAGTCTGAAGTCTCCTGGCAAACACAGGTCTCTCATGCAAACTCAGGGACTCTCTTCACCAGCAGTGTACTCTGTGTCTGCACTTGTAGATGCTGTTTAATTCCACTGGAGGATATATTTTCATATATAAGGAATAATCTAAGTACTGTGTCCTACTTCAGAGGAGAAGAAGTATTAAGTTATTTTCTATTGTTTGGCATATCAAGTGTGTCAGGAATTTTTTTTTTTTTCTGTCTAAAAGCTATGTGTAGAGAGGGCTTTGCAATACAGGTTCCAGCCCATGAAAGCTGGGTGTGGTTTACCTCAGCCTATATCACATCTCTGAAAGATGCAGGGCCAATTTCTCTTCTCTCAAAATAAGATGGAGGAGACGTGTACAAGTTCATTTCCCTGAAGTCTGGCATCTGATGGAGTCCTCTGAGTCTGAAAGGAGAGGGGTTTGTCAAGACTCAGCTATTACAAGCATTGAGAGCTTTTTTGAACTACTCAGAGCTCTCAGGTTTGTTCTTCTTCAAAGAGCTCCACATTCCTCCTAGCCAATTCTCACAGCAAGAACTGCAAAAAGAAAGGGAGAATGACTGGAGACAGGTCTGTGATACACTGATAGCGGAAGAGGAGCTGATGCTTTTCTGCTGCTTCTCTGCACCATCACTTCACCTAATATTATTCCCTTCTGGGTGTCCACTGATCATCTGTAAGGCATAAGGAGGAACTCCTTTCTATAATCTAAATGCCTAATTTGCCACCAGCGGTTTCCTACACACACTTTTCTTTGAGTGGCTGGAAGAGAGGGCACAGACAGTTCTTGATGATGTAAAATCCTCAGGTAAAACATTAGCAAGTACATCCACATCAGCATTTTAACCCAGACCAGGACTGTAGTTTTGAAGTGGTGGTCTTGGTGGTCCCCACTCACTGCAGTGTGGGTTGTGTCACAGCAATGCCACTGGGTATGTGGATGGGGTTCCCTGAAAGAGATTAAACCAAGTGTGTCTCAGTTGCACACCCAACATGCCCCAATGTGGTCGTGGGGATCAGACTAGCTATTATCACCCCTAAATTGTGTAACATCAATGGCAGGTTTCCAACATCAGTGGTTTTGCTCTAGAAATCCATATTTATTGAGTTTCTTACTTGTTAAGGTAGACATAGTCTGTCCAGTTCACATATTGAAAGTTAAGGCAGTTTGTGATCTGCAGTCAGAAAGATATTATCCTGCTGGGTGGTTTGGCAGGGAGGAGCAGAATGTGACCCTCATTCACAATACAGTGATCTACCTTGAAGCATCTGTGGGATATCCTATGACTGCGGGAATTGAAAATCACAGAATCACAGAATAGGCTGAGTTGGAAAGAACCCATGAGAATCATAGAGTCCAACACCTGGCTCTGCACAGCACCATTCCCAAGAATTACACCCTGTGCCCAAGACATTGTCCAAATGGCTCCTTGAACTCTGTCAGGCTGGTGCTGTGACCACTTCTCTGGGGTGAAAAATCCTTTTCTAATATCCAACCCAAACCTTCCCTGACACAACTTCAGGCCATTCCCTTGGG
Source organism: Vidua chalybeata (assembly GCF_026979565.1). NCBI lineage: Eukaryota > Metazoa > Chordata > Aves > Passeriformes > Viduidae > Vidua > Vidua chalybeata. The sequence goes on along the minus strand of NC_071531.1, from coordinate 26,894,732 downwards.
TCCTGTCACTGGTCACCACAGAGAAGGGATCAGTGTCTGCCCCTCCTTTTCCCCTCATGAGGAAGTTGTAACTGCAATGAGGTCTCTCCTCAGTCTCCTCCAAGCTGAACAGACCAAGTGACCTCAGCTGTTCCTCAAAAGACTTCCTATTAAGGCTCTTCACCATCTTTGTTGCCCTTCTTTGGACTCTCTCTAATACTTTAGTATCTTTTTTTATATTGTGGTGACCAAAACGTTCTCAATTTCTCCTAATTTTTCCTCTGCTGCATTAAAGATATCACAGCTGGTCTTTCTGTGGCAGGAGAAATGGCACTTTGATTGAAGCCTCTGTTGCAGACAACGGGGACTGGATTCAATGACCCTGCAGATCCCATCCAGCTCTGTTCTTCTCCGCCTACACCTGGCCAAATGTTAGAGAAGAGCAGATGAAAACACTCTGGGAGCATAGATCAAGAAGTAATGTTGAGGCAGGGTGCTGGATTCCCAATCAATTCAATACCCTTTTTCACAAATTTCTTTGTATGGTTGTCTTCAGCTACCTTAGAAAGCAGACACTGCTGACATGAACTCTGCTTTGCTGGCATTTTAAGGAGCTGATCTTGAGACATGATCAGTCCATCTCCCTGGTGCTTGGGGCATTTAACAAGTTTGTAGCTCTGCAATTTCCATGAATTTTGTCGAAAAAAAAAAAAAATGCCACTCCGACTCAATGCTACTGGGTTGTTACTCTTACTGTCTTCAGCCTCATGATTTTCACCAGTACCATATAATATATCACAAAGAGATTTTTTTTAGCCAGCAAAGATACTTCTGGAATTTAGCTCCCCACAAAATGCTGCCTGAAGAGAGTAGCATTTGCTAGTGTTATGAAATGGCTTTCCCCCTGCACTTTTTGAAAGTGGAAAACAAAGCCCTGTCTCCATCAACTGTAATGACTTAATTTCTCTCTTCCTTAAAAAAAGCCTTATTTCTCCATCAAAGCACAGCTGTATTTTTATGCAACACGACAAAACACATTGATGGATCTTAAGTGATACAATATTGCTAGAAACTTTCATAGACCTTCTGTATTTATCTGACTTTATAGGATAGAAATTACATTCAATTTCCCTCAACATGAACATTCCCTCAGCTATGAACATGCCAATCAGCTATGGGATGTCCCTGTGAGCCCCTGGTGGCACTCAGCCATACTTTGAGAATCCATGGAGATGCCCAGATGGCTCAGAAGCCACCCATCCCACTTAGTTTGTCCCCAGGTACACCCCTGCCCCAAAGCCTGCTGGTTCTGGCTCTGACACCACTTGAATTGGGGTATATCCAGCCTGGTAGGTTCAATCTCCCTTTACAAACCAGTCCTGCAAGTTGGGGAATTGAAATGGGGCCATTTCCAACAACTTTCTGGTGACAGCAACCCAAGGATAATTTTGCATCTTTCAGTTCCTCCCCACAGCTTTTGCAGCATGCATGTGTGGGTCTGCCCCTCAGATGTGGATCTGTGGTGATTTCTTTCCAAAATTCTTGATTGTCATCCAATAGTTGCATCTTGCCTGTCCTGCAGTGGGGTACTCTCCAGTCTGACTACAAACCAGCTCCTCCCATCTAGAGCAGACCATCCTGTCCACTTGCTGGTGTGATAAACAGGTCTCCTCAATGCAGTGCAATGGCAGAACATTGTTCCCTTCTCTCTATTTGCTTCTATTTCTGCTAGTGCAAACCCACTCTTGCTTCCTTAGTATTTATCTAGGAAACCTCCATCTATTTTCCTTTTATTCTCCACAGCCCTGTGGATATTATAAACTTTCAAAATTCTATCATTTCATTATTTAGCTGGGTATTAACACAGAAAACAAGACCAGACTAGGCCTTGGGAGGTGATTTACTCCATCACTCTGCCTGAGGCAGGATGATCTGTACTCATGTTGTTCCTGGGATATATTTGTCTAACCTGTTCTTAAAGGAAACTTTTATTCTCCTGGGACCTTATTCCTCAGCATATGGGAGATTGCCAGTAGCCATATCACCCTGCCTGTATTTAGCCCTGTGGTGTGCTGACAACTGTACCTAATTCCCCTGACAGCCCTGAAACCCAGGTTTACATAGCACACCTAAGACATCACAGTTTTGTCACTGCTGGGTTTTGCACTGGTGGATGCATCCTGTGTTTCCCTGGGCTATGGTACCTCTGAGATCCTACCTCCCCATTTGGCACACTCTTTGCACTGAGATTTGCTAACACAAAATTGATTTTGACAAAATGGTGTCTCCGACCATGCCCCTGCCTCTTTTCTTTGGGCTGTGGAAAGAGGTCCCACCTAAGCTGAGTTCTGCTCTTCTCCTCCCTGGCAGATGCTCCTCTCTTCTTGTCTGCCATTTAAAAAATGTGGCAAATTTAGCTTTGAGGAGTGAAATAATAAAGCTGCTTTAGTCTCTCCATGTGATGGTGATTCCTTCTTATGCAAGGTTTTTAAATAACCCTCATTTCTCTTTTTGTACAAGGGAGTTTACCCCAAAACCTTACTGATGTCTCTTTCAGCAAGCAACAGACAGCACTTACTAGCCTTCAAAAGTCTCATAGTTGTTTTCTAAGTCAGAATGCACTTGATTCTGATTAAGAAAAAAATACTTGGACTTTGCCTGTATCAGCTGTTCACAGGGATACACAAACATTCCCTTCTCCATAGCAGGGAATTTATTCAAGTTGTTGTTGTTGTTGTTGTACATGTTGGAAAACATCCCTCTTTCTCACTGTTGTGGGAACTGGTTACATAGGTGTCCATAGCATCTTTTGACAGGATGCTTCCAAAGGAGCATCAGACTGTGCTGCTTAAGCCGTTGATTTAGCCAAAGTAGATGGAACTGCTGCAGACCTTCTCTTTGATTTTTCTTGGCATCCAAGTCCTCTTAATAAGTTTTCTCTATTACACAATGCCACAAAAGACAGTTTAAAAAATCCCAACAACACAAATCTGTTTCTGTGAAAGTAGACACCAATGCTTTCTTCAAATTTGAAGCTCCCAGGCATCTGGAATTAAAATAGGTAACAGAAGGACACAAATTGAACCCCACTTGTCATGGAAAGCCCTTCCTGGACGCATATATCTTGTTCTGCCTTTGCCAGGAAGAAATTCAACTGTTTAGACCTCTTTTTCAAAGACAGGTGGAAGCTGATTTGTCAGTCTACTTCAGGCACTTATGATGTATTGATGGCAGTGTCAGTCCATGCTGTTATTCAACACCTCTCCACAGCTAAGAATTCATGTTCGAGTGCCTGCTTGGGAGAAATGCCTCGCTGGTGTGCCCAGTCAGCATTTCAGGAATGTTTACTGATTTCTGTGTGAACATAAACTAGGCTGGAATAGCTGCATGCTTGAAATGCCTCCTTTTCATCTCTACTTCTAAAGGTTTGTGCCAGTAGCTCCTGAGATCTGTTTTAGCTACTGCCTCCTGCCTTCAGACTCTGCAGTGGTGAAGGATGCAGTTCATGAATCACAGAATTGTTTGGTTTGAAAGGGACCTTAAAGACTATCTAGTTCCAACTCCACTGCCATGGGCAGGGATACCTTCCACCAGACCAGGTTGCTCAAAGCCCCATCCAAGTCTCCTTGCATTTTCTCTCACAGGCCTGGAGATCATCAGCATATACACATATGTGGACAGTGCATCTTCAAGAGTCACAGTCTTTGATAGAAAATTGTCCTTCTCCTGTCTATTAGAGAGCTAATAGAACACCTTTATATTTCAAGATCTGCATTCTGGCATATTAACATTTGTTAGCATGTTAAAGTCAAAGGAAAATCAAGAAGCAGTAAAGCTTTATATCTTTTCCTGGCTCATTTTTTAAAAATAATTATGGTAATTTGGTCCATGTTATTAATATTACAAGTCTTGGTGATCCATTTGCACAAACAGGAAGTGATTAAATCAGTCTTAGCCCCATTGTCATGGAGGTCACATTACACTGCCTTCCCAACTTTTTGTTGTGTCACTTACTAAAAAAGCATTTGACAGTATTGCTTCTTAACTGCCCGACTTTTGGCCAAAATGTATAATTTTCCAGTAATCTTTATTAGTTGCTATTACTTACATGGCCATTGTAAACTAGCATTTGGTTATAAAAACCTCTATTTTGTCCTGCATTACCCCAGGATAGGTGAGTTCCTAGACAATTTTTTTCTGAGAAAAGAGTTTATGATATATTTTGTCTGGGGAAAAGAAGATCTCATCTCAAATTTATTTGCATCAGCATTTCTTCTGTGTGCAGATTTTTACAATACACAGTAGTCCTGACATCATGCAAACATAGTCTGGAAGGGCAACACTGTAGAGTCTGTAGTTTTATTGATTATGTTCAGTTTTAAATTATGGGGTGAAAAACCTAATGTGCAATACCCTGGACTATATAATTTACACTCTGCAAATGGGTTATAAATGCTATTCTGCTGGGCCACATTAATGATTTTTGCACAAGGGTGAATTATTACAGAAGGGTCAAGACACCATGAGCTGGCCTTCCAGTTATAGGCTATTAAAATTTGGTTTCTCAGCTGGGAAATAAAGAGAGGAAAATTAGCACAGGAGAAAGAAATACATAATTTTTGTAGTTTTTTTTTTTTTAATAGGATAAATAGGAAGCTGGGTACGTATTAGCATTTCTGCAAATAAAGAAAATGTGCTTTGATTATATTCTTATATTCAAGACCTTTTGTGTTTCCTTTCCATAAGTGGTCTAGCAGATAAACACTCTGATTGTAACGCTCATGAGGAAGGTAAATCCCAGAGAAGTGTATGAAGACTGCAACTGATTTGTGGAGGGGTACTCACACAGAAAACCCTGCGTGGAGATTGCTCTTCTCTGTCCAAAAATACACAAATGTCTCCACATAAGCATTGCCCATAGGAAAAACACCCTGAATGCTGGTTGAATAATTGAGCACTGAATAATTGATTAATTAGTGATTTCCAGGCAATGCATTTTTTACATATTTTCTCCAGCTAACATTTCTGATGAAAGAGAAATAGCATTTTTAAGATTGTGCTATTAGTGCCTTTGGAAGCATACTGCTCTGACAAAACCCCAAACCCTTCATATGTATCCTGGATTGTTTAATGGTGAAAATTGCAATATTTCAATTTGGCAAGTCACTTGAAGCTTAACAATGATATCTAAATTGGTATCAAAACTAATTTAAAGTTAAAAAAATAAGCACAGGTCACATGAACAAAAGTGGAAAATTCTATTGCCTCTTTTGTTGAATCCTACAAATCTCAGAATCTGCAATTGTGCTTTCTGTAGAAGCAAAAGCTAAAGATACAAAATCTGAAATACTTCCTAATACATTTTCTATATACAGAGGCAGAAGTGCACCCCTCCTGTTTACTGAGGCCAGAGGTGATTTGGAGCTGCCACAACAAAGCACCTCCTCTTTGGCAGCTATTTGTGAGGCAAGAAGCGGAAGCTGCACCAAAACTGAACTTCAGGATCATTTTTGGCTCCTTGCCTTCCGCAAAACGTGTAGGCAGCATCTCACTACTGCTGAGGGTGACTTTCTCTTCATGGCTTAAGTGTGTATTGGGGAATAGGTATTGTTCTACAGGGAATTTCATTGCAGTGGTCTCTGCTAGGGGGAAAAAACCTCCTTTTTCCACTTTATTGAGACGGCTCAAGTTGGATGAATTTACTATTTCCTCAAGAGAGACTGTGCCCTTTCACCATGTGATTAATTTCCTCTGCCATTTTTGTGGAGTTTGTTGGCTTCTGCAACCTCATTTACAAATTGCAGTAGACCCCAGCAAAACTATGAAGTGTTCAGCTTTTCTAAAGAAAAATACAAAGCAGGTAATTAGAGGGCATTATGAGGACAGATTATGTCTTGCCACCAAATTTTGCATGCAACGGGATGTATCAAACTGGGTTATCATATCTGGCTGAGTTCTCATATTTATTATTTCTGTGTAGAATCTTTGCTGCTTTGCTTTAGAGAGCAAATCCGCCTGTTTAATTTTGTATGCATCCAGAGAAGTGGATAGTTAGTGAAATAGAAGTAAATAACTAATTTTCTACCTAGACTGAATTTGGAAAAAGTATTTCTTCAGAAAACTTGGCAACCTATAAAGAGGGTTATTTTTTTTTTCTTTCTTTCCTTCTTTCCTCTCCTCCTAGTTCCACCTGGTGTTTCTGTGTGGTATTGTTTTCCTCAGCTACCCTCAATGTTAAATAATTCATAAATTATATCTATGGTGCTAGATACTTACAGGCCTCCCCTCAGACCAGTTTTCTTTGAATATTTCAGACTGACTTTTTCCGTCCACACAGCTAGAAAATATGAGTTAGTCTGTAGAAGCGCCTAATGTTGGAGCATGATGTATAAGATTGGCATCAGGAGGACTAGGGCACAAGGTTCCCTGGGAAGGTGAATCCTAGCGTGAACTGGAAACATTGCTGCATTTCTTGAGCCATTTCTTGGTATTTCCAAACTTAAGGATACCATTTATGTTATTTTAAAAAATCTTGTTTCGTGCATTAAATAACAGCACTTCTTTATATATTGATTTTTTCCTTTTACAACTTCTCAATATTTGCCTACTACAAACTTAGTGTTGATGTGTTAGAACTGTTATTACCAGGCACTTAGAGAATGCAAATACTACAGCTTTTCTAGAGAGAGGAGTCTGACTTTTAAAGATAAATATACAGAGGAGAAGCATAAAAACATAGGAAGAAACTAAATACCATGTTTCTTATTCCTCTTTTCTGGTGCTGGGGAAGCAGTTATGCTAAATTTCAGAGAGGAAGAGTTATAGCTGCAGTGAGTGAAATTCTGAAAGCTCCTCTGCAGGACATAATGTGGCTTTGGAGACCTGGCTGATTCCTTCTCTTCCTTGATGTGACATTAAAGTGAAGACACCACAAAACCGGTTTTGGTCACATCAAAATGGACTGTGGAGACAGACATTGAACTGTGGAGAAGAAAATGTTAAGCCATGCCTACTGTCCTTCCAAGAAATAAGTGCTGTACAAATCTTTTAAGTCCTGTATTGAAGGCTGGCTGATACTTATTCTAGAAATCAAGTCCTCACAAGGTGTCCAAATGCTTCCTATGATAGAAACATCAAAAGCTGTCTCCCTATGTAACAGACTACAGTATAATCCTGACAAGCGTGCCCTTATTATAGCAGAATTTACCTATTTATTTATTATTCATGATTACATTAGAGCATCTTCAGAAATATATTCTGCAGCAGGTAATCCAGTATGGAAAAACAAAAATGCGTACGTCTAATTATAAGTGACATTGAAAAGATCCTGTAGCAGCATACTTCCTTGGCACTGGCAAAGTACTGCATTATAGATTAAAACAACACAAACATATTACAGTTTGTATAGTGTTTCACTGTTGCTGGATGTATGTTGCTAAGAAACAAAATTGAAACATCTCTTTTGAACCTGAGCCTCTTGTGAGTGTGGTGTTGTGTATGTCGTAAATGTTTTTCACTTTAGGATGGATTAAATGCCAGACCAGGAAAAATAGGGAGGGTTCATTAGTCTTGCATGTTTTCCAATCTACTGCCAATGAACCCAACTATTACAGTAGTAAAAACTATGTAAGGAGCTTCAGTGTGTTCTGAGATGAAGTGTTGACAGCTGCTTGTTTGAATATTAATAAAGTCTATTGAGCTATTCCTCGCCTGTATTGTCTGTAGCTTGAAACTGTGAAGATTTCTCTGTATATTACATCTCTACATTTCTAAGTACATGCCTGTCTGTGGAGATGGTACCCATTTCATCCCTATAAAGAAAATTACAACTTTGTGCTCCATTAAACATTTATTTTGGCAGCATTGTTGGTTGCTGTTTCCCCTCTTCAATGTAAAGAAGTCAATGACTGATTGAAAGAACACATGTCCTCTCTCACATATGGTAATTAATCCTCATTCTTCCAAAGTTTTACAAATAAAAGTCAAAGTTATTCCTAAACCACTTGCAAGAAAAGTTAATCCTTTAAAAAAAATAAAATTACAAAGTCAAAAGTGTGATAGAGAAAGGAAGAATTTTACAGTGCACAGTATTGTTCCATGTGTTAACTGCAGATGGTTTGTTAAGTCGATCATGCATTGATTAGCTGATAGTGAAGCAGCAGTTTCTGCTGGCTGGATGTGCTGGTTAAAGTTTAAGGAAAACACTGACAACACAATGGCTCAGTTCCTGCTGAGGAGGGGAGTCCTGGGTTTTTCATTTGCAGAGCTGAGAACCAGCCACCCGAGGACATGAACACAACTGCTGTGCCTACGCAGCACAGGGCAGATAGGCAAATGGGCCTCCAGGAAAAAAACTGGACTCCTGGAAAATAAGTTTTCTTGGCTGGTTGCTGCAAGTGGAGTAATCTTGATTAAATATTCATGGAGTAGTGTTTGACTAAAATTAGAAGTACTGACTATCCCCAGTTGAACACAACCCAGTCCCTATGAGGGCACACAAATTCAAGGAATTCAGGTGTCAAGTGCAAGTTTACTTCAACTTAGCTTTTCAAAACAACTGCAACACAAGAAGATTAAACAGCAAATTTTAAACTGTTAAAAACCTGGCAATTTGAAATGCGTAGGTTAACCACAGCAATCCCTTCTTACTCCCTGCAAGGGATTTCTCTAAAGCAACATTGCAGGCACCTCATTAGTGGCAGGACAGTGATGAAATAGTTTATCCTCTCACAGTTAGGACAAGTAAAACATAACAGAGGATTAACCATGATGCAGCAGGGAGAAAATACAAGGAAAGGCTCATGAGCTGAGATAAGGACAGAAGGAAATCATTCACCAGTTACCATCATGGACAAAACAGACCTGACTGGGGGAAATTAATTAGATTTCTTACCAATCAAATCAGAGTAAGATAATGAGAAATAAAATCAAATCTTAAAACCATCTTCCCCTCGCCCCTCTCTTCTTCCTGGCCTTAACTTCATCCCCAGTTTTCTCCTTTCCCCCTTCAAATGATGCAGGGGGACAAGGAATGGGGTCTGTGGTCAGTTCATCACATCTCTGCCTCTCCCTCCTCTGGGAGATGACTCTTCACATTCTTCCCTGCTCCAGTGTGGGTGTCTTCCAGAGGGTGCAGTCCTTCAGGAACAGGCTGTTGCAGCATGAGTCTCCTGTAGGTTCACAAATCCTGCCTGCAAACCTGCTCCAATGTGAGCTCCTCTCTCCACATGTCCACGGGATCTGCCAGAAGCATGCTCCAATGTGGGCTTCCCACAGGGTCACACACTCCTTCAGACATCCACTAGCTCTGACATGGATTCCTCCAGGGATATCTTCTATCTGTAAGTGGATAACTTCTCCACTGTGGATCAAAATCAGCTGCAGGGGTCTAGCCTGTCTCTCCACAGTGTTCTCCAGGAGCTCCAGGAGCACCTCCTCCCCTTCCTTATCCACTGACCTTGGTGTCTGCAAGGCTGCCCCTCTCCCATAATCTCACTCTCCTCTCCAGCTGCAGTGTCTCCCAGGCCAGGGTCTCTCCCTTCCCCTTCTTAAATGTTATCCCAAAAGCTCTGCCACCCTTGCCTTGGCCAGCAGTGGGTCCATCTTGGAGCCCAGTGGCAATGACTTCACGAGACAGAGGGGAGCCGTCTAGCAGCCTCTCACAGGAGGCACCCCTGTAGCCCCCCTGCTACCAAAACCTGGCCATGCAAGCCCAATACAGAGACTTTGTCAGATATCCTCAAAGCTGCTGTTAATTTTACATGTGATTTAGTGGGAAGAAATCAACTACATGGAAAAAGTATTTTGATAAATGGGGTAAACTAATTAATCACTAACTGAAGTATCTTCCTCTCCGTGGTTTTTTTTTTTTTTTTTTTGGTTTTTTTTTTTTTTTTTTTTTTTAATCTGTTTTGCTACAGGAAGAAAATTCAATAATTGACAAAAACAAAAGAAATAGAATTTGGGGGGTTATCATCTTACATCTGACTCCTAGAGAGGGCAAGGAAATATAGTTCTGTATACTGTATTCATGACTGGAAAAAGTTCCTCAGGACTAGGATAATATTCCTCTTCAGCCTTTGATGCCATCAAGCTCATTCCCACAAAGATTGAAAGCTCCTTGCAGCATTCATGTCAAATTCACTGCAAAGAAGGTAGTATCATAAATGCTCGAGGCCCTAAAAAAAGTTGCAGAAAAAGTTGAAGTTTATTCTTTATAAAAGCCCAAAGTGCATCTTGAAAGCCATGCCCAAGGAAGGTTCTGCAATCACATTGGAAGGGATATGCCTTCCAGAAGGGCTGGATGTGTTGTAAGAGCTACACAACAGACAATGTCTCTGTCCATATCTTTAAAAAAGTCTTGAACTACCAGGAATGAGATAAACTTGTCAGAAAACTGCAGTGATTTGATAGGCTGTCATACTGAGACTGGTCATGGACATGTATTGTCAGAGGACATGCCATTTTAATTCATAAGTTCATTGAAACAAAACCACAGTATAATGCAGGAATTTTCCTAATGTCTAGAGTATTAACATTTATTTATCATTTTTATGGTCAAAATTATTTGATTTTTTTTTCTGGGTTATTTTTTGCCTGTAGGAGTTTCATAAAGACACACATTATACAGGCAAGGTGCAAGGGAGGGGACAGAAGAGCCAGTCAGGGCTGTTGGGGAAGATAAGGCAGGACAGCTGATGTGTCTGCTTGAACATCTGCTGCCATTCCACTGCACTGCCACACACATATCTCAGTGACCTGTGGCCTACATGACCAACATACATGTAAGGAGACAGTAGAGGTACATGGATATCATTCTCTTTCCTGCTGTCAGTGTTGTGGTCAAACACAAGGCGAGGAACTATTTTCTCCTCAGTATTAAAATACTTTCAAGAGCAATTAAAGTAACATGTCCTCCTTAAAGAGTCTTTTAAGTTGGCACTGAAAATAATCCAGAGCCCAAATGAGTGGATTTTCTGTGACTGTCTCATATGGGGGAATCTCAGCTACCCTCTCCAGACCTTGATGCTAGGGCAGGCTGTCACACACATGCTGCCAGGACAGGTATTGTAACAGGCAATGTACTTTGGGGCAGTGGTCCTGCTGTAGCTTCTGTAAGCATTTTCAGCCACCAGTTTTGTACGGTCTGGTTTTTGACACGTTACCCTCTCCACATCTAAGAAAAAACTCTTTACAGTTGTCCTGGTTTTGGACAAATTAGGGGAAAACACCTCCAAAGGAGCCCCCTATAGGAAACCAAACCCTCCGCAACCTCCCCCCCACCACCGGGTTCGGGAGGAATTCCGTCAGAGGGGAAAGTGGAAAAAACTTGTTTATTAAGGCACAACAAAAAAACACTCCCCAGCACAAGAGAGATAGCCCAAGACGACCACAGATGTTTTCACCAGTCCAAGGGGGTTGAGCTCTATCTCTCTTCGCCGCAGAGGGTACGCAGCTTCTTTCGCAGACCCCGGGGGAGCTCCTGCCCGGAGTAGGTCCGATGTCTTCGGGGGGGGGGGGGGGAAGGGAACAACGGAAACTGGGAAAAAGGGAAAAAAAAATGGCCAAAAAGCAAGCCAGCGAAAAGCAGAGGAAAAAGAGAGGAAAGCAGAGCCAGCAAAGCATGCAGCCAGCAGCAAGCAAAGCAGCAAGCAAGCTAAGCGGCAAGCCAGCAGCCAGCCGGGGGGGGGGGGGGGGGAAGGAAGACAAAACAAACTGAGGACAGGGAACAAAAACCACGATTGGGATAATGAGCATGAAAATGTCCTGTCCCCACGACAACAGTATTTATTGCTAGGTTTCTACACTGGAGGGGAATATATGTGTATATGCACATGGAGGGATGGATGGATGGATGGATGGATGGATGGATGGATGGATGGATGGATGGATGGATGGATGAAAAGATCAGCTGATCTTGACCAAAAATCTTATCTCCAGTCAAAGGAGCAGAGAGAAGATCCCATAATCAAATTTGTCTGTTTTGCAGTATTATTACCATGGTCTGAAATTTGGTATTTTTTGTTAGATATACCTGATTTTTTTAGGTCAAATAAATGGAAGAAAAGGCAGAGTTGACAGGTTCCCCTCTTTCCCCATGCTCGGTATTAATAGAACTCACTTCAGAAATCCAAGAATGCTTTAACTTTTTGAATATAGGTGTAAATAAAGTAAGCAATGTAAGTATAACTGAATGATCATTTAAACATATAGAGAAAATGTAGTAGTAAAAATGAACTGCTGTGAATTTCACCATAAGTTTAATCACATTGAATAATCTAAAATAATAATGCCTATCATTCATATAATGTTTTCCAGGTTTGGGAAGAACCATAAAAATAGAGCAACTCGTTATTTAGTAGGCAAATGTTCCCTCACTATGCAAATTGATAGTTATTGTGCTGTTGACTCTTAAAGCAGAGCAAGCATACAAGCAAGAATTGAGAACGATTTCTGTATAATCAAATCCCATTTGGCAGAAGACTGCAAAAGAGTTGGGCATTTTCAAGAGCAGCATGCAAATACATGAAGGCAATGCTGAAGGTGTAATGTTCATTTTCTGTCCTGAGAAAATGCCTTCAAAACCAACATAGATATAGCTGCAGACAGAAAAATCTGTCAAGTCTCTCCCGATCTGAATGAAATAGCAAGAGAGATCGTGCAGGAAAAAGAACCAGGAAAGCAGAACAACTTTTTTAATTTTGAATTGAGACACCAAGTAATACTTAGTACATTGTAATTTAAGGACAACTACAAATGAACTCTTGGAATGCTTCAGCATCACCCTACTCTCCTGTAACAGTATTTTCCTTTTTTGAATCTCTTCTTGTCTCTGGGTACTTCTTCACTCCTATCCACCATGGGAGTGAAGCCACTTCCACAGCCTGAAACAGAAGTTGCTTATCGACTGCCTTGTCAAACATATTCACCAAGGAATGTGCGGCAAAATGTGCAGCTACATCCCTGTGTGTAAAGCAGCACCTCTGCTTGAGAACTGTGTTAATCACATTACTTAATTAGTTCACAAATAATCACTTCACACTTATAATCTGTAGCTAGATGTTTTGGCAGCTGAGACAGGGAAATTAATCAAATCCACATTTGTTTAAAGTAAACCTGTTACATCTTCTTTACCTTTTTCCTTTTTTTCCATATGTTTTATCTCAGGCTTCTGAGAATTTAATCTTTTTTTCTATTTTCAAACATAATACTCTGAGTATTTAATTTCCTAATATCTAATGCAATTTTTCCCATGGTCTCTTTGGCAAGAAGAAAAAAGTGTGATGATATTTTTTTCTTTCATTTCCTTTAGGCCTGGCCTGGCCTGGCCTAACTTTCATTAAGTCCCAGGTACAGGGAGGTGCACAAACACACACTAAACTTGTAAGTCTGAAAATGCTTCTCTTGACATCAAAGAATTCGAAGCTGTTTTTTCTAGTTGGAGCCCAACCTGCAAGTGTCTTCCTCCTTTCATAATAATGTGCTTTTATTGTCTCCTGTCCTTTGTGCCATTTCTGTATAAACCTTTCACTCTCCTAATCTTTGCTTCCCTTCCTTTTTCATCTCATGTCTCCTTTTCTCTCTCCTTCTCTGGTTCCCCATTTCTTCCATCCTCCTCAGTGTCTCTCATCAATTCCTTCCCTCACTTGCAGTCCTCTGGGGTGGTCGGAGAGCTCCCTGACTTCCTCTCCCTTGCAGGGACCTGATGTAGCTTTGCTTCTGCTTCTGTGATGGCACTCAGCTCCAGTTTAAGAGGGAATTTTTCAGGTGGATTACAGCAGATTCTCATTTTAAGTGCGTCAGCAATTTCTTCTATTGAATAATAAGTGCTTTGCACACCTGCACCTATTTTAAGCCGTCCCAATATCAAGGCACTCTCTCATCACCTTTGGGTGCTGGCTCTCCAGAGTGCTTTGCCTGCTCTGGGGCTGTGTAACCAGGCAACTCTGGTGACAGGGTAGTTTGGTGGTAACTCTGGAGCAACCAGAAGGAAGGAGTGATGAAAAGTGCCCCTCTAATCACTGAAGGCATTCTGGTGTGCAACACAGCACTTTTGGCTTTTATGTTTTGATGGTGATATTTAAGTTTCCACCTCTGAAGGAAGCAATATGAGGTGCTGAAACAATTAGGCAGTTCATTGCAGACTTTCCAGTATTTCTCTCTCTTTGCTGAAACAACACCTTTTATCATTAAAGGTTCTCCACTACTTCTTTTTCTTAAATTAACAGTTTTACTCCAGAGAAAGTCAAAGTCCTTGATACTATGTTCCACATTTCTCCAGGAATCGGTATTATTTATAGTTTAAAACTGTTGTGCTTGGTATTTCTTTCTGCAAGGGCATAGGTTGTAACCTTACTGGACATTACTCAGCAACAAATAATGATCTGAGTTCTGCTTTTATTTGGCTTTACACATATTCCTTCGAGAGTAGCAAAAGAGTGGCAAGAGATTAGTTGCTTTTCACACACTGAAATTTAGTAAATTTTATTATACAGTGTCTAGATTACCCTTATCACAACAGGTTCAACTCTGTGTGCATTGGAAGTTAACTGTAGAGTCATGAAGCTGACAGAAAGATTTTGTGCAGTCATTATGACATGGCTATCACAAAAACCCAATTTTAAAAGTGTCACTTAAGAGAAGGATGGGAGGGCTTCTGCAAACACTTGGATTGCAATCCTCAATTCCAAAAGTGCTGTGTTGCAGCACAGGCACAGGTATAGAAAAAAAAAGACTCAGTTAGGGGTTGGACCACAAATGAAGAATCTCTTTGGCAAGACTACAACGTATTTCAGTTGTAGTGTCTGGGTTAAGCAGGGCTCTAAATCGTATTAATAGTCGGAAGTTAGACAAAAAGGGACTTGTCAAATGAAATATTTATATGAAGAATAGAGTTTCGTCGGCAGCTTCTCTTAGGAGAAACTCTGTGCATAGTCCACACGTGAAACGGCTGTATGTCATATTTTTAAACTTCCTGCGGTTAATAAACACCACGGATGTCTAACTCCAAAATGACAGGGTCTCTCCCCTTACCGCAGGGATTGACCACCAGCTCACACAAGACCCGGGCACATCCTGCTGCAGCCTTCGGGACACGGGTACCACGACAGACTGGACGGCAGGCAGCTGGCTGGAGCACAGGACACCCGGCAGGAAGAGAAGGGGCGATCTTCGCTCTTATTTTCACCCCTTCGGACCCCTCAGGGGTTGGGTACGATACGTTAATAATTAAATTACAATTATTTGGGGACGCCCTGGGGCACCGGGGGTGACGGGCTGAGGCCCCGCGCCGCCTCCAGCCGCGCCCGCCAGGGGGCGCCGCGCCGCCAGGGATGGCGCGGCCCGCGGGCCGAGCGCTGCTCCCCGCGGGGATGCCGTGCCCGCCGGCCCTGCCCGCCCGGCCGCCACCACCCAGACCGCTCTCCGCAGGTCGCCGGGCCCTCAGGGGCTCCCCTCTGCCCCCGCCTTGGTGCCTTTGGCTTCCCCGAAGGGTCTCCTCCGCCTGTACCCGCCTGTCCAGGAGCCTCCGCCGGGAGGAGAAGGAGGAGGGAGTAGCGGCGGCGGCAAGCGGGCGGCGAGCCCTGGTGGGTCGGGTTACAGGGAGCCACGGAGCGGCGGCGAGGCGGGCGGGGACCGCCTGCGGGGCGGCCGCCGTGCTGCGGGCGCCCCCCCGGGGCTCCCCGCCGCTCCCCGCCCCGCGCGGAGGCGCGGCGGGCGCCTCGCCGGGCCCCGCCGTAGCTGCCGAGCCGCGCCGGGCGGCGGGAGGAGGCGCGGGCAGACAGGTGCCCTCCTCCCGAACCGCTGCGCTCCCCGCCGCTGGCATCGCCGCCGCGCCGCACGGCGCTGGGCAGCGTCGCCCAGGCAGCCCCCGAGGTCGCCGCCGCCCGCCGCCGGGGGCAGACCCGCCGCCCCGATGGCCCCCGCCGCCCCGCCGCCGCCCCTCCCTCGCCGCCGCCGGCCGCGGCGGCCCTAGGGGCGTCGGGGCCCTGCGCTGCCCCGCGGAGGGGAGGCGGAGGCGGCGGCGGCGGGGCGGGGGCGGAGGCGGAGGCGAAGGGGCGGCGGAGCGGCGGCGGAACGCCGGCGGAGCGGGAGCCGGCGGCGGCGATGGACGAGTCGTCGCTGCTGGATCTTCTGGAGTGCTCCGTGTGCCTGGAGCGTCTGGACACCACGGCCAAGGTGCTGCCGTGCCAGCACACCTTCTGCCGCCGTTGTCTGGAGAGCATCGTCAGCTCCCGCCACGAGCTGCGCTGCCCCGAGTGCCGCATCCTGGTGGGCTGCGGCGTGGACGAGCTGCCCGCCAACATCCTCCTCGTCCGCCTCCTGGACGGCATCCGGCAGCGGCCCCGCGCCGCCGGGGGCGCCAGCGGCAGCCCCAGCTCCGCGGCCCCCACGTACCCCCAGCCCGCAGCCGCCCCCAGCGCCGTCGCCGCCGCCGCCGCCTCGGCCGCCGCCAGCCTGCGGGAACTGGCGGCCGCCAGCCGCAGCGCCCTGCTGGGAAAGGTGGGTGCCGGGCCGGGGGAGGACGGGCCGGGAGGGCGGCCGGGCGAGCGCGCGTCCCCGCGGAGCGCCGGGCGGCCCCGGTTTGGCGGCGGGACGTCCCGCGGCTGGTGGAGGGTGCCTGCCCGCGGGCACCGGCGTGAGCCTGCTCCGCACTTGCGGCCCGCTGTTGTGGTAGCTCCCTCGATCTAACGACGGGAGGATTGGACGGGGATGTCCTCAAAGTACTCTGGGCGGCCGCGGGCGGCGGGAGCGGCCGGGACCGCCCCGGGACACCCCCCTTTGGGTGGGTTTATACCGGCTGTGGGGCAGCTGCTGCACCGGCGGGACCCGGGGCCGCCCCCGGTGTAGGAGAGCTGGACGTGGAGTTACGAACCACAGAGTGCCTCGAAAGCGCTCTTAGCCGGCGTGTCGGGCTGCGCCAGGTGCCTGTCAGGTGCGGGCAGGAGCCGGCTCCCACTCCCGCGCTGCCTGCGGGGGGAAGTCTCTGGGAACGCTCGGCCGGTCCGAGCCCGACGAGTTCCTCCAACCCTGGAATTCTCCCTCCGCTCTCCGGGCGCCGCCGGTGCTGCTACAACCGCGCAGAGCCCTCCTGACAGGCGGAACGGAGCGGGGTTTGAAGCTGAAGCTTCCCCCTCTCAAGGGAACGTAATTACATTTTTATGTATAAGGTGTGTGATTTATCGAAGGCGAGTACTGCAGCGTGTGCATTTATTTATTGAACTCTTCAATGGAGTGCCCCATCTTGTGCCCTTTAAAGTCCATGACAAAGGTTTTCTTGGCTCGGATGGGACAAGATCAGTTCCTTCCACTGTTCTGTATTGCTCTTTCATGCGATCTGATAAAATATACTATTGGACCTCTTCAGGAAACTTGGGAATGGAGACAGTCTTAAAACTGTGAACTTAATCTCACTTTTAATGTCATATATATGCTGGATATGTTTAATTGTCTTTGATTTTTTACTTGAGCTGTAATCCACTTGAGCTGTAGTTTAGTGTACAGGCTTTTGATTTTAAAAGGTCAGTGTAGAGATTCCTTGTGATGTTGTATTGCTATAGTAAATGTTTCAATTAATTAATTTTCTACTTTTTTTCCTTTTTTTTTTTTTTTCCCTGAAAAAAAGGAATTGATCTGTACCGCTGTTTTGAAGTTTTCCATACAGGAAATGATGGCAAATGCCATACATTGTTCCATAAAATTCTGTCCTGGAGTTGGAATTGAAATATGCTAGGCAGTATTTCTGGAAGTGTAGATCCTTTATTATTGAGCCATAGTCTTCAATGAGCTTCAGGTATTTAATAATGACTTGTCCAATTTAAAGAAGAAAGGCAATGGAATTCTGCCTTCTGCTTTTTTTCCTTGTTTTTCAGCTAAGCTTAGTGCTGTAGCTTGGTCACAGCAGACAACCCCTGTCTTCTTAGTTTCAGCATTATAGAAATGGAAGTTTGCATTCATTAGGTAAAGTACAATATCCCATGGTCTGGTTTGAAGTCCAGTCAGGCAGTCTCTTGTGGGAGGCAGGGTCTGCTGATTACACCTGCAGTGCAAGACCTGCAGGGTCTTGCACCCTCACTAGGCTTTTGTGACCATCCAACAAGAAGACAATCTCTGGTTATCAAATCTTTAAGTCCTAGTCAAGCTTGTATATTACAGTGGTGTGCATATGTAACAAAATGCTTGATAGGGAAAGCTATTTGCAAATTTTTAGGGAAATTGAATTTTTGTTATTTTACCATAAATTGTCAGGCTTTTAAAAGGTTGCTTCCCTAGCCATTATTGCAGATATCACATAGTAAATAAAAACACATTGCACTTTATCATTTTTTGTCTTTGATTGCATAGCACTTTGGTGAGCGTTGGCAGTTCTGTTGTCCATTTCTGTGAGGGTTGTTACCCATCTGAATTTGACAGAAAGCAAAATTAAACAACTTGATAATCACGTTTTGGCTATTATGGTTAACAACTGCGATTCTTTTCCCTTTGCTGGGGTTAATGGGTAATTCTGGGGCAGTGGGTCTGCTGGGACAGAGTGGGTCTGTGGAAGTGTTTGCTTGGCCTTTTGACTGATGGCACAATTTTATCCTGGAAATCAATGCAATGTGCTTGATCCTTACAAGGTTCATTACAGTGAAAGAAAGTCTGAACTAATCTGCTTTTTAAAAAAGCAGCAGGGGAGAATAATCCTCCTTGGAGCTGCTGATACAGCTGATTGCTGAGCAGTCCTGGAGACAAGAGTGCAGAACCTCTCTCTGTACTAAACAATAGATGGTACAATCCAGGCTAGAATCAAGCTTTTTGAGGCTGATACGGAAAAGAAGAATTACACCCCTTTCTCTCTTGCATTGGTCTTTGACAGCTCAGCTGCCTTGAAGAAAGCAGAAGTGATTCTTTGTGATATATATATTTCAGAAATTGCTGTAGATTTGCTGCCTGGGGCTTAAATGCAAATTACACTATTTTACTAATTATTACCTTTCATTTTAGATAATGCAGTATATAAAATAGGACATACCATTACGGGCTTTTTGGTTAGGAAGGAAACTGCTGATTGTGAAGTATAATGGCAGAGAGCCAAGGTCACTTCTATCAGACTTCAATCTTGCCCAGTTCCTTGGACCAATATGTTAGAATCACACCAGGGATCTGTTTCTGTGAGAGTTTTAATTAACCTTAGAAGACAGAGCAGGTTCAGCCTCTTTGTTGATATCATGCCTGTATTTTGCTTCTGCACCTTATACTTTGGAGAAATCTTCTTTGCATAGATGCTATTTTCTGAAATCAACACATGTTGTTTATCTCTTGGGCAAAACTCTGTGGGGTTTGTATTTCTTTATTGGGTCTCTGGCCTTTCTTTTTCCATAATTTTCACAGACTTGGTCTGTACAGACTGCTGAAAGACCACATAAGAGGGGCTGAGCTGGGGGTGAACTGGCACTGGTGCTGTTTCTAAAGTTGTCCAAGACCATTCTTCAGAAACATTCCTGAAATACTGTAGGTGTTTGGAGATACATGGTACAGTATGAGAGATGTGGAAGTGGCACATACCTACTAATATATGATTGAACAATATTTGGGATTCTATGAATGTATAATGGTGTAACCCAATGCCTCTGTTTCAGCCTATTAAAAAAAAAAAAAACCCAAACAGTCCTGTTCTAAATGATATTGCATATTTTGAGATGTTCACATTAAAGCTGTTTAAATGCAGAGTATGGTATTAAACATTATAAAAGGGTCCAACTACTGAAAGAGCACACTGGAAGAATGGAGGAAAGGAAATCCAACAACTGTGTGCCCTCCCGCTCCGGGAATAGACAGGAGGCTAAGAGTGGTTTATAATGGTAGGCACATTACTCACAAGGTTATAATTTATTGGCTCCTCTGTTTCCATTACCACTGACGAATTGCTTGGGGATTTCAGGTTCTGTCAAAGTAAATGGCTCCTTTAGATTGTTGAGGCATTATGGTAAATCTGCTTTCTTTACTGAGTGTGGAGTTTGGGGGCTTTTTTTAACAATTATTGCAGTTTATCACTTAATTTTTTTTTCAGGAATTCTTAAGATCTAATAGCCAGCTAAGTGCATGAAGTCTTCAGTAATTTCCTCCCAAACCAGGTGTCTTCCACTCCAGGTGCAAGGCTTATTGCTTGTTTGCTCATAATACAAACTGAGAACAACATTTGCATGAAAAAGAAACAACCCAGTAAAACAAAACATGTCCTTTTTCCCAGAAGAGAGAACATGGCTGAAGTGATGGATAGGGATGTGGTGTGTTACCAGATGGGTTGTAGGTACTGGTGAAGAGTAAGATGTGCACATAAGGAAAATGATGTGTCAGCGTGCCTGAGCAAAGTGACGGATGGGCTGCACGCCCATGTTGCACGGGATGCATCTCATGTGTGTCAGCTTTGCAGAGCTATTTCCCTGTTTCAGGAGGAAGGCTGCCATTTGCTAGCCCTTGGCTTCACGCAGGCAAAGGGAACAGCGCTAATTTGCTAAATAAGCTTTTCAGCTACTCTGCAGAAATTCTCCAAAAGAGACATTCTGTCACTTTTTTAAGAGTTCCACCTCATCCTAGACTGGGTACTGTGGATTAAAGGAGTAGGCCTCACAGTATTTATCTGCTCCCCTGTTTCTTTCCTTTGTGGTTACATTGTCTATCAGGTGAAGATCCGACCCTGGGTTACGCAAGAGGAAGCAGACAGAGTCTGGCGTTTATATGCATTTCTATATATTACAGCAGGAGAGGACTGTGTAGGGGACACACTTTGTCTTGGGCAGAGGGTAGTGTTCAGCTTGCCTTTTTAATGGTCAGGCTTGCACAGATTGGAGTGCTGTTCAGCAGTGTGCCATGTACATAAACCCAGGGACTTACCTTACTTTTGTTCATTCTCTTTGATTTATTTGCTTCTGATGCTGTAGTTTCACTGATCAGCACTTGAACTTTGTCATAAAGCTATCCAAAAAGGAGTGATGTTCCACGTGTCAAAGGCTCTGATCTTGAGGATTTCCTTTTTGTCTGGCAGATGGCTAAAAATGTGTTTTGACACAGGAGATTAACTACCATACTAAAGGGTATTGTGAAGAATATAGCCAGAAGTATTTAAAACCCCAGCAGCTGAAGCTGTCTCCACAGAAATGAGTGAGCAAAGGAGAAGGGATTGCTGAGGGGCTGTGTCAGAAAAATTCATCATTCACTGAGCACTTAGACTTTCCAGAAAGTGTGCTATTTGAAGGTGTCATCTTTATGTCCATCATGTTTTCCAGAAACAGAGTATTTTTACTCATGATTTTTTTCTGTGTGATGATGTTATTTTACTTGCAAGCTAGAAAAATGTGTGATGGACCTGGTGTGACCAAAGGGTGCCAGTGCTGTCAGTGGACTTTTTCTTCTGAATTGGGGTGGCCAGCAGTGGCTCAGTCACACCTAAAACAGTTGTGGGACAGTGGAGAGGGCTTTGTGTCATTAGCCCCAAACCCTCCCTATTAGTTTGTGTCAGTGTGACATGCCTCTGTAGGACTCCTCTTGATGTCAAATGTGAATGCTAAGTTTAATCCCTGCTCGTCATCCTTCTGAATGATTCATGAAGAATGCTGGTAACGTTTAGCATATGACAGGGTTCTGTGCTCGGTAGCTGGCTACTCAAAGACAGATGGATAGGCTTGCTCAACTCAGCCCTAAAGATCTTGTGCACATTTCAACCCTGGCAATTTTTGCCCAGCTGCCCTAAAGCTCTGCTGTGGTTTCAAGTCATATGCAGAACATGGTCCTCGGTGTCTAGCAAGCTGCATGACCTTTCTGGGCTTCACATTTCTCAGCTGGAAATCTGCCCCAGTAGCACTAGCCCACCCTCATCTGCTTCTTAGCCTTGCAAAGGAAGCTGCCCTACGAACACAGAATTATTACTAGAGAAGCTGGGTTTTGGGAAAATTGAAAAGTGCTGGCTGTATACATTGAAGTTACGATGGTTGTTTTCTGCTGTTGTGTGGGGTTTGGCAGAGATGCTGCATTTGGTTTGCAGGGAGCGTCGGCGCAGGGATGCAGCGATGTATGCTGCACATGGACTGTAATAGTACACTGTATTCCTTGTTTCTAATCTTATCACTTCATGTTCAGGCAGACTCCTGGTTCTGGCTGGGTGCCCAACAGGTCAGACAGGCTGCAGGCACTGGTTGGTGATGCTGGGTGCCTGTACTTGCAGGTCAGGGGGAGGCTACACATGCTCCTTCTAGATGAAGCTGTGTCCATACGGTCAATAAGCTGCCCCATAAAGTGCTGCAACATTTTTTTATTTATGCCATAGAGGATTTCTTTCTCTGAGAAGGTATTTTCTTATACTTATTTTTTTTCTGCTGTCTCATAATTTTGGTTTAGTAATCCCATTGCAATTTCATCTTGAAAAGGATGGGTAGTTCTTGAGTTTTGCACTGTTGTCTTTATACTGTCCTCTCTAATCTCACAATTCTGTTCAATATTTCATGTTGTTTCTCTTAAGAAACAGTGCTTAAATTTCAGCTAAAAACCATAGTTTACTCTTGCACTTCAATGACCCACCTGAAATATCTTCAGCTGTGAGATGACGCTTGTTTTCAAAGCTGTAGATCATTCTTTCTTGGAAGCCTTTCCTTGAGCTTCAGGAGGCATTATAACTAATATTTCACTCTGGTTAATGTCTTTAAGCATTGCAACATTGTAATTGATGACCTCTAGAGCACTGGATTCATTCAGTGTTCAGGGACTTTGTGACTTCTACAGACCAAAACTGCTGGGGGTGAACATGGTTTCAGCTTTCCTGCGTTCATTCATCACATATCAAGCTAAATTTTGCAAACCTGTTCATTGCAGTCCTGTTAAAATCTGATATTTTACAGCAGGTTTTCCCAATCTGCCATGAGCTGTCATGGGAGAACCCAAGATTAGTTCTAATAGGACATGAGCGCCTGGACACAGATAAACTACAGGATTTGAGAAAGTTGCGTGACCTTGGCATTGCCCAGCTCCCACAGCAGCTGTGCTTCTGCAGCAGGGGAGGGAGTGACAGGGAAATATAGTGCCAGCTGAAAGCTACCTATTTATCCCTAGTCTTGCACCAAAACAAACTGCTCCTAATGACAGAAACCTCTTGCTTGGAGCAGCCTGGTACTTTGGCTAGAAAATTACTGGTCTGACCATTATGCACCACAAAAGAAAAAAAAAAAAAGAAAAAAAAATTAATGAGAAAAATTTCTTTCTAGTGCATGATGCAGATGAGCATGGTAACGGGTTCTCCCCATATACCAGCCCCATATCCTCTTTCTTTTGCTAATTTGGAGTCCTCTGACAGCTTGAGCCATGCCTTTTCCTGACTGTTTGTGGTGGTGGGGGGGTTGCTGATGTGCTAGTTTTACTCACTTGGCTCCATTACTGTCTTCCTCAGCAGTAATGTTAAACTTGTTACCTCCTCTTTGTGGGAAGTTTTGCTTATGTTGCTAGAGGATAGCTGAAAAACCTTTAAAATTATTTGAATAGCTTTGAAAAGAAAAACCCAGAGCATGCACCTAATAATTTAATCTAATTGTCTTTGTATGTAATTTGAATGGTTTTATTCCGTTAGACAGAACAAACATTAATTTAATGATGCATGTACATGAGATGGCTCTTAGGGGAAGAACAGAAAGAGAGAGTATTACTTTTGGTATTAAAAAGACATTTTGTTTTCAAAAGCAGAGACAAAAATGTAAAACATCTGGAATCAAGAGCACTTTGTGACCAGTGTTTTGTGCATATGTTCCACTGGTTCCACAGAACTTGCTGCTCACTGATTGCTATCAGCTGGGGTGACCTGTGAGCTCAGGTGATGGGCAGCTGAATATCTGCCCAAAGGAGCTGATGGAGCTCTTTGGGTGTCAGTGGAAGGACTCATCGCCTGGCACTGGGCTAAGTCTTTCACATCTACAGGCCAGCTATTGAGGGGTTAAACAGTGAAAAACTTGCTTGGCTTTGTCTTACAACTGGTTTCTGGCACTTTCAAAGCATGGATTTACCCCTGCTGAATTTTGGCTTCTTGTCCTGTCGGAGTGGTTGGAATTTTTGGTGTGACTGGTCTGTTTGCATGTGGTTGACCGAGGCCAGGGGTTTCTGAGGGACACAGATCCTCATGAACAATTTAAAGCTGTTTCTGCAGCAGGTCTCCATCTTGTCCCATTTTGGAAACAGGAGGGCTTAGCTGTCTGGTTCACGGCACTGGGTGCCAGGAGGAGAAGGAAGGCTGTGGGATTTGCTAATTTAAAAAAGGGAGAGATGGAACTGTTTTCTTTCACCATGGTGTTTGCATAATATAATTTGACTCAGGAATGCTGAGGAATTTTTGTCCACTTGCAGTGGCAATGGGAAAAAGGTGCAAAACTCTTTCCTGCTTTGCAGCATTCAGCCTTTTTCTTTTCTTTTTTTTTTTTTTTTTTTGAAGATACCTAAAGGATTTATGGTAGGGAGGAATTTGTCCCTCATGTTGGCTGTCAGCAGGAATATGATTTATCAGACAAGCGAAACTAGTGCTGTATATGGTTAAGGAGTGCTTTTCTGCTTTTCTGTGCACAAAAATGGTATTTATGGGAAGAGATTGCTTCTTAGTCAGTGCTTAGAGTGTCTTTCCACTGCTACAGCAACCAGCACAAGAGTCTGATTATTCAGGCAAGTTAGCATTCATTTTTTTCCAAGTTTTTTTAAAATCTGATGCAAACCAATATGAATTGCATTGCTAATTTTAGAGTGGTCTGCTTGTATAAGATAACAAATCCCAGTTTTACTTTAAAGAGAAAGTATTTTACCAGAAGGCTGGCAAGATTTTTATCAAAATGCTAATGATAATTTCTCCTACAGTCTCAGTTATTTTCAGAGGGAGGACTAGAATAGATACATAATCTGAATAATATTGATTTTAATATGTATTACTGTCTCATTAAGCTGTTACAGTCTTTCCCCTTCTGGACAAAGATTCATTAATTGCTGCAGTTGATGTGTCATTGAAGTGGGTTTAGGTGCAAGAAGCATAGAGGGAAAGAGAGATCTCAAATGTTGACAGTGCAGTACTGGATGGACCTTTGGGTTAAGATATTACAGCCCTAACCAAAGGAAGGGGACACTGCTGTGTTTGATGTGCTGCCTCCTGATTGCCTTCCCTGCAACAGCCAAGGAGTCAGCCAAACACAGGCACTATTGTATTTATTTTCCTAAATGATCATTTCAGTAAATATTATTGGACATGTTTATTTGTGGATTACTTTCAGGCCAATACCAATTAAAAACTCCTCTGTGACTTACTATAAAAAGACATGATTTTATAAATTTACTTTTTAATTTCTGAATTAATTTTGAAACAGCTTTAACAGCTTTTAGTAGGCTTCCTCTTTACTGGCTGCCTTCATATGTGTTTTGAAATGCTTTTATTTCAGCTTGTACCAGGTTTACAATATTGTTGTCCTTATAAACAAATCAATATGTTTCATTTCCAATAACAGCAATAATTTATGAATTTGTAATTATTTTAATGCAGTGAAGTAGAAGGAATTAGAAAGAAGTAGAAGGAAGATTTTGTTTTGATTGTTTTGATTGACTTCAACTTAGTTGTCTGTAAACACTCAAATATATGTATGTATACTATACATATCTATATCTATCTGTATATCTATCTCCCTGAATGTATATTTTCTTGTCAGGTTGGCCTGTTCCGTGCATGCTCATGTCCATATGTAGTAAACTGTGCATTATTGTCAGAGACAGGTGTGGCTGTTCCGGCCACATCTCTCGACATGTGCTCATGGGTAACCCCTGTTGCAGAGTACATGTCCTCAAGGGATCATAGGAGTGCACACACACAGCCTCCTGTTGCACCCCGAAAACACTGACCTGTGCTTGTTGTGTGAGGGAGAAGGGATGTCCAGCAAGGGAGAGGAGGAGGGGGAATGGGTCCTGGTGTGCTGCAAGGTGCCTGTTCCTCGAGGATGCTGGGACAAGTTGTGACGGGCTCTTCTGATGCTCATTGTGAGCCTCCTTGTAATTTCGTGCTAAAATGTCACGAGATGAGGCACAGAAATAGCACAGACTTTCCTGACAGAAGTGGGATCTGTAGCATGTTGAGTGGGCATGTTGAAGAGGCAGGCGAGGACATCTTTGTGTTCAGTCCAGAACATCTTGCATTTCAACCAAGAGTTTTTGTGTGGAGAGCCTCATTCCTTTGCATATGCTCTTTCTAAAACAAATCATAACCCCCCCGGGAGAATACAGTCATACAGTCATAAAATACAGTAAAATAGTAGCTGACAACCATGAGATGAAATTTTTTGCTTAGTCTCTTCTTCTGTATAGGTAATTATGGTGTTAGATCTTAGTGGGAAACATCTGACTATTTATATTTCACAGTCATGCAGCAATGTAAAATCTGAACCAATTACACCATTTAAAAAATTAGTAATTTTTTTATAAAAGGAAAGCCTGTTACCTTTGATCTGTATTGCAGAAGAGAAAATTCATTTTTTCCTAGAGTTTTATCTATTCTTTTGATAAACACAGGACTTCCTTTTATGTGCAGTTAGTCTCACTTCTGTCTGAGTGTAAACTTCCATGATGGTTGCTACTGTTAAAAATAATTCAGCACATTTTAAAGAAGGGACTGTGGAGGTTTCATCATCTGTAATTATACTGTTCAGCCAGGGAGAGGTCATTTTCTGCTTCCTAATAAACAAGAACTCAATGTCCAGGATTGAATGGCCATCTCCCCTTCATCCCTGGCTTCTAAAATCAAGAAGCAAGTAGCTAAAGGGAAGGTTGGTGCCTTCCTCCCTTTGTCTTGTCAGCAGCACACTACAAGAAGTACAGAGGTGTTCAGAGCCACAAGATGGTCAAAAGCCAGTCCTTTTCCTTTTCCTTTTCCTTTTCCTTTTCCTTTTCCTTTTCCTTTTCCTTTTCCTTTTCCTTTTCCTTTCCTTTCCCTTTCCCTTTTCCCTTTCCCTTTCCCTTTCCCTTTCCCTTCCCTTCCTTTTCCTTTTCCTTTCCTCCTTCCGAACTTCCTTCCAAGAGCCAGTTTGCTTTCCCATTTCTCCACTTGTGATGTTCATTTCATATGAGTTTTATTCTGTTAAATCGCCGTTGCTAAGAATTGGGTTTACCTTTTGTATTAAAAAAAAACCCACAAAACAACAACATATAGCATTTAATTTGCTGCCTTGTGCAGTGTGTAGAGCAGAGAAACAAGCCCTGTCTACCACCATAAATGAGAGCAGGAAATAGGTTTGGTGCCTCAAGCACTGTGATTATCTGGGGGACTGGGGGGGGTTTGTTGTGCTGTTTAATGCATCTCCTCTGCCAACTGTTTCACCCACCTTTAAAAAGATACAAAAAAATAGGAATACCAGAAGCAAAGTGCTTTGTTGGTAGTGGTAACAGAAGATCCAGCAAAGGATCTGTGTCGTTGTGTCCTTCCTGCAGTTCTTCATCACATTTGAAGGCATCCAGCAGTCAGTAGTGTGCAGGAACAGTCTGTCCAGGAGCTGGGCTCTGGTTCTCCTGTCCTCTTTCTCTACATGAATCCTCACTTTTCATTGGGCTAGGGCATCTGCCTGTGCCTTCACTCCTGCTTGTTGAATTTTTAACCTTCCAAATTAGCACATCCTCTCTAGTCTATATTGCAGAACCCAGCTTTCAGGATGAGCATCCTCACTTTTTTTTCTGTGTGATGAGCTCAGAGAAGGACCCAGAAGATGAGCTCCTTGATGTGGGTGATTAAGTGCTTCATGAGTCACTGGTGGTGCTAGTGGTCAGGGGCCCTGGGAGAGGGGGATGCCTGGTGGTAGCTAATGATAGAATGACTGTACCAAGTAGAGTCATACTGAAAGGCAGCACGGGGCTGGGCAGAAAATGAGAGAGGAACATTTTGGATGCTCCGTTTCCTGTGGGAGTAGAGCTTGTGTAATAGCCTAATCTTAAAAAAAATATGACGGGATTATTTAGGGAGAGTTTGCCCTGACAGCATTGTAGGTTGGTTTTCAAGTGCAGTCAATAATAAGATTTGGAGACCACACTGAACTTTCTAAGTCTTTGTACCCTGTTCTCTGAGCTCAGAAACCTGTGCTGCACCGAGGACGTGATCAGCTGTTGCTGATGAGCAACTTCCTCATTGCTACAGCAAGAAAGGAGTTGGTGGGCTTGTGTTTTGTCATCAAATTAACACTCCCAAGACTCAGCTTGCTTTGACCACTCTTCACATAGGCCACCACCAACTTAGAAAACAGAGGCAGGGGCAGCTGTCTCTGGCCAGTGAACATGGGAGGAGAATTCAGGGTGCACAGAGGTGACAATAAAAGGGGCACAGTACCGAGGAAAAGAGGGGATGTTCCCAATGGCTGATGTTCTTCAATTCTTTGTAGTTCTTTGTTCTTCATCAAATGAGGCTTAAAAATTCCAGGAGGTGTTCCATTTGTTCCAGCCTCATTTATGTGTTTTGGCTTTTTGTTAGTTTGATTTTATACAAAATAGAAGTTTAAATTCTTCCTTTCTCAAGTGAAGAGATTAAAGGAAATTACCTTAAGTTGCACTAGGAGAGGTTCAGATTAGATATTAGAAAAAAAAAATCACTGAAAGAGTGGTTAGGCATTGGAGTGAATGGAGTCACCATCTCTGGAAGTGTTCAAGAAGCATCTGAATGTGTCACTTGGGAATATGGTTTAGGGGTGATTATGGTGGTGCTGGGTGGATAATCTTGAAGGTCCCTTCTAACCTTGATGATTCTGTGATTCCCTCAGCAATATTCTTCATATAGTGAGTAGTTTGTACGCTAGAATGCTGCCCTGACAGACAGGGTTTTCCTATTTATCATTTGAGAATTAATTAATCTGGTTCTGAAAATTGTGGTGAAAGAGGGGTGGTTTTTTTAGGATCTTGGATGTAGGAGAAGTGTATTTCCTTTATACTCTCCATAGTTAATATTTGGTAGGCTTTTTGTTGATGCAGGGGTGAAAAAATTCTGAGCTCATTCTGAGTTGAATTAATAGATAGCAGGAAATAGGATAGATTTGAGGTTCCTCAGCTGGTCTGATGCTTTTGATGAATATGTGCTTCTTTGATTGAGTCAGCTCATGAGTTTTGGGTAGTGTTGCCGATTCCCCAAATCAGTGATTTCTGTTCAGTGCTGGTGAAATAAATAGAAGCTAAATACTGAGCACAAACTGTGGTCAGCCTGCAGTTGTCTCATTAGTGTGTAAACTCAGAGCAATTGGCAGCGAGCAGATAAGGACCAGAATGAATCTCAGGTAAAACAGTAAAGGTTACTTCATGTTTTTTTTTTGGTATTTTTTTTTTGGTGGGGTTTTTTCCCTCCCCTGAAGGGTTTAAAAGAGCATTAAATGATGTCTCTATAGCAGTATTTCATTTTTTGATGCCATGCAGCTGCAGACCCAAGAAAGTAATAGTATGAGGAGATTCTGATCCTTGTAATGTTCAGTATCCTAGCTGTTTAGTAGCTTTGTCTGAGTGAGCTTAAATATACACTCTTCTGGTTTTTGTGGCTTTTTTCAGTAATTAATGAAGGAATGTGAGTAATCTGCTACTTGACAGATCTGCTCTTTAGGACTCTGACTCTGTTTGGTGGGAGGTGTGAGAAATCACTACATAGTAAGTAGCAGTATCGTAGCACCTCAGTAGAACCATTTTGGAGAGTGTTGCTGGAAGGCAATAGTGTCCTTCCTAGGAATAGAAGCTTGAGAAACATCATTCAAATAGCTTTGCTTCATTGACTTGGTGAAAATATTCAAGATAATGGTTTGCACAGATGGAGTTGCTGTATTACTTCACTGTAGGTCTGTCAGGTGTTACTATTTTCTGCTCTGCATGACATGAATAGATTTGCTTTTTCCCTCTTATTTAATGTATTTTCTTCCTTAGCACATGCAAGAAGCAAAAGGAAACAATATTGCCAGGAATAAAGGTCTCATATGGAGGCTGTGTCGTCCTCACCAAGTTCCCCATGGGTTCAGGCCACGGAGGGGTTTGCTTCTGTTGGGGTGTGGGAGGATGCATTATGTTTTCACTCAGGCTTGGTGGGAGATGACAGCTCAGGAAGCCCCCATGGCCCACCCCGTGCCCCTGTCACGTCCCGTGCTTCTAGTGGCCCTTGCTGCTTACAGCTGCCTGGGCAGCAGCAGCTCAATGTCCCCATTGCCATCTCCCTTTGACATTGTCTCTGCCCCGTTGCCATCACCCCTTTGTCCCAGGATCCTCTCTGTGTGGGGTAGCAGACAGCCTGTGGAGCAGATCTGTTTCTGAGCTTTGACACTCCCTATTCATTTTGCATGTGAGCAGCATTGGAGCAGAGATGGACCAAACGAATGGCTGATGTCCAAATGGAGATGTGGACACCATGTGGTGTTCCTTAGGTTCTTTACTGGGACCAGTACTGTTCAGTATCTTTATTAATAGCATAGACATAGGATTTGAGTTCACCCTCAGCAAACGTGCTGATGACACGTGTCAAGTGGTGCCATTGATATGCTTGAGAGAAGGAAACATGGCAGGTTTAAGGACTGGGTCCATGTGAACCTCATGGAGTTCAGCCAGGCCAGGTGCAAGGTGCTGCCCCTCTGGCAAATACCACTATCACTACAGACCAGGTTACAA
Organism: Vidua chalybeata; assembly: GCF_026979565.1. Lineage (NCBI taxonomy): Eukaryota > Metazoa > Chordata > Aves > Passeriformes > Viduidae > Vidua > Vidua chalybeata. The sequence goes on along the minus strand of NC_071531.1, from coordinate 26,864,108 downwards.
ATAGACTGGGAACCACTCTGCCTAGAAGGACTTCAGGATACTGGTGCATGGAAAGCTAGGCACGAGCTGACCATGTGCGCTCGCAGCCTGGAAGTTCAGATGTGTCCTGGCCTGCATCCAAAGCAGCATGGCCAGCAGATTGAGGGAGGTCATTCTACCCTACTTGACTCTCAAAAGACCCCACCTTGAGTACTCCAGCTCTGGGGTGCCCCATACAAGACAGATGTGGACCTGTTAGAGTGGGTCCAGAGGAAGGCTGGAGCACTTCTCTTAGCAAGACAGGCTGAGAGACTTGGGTTTGTTCAGCCTGGAGAAGAGAACATTCCAAGGAGACCTTATTACAGTCCTACAGTACTTAAAAGGGGCTTATAAGAAATATGTATAGAGGTTTTTTTTTACCAGGGCCTGCAGTTACAGGACAAGGGTTAACAGCTTTTAAGTGAAAGAGGGTAGATTTAGATTAGATATAAGGAACAAATTCTTTGCTGTGAGGGCTGATGAGGCACTGGAACAGGTTTCCCTGAGAAGTTGTGGATACCCCATCCCTGGAAGTGTTCAAGGCCGGATTGGATGGGGCCTGGAGCAATCTGGTCAGTAGAAGGTGTCCCTGCCATTGGTAGGGGGGTTGGAACTAGATGATCTTTAAGGTCTCTTCCATCTCAAACTGTTCTGTGATTTTGTGACTCCATGCCCAGAGAATGAGCTCAGAAAATAGGACATGGCAGACACAGCTGTGACAGCCACTCTCTGGCCACAGAGAGCAACACATAATTTTCCCAGGCCTTTCTGGGAAAGGCTGTGAGAAGATCAGAGAAAAGAATGAGAAACAATTCTTATCTTCACTTGCTGCACCTGTTATTGTGAACATGTGGAATGTGTTATGGAGATTTGTTTACCAAAGGATGGTTTCTTAATTAGCCAATGGTGATGGTGTTTGGACTGATGGACCAGTTAGGTCCAGGTGTATCATAACTGTCTATAAAAGCTTTGGGTTTCTTAATAATGATATAATATAGTAAAGGGACTGATCAGCCTTCTGTGAATCGTGGAGTCAATGCTAATTATTACCCGGCCAGGGGCTGGTTGCAGCGACGCACCGCTATAGACAGTGAAAAGTAAATATTGTAAAATGCATGTGTATGTGTTTCGTGAGGTTGAGTAGTTCACATTTCTACCATTGATTCTTTAAACATCGTGATGTAGTATGAAGATGCTACAAGGAAAATTGTATTTTTGTGCTGAAAGGTTTCTTTGGATGTAATGCTTCCAAATTGAATATAGAATTGAATAAAAATAGAGTCATTCTCTTATCTTTATTCCATCACAGCTTTGCTGGAGGAATTCCTTTGATTTGCAGAAAAAAATTATAGTGGAAAAATCATTTGACATTCATAACAAATATAGTCTCATCTTTAATGGCTTGTTTATATTTTGCAATGGGTGTTCTTTTTCTGAACAATAACAATAAATTCTTGACCTTATGTTACAGTTTCCAGTTCTTCAATAAATACAGGAATCTTTAGTTAGTGTTTCTTAACTCCATAGAATCCTTCATAGAAAACAGTAAATATCAGTGCTTCCTTTGTGGATGAGAAGTGAAAGCACAACCAAAGGGACCCACTACCAGCACGGCAGAACCAGGGAGTGATCACACGCCTCCAGACTTGAGCACTGTGCTGTTGTGGCACTTGATTCACTCAAGGTCTTGTCATCATCCTCATGTTTGGAAGGAGCGTGACAGACATTTCACAGGAGTTCCACCTCCTTTGCTGTGTGCTACAGCTCTGTTTGGCTTATAGTCAAGTTTAGTTACTTTAGTTGCTGAAATTGTTTTCCTGTTCTATTTCCTAGTATTAAATTGCTGTAAAATTAACTGGAAAAGTGCTATTATGTACCCTGTTTCTTTCTTTTGTCTTCACATTCTGTTTTTTTTTTTTTTTTGTTTGCATATGTTTAGTTTTCCTTTATTTTCTCTTTTATTGCATCTGTGAAGCTTTTGTTCTCAATTTTCATGTCATTTGACATATGAGAGAAGCCAAATAAAATATTTCCCTTTTCTGTTTCAAGTTAAAAACCAGTTTTTATGCTGAACAATAACTGTATTACAAGGAAGCCTGATATGCCCTCAGTGCCATTACAATATGCTGAATAAAAGGTAATTTAATGGAAACAGCGGAGTATTTGAAAGTTCACTGCATGAAAATTGGATTTTTTCCTTTTATTATTTACATAGCACCTTATTCATATTTAAGGCCACAGGGATTATCATCCTTCTTAATGGCTTTATTTAATAAAGACTTTGCATTTCACAGTATAGGATCGAGCACAGGCTTCAATCTGTTATCAGGATTTCAATTAACTAGCTTTAGCTTCAGTTGACCTATAAATCCGATAAATATATCTAAATAATTAATTTGCTTTCACTGGCTGATAATGGCTACTTTTAAATACAGCTGCTATGTACTTAGCTGCTGAATGGTACAACAGTGCTCATAACTTGCTTTTATTCTTATGATTCTAAACATGACATATATCTGTTAAAGCAACTGGCTAGGCCAGGGCTGGTCTCTCAGTTTAAAAGACCTTGTAGAGGGGCTGCAGTTATGGCTGAGGACCATTGCAGCTGGGATGCTAGTGCACCTTGAATTTTGGAAACAGAGGCTAGGAACGAGTAGATGTTATGGATCAACACATCCCTTAACTGGACTGAATCATCCTCTGGCTGTGATTATGTATTTTGTAAACGAAGGGTTGGATGTAGTCAATTCCAGGGTGGAGGAGTGGTGATAAATACAGGAGACTGAATGAAATTCTGTTGCTCTTACATTTGAATTCTGTTGCTCTTCACCTAAGAAGAGTCATACACCCATGTAATTTTGCAGTCAAGGTTGGGTTTTTTTTTTTTTTTGAGTGACATTTAAATCTTGGTAAGCACAGAAAACAAATAATGATGTTAATTCTTTACTGCACCCTTTTGGGTATTGAGAGAGGCTGAAATTTGACTTTAAATGAGCATTAGACAGGCTTGCAAAGGAGTGCCTCAAAAGTACAGAGAGAGGGTCTATCACTTCCAATATTTCCTCTTGTAAATTCACTCCCTGCTGATACCCTGAAATGAGGAATCAGCCTTGTGCCAAGCTCTGGGCACAGAACAAGTACCAAATAATTAGTTTGGTGGGACTCATGAAGCATGCCCACTAAAGCTGCCACCCTCCCCAGAAGAGAGGAGCAGTCCATACCCCTGAGCTCGATGCTGCACTGGGGGGCTCAGCCATTCACCCACGAGCAGCAGGATGGCATCCAGATTGGCAGCTGTGGAAAAGCACTGCTGATGTAAGGTTCTTGGTCTTTTCAAAGTTTTTCCAGCTGGCTCATGTCTTGAGGACCAAAGATTTGAGCCCTTCAGGAACCTGCAAAGACCAGAACACCAGTCAAATTGAAAATGCTTAAATTACAATACCTCAAGCTTTAAAGATATTTTCTGCCTATCAATGCATGTTTAACTGAGTGTATGTACTCAAAGAGAAATGTAATATTTATTAAACACTGTTAATTTAGGTATTTTGGCATTTGGTATGCAAAGATGATGCATTTTCCCCAGGAGTTATGTTAATTATTCCACCATGCTAAGTTTAATTTTAAAAGGGTTTTTTGTTGCTAAAGGGAGGGTTATATGTGCATGTGTACAAGGAGAACTTTAATTAAAATTTCTGTTCTCCATTGTTTCAGGAGTTTAGAATGCACTTTCTCCTCTGTGAGTCAAAAAGACTGCTTAAATTTACAGAGCTCAAAGGGTTAATGTATGAAAATGAAGACATTCAAGGTTATATTGCTGACAGTGCCGTTGTGTTGGCAAAGGAAAAAGATGAAACACAGCCTCAATTTACTTCTCATGCTAAATAGTATTTTGTTCTGTATTGTTAGAAGAAATCATTCCATATCTGGAGAAGATGGAAAACATGGAAATCATGATGCTGCCTCTGCTGACCTTAATATGATTTTATTTTTAACTATTTCTCTCCCAGACATCCTGAAAGGCTTGAAATAAAACCAGATCTGTTTTTCTGAGGAAGGTCTAAGAATTTGAAATATGATCTTCATTTTTGGTGCCTGCTGCAACAGATAAAATATGGGAAGTTCTCCTAATGTTTGTCAGTAAATCTGGACACCGGTAAACTGATGCTCTTAGAAACATATTCCATGGGAAAATAGGATATGTTCAGTAATATTGTAAAATATTAATCAGTTGGTTCATTTAATTTAGCCATGGTATAGGAGATTGTTGCTAATGTTAGAGAATTGATTAATAAACTGGGGTGGAGGGGGGCAGGATGGGGAAAAAGGCAAGGTAAGAGTTTGTGTCAAAGCTGTCTATTTCTTGTAGGTTCCTAAAAGTTCTTCTGAAAACCTCTATGAATTTCAATGGAAAACGAGAAATCCTTAAAAAAAAAATCAATTTATTTTCTCTTAGCGGATGTTGTTTATAAGACAATTCTAATAAAATTACAGCTGCTGTAAATCAGTACTTGTCCAGAGCAAGCTCCAGCCATGGGGTACAACAGAGAATCCAGAAGGGATCCAGAGAATCCAGAAAGGACACCAAGGGTAGCTTCTCTCCTTGAAACCTATGATCAAGAGGCTGTAATCATTCACTGGGAGACGTTCACTTGTGCCTGCACCGCCCTCTCCTGTTGAAATTCTCCCAGAAAAGTCAGGAGAGAGTCATAAATGCCTCTGCTGCTGCAGCTGTCACAGGTTTCCTTTGGTGGTGCTCTTGACAGGGTTGTCACCTGTCCTGAAAGGATTTGTCACCCAGATGTTATTTGCTGAACCAGTAGCCCTTAAATATCATGTACATCAGCAACACCGGTCAGAGAACCACATCACTGGAACCTGCTCATCTGCTAACCACCATCTGGCAAAGCAGCTCCTGTAACAACAAGAAAATCAAATAAAGAAGAATATAAATGTTTTGATTCAGGAGCTGTATTTTCCCTTGAAGGTTGATAGCAAGGGGTCAGTCTATTAAGAAGGAAACTTTGGTCCCACTTCAACTCACTGCCTCAGTGAACCTTTGTTTTGTTATTTTATTTCAAAATAAACGTTGCTATTTTTACCTTAAAAATAACAAATGTTACTGATTGAAAATGGTTTGCTAAGACAAATGTTCATCTGTAGCTTGTAGAGCACTGTCGTTCCTTCTGTACAACACACACACTTGGGTGTTGTGATCAATCTGTTTTTCTGCTATTTGTCAGTGGAAAGGCCCTGGCTCATTTCTTTCTAGTGAATCATATTTTGATTGTCTCATTTCCTACTGAAGTGAGTGAAGTTGATTTGGGCATACACAGACTGTAACTTCTACACATACCTCTGCTAAGCTGCAATGCATATCAATAACATTTCTAAAATTATCTTCTACTATGAACTTATTTAATGCACTAAAGCCTTCTAAATTACTTCAGAATAAATGATAGGGTTATCCACATTCAATACTTCTTACCAGATGGAGGAAACATGCCCTGGGTTTTTAGCCCAGGCTGTGGGCCAGGGGACCAGGACTCCCAGGTGCACAGAGGAACAAGCACACCTGGTAGGATGAAAACAGCCCAAAGGGTCATTAACAGGTACCTCCAAAGAAGTACTGAAACAGGGCTGATGTGCCTCACGGGCTGTGTAGAATAGTCTGGGTCTGAATATGAGGAGTGTGTCCTTGCACATTACTGGTAGATCACAGAGTGACGGTGTGTTCGGCAGGGCCCTCTGCAGGGAATCTAATCCAACTCCCCATCTCCCCTGCCACTAGCTGTCAAGGAACATGAACAGAGGTACTGAACAGCACATGAATGATGCAGAGACTGTGCCAAGTCATGGCAGTGAGGATCGTGGATTTGGAAGTAAGCAGTGCTTAAAACTGTAGACCTGTGGTTCTTGCATTGTTAGGCTCCCTCTTTGTTAATCTTTAAAGGATGCTTTTGGCTAGTTTCTTGACTGGGTGTGTGTTTTAATGTTCATATATGTGCTATCACCAATTGGAAGCAGAGCTGGAAGGTGCAGCCACTTCAGATATTTAGATGTGAGAGTCCTTCTTTCCTTCAGACTTTAGAAATTGTCACCTGTCCTGAAAATTTACAGTTTGTCTTTGCTTTGGTGGCTACTGTGAGTTAATCTGAAGTATTTATAGTTATTATAGTTATTTGATAAACAGGTTCTGCCTAATAAGAGAGAAATCAGAAGGGCAGATTAGTAGCAGGCAGTCCTTTGTTTAACTTGGCAAGGCTCATAACAAGCCATCAAAGGAAGCAGTCACTTTTTCAGCAGTATTGAATGGATGAATATTATAAACAAAGAGGTCACCAAGTCTTACAGCCTAGTTTTTCTAAGAAACAGAAGGGCTTGCCAAACAGCTTTAAGACTAGAATATAGGTGGTTTATATATTCAAAGCATATGGGGTTCATAACTGCTGTTCCCTTTGGTATTGGTGAGTTTTCTGAAAATACAGGAAGGAAACAGGTTTTGAAGGAGCCCAGACGTGACATGCAACCCATCTGTTTTTCTGAACCATTTCTCTAAATTAATTCCATTGCTTCCCAAGTAGAGTTGATAATAGGATGTTGAAAACAAGAGTATGTCAGAACCAATTTTGAAAGGAGTTCCCAGTAGCCTGTTAGAGATGCAGGTATTCTGACAATAATTCCCCATTCCCAAGTGAGGTATTCACTTAAGGCCCTAGTTCAACAGAGGCTTTAAAAGTATGCTTGTGTTAATCTCTGTTACTACAGTTTTGCCTGTGGTTAGCTCTAGTAGTGTGTTCTCAATTAAACATGTTTCTGATGTGTCCTCTGCAGAAATAAAGGGCTGACTTGAGGTTAGAGATAATTTCCTCTAAGTAGCTACTGAACTCTGTTCAGGCTGTACCTGTCTGCATCTATTTAGCGCAAGGCAAGGTGGTGACTTACATCCTCCTATCAAGAATTGTTTAAGAAAACAGCTGAAATCTTCCACTTGATTAATTCATAAGAGAGGAGCTGAAGGAGCTATGCAAAAAGCAGGACAATAAAATGTAGTTTTGGGGTTACTGCTCTTTGTCAGTTGTTGCAGGAACAATGAGCATTGCAAGTGTCATAGGCATCTTTAATTATATATGGCCTACTTCCTGAAATATTCATAAGGAATGGAGATACAAAGTGACAGTTCTGGTTGGAAGGTATAAAGGTTATTCTTAAGTATCAACAAGGTGATTTCCCCTACCAAGTTCTCCATCTAGCAAAATAACTGAATTGCTGTGTTTACAGGAAAAAATGCCAAAGCTGTTCTTTCACCCATGCCTTCTTTGCCATTCCACAGTAATGATTGATGTAGATGTGTCTGAAAGTCCTAAGCATTTCAGATGTGAAAAAATCCTGGCTCCTGATGAGGAGCCAGGGAGTGAAGACAGTGATTTATAGGACAAGATAAGCATTGCAGAATTCAGAAGCAAGTATACTCTTCAGTTTTAGGTTTGATGAATCCTGTGAGCCCTGCAGGACTGGTGAGCCCCATAAACCATATGGTTAGCAAGTTGTGCGGATTCCAGTCTGAAACAAATGCAAAACCAGAAGAATGGGTTTAGCACTTTGTTTTTTACTGCCTGTGCTTACATTAGGATTGTGTTAGAAACAGAAGCGCAAACTTTTACAGCTGGCAACAGGTGGAGGAGGATGAACAGAAGGACTGTGTTCTGGATGTGCAAGATGCAGATTGTGGGACTTAAAGGTGCTGCTGTTTTAACGACATAACTCATTTAAGTGTGGCCCAGCAGTAACCCCCTAGGGGCAGTCATCAGTCATTTCTGCACACTTGAGACTGCCACCGGCTCGATGTCTGTCCCACTCCCATCCCTCACTCTGCTGGTCACAAGTCTGTGCTGGAAGGGGAGGAAGGGTGAAACAGACAACTGCAGTGTCATCCTAGTCTCCCTCATCTCTCAAAGGGGAGTGCCTTTCACTGAATTTCGTTTCTCATCTCTTATGCAAGCAGGGAACAACCTCTCTGCACTGCACACTAGCTGTTCAGACATGGCAGCATTTGTCTGAACCACTGCTGCCCTGTCCCCTGCTGTCTCTGCAGGTTGCTAATGTGTTTCTCTGTCCCTGACACTGGCTCAGCTATATGTGACCCTGCAGTGCTTCCTCCCTGTCTGCTCAATTATGTTGTGCACTGCAGGTGCCCTTATTCACAGACACATTTAGCTGCAGTCATACCAAGCCTCATTTGGCCCTCTTGACTGGTATTTTGAGCCAGTTAATGGCGATTTTCAGGAGAAGATCCCAAACTTAAGCCTTGCTTTAACCAGATTACTTGCTTGGAAATCTACTTGCAGGATGCCCGGTGTTTACTAATTCTGCCTAGTGGCTGCTGTTGTCTTACCAGCAAATACCTTGGTGCATGTGATGCTTTGGATGGTCTTAGAGACCACTCCTTCCTCAGGGGTGACACACCGTGACCCAGCAGGACCCTGATCACTTTTGGTGCCTCCTACTAATTCACATGACCCTCCTAAAAGTGGGGCAAGGCAGTAGAGCACTCTTGGCCTATGCTTGCCAGCACTATATACGTGAATGGAACCATGTGGTCGTTGCCTTCAGCCTTCTCTTATGGGACACAACTGCAACAAAGAAGTCATTCTGGAAAGATCCACAAAGCACCTGTCTCCTGATGGCTGGATTCAGCACAGCCTACAAGTCACTTACCAGCATTTTTTAAATTAAGAATAAGATCAAAACTCAAAGGAAACAGTAGGAGCAAGATGAGCCCTGCTAGTGTTTCTAGATCTCTAGGATAGAATGGAAAAATCTAGTACAATATACCCAGATATCCAGGAAAACATCTCCCCCAGCTGGGACTCCATTGGACGTGAGCATGGGAACAGAGCATGTCAGCCCAACATGTGAGGGGTTTTAGTGCCAGGGTGTGCTGAGCTGTGCCCTGCCCAGCACCATCACTCCAGCTGTGATCCGTATTTTAAAAAATCCGTATTTTAAAATTGTCGCAAGCTGGCATTTTGAGAGTTGCCTCCTCCCATGACTTGGAAGAGCAGCTGATTCCTGAGCAAGCCTCAGCACTAGGCAAATTGCTGCTTTCTTACCCATTTGCAGCCCTTGGAGGTCAAATTGCTCAACCACACTCTTCCTCCTGCACCTCCCCCAGGCCTCATTTTAGGTAAGTCCTTGCTGGCATGAAGGGCTGCAGAAGTAGTCTCAGGAAAAGAGTAATCCTGAGCATAGGTCCTGCCTGGCTGCATGGCATGTGAGCACTTGGTTACAGCTCTTAATTAAAGCCTGGATGATGATGAGCCATAAGGGATTTTTAGTAGGCCTCTTGGGATTTTTTTTTTTTTTTTTTTTTTAATGACAAGGACAATAGGAAATAATTGCCAGTAATCCACATCAACAAAGTCTGGAACAGATGATAGGGACAAGCTGCTGGATCTCTAATTTGTTCTTTATCTCAGCAGTGCTCCAGGCGTCTGGTAATGGAGCAGTCAACATATTAAGTGTTGTCTGATCAGCAAAATGTGAAGGAATGCTGGTGGTTTATCCCAGATATCATTCTTCTGCCTGCTTTATGTGGCTTTAAGTATATATGTACATATATAGGGACAATATAGTTAAAATAATTTTAAAAGGTATGAATTCTCTGACCTACCATGAAAGTTCAGCCTGGAGTCTGGCTGTTTCATTTGTACAGATACATTTAAGGTGAGGGAGGCTGATGTTATTTTCAGGTAAATGGGGTGCTCTGCTGTTGTTGGTACCAGGTAGTTTGACAAGGGATAAAGGGCTTTTAATTTTGTGACCAAAGCTATGCTTCATAGAGAAGTTGAGATGAGTTGTGGAGCCAGAAAAGATTGTGATCCTTCTATATGCTTCTGCAGTAGTGAGTGTTTAACATTTATGCTGGTAAGTAAATCTCTCTTACAAAAAGCAAGCTTTGAAGGAAAAAGAAAAGTCTAACTGTTTGCAGCCTCAGACCTGACAGCACTTTGGTTTTCATTATTATTTATCTGCAGGCACCAGTCTCTGTAAGAGATCCGAGTTTCTCTCACACCTGGCAACACGACACTGTCAGGAGTCTGTAGGATATGTGTGTTTTAAAAAATTATGTGTATTGAAGTTTTACAGTAAAAGCATCACGTGTTGTATTTCAGAGGTATCAACCAAGGGGAAAAACATTAAAAAGAAGGAAGGAAGAAAAAATTACATCAGAGCTGAATAATTTTTGTACTCGATTGTTTCACATTAAAATGTACTACAGCGAGTGTGCGTAATTTACCTCTTCTTGTTGACTCCCTTTGCAGAACTGTATCTGAATCATTTCCTGTTAGTGAATAAAATCAAGAGGTTTTCAGGGTTGTTTAGTCTGGGCAACTGGGAGTTGGTGTAGCTAATGTGTTCCAGGAGGTTAACCACTGTGAACTCTCTTGTCTGAGCTGTTTCCCTTTTTCGGCTAGTTTTCTACCCATACAGTTGCCTTTCAGGTAGCAAGTTATCAGCTGTCTCGCCTGTAATGTGAAATAAATGAATCTGTGGCAATGTAAAATCTCAAAAACATGTATTGTCTGTCTCTGCTATAGCCAGGGAGGGCGTGAAAGGAGAGAGATTCTTCTGCAGCAATGATTTTTACTCCCAGAATAAAGACATTCATGCTTTATGTGCAGTAGTTTTTGAAAGCCTCATTTTGTATTCACATAAAATCATGGTAACAGGCAGGGTATTTATCTGTGATTCACATCTTTAACTCATGGGAATGTGTTTCCTCTGAGGCATTTTAATGGAAATTTTTATTTACAGATAGAATCCAAAAATGAATAGAATTTTAGGTGATGCCAACAATGGGGACTAATTAATACAGACTCCTTCTGACCTCTGTGGTGCTCTTGCTGTGGAAAACTGGGTGCAAGAAGTGTGGCTTTATGCTTTCAGGACCATCTGGAACGGGTGATTACACAGTTTGCATTTGGCTCCTGGTGTCAAGATCCTCAGGTCAGAGGGTTTCTTCAGCAGAGCAGTTTCTGTGGCATCAAGTCGCTAATCACGCGCGGGATGCCTGCGGGCGACTGCTGCTGGTAATGCTTTCTTCAGCATTTAACCTGGGCGGTGTGCAACACCAGTGCTTCTTGTACTTTTTTATTAGCTGCACTTGTAAGCTTTTCATTGATTTCCCCCCTCCCTTCCTTTTTTTTTTTTTTTTTCTTTTAACTGCAACTGATGTGTTTGTAATTAATTATTTAGTGGGCATAGTATGACATAAAAGGGAATATTGTACAAATGATTATATTTTTCTCCTTCGTGTGGCTTTTTTCCCTGCTCTCTTGTGATCTCCCCACAGCTGATCTCATGGATGATGACAGTAACTGCTAATGGGCTTCCACTTGTCCGCAGTTATAGGTGTGCTACATTTCAGTCCCTGTATGAAGAATAAATTCTCAGGTTCCTTAACAGATATTTGGAGAGTATTTTTCATGTGTAACAGAAACATGCTAATGGATAGCAAAAGCTGATTCTACTCTTGAGTTTCAAATTAATTTGTATAAAAGCTCTAGGTTTAATTCAGTTCAGAATGTAGTCTTAAATCAAAAGAGGAAGAATAGTGAATATGGTGAATACTAGAAAGCTGATGTTCATTATATTAATGTTTAGCAAAGAAATGCATTCTTATTTGTCATACAGTTCACACTAACAGGATGGCTGCAAACCATGGAACTCCATTCTAAGTACCTTCCAAACAATTTCTTTACAAATTTCTCTTTGACTTAAAACAGTAATCAACCTTTTTGCAGCCTTTTAACAATGCTACATAAACCCATCCAGTGGTAGGCTCTTTTAATTAGGCTCAAAGTGGACCTTAGATCTGTAGAACTAAATGAAGGTGAAAACCTCTTAAAAATTTTGTTATTTGTGTGTTTAACTAATATTGTACCAGGTTTTACTAGCCTGAGAGTCCAAAAGAAGCACTGACTGAATAATTTTATTTCTAAATACATGTACCTTGACAATGACAGTTTTTAATGGCAAAGTTTCATTCTTTATGTATGCTGGTATGATATAAGAGTGCTTCAAAGCACTCTTAACCTAGCTTAACAAAGGTTAATGAAAATATGCTGACAGTGATCTGTCTGTGGTGTTTACAGAAATTTTCAGTTAGCTTCTGTACTAATTTGCACCCTGTAAAGCCGGAGAGGTCATTGGATTTGAATAATATATTGGATTTTATTAACACATCTTCTATGAGTTTACTTTCGCATGTAGGATTTACATGCACCCAACAGGCAAAAGAAAACATGGGAAGTTGTGTGGCAAATGGCTGTCTCTCATCATTGCTTAGGAGTCGATGGTCTCGGTGGGAGGGTGAGGTTGCAAGGTGGGACCATGCTGTCCATCACATGGGGCTGTGGCCATACCTGTTCCTGGGACCTCTGCCATCTCTGTTTGCTTCTCCCCACTTCAGATGAATTGAAAGTGGATGCCTACAGCTTCAGATAGAGGCAGAATTTATTGCAGGAGTTGAGCAGGTTGTCTGGGGGAAAGGGAGGAATGAGAAGAGACCCCAAAGCCTCCTGGTGCAACTGCCTTCTGTTGTTTCCCTTCTGTAACTTCTGGTTAGGCTGGGAAAAAGGAGACATCAATAGCATTACTTCAGCTTTGAGAACCCTACCTGAATGTTTATTAATTAGAGCTCCTCTAATACCTTCTGTTTTCTCTGAACATCTTTGGACAGTAGTAAGGGAGATGCATCCTCACTCAAAATCTTGTTGTCTTGTGTGCTGTTTCTAAAAGTTTGCTTTGACTGCCTTTTTTGGGCTCTTGCAAAAAACCCAAATGAAGAGCACTTCACAATTATGTGAAGTGTATTTCTGAGAAATAAGTTTTAAAATTGGTCTGTTTTAATGATTGAGAAATGTACCTAGTGATGATTCTCCAGAAGCAGAACGTGGTGTGTCCTTTGCTGGCTGTGCTGAGGGCTCTGCTCATCAGCTTTCCAGTGTTTACAGGACACATACCATTTTTTCTTGCAACTTAGACCATAAATTCCTGAAAGCCAGGTTTCTGATTTAACCTGCAATGTCCCCTGTTAGAAGGCTGTTTGCAAAAAAGTATTACCAGTAACAACAGCTAGTTGTAGTGCAGTTGTGCTGTTTCCCAGTGCTGCCAGGTCATTCAGGTGACCTCGCCTTACCTCAGTTTCTCTGTCTGTGAAGTTAATATTACTTTGCTTTCTTATCAAGAGGAGATTCTCTGAAGGTTTCTTCATGTTTGCAGCTTTCCATGTAACATTTTTCTATCATGGTCTTGCTACTTGTGGGTTGGGCTTTTTGAGAAGTCTCTAAAAAAAAAGTGGGCATATGGTTCTAAATGAGCTTTTCCTGCAATAGTGTTTGGTTTTTTTTGTTTTTGTTTTTGTTTTGTTTTGTTTTTGTTTTGTTTCTTTGCTTTGTTTTTGTTTGTTTATTTAGGTTTTTTAGTGGTGTGGTGGTTTTTTTTTTTCTCTAGGTAATTTTTTTGTTCAGAAATTGGCTTAAAAACCAGAAAAACAGCAGGCATGGGGACAGAGTTTTTTTTTTTTTCCTTTTACTTATGTAACCACTGCTTTCCAGAAACCTGTCATAGGATGTTTTTAGGAAGCAGTTAAGACTTCAGATTTTCACTCTTCTGCCATGTTTGTTTCATACAGGCTCATAGGATTCCCTGGGAATAGTTACAAATTCAGGTGTGAAGTTAGGTATATTGTTGAAAATATGCAGACGGGTGTTCATGCAGTCTCGAGGGAGCAGGCCTGCCTGCTCTGTTTGCAGTGCACAGAGCACTTCAGCAGCCAGAGTTTTGCAGCAAACTGATGACACATTGGGTAAGGCTAATGGAATCACTCTTGCATGAACACACCTGCTTCAGGTATGCTGGGGGTCAAGGAATACAGTGTATTGCAAAGATGCATCAACAGGATTACATCAGTAGATAGAAAACATGATTTTTTCAAATGCTTATTCTTAGGTTTGTAAGATGAAATTTTGTTCTTCCAGCCATGACATACTATTGATTTCCTAAGGTCTTAAAAGAATATGAGAAGTGGAAGTGTACTGAATACTGCCAGGTCCTGCAGTTGTTTTCCAGATTGTTCTCTAGCCCTCTTCATTTTCTGTGATACTTTAACACAGCTCTTAATCTCTGGTACCTATGAATCTGGGAAGTGGTGGAGCTTGAATTAGAGCTTTAAAGGTGAATAGTTTTTTTACTGTCTACTGTAAATGCTCAGCAATTTAATGATGGGAACACTACTATTTGGGGACTTGTGGGTATGCTGCAGTTAGCTGGAGCTAAATTCCTTTGACACCTATGGAAAACACATGATGTTGCTAACACTCAAGGAATGTGGAGTGTTTAAATTAGCTGTAAAGGGAGCTCAGTGCTCAGCACACTTGCAGGCTGTAGTCAGAATCAACAGGTTTCCATGTGTGTCACCACAGAAAGGTGCACTGTTGGGTTCTGGGGTGCTGCAGCCTTTGGGGGTCTGACCTGACTGTAGTGCAGCCTCCTGCAGTGGGAGTGGGCATGCCATGATTAGAGACACACAGGAAAAGGTCTTCAGGTCCCTGGGACCTGGCATTTCATTCCTTGGCACCAAATTCCCAGGTAGCCAAGAAGGCCAGCGACATCTTGACTTGTGTTAGATGAAGTGTGGCCAGCAGGACAACCGATGTGGTTGGTCCCCTGTCTGCACTGCTCTGCACTGATGAGGCCACACCTCAAATACCAGGTTCAGTTTAGGGCCCTTCACTACAAGAAAGACATTGAGCTGCTGGGATGTGTTCAGAGAAGGAGCTGGTGAAGGGTTTGGAGCATGAGTTTGCTGAGGAGGAGATGAGGGAGCTGGGATTGTTTAGCCTGGAGAAAAGAAGGCTCAGGGGAGACCCATCAGTCTCTACAATCACTTGAAAGGAGGTGTATTGAGGTCGATCTTTCTCCCAAGTAACAAGTGATAGGACAAGAGGAAATAGCCTCAAGCTGTGCCAGGGAAGGTTTATTTTAGATATTAGGAAAGACTTCTTCACTGAAAGGGTTGCCAGGCATTGTAACCAGGGAAGTGGTGGAGTTGCCCTTCCTGAAAGTGTTCAAAAAATGTGTAGATGTGGCACTTGAGGACATGGATTCATGATTAACATGGTGGTGGTGGTAGGCTGACAACTGGACTTGATGACCTTAAAGGTCTTTTTCTGTCTTAATGATTGTATGATTCAACAATCTGTCCCCTCCTGCCTGGGCAGTGACAACAGCACTTGAGCCAGATACTAGAAACTGCTGCTTTGCAGTGTTAGAAGACATGGATTTTGTTTTCTGTTCTGCATCAAATCATGGTGAGGGCCATGTTTATTATTTTGTGTCATGGCCTTTGTTAATCCTGATGTGCAGTTTCAACAGAAAAAAGCATGTATGAAACATCAGTAGTTTCAACAGATGTTTTAAACATGGAAATGGTGTATCAGAGAGATTATAGAATCACAGAATGGTTTGGTGGGGACCTTGGAAGTGGCCTCAAAGATCATCTAGTTCCACATTCCCTGCCATGGGTGCCAGGGATACCTTCCATTAGACCAGGTTTCTCAGAGACTCATCCAGCCTGGTGTTGAACACTGCTGCTGCTGCTGGGGACCTCAAGCCTTGCAAGGGTACATTGAGGTACCTTCCATTTCAAACTGCATTGTTGAAAACTGGAGCAGTAAGATGCTTAATGAATGGTTCATTCAAACCACTTCAGCAATTACAGATTGGCAATGGCATGTCTAAGTGATTGCTTTGTTAGTAGGAGCAAAAGTTTACAAAGTGTTCTTTTGGTTGTGGAAACTTGCATTGCTGACTTACAGAACAGGCTGGCCAGGTTTTTGTGCTCTGCAGACTGGATTAAATGGTAGAAGATTGCTCAAAGGTTACTCATTACCTTGTAATGTTACATGATGGTGGAAAATACTTTAAGGGTTAGATAAAATTGTCTTGTGGTCTTGAAGGCTGCAGGAATTGTGGAAGAAAGAAGTAAAGTGAATGAAATTTGATATAGTTCTTGTGTGTTTGGTGTAAAAGGCATTTTTAGTGTACAGTGAATTGTTGTACCATTCATCTTTCCAGAGGTATAGATGGAATTTCTATAGAAAGGATAATGTTGATGCCAACAACATGTACATTCACTAACCCATGTACTGTGATCCTTGTTAAATAAGCCTGAGGAATAGTGGGAATTCTTCTGTGTAAAAGTAGACGCACTTTTCCTCATCTGTTCTGTTTTCTCTGGAAGACACAGTTGGGCTCTGTAGCATAATGTGGTTATCAGTATCACTGTGCTGCCAGGACTAGAAATTAGTCTTGTGGTGTGCTTTAAATAGGACTTAATTCAAGTTTGAAGCAAGCTGTTTGTGTTTGCTTTTGGTGAGAATGTTTTTGTTTTTAAATAAATGGAAGCAAATAAAAGAAAAAATAAGTAAACAATTTATGTCTTTGTGCTTGGAACTGGTTTTACAAAGACTGCTGTGATTTTAGAACAAAGCCATATAGAAAGCAAATGTGCATTCAGCTTCAGTTAAACTTATCTTTTCCAACTATAGTAGGCATTATAACAGAAGGAATACTTATAATGAAATTTATGATACAGTCAAACCTTATGGAAATGCTTTTTCTTCAGATAGAATTAAAAAAATGAAAATCACAGAAGCAGAATCTAAACATACCTCATCTGTCGAACATCTCTTGGAGGCTATTAGAAGTAATGAGAATAATTCTTGCAAACAGCTCTGTCTACTTCAGGCTATTTAAAAAGACTCGGCTTTTCCTACAGTCTTTATGTTTCGATATCCGTTACGGGATAAGATGCTTTTCTTCTCTTCACTGCCCTTAACTTGTGTGCTGTGGGTTTCTCTTCACAGTACACATCATGCCAACACATTCACACCATTCTTGTAGGGATCTCCAGTGACAACCTCTCAGCTATGTCATGCCAAAGCTGCCTCGACCAGACAGATTATTTACCAGAAAGACATGGGGATCAGCTTGAGGTCTGCAGTTGTGTATGCACTGCTTTGTGTGAGCAGCCATGGAAAGGGGCCCAGTGCCAACCTTGTCTCTTATCTATGTTGTTGTTCCTTGGGAGGGCACTGGTGGGAACACTGTGGGTGATGTAGCCAGAGTGTGGGGCTCCTTGCCTCTTCCAGCTGTCCCCTTGTATTCCATCCTTCTTAAATGGGTACCACAAGACTTGAGTTTTAGCACACAGAACAGCACAGGATCCTCCCCAGAAGGATCTGTCTTTCTTAAAGCAAAGATAGATGGTATTTGTGATTATCTGGAGCACAAGCTAAATTGTGTTCAAAGTGTCAGTGCA
The DNA here is from genome assembly GCF_026979565.1 of Vidua chalybeata. NCBI lineage: Eukaryota > Metazoa > Chordata > Aves > Passeriformes > Viduidae > Vidua > Vidua chalybeata. Next base: position 26,846,704 of record NC_071531.1, on the reverse strand, counting down.
GAAAAACATAAGCCTGCAGCTCAGGTAAGTTGAGATGTTGCCATTGAGACTAATGAAACAGTGCAACTCAGAGCCACTGACGTGGAAATGTGTGTTAAGAGAGATGTGCCTCAGAGGCTTGCATGCAGCAGAGGTGAGATATGCAGTAAGCAGCTTTTGAGAAATAAAATTTCCAGTTCAGTTGCTGCAGTCCTAACTTTCTTATCAGGATGGCAACATGCCACACTCACACCTCAGCGTGGATGGGAACAGCAGCCCTGCCAGTGGAGATGAGAGGGAGTGAAACTGAAGTCCCAACACAGAAAGCAAAAGCACAACAGATATAGTGTTGTAAACTGCTGTTGTCCTGGAAATAACTGTGTAAAGCCGTAGTTATGACAGTGCATTATGTTACTTTGTCAATAGAAGTTCCTGATACAGGATCATTTGTAAATGTTGGGTTGAGTCCCTGCTTAAATAGCAAGGAGCTTGGAAACACCTCCATGTGCCTTCTTGGAAATACCTCCATGTATTCTTCTGACCTGCATGACAGTTGTAGAAAGCTGAAGTCTCGCTGCCATGGAACTCTGCAGAGCATCATCCCATACAGGTGTATTTTGAAGGTCAGTAAACATGGCTTTCCATCAGTTCTGCTGGCTTAAGTAATTGTGATTTGATAGTACACTATGTTAAGATTTCTCCAAATTTAGAGAAGCATTTTCTTGCAAAAAGGAACATGGACTGTGATCTTGTGGTGCACTGGTGACAGTATAGACAAAACTTTCAGTGCTGGGAACTTTCTGTACTGAGACCGCACCTCTGTTAAAGGTAGTACCAGGCTTCACCTTTTGCATATGGCACCTGTGTGGAGGGAAAGAAAAAAGCAAGCAACTGCGATGTCTTCAACCAGAAAACTATTAAAAAGCGCCATTTTGATAACAAGCCCACCATTATGTAGTAAAGCAGGCATCACACTTCTCTTTTGCCCAGTATACTTGTTCCCGAACTTCTTCTGTCCATTCCCATGTCATGCTCCGTGAGAGATTTCACAGCATCAGCTTTAGAGTCACCAGGTTAGAGCTCACCTTATCTCCTTTCCTATGTCATAAATCTCATTTCTATGGGAATTCACTTTTTTTGTTTTAACTGCTGGCACTTTAGGATGATTTGATAGGAATATTTGTGAGATAAATGTTCCTCCTGCAGATAAGGATAAATGTAGGTGTGTTACGGAAATAACTAATAGTGAGCATTGTAAAGCAGTGGGGAAGGAGTGAGGACAGATGGGTTTGTTTTTCCGCAGGGAATCTAAAATAAACTTGATCTGTCTTCTTTAAATCCTTACACTCAGTTGACAAAAATATAGGAAGTGATGTTTATTCATGTAATAGAAATATCTTTAAAAACAGTTTACATGGGCTAAGGAGTCAGGGATTTATTTATGTATGTATATATGTAACTGGGTTTAAGGGAGGGCTGATGCTTCCCTGTACTCTCTCTGATAGTAACATAATCTGTTTTATTTTCATAGATGAATCCAAAATCTGTATTTGGCATTCTGTGTGTTCTGCAAAGGATATTTCTCTCTCAATTTAGGTCAGAGATTTTCAAAGGCATGTACAGCAGATAGGCACTTAATTTGCACTCATGTTAATAGAATTTGACCAATTTCTTCTTTCTTGCTTTTTGGCATTTTTCATGTCACAGTTTTTATCTCAATTGCATCTGCCTAGTAAAAAGGTGTAGGCAAAAGAGGCACATGTCTGCCAGCTCTGCTGCTTCTTGTACTCTTGATAGACTATTGCTTTACACAATGCTTTTACACATTACTGTACCTTTTTTGTTGTTGTTTTTGTCTTGTTTTGTTTTTTGTTACTTGCCACATTTCTGGGTGCCCAGTAAGTAGGGTGAGCAGTTGCTCAGACTGGCAAACTGGAAATCCAACAACCCAGAGCCAACAGCTGCTGGGTGCTGGCTGCCAGTCTGAGAGGCTCCAGACACATCATGCTCCCTGCATCTGCAGGATGAATTGCTCCTGACCCACATGATAAATCTGACATGTGCAATGCATGGCAGGACCTGTTGTGCATGTGTGGATCAGGTACACAGAATACCAAAGACATTGCCATGATTTTGAATTTATGGTAGAACACAGACCAGCTATCACCTAAGTCTTCCTTGCTCTCTTTAGATAGATTTTTCTTGTACACGTGTAAGGGTTCATATCTAAAATTGCCATAAAAGCCTACATTGTAGTTAAGTTTCTTAACCACACTTTTCCTTTAGATGTGCTACTTGCAGAGATACCAAATTACTCACACCGTTTTTATCTTTTTTTTTTGGCTATTTTAGTTTAAAAAATAATTTCTGTGGTTGTCCAGATTGTGGTTAGCCATCATGCCTGTCAGCAGTGTGCTGTGGCGATCAGCGCTATGCCTTGCCTGAGGGAGTGTTCATTTGGATGTGCAACTTTGGCAGTATGGAACACATTCTGGGCAGGATGCGAGCTCCCAGCCCCAGGGCCACGGCAGATGTCTCAATTGCTTTGGACTGAAATTGGCTCATTATTGCCAGTGTCCTATTTAGACCAGTTAGAAATAAGCAGTAAAAGAGTAAATTGCTTGAACTGTGTTGCAGTGAGGGTAAGTGAATTTTTACAGACATTGGTGTTAATAATGCATTGTTTAATAATTAATAATTTTGATGCACAAGTAGACATTGCATGGCTATAAGTGATTAAATGCTTTTCACATATGCTTACTTTATGTGACAAAACACTCAATTAGCTGCCTCAGTCATGTGTCATTGTTACTAACATGCGGATCATATATCAGCATATGGGAAAACACAAAGTATTTTCAGTGAGAACCAAAGCTTCTCATCTATCAAATGCTGCACTTGTGTATTTATGGTGCAATTTTCCAGTAGTTATTCCATAAAGGACGTGTCATAATCTCAGACCAAATTAGTAAATTAGTTCACTTCAAATATATCTGTCATGTCTTCAAAAATAATAAAAAAGTCAAGAGTTCGACAGGCACTGTTGTTTGCCCTTAAAGGAAAATTAGGAAAATGGAAAATAGATGCATTTAAAGGCGTAGTATGTGCAGATTTGCGTAAGGATATACAGGTATTACCCGCAGTTAACTCTGGCTCTTGCTAGAGCATGAGAAGCCCAGTGCAGAGGAGCTCAATGGTTGCACTTGCTGCCAGTGGCCAAGTCCCCTCGCTGCAGACAAGGTTTGCTGTGTGGTTGGTCTCTGGTGGCTTCTGACATGCTGAGCACCACTTGTACATCGCAAAGGATTTGAGATGAAATTCCTATTCTTATCCATTGAATAAGCTGAGTGTCCAATAGCCTTTCTGTGAGGCCAGTACAGCAGTAACCTGGGTCACTGTCCTCTTCTGTGTGAGGGGCTGGGGCAACTCACCTCAGGCTGGACCTCTTGTCATCCCAGCGTCCTTCCCAGAGTCCATCCCAGAGAGGACAGCACTTGCTTTGACTTACATCCACAAAATGGTAGTGCCCACCCTGGAGCCAGTCACTAGGCACAGGCTGTCCTTCCTCCTGTCCTTCCTTGGAAACCTGCCTGCTGTCCTGCCTGCAGCCTCAGAGATGCTTGGGCAGATCTCCTGGAATGGTCAGACTTCAAGCAAACCTTTTTGTTAACTCATTGCAAAACACTGCTGGATTCCTTTTCCTGTGGGTAAGATGGAAATGATACAAAAATTGCCCTCTCACATCATATTCCTTTTTTTCTGCTTCAAATTGAACACAAAACAAAGGGTTAACAGTGAAGAAGGCTATGGTTGCTTTTGGAAATCCAGCCAACAAACAAAGATGCAAACTGCATTTGCTTACATTATTGTTTAATATACAAAGGTTCAATTCTCTGTGTCCTTAGCCTGAAACCCAATAATAGGCTAAATCTGATTTGAACTGAACATGTTGTCTCCAGTTTATTTGTCCATTAAAGTTTACTGATAAATTGATCTTTCTGTAATGGTTTTAGTGTAAGAGGTAGCCTATAAATCACTATTTTAATGGAAACAAATACAATATTGATGCTAAGTTCTTACAAGCAAAGCAATGGAAGATAATTATCACAATTTATTAATAAACCAAAACAAACAAGGATCTGGTGTACTATCCAAGAAACTTGATTTCTTTTGTTTAATCAGACGTTTAAATATGTTTTCATCATTGTTTTATAATAAGGTTTTGTATTTCTGAAATAGTTTTCCGTTTGATGTATTCATCAAGCAAGCCAATATACAGCTTGACTCCTATGCTGCCTTTTTAACTTTGGCTTTTGTGCCCAAGAACAGAAAATTACGTCATTTTTTAAAGATACATTTGCGCCAAAAGTAACAAGGTGTCTGGGTTGGAGCAGACTGTACTGGGCAAGTGAGGGACCCTCCCTGCCCATGCTCTTAGCAGGTCCCCCTGCAGTGCTGCCTGGGAGGTAAGGGTGGCTCCCCAGCCAGAGTGAGCCCAGGGGCAGCAAAAGGAGCAGAACTATGTAAAAGAGTGATTCAGACCCCATAAGGCACTTTTTGTCTTCCTACCCTGGGAGGTTTCAGTGCCTTACCTGAGTTTCTTATGTATATTTGAACCTCACACATATATAATGTGTGGGATAGCAGAGCCTTTATTATAAAGGACCAGTAAGTCAATGGATTTTGTTTCTGTTATAGCAGAGCTTGTACTTCAGATTGCAACTCCACTATTCAGTTTTACAAATGCTTTACAGCTTCCATCTTGTTGTCTGAAAGTATCAGGAATTTTCTCATGATTCTTTCATGTTACCCAAAGTGTACTAGAAAGGCTTGTCCTCTCTCAGAAACAGATATGAGTGTCAAAATCACATCCACTTGCCTGATAATAGCTTTTTGAGGAAGCCTGCATAACCAAAGAAAAATATGTTTAATAATTTCCATCTTTACACAATAGCAGTTGAGTTAAGCTATTTTCCACATTTGTGGAAGTTACTCAGAATTTCTGTTTTGTTAAATGCAATTCAAAATTCCTGTTTGTCTTGACTGCATAGTCCCCAATGTTGTACTTTAACCAACCCAGACTGGTGTGTTATAGTACACAAATGATTAAAAAATGGGGTTTGTAGCCATAGCCACACATAAATGTGCACAGAAACCAGAGAAAAATGTCAAGCTTTGTTTCTTCTGCATCAAACTACATTGCATCCCTCATTAACTTTAATTGCTGTTTTTCCTCTTCTGTCTTTGCTTTTCTTGAAACACCTTTTCTGAGCTCATGTAGCTCTCAGCCTCTCATTTACAGATGTACTCTGTGTGTGGAAAAAGGAAGATAGGAACTTACACTGCTAAATCTAAAAGAAACTGATAAAGCCTGAAAGAAGAGATGACTTTGGAAGGGGATAGAATCCTTAAGTTTCCACCACTGCCATAAATGAATTAAGAAGATGATGCTTAAAAGTCATGAAAGCAGATTGCAAAACGTCCAAAGAAAGTAACCAGGGCGGTCAGCATGAGTCTGGAGCTGATGTCCATTGCAGTTCCCACTAGCAGCTGTCTCTGCTGGGTGGTGGTGCTTTCAGGGACACTGGAGCTGGGGTGGTGACCAATACTGCACACTGGCACAACCCTCTACCCCAGATACCCACTCTTGCCCTGTCATTCCCAGTAGCTGGGTGGGTTGCAGGTTTAGGTTTCAAAGCTGCTAAAATGCCTAGGAAAAAATTAAAAAGAAGTCCCCCACTTTTTGCTTCCTCTTTCTTCCCCCAACTTAATATGGTCTGGAATATCCCTCTGGTCAGTTGGGGCCAGCTGTCCTGCCTGTCTACTCCCAACTCTCTGTGCACCCCCAGCCCCCTCACTGGTGGGGTGGGGTGAGAGGCAGAACAAGTCTTGACTCTGCAATAAGCCCTGCTCATCCATAGCTAAAACATCCCCGAGTTATGCCCATAGTTTCCAGCACAAATAATAAAAAAAAATTAACTCTATCCCTGCCAAAAACCAGCACAGGGTGGTTGTGGGTTTTAATGCTGTGACACAAAACAAATAGTTTTTTAACAAATAGTTAAGGCACTCTAGAAGTGAGTTTGATGATTTGGATACTGGGAAAGGGCATCTCCTTGCTTTTTTTTACCTCCATTTTTGGAGTGAAGTTCTTTAATTTTTTATTAGTGTAGGACTTCTCATTTCCAAACTCAGCAAGTCTTTAACAGTGTTTGGTTACGCTACAAGTCCTCCATTTCTGAATTACAGCTGTTTTTTTTCAGTGACATTAATACATCAACAGGGTGTAGCAAAGCTGTCTGGCAAGGGTGAGACGCTGTCTTTGTACCCACTGCTCTCCTATTGTAGAGTTTATGATGTCTGTTGTAAGTCCCTTGAAAACTAAAAGCTTTTGAGAAATGTTGAAATGTCTGTTCTTTTCTTTTGTACCCTGCACACAAATCACCCACCCTAAGATAAAACTGGAGTCTAAGGAATCATAATGTAATCTTCTCTTGAGATGGCAATCTGCTTCAGCAAGTCCTTCAAATGTCTCTTGCAGGAGCCTGCTAACCTTCTCTGAATGACATATTAAAGAACAATAGAGCCAGCAACGATACCTCTGGAGCTGCTGCAACTTTGAGGTCAATTAATTGTCACTTAGGATGATATATCTGAATTCACCATTAGTTTCTCAGCCTGCAAGGGATTGGGGGCAGGCATGCTTGCCTTGCACACGGCTTAAAGGCCTTGATGTCCTTGGTGCTGAAGCAAAGACGAAGGACAGTATCACACAGTCAACTTTATAAACAGAGTCTCTTATTGATTTCAAGGAACTTTATGCTTCTTTCCTGATGGTGAGAGAGCCTGTTCATGGTGCTGTGTGGGCAAGCAGCAGTCTGTTGTCCTGACCATTTAGCCAGGTAATGGGCTGCAAGCTATAAATTGAGGATCCAACTAAAGATGGCCATTTCCCCCAGGTTTTCCTTAGCAAGTGTTTAGAAACTCAAAAAAGCAAATACACAGCCCAGTCTGAACAAATAAGTTTGTTCTCAGGGATTTCTCAATGCTGGTTAATGCCTAAAAATGGTTGAAAAACACTTCTTGGAGACACAGGCTCATATATAAATAAGCTGAGGGGTTGGTGATTTTTTTTCCCCACAAGAAAAGTAGAATTTATTAGGTCCATAGAGCAAATGGGTGAACCTGCACTGTCTCACAGCTTGTCTCCCTAAACTGCTTCTGGGTTCTGTCTCTAGACAGAGAGGGGCTGCTCCATGTGTACTGTTCTTCTTCTAAGCTGCCTGACTGACCCAGCTGGCTTCCTTTGAGAAAAGAGCTTTAACATGGCCTGGGTACAGGCCCCCAAGGCTGTTTGCCTGCTGGCAGCTGTACACTTGGGCTCTGGCATCCTCCTTTTTGTGCTGTGCCATCACCTTTCTCTGCAGCTCTTGAAGCCTGCCATGAGCCCAGGTCCTGGCTGAGCCTTGCTGACTTTCCCAGTAAACGTAGCAGAGGAAAAGTAGACATTACTGTGATTTGGAGACTCCTATGTAGGAACTGAGTTGGGAGGACGAGATACAGAATCCAGTCAGCTGTGTCCCCCAAAGGTTTATCCATCTGACTACTTGCTATGCAGAAGGAGCCTGAAAGAAATTTTACCTTTACTCAGCTGTTTAATTTCTGTGGAATGCTGGGACACTGATGCTGGAGTAACAGCTCTGGAAGTTTCAGCGACTACTTACAGCTTTTCTTCAGAGGGTTTATTTAATTACATCAGGTTTTTAACTGCTATATTTTCAATACTTGTAATGTCTTAGTATCACAGTGTATATATATTGAAGAAAAAAGCCCAAGTTTTATGGGGTGCAGAAAAATGGAGAAGGATCTAGGAGCCATCTGCTTGTTGGAAGTCAATCAGTTATTTTTAACATTATTTTGGAGTAGATGTAGATTATCTAATACAGAAGGGGATTGCAATGGTGATTGACTGAAATGTGACAATAGGCATTGCAGAGGAATTCACAGTTCACTGTCCATGGTGTCTCTGCAGTGGTGGGTACTGCAGCCTGTGGCAACTCCAAGAGGCTGCTGGGGACCAGCGGCATTGGATTAGCCATCCCTTAGGGTTTCCTCTCCTTACTGCCTTACCAGAGGCCAGCAGCTCAGCCAGCTCTCTCTGACACAGAAGTACTTCCAGGCTTCAAAATTGTCACTAACAGTTTGTTGTCACACGCTTGTCTCATCTGCTGCTACAGCCTTCAGAGGTTAGACTGGGGAGAGCCAGAAAACAAAGCATCTGCTTCACTAACTAGTGAGTAAATGGCTCATGGTGGAGCTGTGCCAGATACATCTATTTTTCCTACCCCCAGAAGTGCTGTGGCTGCTCGGTTACCCTCCAGGTCAAGAAGAGGAAAACTGGCTTAATGGCCACTGATCCCTTGCTGCCCCAGGGAGGGGCGTGACACCAGGGATGCCACCCATCAGGCAGGAGGTCATGCTTGTGTTCTGTAACCAACACCAGATAACTATCTCTGATTGTGAGACTTGTTCTGGTTGTCCAATGAAACAGGCAGTGGATGGTGATTTTGTCAATATTGATGCAAAATGATATTTTGAGACATTTGGCAAGAGCTAAGTGCCACTTGTGAAGGGTGTATCAAAATGAAAGATGAGAAACCTTTGGGCTTTTATTTTTTAAAAAAGTGGTGAAATAGAGCAGTTGGAGTTCTCTGAAATATTTTGCAATGTAACACATATCAAATATTTACCAGATTTTTTTTTAAATTCAAGTGGAAGTTGTGAATCCTACTAATGCTTCTGAAACTGCTTGTTTGACAAATAAACTCTTCATCCAAAAACTTCACTTGACCATCTTGTTAGCACTGTAGTATGTTTGCACTGCTAACAAAATCATCCCACTCACTAATCCTGATACTTGCACTCTGCCATTTTCTAAAGTGGCAGCTCAGTTTGAGAGAGGAGCAGAAGTGAACATAGTTCAAGTTAAATCTGCAGCAAGGACAGAGCTGCACAAAACCAAATCCAGGCTAGAGCTCTGCAAAAATTTGCTGTCCTACCAGCTTGTTATTCTCCAGAAGTCTTAGGGCATCTGAATCTGCTTGCTGAACCATTTTGGCGGAATATAAAATAAAAGTAATAATTTTGCATTGCTTGAAACATTTCCTTTTGACATTTTCAAAACAAGATCAACTTAAATTCTTATTTTGAAAACGACATTCTAATTGAATTAATGTGAGTTTAAACTGAAGCCAAGTCAACACCCCCAGATAAATTTCTATAACTGGAAGATACCCATCCTTGCTCCCTGCCTGGGGAATCTGAAGGGTTATTACTGTCTCGATGGGACATCTGATGGCAGCATATCCCTCCCTGGTGTGATGATGTTGCTGTTCCCACAGCTGCTCCTTATCAGTGTGGACAGGTGGGGCAGGTGTCATTTGTGGGCCCTGGGGAAGGGTCAAACAAACCCCAAGCAGTAGCTGGACCAGAGCTTGTGTTTTCAGCCAGCATACTTACGCAAAGGGAGCTTCCAATTTCCTGAGGAAACACAAGGGTGAGGATGCTGAGGGTGCCCACACAACCTGGGCAAGCCTCTGTAGGTGGCGGTGTCACCCAGGTGCTCAAGAGGAAAAGGTTTGAAGAGGTTCCACCACAAGAGGTGCCCTCAGGAGAAGTTCTGACTTAGAAGGGCCTTTCTCCCCCTGGAGCCAGATTGGGCAGGGGGGAGCTGCATCTGACAGTGTCTTCCTGCATTTTGTAGCTTTTTTTCCTGTATCTTATTGTAGCACTAGTGCTGCTGCAGCATTCAATGTTGGAAACAAACCCACCAGCCTCCCAAGCCCTGTCCCTGGGTACTCCTGCCTTTCCCAGAGAGCAGGATCACTCTCTGGGATGTGATGTGACATATGTGATCATATCCATTAATCACATGTTCAGAGGCCAATCATCTTTCCTTAATGTCATTCTTTCTGCAGATATTTCTCCATGCTGTTCCATAGTGGTTTCAGCCAGGCCACAGCACAACAAGGAGTCAAAAAATATAGCTGTTCTCACTCAAAAATTTCCATTTTTGAGTAGTAGGACCATTTAAAATTCATATGCAAGCAGACATGATATGGGAAAGATTTTTTATGCAACACCACACTGAAATTTTTGTGGTGTTTGCCCAGACACGATCGTAATTCAAGGAAACAGATGGGACCTGTACTGGGTGCAGGAGCCTCTCTATCCACTGCTGCCAGCCACCAACCCGTGTCCCTTTGCCCTCAGCCTGCAAAACAGGTACAAGTTCAGTTGCAACTACCCCAGCAAACCTTTGCATTGGAATTAAGAAAATTTTCTAAGGAGCTGTACAAATTTTTCCCCAGTCTCTGTGTTAGGAATAATGGGAATACCATGGTAACAGCTTTCCCTTTCAAGAAGGAAGTGATGTTTTGATGAGGACTGCTATAGAAAATGGAAACAAAACTGATACAAAGGCTGTGATTTTGAAATGAACTTAGTAAATTATAGATAAATCTTCTCTGGAATGCATTATATAGTTATCTCTCTGCAACATATTTTATCCTTTTATAGATTTTTATAAAAGGAATGAAAAAGTCAGGATTCATGGGACAAATATAACAGGTAAAGCAATAATAAAAAATAGTCGTTGATAATTTTCATCTACAGAAGAACCAGATTCAAGGATTCTGCAAAAGACACTGAGATTGTTAAAAAGAAATTAAGAACAACCCAATCTTACTGTAATCCCTAGCTATTGTAAATCTCTTGCAGTTTGAGAAAATAGATGACAAAGTCTCTTCACAGATAAGAAAAGCTTATTTGAAAACAAAGAATACAGACAAATGACAGACATTAAAGGTTTTTAATTATTCTGGTACCCAACTAAAGAAAATAACTGAGAAAAAATATAAAGGAGGTTTATTTTCTGTAAAAACAGTGAAGAACTGTTTTCCTACGTAATTTGAATAAAAATCCTGCAGAGGCTAGCGAAGACATCATTGAAGGAAGTAACAAAGCTCCAGTTACTAATGGTTCCTCACCGTTCTGGCACAAACTTCTCATTCTCATTCATACTGAGCTCTTTTACCATCTGTAATTCTTCCCTCCCAGTTGAGGGCTTAGGACTATCTACTTTGCAGCTGGAAGGACTGAAGAGTGGAGACATGTTGTCACTGGGGTACATGGTGACAGTTCTAGGGGTGTATGAAGTCAGGCCCACAAAGCTGTGTCCAGTTTTGGTACGTGTTCTCATCGTAATGTATAAAAAGGGAAGGGATGCAGATGTTTTCATCCTCAGAATCTTTGTGAGTAATGGAGTATATTAAGAGAATAGTTGTTTAGGTATTTTTTTCACTTTCATACCTAATGAACTGAGGCACAGACAGGCTTTCACAAAACCTGAAAGTTGGCCTGCTGTGCTAACCATTGCGTTCTCTGCAGAGAAAAGGATTTTACAGTTGCTTTGTAAGGGTTGGTATTGTTAAAAGTTCAGTGTTAGCGACAAAGAAGTACTAGAAGAGGTCAGATAAGAAAGGCAATGCAGTCTGGAGTTGCTACAGGACTCCTGACAAGCAGCAAGGAACAATGCTTTCCAAGAAGTATGAAAAAGGATGCTAGGAGTTACTAGCTGGACAGTGTGCTTTGAAATACTGAATGTCTGTCTTGCTGGCAGACAAAACAAAGGAGTCTTTTATCTCTTAAACCCACTGGACTAATGTAGAAGAAAGACAGGGACTGACCTTTAGCCCTGAGGCCAAGTCACAGATTGGTTTGCACCTGTATTGCTTATGGTGAGCTCTACCCAGAGCATGCCCAGTGCATCCAGCCCACATAAAACTTAACCATTAATCTCTTTGGGGCCCCTTGTGGTGTTCTAGTAGCCCTGAGGTATAAGCATAGTGGGTTTTATGTTTTTCTTTTCTATTTGGAGTTTTTTTTCTTTTCTCTCGGAGAGATGGTTTTATTTCATGAAGCTGAAGGTGCATGTTGCATGACCTGGGGCATGGCATGAGGCTGTAAGACCCAAACTGAGCATACAAAAACTGTTGGGATAACATTACAAAACTGGATGGAGCATAGACAGCCATGCCTGTTGTCTTCTCCATTCTTTGGGGGAGAACTCCCCAGAGTGAGTTATTCCCAGGAGGGTGCTGAGGCACTGGCTCAGGAAGAGCTTACTGGAGCAAACAAAGCCAGAACCAGACAGAGCAAAAAGTAAGCACTGGGGATCAAGACTCTCATGACTGACTTCACTCTAAGTTAATCCAGAAAAAGGGGGAATAGATTGTAAATAGTTAAACATACATGATCAGGAAAGAACAGCTGCCTTCATCAGATAATTTGCTTCTTTATCACAGAAGTGGTAAAGAAGTGCTTCTCATCAGAAGAGGCTGGGATCACTCAGTGCTGGTCTGGAAGCATCTGATATGTACTAGGGATGACCACTGCCACGCCAGCCCCAGCCTCAAGCCTCAGAGCCCAGCCCCAGCTAGTTTTGCAGGGAAAGAGTGGGGCTGCCATCACCCCAGGGCTGAGTACAGATCCCAGATTGAGACCTGTGAAAACACATGTGAGCACATGAGCCTTGGACAGGCAGCACGTGGGTGCAAGGGGCATCCTGGGGGTGCGAGTGGGAGGTGGAGTCAGCCCAGTCCACCAACACGTGCCTTCACCACCCAGTCTCACCCTGGGCCTGCATTTACACCTGCTTTGGGAAAGGGAATGGCTAGAAATGGCTGTTGGGTGCCTGACATGGATTATCCCTATGGCTGCTTCCTGACAACTTGGAAAATACCCCTGCTCTAGGCAGACAAGTGGTCGTGGGGCCAACACAGCCAGCTGGCCTCTCTGTCTTCTTCTCAGTGCCCAAGTCAGGCTTTGAGGATTAGGAGATTGCAAGATAGAAATAAAATTTCTGATGGAATGCCAGTTATTTGTGCATTCCTATGCAGCTCTTAAATTTATACTTGCCCTGGTTTGGTATGGTTGCAATGCAATGAGAAAGTACAATGTCCAACACAATGAGAAGGTACAATGTCCAACAATTTTCTTCCTTCTTTGCTTCAAATACAGTGCTGTGAGCTTCATGGCAGAAAAGCAAAAGCCAGAAGGAAAGCAAATCCACTACCTTAAGAATTAAAAAAAAAAAATAAAAAAAAAGAAAAAAAGGATCGATAAATTATAAACAGCCTTAAAGCAGATTTCTAGTGAGCAGATGGTAAGAGACAGTTTTTGTCACTCAGAATGGTAGTGGTTAATTGAACACAAAAGATAAGAAAATAACAGATGCATTTATCAGTTAATTTGCTTTTCTATTCAAAGGCAAGAAAAATTATAGTGACTTTAAGTAGGAGTTGTATCCCTCTTACAATAGGAAAGGGCTTATTTAGAAGACAGCAAGAATAGAAGGAGGTATTAAAGGTGTCTCTTAAGTGGATGTCAGAAAGCAATAACTGGCTATATCTGCTGAAGTTTCCATTTTTGTTGTTCTATCATGAAAAGTCAGATCCCTGTTGATGCAAGAGGATGAAATGTGTTTGTTGATTATGTTTGAATAAGATAACAAACTGTGATCTCAAAGCCATCTGTAAATGTAAAACCAGGTGGCTGAGCAGCAGAATGAAGATCACAAATAGAGGATCATAAAAATTTGGGGTGTAAGAACCACTTGTATATCTGGTCTGTTTATGAAAAAATGCAGCAAAGAGTTTCTATATTTGTAGGCTCTACCTTGAGAACAGAATTTCTCAGGAGTCCCTTTTGCTCTTTGGCCCTTCTTTTTATTGAGAAAATTAAGTTTTGTGCCGGCTGCACTATGAGCGAATTCTCCCTGAGCTGACCTTTCTTCAGTACAGCCAGGTATGTTATTACCCCCACGTGACCTCCCGTGCTTCACCAAAGATGCCACTTGAGCCCCTTTGTGGAACATTCCTGTGGCTCCTCTCCCAAGTAGTGGCACATAGGCACAAGTGTGCCAGGAGATGAGACCTTCACACAATCAGTTGTGAGGCTCATGAAAAACGGTGCTTCATATTTCTCTGGTTTCTTCCTCTGACCTAGATTTTAAGATTTACTCCCCCTCCCGCTTTGGTTTGTTTTACTTGTTCCTGGAAACCTGCTGCGATGATCTGAGCTACGGAGGAATGCTTGTCCTTCCAAATCTGAAGTCAAAACTCCTTTTCTGCACTGAGTGTGTCTTTTCAGTGTTTACCTGTCCCTCTTTTTAAAGACACCAAAATTAACTAATTGAGATGAGACTTTACACACCATAGTCTTTCATAATACAGAATTCTTTTCTGGAACAAGTGGGCAAATCACATAGAATGGGAAGAAGTACTTAAAAAAGTGAAAAAGACTGTTTTTCAGGAACATTTGTATATTTTTTAATATGAAGTACAGATTCACATTTTTTAGAAATCCATAAATCTTGACCCTAGATATTTCTAGTAAGCAAAAACCATTTCCATACACTTGCCAAACTTGCATTCAGTTGATATGTGCTTAAGGCATGGATATGTGAAGTATAAGAATGCTACCAAAATAAGTGTATACATGTTCCCCTTGTGAATATGATGTGCATGTCTGTTAAAGATCTGTTATCTTTGTTACATGAAGTATGTTGCTGCAAACCTTTCCTCAGGGTTATTACTTTAACTAGTAAACAAACGTGTAAAACTAGGTAAAATTGTGTTGCAGTCAGAGCAGAATAAGATAGAAGTCAGTGTCATTTAATTGAACTTCTTGGCTTTGGAAACAAAAAGCGTTCCTCTGCAGCATTTTAACACATGCTTTGGAAAATAATCTGTCTTCATGAGTGCTGAGAGGCAGTGATATCCAGACATAACTTGCAAGAATCTTGCTCTGTGAATTGCAGGCATCTGCAAAGCTTATATTATTGCAGCCTCTCCCTGAAATGAGGAGACATTTAACATTGCCATGGTTAATGTTAAATAAACAGTGCTGGAAAGCAGCTTTCAGAGTGAGCTCTGGAGTTTGATATGGAGGAGTTGTAACTCTGTAGGAAACTTCAGGTCATTTCTAATATAGCATTCATTGTACTCTTAACCACAGTGGGAGCATGTATCACTGGATCATGTACATGGCTTTAGCTCTGTGTCAAAAGTAACCAGAAAATTGGAGCTAATTGCATCATCATGTGAAAGGGTTACAGGAAAAGCGTGAAGGTTTGAGATGGAGTAAAACATGAAACTTTGGAGAGATTTGATTTTTGCCTCATTGTGGAAAGTCTAGCCTTTCCAAAATTTATCATAGTTTCTTGGAGTTATATAAGGTGTTTTCCCTTCTGAAATGCATGAATTAATTGATCAACCCAAATTTCAGTTTAATTAAGCTTTCACTTGTGACTTACTCTTTGATGTGTATAAATATATGCTGTATAATATCAGCTTTTTTTCATGCTGATTTGGAAGTCCTTTTAAAGTGAGATGGGGATGCCTCTAATTGAGGCATTGGCTCTGTATCTCCAAAGTATCCTGCCTCCTAATTATTTATTACTTCCCTCTAGAGAACTATCAAAGTGATATTTTGAAATTCTGAAATTCTGAATTCTCAGAATACACACTTTATAAAAAAAAGTTGGAAAGCTATTTTGCAAGATTTCTTAAGCAATCAGAGCCCTTTAGGATGATTTCTGAGTTGGCCATTACAGTACACGACATGCACAATGAAGTTAAATTGTCATTATTAAAAATTAGCAAGTAAAAATGAGGCAGAAGCATCTATGTGGAGTGTCTCATTGCTGCAGATTCAGAATCTGAAATGCCTGTCACATCTGCAGCTCATTATGACCCGAAATGGGAGAATGCCTGGTACATCTGCGAGAACAATGCCTGGTGACTGCTGGCGCAAGTGGACATAGCTGGTGCAGGGTGTGCAGGGTGCCAGCAAGTCTTTATCCTTGATGTCACGTCCCACATTGCCTCCTGACAGCTGGCACAGAAGGTCATCATTGCCTTTGCAGCACTATGTTTCCATTTGTATTGAAAGCACTGAGAAGCCCCATTATTTTTGAGGAGGGCATTTTCACGGGCGGCTGGTTGTTGCCCACGCGCTGCCTGTGGGACCAGGGTCTTGTTTTTCATGCCTGTGGCCAGTAGCTGCTTAGTGTCTGCATCAGGAAGGCGTGGGCACAAGGCCAGGGAGCATCTAGCATTGTTAGGGATGTGTGCAGTGTCTTGGTGGGACCCCTTTCCCTGGGTTTTCATTCCAGTGTCACAGACGTCGTGCGCGTGTTAGCATCCACCAGTATGGGTGATGGTCTTCATTCCATGTGGGTGGTGGGGCTTGGAGGGATTTGAATACTCAAACTCAGTGGAAAGTTCACAGGAACAAAGAGAGGTACATCTTACTCATACAAACACATATGCCCCTTTCCTCCTGTTTTCAACTCTGAAACAAAGAAAAATTGTGAAGATCTTGGGTTTAGTACCCACAAAAATGGTATTTTCCCCAGCCTTGTTTTCAGGAGTAGAAGAATCATTTTAACGAGCACATCCAATGAAACCAAAGTGCTTCCTTGGTATAAGCCAAACACCTGGCAGGGACACTGAAAGCCTGTTAATTTAAGTTTGGCACAGCACTAAGCAACTGAGGGCGGGTGGGAGGCAGCACCCGGCTGCTTTTCCCAGGAAGGACTTGTGCCAGACCCGGTCCACAAACCTCCTGCAGCCGAGGTGATGCTTGCAAGACAAGTAAAACTTCTGTGAAGGTTTCCACTTACCTGGGTTACAAATCCCAGACCTTGCTTCTCTTGTCTGTAGTGTGCCACATGTGAAAGGCTGCCTACAGGACACAGGTATTTACTTCAACCTGTTGCTCACCAGACAATTTAGGACTCAGCAGTACAGGTGGACTCAAACTGAGCTCACCTCCATTCATCCGTGCACATGTAAACAGGAAAATAATGGCTAAATGGAACAAAAAATACCACCCAGCTTGACTTGACAGAGTTTGCCTGAGCATGTGTAGGGAAGTGGAGGTGGAGGAGAGGATAGGGGGGTTGTTTTGCAGGGATGATACTGGGCAGAAAGCAGACAGCCTATTTGCAGCAGCTCACATCAGTGAGCACAATGCACACAATTGTACACTGCAAAATGCACGCTGAAGTAAGAGATGTCAGTGAACAAATGCACTTGGCAAACTATTTGTGCTTAATGTATGCTGATCGGTGAAGTCTCTGGTGGTTTTCTTTGTCCCTTGGGAAAAAGGAGGGGGGGAAGAGAGAAAGTGTCCGGTTGCCATGACAACAGAGCAGTGCTGAGGAGAGATGAGACTTATCATATTTTCATTTTTGATGCTCTGTATAAAACTATGTAGGTAATTACACATTTACTTATTTGCCATGCAGCAGAGCAACTTCTTTTTAGGACACTGCATATCATGCAACACCATGCTGATCTCCTTTTAGAGCAGAGACACAAATTTATTGACATTTTGCTGGGAATATTGCTGGAGAAATTACAGCAGCAGGAATGAAAGAGGGCGTGACAGCAGCCCTGCTTTCCTTTAAGAAACAGAATAAGAATCAATTAACAAGTTGCCACTGGAAACCTGGCTATAATTATAGCTCTATTATGCTGGTCGTGTTGTTTTCCCATAGAAAATACAATTTTTAATTAACTTGTGGATTTGGCACTGACACCTACGCACTCCCTGGCAGGAACAAAGTCGGTGTTTCCCTGCTCAGGATTGGCACTTTGTCGTAACTGAAGGTGCCAGTAGCACCCACAGAGCTGCCCTGAAGCTGGATGATCTGGGTATGGTTTTTCCCAGTCTGGAGGGAAGCAGGTGTAACTCTTTTCCCCACATTGTATTGTGCAGATAAGAAAGCAAAAGATGTTTTCCTCCATGGAAATGTTATCCTTCCAGGAGGGTACCTGAACTGACTGGTCAGTGGAGGGATGGAGGGAAGGAGCAGCTGGTGATCCTGGGGGAAGAGTGGGGTGGAAGTGGATCTCTCAGTGCCCAAAGGCCGTGTCCTTCATGCAGTCCGTGAGATGCTTGGTGCAGGAGCTGGGGACTACAAATTCTGGCCAATAACCTGAACAGGACTGATTTTGCATTGTCAGGAGAGGTAGGGAGGAAGCCTCTGCCACCTAGACCTCACCAAGATACCCATAGGTTAAGTCTGTTGGGATTTTTTTTCTTCCACTTCTTTGCTTGCCACTTTTTCTTAAAGGCAATGCTGAATTACTTGAGGGAAGTAAGAATATTTTGGCTGTGGCAAACATACTGCTTTTAAAATGCAAATGTGTTATACATGTATACACCAGGCACTGCTGCTGCTTTTCTTCTGGCACAATTGCCTTGAGAGCAGTTCAGTTTTTGAGTGTAATGCAAAACCAGGAGGGGTTTTCCTACAGAAATACATTTCACTGAGTAGCGTGTTTCTAACGGTGACCTGTGTGGGGTGCTCAGGGAATGAGTCTAAAATGGAGGATGTTTTTAAAGCAATTTTTCTCAGTGGTATATTCTGCCTGCTGCTGGCAGCCAGCAGCTTGGGAGTTTCCCAAGCTGGGTGTTGTGTGTAGTTTGGAGGTCAGTAATGGATTTCTCTCTGAAACCCTCTGAGAAACCTTTTATTTTTTTTTTTTCTACTTTTCACATACAATTTTGGCTATTACCACATCCTGTAGCATTCAGATTCAGTTCTAATTATGCTTTCAGGAAAAATATAATCCTCTGATTTATATCAGGCCTGCTGACTGATAATTTTTCACTGAACAATTTTTGTGCAGTAAGAAACTGTGAATACTCATGCTGCCCAGGCTGAGTCTGTTCTGTGTCTTCTTGTGTGGAAGGATTTCCAAACCCCAGCCTGTCCTTATTCTTCTCAGCCCTTTTCTCATTCCACTGTGTCCTGTCATTGCTTGGAAGCTCAGTAAACTCTGACTCACCATGCAGGAATTAATGGAACCAAAACGTATTTTGAATTGTGTGATGCTTAGATGGCATTTTTAAGTGAAGTTAGAGGAAGCAGGTTTATCCATGTATATACAGTTTGAAACAGCAAGCTAAGAAGGATAATAAATGATACTGTAAAAATAGTTCCTGAAACATTTCCTCAGTTTTCTTTGTGTGGCCAGTGAACTACAAAATCATGAGTCAGAGCAAGCCAGTAGATATAAAAGGTGATATGGAACTAGATGATCTTCAAGATGCCTTCCAATCCAGACCATTCTGGGATAAAAAAGCTGATGGGTAACTTACTCTGTATTGAATGTTTCTCCACCTGGAAACCATTGTTTTCTTAATTTAATATGTTTTCACCACGTGTCTTTGAGTTGTTGGTGTTACTTTATCATCTGTCTGTGAAAGAGATTACAGCACTAATAAACAATAACATGAATATTGAGCTGTGGCCACACAGCAGGGAGATCCCTGTGTCCCTGCGGACTCATAAACAGTCCAAGGGTGTTTTTCCCTTTTGTAGAATCAGAAAACATGCAAAATGCAGAATATGCACCATGGTCATTCTAGGCAGGCGGAAGCTGTACTGTGCTTAAGGGATTCTCTGAAGCACTCACAAGCCTTGAGCCTTGAATGAGCAATGAGGATGGCCTGGAAAGAGGCAGAGACACTGCTCTAGCTACCTTCCTGATTCTGGAGTGGGTGGGTAATCAGACCAGCCCAGGAATAAAATGCAGTAGGATGAAATAATGCAAGTTTATTTTCCCTCCTTCAGAATATCTCAGGAAGAAGTCCTTGCAAGGTGAACCTCAGCTGCACTAGACCACTGCCTTTCCTGTCAAGGCTTTGAGATTTGCTGTTTACAAACCTGGATGTGCTGTTGCTGGGTCAGGACTGGCCAGGGAAGGAACATACTGTGGAGCGCTTTTATGGGACTCCATGTGGGATCACAGGACATCACCAGGAGTGCCAAGTGACAATTTCAGGTGTTACTTCTTCTGATTTCAAGTTAATAGTTGGGGCAGCCCTGAGAGACGTCCCTCTAGCACGGGAAAGGAGTCCTGGGGAAAAAACGCCTTGGGTTTCGGTTTCATTGGGGGTTTTTTGGGTTGGTTGTTGGTTTTTTGTTTTTTTTTTTTGGTTTTTTTTTTTTTTCTCTTTTTCATTCTAGTACCTGGAAATGAAAACTCACATTTTACAAGCAGCTAGCTGCCTGTAGATTGCATTTTGGTAAACCACCTGTAGCGCTGTATTTATCATACTTTTGCTGTGCTGATTTTTGTTCTCACAAAGGTCAGAGGTGCTTTCAGAGCCTCAAGGTGATTTGTGAGCAGCAGGGTTGGGGTGCTTGGCCTCAGCAGCTCCCCAGGTTTTTCTGAGCCTGGCAAGGCTCATGAGAGTGATGGCAGCATGCTGCTGAAGGTCTGTTTTCTTAAGGCATGCCATCGCCCTGATGCTGTTTGGATGGGAATGGAAAATTGTGGTGAATGAAGTGACTGTGGCTGGGAGGAATGGGTCGGGTTTTTATTTACAGCAGTCAAAGAAATTAAAAAGGAAAAAAGTTTCCTGGTTCTGATCACCTTGTTAGGGTAAATGCAGTGTGCCAGAGCAAAATACAGAGCTTTTGCAGAAATTGTTTTCCACCTGGTAGAATCACTTCAATTCTTTTAAGCCAAGGAAATCCTGTGTTTCCTCAGCAACTGCTGCAGTAAAGATGACTGGTCACTTTGCATATATATTTATATTGCTGGAGGTTCTTTTTCACTTTATCACTGAATGGCCCTTTACAAATAACAGATATTCAACTGCTTTAAGTGGCTGGACATTTGATATCATGTTTCCTGAAATCTTGCATGAAAAGATATTTTCATCAGAGATGCATGACCATTATTACATGGCTAGAAAATTTACTAAAACAGCAGAAATGGTGAATAGAAATGGCAGCATAGAGGCTGTAAGAAAAGAGACTAGGATTCCAGAAAAGTTTGATGTCTGGGACATTTTGGCATAAGACATAGAAGCAGTCTAAAAACAGACCACACGTTCTTACTCTGAAACAAGGCACTAAAGAGGGTGATCACAAATATACCAATAATGTTACAAAAGTGTATAAAAAAGAACAATCCTAATTTTGCTTGGAATATGGAAAAGTGGGATGAGGCTTAGAAAGGAAGGGAAGGGAAATAATATGAAAGAAAAGAAAAGAAAAATACTGAGAGGTGGAAGAATTAGCCTAGTGATTTTACGTTTTAAAGTTGCAAAATCCTCCCTCTCTCCTGTGTCTCTGGAGGGTACATGTCAGCAGATCTGTGTTTGTCACATGGTGGGGGACATGTGACATGTTGTGCATGACAGGCACAACCTTTACGTTAAGCATCAGTAGAGAAACTGTTTTGGCTGTAAGGTGTTCGCTGTATTTTTTAAATCCTGTTGATAACAAGAAAAAGGGCAAAGTAGACCTTGTCTTTTGGGCAGTATGTCTTTTTAACAGGAATGGCACTGACAGAGTTCGTGTACTTTTCTGCCATTAAACAGGGCCATTAATTCTGAGCTTCTGCTTCAGACCTTTTGTTAAATTTGAGATGCTCCAGCCCTTGTGTGTTGTACAGTTGTGAAGAAAGCTTGTGCTTTGCTTGTCGTTTTTCTGAACTTTTGACTCCAGATAAGTGATTTCTAGAGACATGCCTTAGTGCTTGTTATTGTATTTACCATGGGCCAGTGAGCTTTAGGGCTGCCAGTGATTTTCAAAGTTATTTCTGTCCTCATATTTGACACTTTTCCAAAGGCTTTGGAGACTAAGCAAAGGTGACCCACCACTTTTGTAATTCCACTTCAGGAATAGAAGATGATCTACTAGTAAAATACCTAGTAATTATCTAAGCAGCTGTGTAATTCATCTTGCTTGTCTTCATATGACAGAACTACATTTTTGTGGGATTTTTTTTGTTGCATGGATTTTTTTGTTGTTGTTGTGGTTTTTTGTTTTGTTTGGTTTGGTTTTTTGTTTGTTTTTTTTTAATTGGTTCTTTGTTTTGGGTTTTTTTTTGGGTTTTTTTGTTGTGTTTGGTTTGGTTTGGTTTTGTTGTGGATTTTGTTTGTTTATTTTTGTTTGGTTGGGGTTTTGGGGGGTTTCTTGGGATTTTTTTTGTTTTTTGGGGTTTTTTTAGCAGTGAATGATAAAAGTTCAAATTTTCTTGTGGTTCCTTGCGTGAGATTTCTGCCTTTTGACACGCAGTTTCAGGTGTTACCATAATAAGGTATAGGAAAGTTACTTAATTACTGTCATTTAATTTGAAATTGTCAAGGTTTTTTGCTCTTCATTGCCTCTTTAGTTGGTGTACTTTAATGAACTTCAATGGTAGGATAAATGTCTTTTGGGTCATTGCAATATTAAGTGTGTGAACCCTGTATGCAGTAAGGTACGTTGTAATTATTTTTTGCTCCTGTTATGTGATGGATTTTGTACCTTCAATTAGGAAACAGAAGAAGCTGAATTACATCTGTGACCAGATGGAATTAGAGCTCCTCAAGCTGCTGTGTTCTCTGGGAAGACACAGCAACAACATACCAGAGAGAAGAGGGTTGGTGAAAAAGTGCCTTTCAAGGAGACAGGAGAGATAAATGCCAGGAAAGAAGGCAGCTAGCCTTTTTACTCTGGGGGATTTTCCAAATGGGTCAAGTTTGCAATGATCATCCAGAAATTTAGACATCAAGCTCAAGTAAATTGGTTTAGTTCATTATTTACCAAAACCTGCAGCTCAAGGTAAGACAGAGCTACAGAACTGGTTCAGTGTTTTCAAAACTGTTTATGTGGCTATAAACAAAATTATGCAAAAAGGTAAAAATATAAAAAGAAAGTAAATAGAATAATTTTTTTATTCAAATGAAGGACTTGAATAACGTGGAAATTTCTTTTTTTTACTTCTTTTTTTTTTTATTTGGTTGATTGGTTGGTTGGGTTGGTTTTGTGGGTTTTTTGGGGGTTTGTTTTTTTTTGTTTGTTTTTTTGGGTTTTTTTTGTTGGGGTTTTTTTTGGTTGGTTTGTTTTGGGGTTTTTTTGGTTTTTTTTTTGTTGTTTTTTTTTTTTTTTTTTTTTTTTTTTTGTTTGGTTTTTTTGTTTTTTTCTGTTTGTTTTAGTTCGATTTGGTTTGCCTGTTTGTTTGGGCAGGGAAGGTTCAGCCAGAAAAGAAGACAGTAAGACTCCGTTTAGCTGTTTTGGTTTCTTTTTCCCCCAAGATATTCTCCCTTTCAGGAGAAGGTTGGGTAACCTGTCTACCTGGAAGACCAATGAACACAAATGTATTACAAATGTAGTACCTGGATCCATCAGTCTTATTCCACTCTGGCACTTTGTTGTTGTTAAGGGAAGGGCTCATGATCTCGTTCTTTCTGCCTGTCTTCTGACTTTTCTTTCTCAGTTGAAATAGCCTTTCTCAAATCATACTAATATCAAAATTGAGACATTCTGTTGCTTTACATGTATAGTACTGTCAGCTGATCAACATGAAATTTTCTTCTATAAATCTAGCTACAAGTAAATGTATAGGAATTCCTGGAAAACACTGTACTGTAACAGTGGAGCACTGTAACACACCATGAAAGTTCCTCAGGACTGTGCAAACTAGAGGAGGGACGCTGTCTTAGACTGAAGCTGTCTGATCTGGATGTTATCAGAAAAAAAAGTTGTTAACAAATGGCTAACCAGAGATATGGAGATACAGAGATATGGTATTTTGCTGTGCAGAGAGGTACTTTGTATGCATTCTTCTCAAAAATCTGGCTCAGGGTCAAAATACCTTCCTGCTCTTTCGTAATAGAAACTCAAACAGGAGTAGCACAAGTCTGTGACAATCTCTTGGAGGCTTTACTCCTAGGAAATGTTTTGCTCTCCAAAGGTTAGTAGTTACTTCTGAGGTAGGGCGCTGTTTCAGAGGTCCTTGTATACCCTTTCTCTGCTCAAGTGATGTTCAGAGTCAGGAGCCCAGTGATCTCTAACATGATTCTGATTGTGAACAATTGGTTGTGCTGCAAGTTTTAAACATTTCATGTAAGCAATCAGCTGCTGAAAAACAAGCTTCTATTTTCCATATCACAAAATTAAAGAGTAGTTGGCTTTCTGTCCTATTTTTGTTTTCCTTTCCACAGTTATGTATTTGTGTTTTGTCCACAGGCCAAGTCTGTGTGGTTCTTGGCAGGCTGCTTGGACATTTTTCTACTGAGCTTTTATCAGAGCATCTTAGTCTGGGTTATACATGAAATAATGCAGAAAGGCTCAAAAAAGGAAACCGGTACTACAGCCTTTAATTAACGCTGTGTGCGTGTGATCGGCGATAGGCGAGCCACAGATGCAGTTTCATTTTGATGCTCTATTGCTTTTTGCTCTGCAGTGACATTAATAAATAGATGCAGGCGAGCATTTTAGATTTCATTACTGCCTGAAACGCCTTTACTTTTTGGCTTGCCCGAGTTCTTTTATGAGGCATCATCGTGCTCAAATTAGAAAGAAACTAAGCTGTATGTCGCTGCTGAGAATGATTGGATTATTCAATTACTGTGAACGGTGCTCACAGAATAAAATATTCAAGAAATATTGAAGGAAAAATCCCTAGATAACCTAGCTACATAAAGGTTACATGGTCAGGCATGGTTATAGTCCAAATGTAAGGCGGGGGGCGAGATTAGGGCAAGGGACAGCTGCAGGGTTGTGCATTGTGGCTGGTGTTACTTGGAGTGACGAATGCTGCCCTGGCTCTTCTGGTGAACTGTCAGTGTGATTTAACAGAGGAGGGAAAAGAGGTTCGTGAGGCATTTGGGGCTGAGATCTCCCCAACAGTTTACAGGGATGCTGATGGGTGCAAGGTGGTGTTCCCAGCCAGCCAGGCCTGGGGACCAGGAAAAATCCCATAAGACTACACTGATTTCTTTGTCACCTGGCAGTTCAGGGAATTGGAAAACAAATGGCATGTGTATACCTTCACTGTGCTTCTCTTTAGAAAATGAACCTTTTTCTTTAGCTGAATTACTTAAGGCAGGAGCTATTCACAGTTGCCATGATGAACTGAGCTCTGGGATACCTAAAGATGAATATCTAAATTATTTATATTGCCAAGCCTGCATTGGCATCAAGCATGGGATTAGGCTGTTTTGTTCATGTGTAGGGTAGAGTCACTGGTTTGAACCAAACATAACCTTATTAGGATTATGTCTGTACTTGCACTTCAAACTCTGGCCATCTTTCTCCCAGGAAATCTGTGTTTGTTTTATTTTAACCACAACTCCTTCATGGTAATAAACATTCCTATTTAGTGAAGAATTTTAGATAACTGAGAATATTCTGGATGGTGAAAATTTGCTTTCTGTTGTCTAATGGACAGTACAGAAGTAGATAAGTCAGTCAACAGCAAAATAAGTATTACAAAAAAACAAAGCATGAATTCATTAATTTTAACGATAATGTTGCTGTTTTACACCAAGCTTAAGTGAATATAAATGTAACTTATTGAAGAGTCACTGGCAAAAACCATCTGTGCAGGTTTTTTGAATCACATCTGTGCTTAAACTAGCTCTGCATTCTAAGAAGAAGCAGCAGCAGCAGCAGCAGCAGCCGCCGACCTTCAGCTGACTCCCAGCAGCATTTCCCCTTTCAGCAGCAGCAAGGAGCGGCCAGCAGCTCTGCCGTGGTGATTTGGGATGGTGGTAAAAAGTCAGACCTTTTATTTTTACCACTAACATGGTCTTCCATGTTTGTTATCAGCAGGTGGTTTGGCAGGACAGTTCAGATTTGATGCTTTGAGCAGAGAAATGGTGAATTGAGCTAATTCTTAATAAGGCTAGTTATCCCTTCACTGTTATTTGCAGTACTGTGGTTAATAGGGCATCAGGACTCAGTCCAAGAAGTTGAAAGAATGAAACAAAAAGCCCATTGTCTCTGTAGTGATGAAGGTAATTAAAAGAGAGTGGGACTGAGGGGTTGTGTATGATACAAATCATCATTTTTGAGCTTTTCTTACACCTCACACCTTTTGACTCAGATGAAGTTGACAAGTATTTCTGCTCTATAAATTTGGTTATCACATCTCAGTGATGGCTTTCTTGCTCATCAAGGGATGCAAAAGGGTTTTGTTATGGTCATTGATTTTCCAAGAAATCTTAATAATTTGCAGAAATCTGCATTCATTTAGATGCACAGAAGGAAAAAAGACGATTTCATCTTGCTTCTTTATTTGTGACAGATCTCTGGTTTTGTTTAAAAAAAAATGCACCCAGGGAACAGATCCTTAGGGAAATCACCGGAAACAGTTCCATATTACATTTATAGATCAAAATATGTTATCCTTGGCCTTTCTTGAAATGCTCCAGTGGGATGTCTACATGAATATCTCAAAGGCAACAATATTGATGAAGTTAAAGTGATATGGAAAACTGGCTGGTGTAATTATTCATTAAAAAAATTTAAAGCTGCTGTGAGCATCGAATCCCGAGTCATGCTAGCAGCTGCAAGACAAAGCAGGAGACATGCCAGTTTCCAGAGGTATTGTATAAATTTATTTATATTGACTGAGATATTTGACTGGCATTTATTTGACTGAGAATGACATAAGTCAGAGCTGTCAGCATCTTCTGAAGGATCTTGAAGTCATACCACTTGTAATTTTTGTTGCAGTTATTACTAAACTTGACTCAAAGGGGAAAAGATCATTAAATATGTTTTTAATGCTGCTCCCACCCCCACACACTTCCAAGCCAAGGTCAGAGGCCAGCCAGATAGCTGATTATTTCATCTCCTACCCTGCTGCACAGACAGCGTATTAGAGCGGCACTAATGTCTGTGCTAAGATTAGTAGCAAGCCACTTTTAATCTTAACTTGCAGTTGGACACATCTGACCTATAAAGTGTAGGTGATGAGAAGTGATGTCAGATTTAGTGGCTTTCCTCTGCTAGAGTGGAGATTGTCAATTTTGTGGCATTTAAAACTGTTTCTTCTCTGCTGGGAGCGATGACTTAAGGCAGCAACTAAAATCTATGAAAATGCAAACTGACCTGCAAATACTCGTCAGCAACCTGGCAGTTCCCAGCCTTAGAAGTGAGCACATTAAAGGAGGAGGCAGTCCACATTCTCCAGGGCAAGGAAGTGACTTTCTCTACATGTAAGGATTAAGTTTCTCAGGGTCATTAAATTCTGATGTCAAATGTGACTTTTAAGACATGATTTTTTGAATCAGCATGTCTGTGGAAAACTTTAAAGCTTTTTTTTTTTTCTAGTTTCATACCACTTTCATAACACATTTCTTTGCTCAAATGGTTACACAAAATAGTACATTTGAGGCCAATGAGATCTTTAGATTAATGCTTTCTTTTATATTCTTTGTGTCCATAAACTCCAGGCTGCAGCATCTCAGATTCAAGAAAAAATGCAGAAAGTGTGTTTTGACATGACTGGCTTACAAAAGTCATGTGTCACCAAAGTAATAATTACATTAGATACAATTTTTAATGTTCATTTTGCAAAATATTGCTGTATATTCCTACTACCTTGCTTCTTTTCCAAAATACCACCATGGAACACATGATAGAATTTCATCCTGTTACTTGTTTATTGGCATCACTTGAGTGATATGGGAATGTTTCTCAGTGTGCTACTGGGACTGAATAGTTTGCCAATAATATATCCACTCTTTAGTTCAATCTTGCAGTGATCTTAATCTTGTTACATTCTGATTTTGAGGTAGCTTCAAGATTCACAGCCCAGGCCTCTCTGTAGTGAGATGTGTGTTAGTGCAGATACACCTTTCACAGGTATGCACAAGTCTGCACATGTGTTATTGAGAATTTTACACAGGAAGCCTTTTAAGTTGTCAGTGGCTCACATGGTATCATCCACTAAAAGATGGTCTCCTGTCAAATACTTATCTTGCCTTTTTTAAAGCCTGAATATAGAGTCAGATTCCTAGCCTGTCTCAAACGTGATCCTGGTTCCCATGTAAAGATGCTGGCTGCAGGTAATCCCCTTCTGAGCAAGGAATTCCAGAGCATGTGGTGCTGGAAAGGTCAAACTCATTTGCAGGGAGTTGTGTTTAACTGTGCGATGCAGAAGTGAGCTTCATTACTCGTAATTAATCCTCACGGTTCCTGTATGTCAGTTTACAGACACAGCCATGAAGGTAGTCTGTGGAAGATAATTAATATTTGTTATTCCTGACTTTGAAAAGACTCTGGATAGCAGTGTTTATAAGTCCTTCCTACTGGGAGAGCCTATGAGGAAATTCCCTGATTAAATCATCAGTGCAGTTGTCTCTGCCTTAAACTGTTGTTTTACAGTAATTACTGCCCTTTCACAACAGAAGGGCATGGGGTGATATGGTGGAAGACACACATTGGCAGATTTTCACAGTTTCAGAAAAAATGTCCTTTGGGGAAAGGTTAATGCAGTTATTGGGCAGGTTAATGCTCTGGCGCTCCCTGAGGGCTGTTCACTGATATGAGTATGGGGGGGGGGTGGTGTTCCTTTATAGTATTTTTATTTTAAAACTATTAGGCTGCTCAAAGAGAGTGAATGAAATCTAAAAATACATGTTTTATTAAAAGAAGAAATTTCTTTTAGAAAATATAGGTCAAATTCTCCACAGTTGTCAGTGGGAAGTTAGAACTGCTAGTTGTAGCTGAAAGTAGAAAATATTCTCAATTCTGTGAATTTCACCTTGGGTTCAGACGAGATTTTGGCTCCCTATTTGCATAGCAGCCTCTGCATACAATCTTACAATTCTTTTTCTGTATTGTATTGTAGAGTTAACTGAAAGATTAAAGAGGAGTGATTTTTGTGCTTTGTAGGTCCATTATCAAACAGAATACATAATCTTATTTTGTGTTTTGATGTTGATGTGAAGCATTTTTCAATTTTGTGTAAACTCTGCATCTTAAAAATATGAAGACAAAAATATGATTTTTATGCAATTTGTGGTCTGCAAACTGAGAGATTATTTAATACCTCATACAAAATTTTACTCTCTACAATCCAGCTCTTTCATTTCTTCCTTTTTGCCATTTCTGTAGGAGAAACAAATACACAAAAGGCTTCTTCACATGCTAGAGTTTTTAGAAAATATTTCTAGATTAATGTAGGTACTCACTGGTTTTTGGCCAGTTCTTAAAATGTAGAGTTTTCTGGTTTGAATCACAACTTTCTCTCATTAGAGTGACTCTAAATTACTGTGGAAAGAAGGAAATTAAGTTTTGGGAAAATACTTCTGTTAGTGAAAGGGCTTCTTGAATATGAAATAGTCTATTTGATATATGCTGGTATTTTATTGGTTTATGAACTAGGGTCAAACTTCTTGGCTATGAATTAGAAAACTTAACTGCCTGGATTTTAGTGCCATCTTTCTGGCAAGTGTTCAGTGATCCAGTGAAAAAATTTAATCTTTTTTCTACTTCACTGGTTTGGCCATCATAAGCAATGTTATTATGGACTCTAAAGTAGCAGCTTTTTGTCTTTTGTGACCTAGTATTCACATTGTGAGAAGTGCTGCATTTGCCACCTTCATGGTACTAATTAGTATGTTTATAATGAGCCTCCAGTACTGTAATCCTCATCAGTCTGCACACCTGACAGCAGCTTGCATATCTCAATGGCAGACAAAGTCAAGGAGTTAAATTCTCTGCCATATGGAAGTTGGCTATGAAAATCCACTTCTCTCTAATTCTATCTCAAATGTATTGGTGTTTTGGAATGTACCCTTTCTTTGTGGATAATGGGTTACAAACATTGGAGAGTTTTTATGCAGAGGTTTTAAGAAGAAAGGAATAATATTTTAGAGCAAGAAAATAAATAAATGGATAGATAGGATTATAGTCCTAAAAGCTAGTGAATGGAAGGATTTGATTTTCAAGGTTTGCTGTAAAGTTTGCTTTCAGAGTCATATGACAGCCATAAATGGCACAGGGTGCAGAGCTGTAATTTCTGCAGGGAAGTCATGTTTATCGGGAGTGGCTTGTTTGCCAAAGTGTCAAAAAAAGCTGACAAACTAAAACATCATGTTGTCACACAAGGGATATGGTTGGGAAAAGTGCGTGGTGGAAAGTGACTGAAAAGCAGAGGAGAGAGAAGGAAAAATGTTTTACCTGCAGTATACTGGGGTACTTCCATCCAGTGGTAGCATTATGGCTTTGACAGTCCTCGTTACAGGGTGGGTTGTTTTGCAATGAATGCAGCATCACCCAAGCAAGGTGGAGCAGGTGTGCTGAGCATTTGGGATCAAACAACAGTTGAACTTCTGGGGTCCCCCTGGGTGTTGACACATGCCACTGGCTCTCCCAAGTGCTGTGGTGGTGTGGTGCTGTGTCCTCTGTGTCAGCAGGATTTTTTTGGATCCACAGAGGTGACTTGACTAGTCCTACTCACCACCAGCCTCCCTTCTCCTGCTACCTATCAGAAATTTGTTTCCGCTAAGTTTGGGGCAGTGATGTAAAAGATAAACTTCTCATCCGATTTATTTCTGTCTAAGGATTTAGAGGCATAGGACTTGAATATTTTTTTGCCTCTGGCTTAAACATGTTTATGCTTGTCCCACCAGACTGCTTCTAGGCAGGGGGTCCCCATCTCCTTACCCCATGTATTGCTCTCAGTGCTTTTTCTCCCTCTCCTTTCCCTCTCCTGCCACTGCTGGGGTTTGCCCAGCTGCATGAAGGAGCAAAACCAAAGGAAAATAAATTGTACTTCATCTTGGGTTAATTTTCCTATGGGTTAGTTCCTTGACCCAGCTCACTGCACAGCATCCAAATATTCATGCTGGCAGGAGCAGACGGGAGAGGAAAGAGCAGGTGCAGGTGATGAAGGCCAGAACATCCTCTCCAGCAGCAACGCTGCTTTACACTGGGGCTTTGTGCTCCTCTGTCACAGCATGTTGGACAGAACTACCTCAGGAGGGGTGTTTGTCACTGGGATGTTGCACCGAGGACTGGGACAGCCAAGCCACAGAGGTGACAACTGTTCACAGAAGGCTGGCACTGTCCCAGCCTACCTCACCAAGGATTGCCATGATCACCTTCCTTCCCAATTTACACTGATTTCTGGTGTTTTGAGTCATGGAAGGTATAGATAAATTCTTACTCTCACGGATTTTTAAAAGGAGCTGCACTTGGGAGAAACTTTTCTTAATAAGGTCCTGTCACTTTTCAGAATTTTCCAAATCCATAGTAAAAAGAAAATCTGTGATTTCCCCTAACAATAACTTCTATATGTACTTAATACTTGGTTATTATTCATGGTTTTATGTTCTTATACTGTGTGAATTACACTTTACTGTGTGTCACCTTTTATAAGAAAAACTACTTTTTCCTTCCTTTTTTTGTGAAATAACGCACTGTAGTTCTTGAGTTTTATAATTCCCCGGGGACTTTTTGAATATTTAAAAGATGAGCTTGCTGTCAACCTTCATACCTCTGCCTTTTTATTTGAAGAAGCTATTGGCATCTTTATGTCTAAGCTCAGGTAGAGGAATACATTCATACAAATTTCATACAAAGGTTATGTTAATGTACATTGGATATGTAATAGTAATACAATTTCTTTAGGTAAATAATACATTTACCACTTGCAAAGCACAGACTTTGGGGGAGTTTCTTAAGGAATAGCTATAATATTGAGTTCTTGGGATTAGCTTGCTATTTTTATTCCTGTCAAAAAAGTAGGGTGTTTTGTTTCAGCACCAGGGATGCAATGTGCACGAGGTGCTGTGCCTGTTTTATGTGCTGGACCCAGCACTCTGATATGTGGGGTCTGCCCCAGAGCACTCTTCAGTTTTGACTGGTTGCCAGCCCCAGCACTGGTAAATGATCACCCTGGGGCAATGGAGGAGAGCAGAGGGCTCTCAGAAGTCCCAGTGCCCAGTGAACTGGGGATGGGTTTATGCAGTGGCTGGTGGGGCAGGGAGCTGGAATGAGCTTGTGTAGCAACTTGGTGGGCATGGCTGGAGTGGAAGGAGGACCCCCAGGAGAAGGGACTGTGTTGGCCACCTCCTGTTGCTTCTAATGGGTGGCGCCTCTTTGCTAGTCCTCCTGCAATCTGTGTTTGTGCTATCTCCTCATGGGTTTGTGTACACACACACCTTAAAGCCAGACTGGTTTCATGGAACTCTCTAACTTATTATTTCCTGACCAGCAGTTCGTTAATGCAAAGTGCATGCGTGGGAACGCAGAGGGCTCTTGACCTGCCTGGTGCCTGGCAGCGAAGTTAAGCGAGCATGAAATCATTAACACAAGACTGCATTTGTTTGGAATTGCAGTATAACACAACCCTCTTGCAGTGACCATAATGTTAGTGGACATAAAGAGGTTGCAAGTGCTCAGTGGAGTGGCATTTTTGGGTACGTGTTATGCCCAGTGCAGGCAGGGCTGGTCCCTCAAACCAGGGCAGTTGGTATCAGAGGATTTTTATGATGAATCTCCTTTTCACCCACATCCACCCTGGCAGTTTTTCACTAGGTCTTTGCTGCTTTTATTCACAGATGAATTTGAAACTGACTTTTTGTTGAGAATCCACTTTTTTATGCAATTAAAAATAATGCCATTAAAATAAAAAGTCTTCATCATGTTTTCTGTTGGTGTTTGCTCTGGGAGAAGCCTCGTTTAAAGCAAATCCTACAGAGGGTTTTGCAGAGGTTTGAAGAATTAAAAGTACTTAGTGAATGTTTTCCTCATTTAAAAAAAAAATTCTGTTGGCTAGGTATAACTCTGTGACTTGGCGTGAAAACTCTGAATTTATTTGGCTCTGTTGGTCTTGGCTACGGTGTGCATCTTCTGCTAATCTTGGAGAGTTAATGAATTAAGTGCAGTTACTTATTAAAGCAGCTGCACGGTGCTGACTTTGCAGGGTGCCTTGCAACCCTGATGCTGGCCTCAGGAGCCTGTGGGGCAGGGGGAGCTGGTGCTGGGGTTGCAGGAGCCAGTGTGGGGCAAGGGGAAGCTGTACCAAGGCCAGTGAGGACCATTCCCTGGCATCCATCTCTTTTTCACCACCACCACCTCCTTTTTCATCATTATTCCTCTGGTTTTCATCCTGTTCAACTTGCACCTGTGAAAGGGGGTTGTGTGTGCCCAAAAGTGTGCATGCTTTTTTCCCAAAGGTGCATCTCTCTACCAATCCTGCCTGCCCCATATCCTTAGATGGTCATGATTACAAACAGATGTGTTAGTACTCAAAAAGATAATAATTAAAAAAGATTAATAATTAAAAAAGATAATTTACCTGCAAGTCTTGTATTACAACTGATGAGGTTTTGCAGGAGCAGCAGCTGAGGGCTGCAGGACATCCCCCTGCATGCCTTTTTTATCTCTGCTGTACCCCTTCAAGGCCTTACTATATGATGCTTGCTTGTTCTTAGGAAATTGATCTTTCAGCGGGATGGTTTAGTCAGCATTGTCTCTTCAGTGAAGCCTCAAAGAACTTTGTATGTCTATAGAAGGGGATTTGGTTTATTTTTAATTTTAGTATCAGTTTTTTCATGTCTAACAGATATGTGCCCCCTGTATTGGTGCAGCCCCCCCATTTTTGTTGATAACAGCAAAGCAAACAAGAAATTCTTTTACCTAGGAAAAGGTCTTGATATGTTAAATACAGCCTTTTAGTCTGAATCTAGATTTGCCATTAGATATTTCTATGTCTTTTCCCCCTAGGTTAAAGTACACTTTGTGACTGTAAACCTCTTTCCTCTGTAACAACCTAAATGTTGTTAACAAGTCACCTCTGAGCTCTCTTGGCCAAATAAGAAAGTCTTTTGGTACTGTTTCATTTCCTCAATCTCAGATAAATTTTCTATCATTTTTCTGAATCCCAGCCCTCTCTAATCTGTCAGTGTTTTCCCCTGATGGATGGGCAGCTGTTGGGACAGGGTACAGTACCTGCCTAAGGACTTCACTGCTGCCACAGACCCTCATCCTTTATTCCTTAATCCTTGTCAGTACACCTGTGCTTTTTCGTTGAGCTGCAGGGGTTTACTGTAGTTCAGAAGAACCTTCTTGTCAGGCAAGATGACTTAAATAATTGGCAGATCCACAGTTGTGTTTATCCACCCCCTCCAACCCCAAATTTTGACTCTTCTCCAGCTGTTACTGAAAATTGATTGGTATTTTCTTTCAGATCATTCATGAAGACATGAAGCAGTTTTGTAACCAGATCCCTGTAGGCCCCATTAAAAAAGCTACTCTCAGATGATGAAGCCCATTTATGATTAGAGGGGTTTCATTCATGTGTATGAACTCATTGTCAGCTTCTTTTTAATCGATTTGGCATCAGCTGCATTGATTTTGTGTAAGTGCTTTTAAAAACAGTCAGGGTTGCTAGTTATGCATGAGTCTGGGTGCTGCACAGAAGTCTGTCCTGGGATTGTAGATTGCTTCTGTCAGAAAACAGCAGCAAGTTTGCTTGACCAGACCTGTTTTCTGTAAAACCATGTTGATTAGTGTTAATTAATGTTGCTATCATCTTTTCATTATGTATATAACTTGGACTGCTGTGTTTAGAAAGTAATGTTTCATTTGTTTTACAAAATACTTAGGATCCTGAGTCCAGCCTGCAATTTTTATATATAGGAAATACAGTTTATTTGTTTCTCACAGGCTTTCATCCGTAAATTCAAGAGTGTGTGGAATGATGAGCTGTGATTTGCCAGCCGGGCCATTCCCGTGTGTCTGTCTTTTCTTTATTTCTCAATTCATGTCCTAAAAAAAAAAAAAAAAAAAAAGTCATGATACATTATGGGTTTTAAAAGGGTGGTTTCGTGTGTTCGTTCCCCTTAGTTCTCTCTGCTGTCATCTCTCTACTTGAGAGCTTGACAGACTGTTTTGGCATTACTGATTGCAATAACACACCAACCAGAATTCATCCATGAAACAGAACTATAGTGCTGATTTCAAAAGCTTTAACAAAAGCATCCCATCTGGATCATTTAAAGCTCTCGTATGGTTTGTTTCAGAGTGTGAAAATTGAAATGCTCCATTCTGAGGACCCAGAAGTAAAATTGGGTTTGATGTATAGCGAACTCAACAGTTGTTTTCCAACATGCTTGTTTTTTCTGTTCTTCCTCATTTTGTTTAGTGTTATAATTCATAAACAATTGAAGATGCCATTCCATTCCCTGCAATTTTTATTTTTGTTACCTTGTTTATGCTGTATTAAACCTTGAATGAGACCAACATTTATGTGGTGACGATAACACTGGATTTGATACTGCTCCAGACTATTTTATTTTATTGATTGAGGCATTTATTGTTTCTATTTCTTTGATAGTTTTTATGATTACCAAAGATATTTTCTTTTTAAAAGGCTAACAAAGCGCATTGGTATGGCACTTTCCATCCACTGATATGGAAGAACTTTCCTGACATTCCTCATGGATGGAGGAGACATTGTTTTCCTGATCCTAGCACAAGTGAAAATTAGGCACAGATAGGATAGATATGGGACTCAGCAGCAGAGGAAAGTGCTTCAGTACCCTTGCTCTTACCTTACTTATCCAAGTCTGTGACCTAGCACAGGGGAGCTGGAGAGAACAGACCTTGCATCACACTAATGTCAGATAATTTTTTATATATTTTTTACCATAGAAAATATTTAAACAATTGGATTTTCTGTGCTTTATTCAGTCCAATGGCATGTATTTCAACCTGAAGGAGTAACTCCCTGAGCTAAAACAAATCAGGGATGTTGCTGCAGGCTGAAATGGTGTTTTGGTCATTGAGTGGTATGCTTTGTGACTTTGGTTGACAGTAAAACACAACAAAAAGAACAGTTTTATATTTGAAGTGTTCCAAGCTTGTGTTCCCAGCATGTGGATACATTGAAATGGCAGCCACCCTTCTCTCCCTAAGTTTACAGGGTCTGTTTTGGGAAATAGTCACGAGAACACTGAAAGAGCCAGTCAGTGATGTTTAGTAGAGAAGTCTCAGATGGCTCAAATTCAGGTGACAGTAAAGAACGTGAATATTGAAACAATTAAATAGTTGTACATTTTTGTTAAACTTACAGTAGCAAAACGCTTCACCAGTCTGGGACATGAACCCTGTAATTTAGTTTTCAGAGAGAAGAGAAATGGGAAGGTCACTTGACAGTGCAAAACTATCTAAAAGCTAATTTTTTGGGTTCTATGTGCTTGTAATGAGTGAGTTTCCTTTAAAGCTCTGCTTAAGGCAGGGGCTTGGGGACGATGTAATTGGGCAGCATGGCTTGTCCCAGAACCGATGAAGGTAAGCAACAGCAAGGCACTAGCATTTTCCTACAGCCAGTGCTGCAGCAACTCAATCTCAGAGCAAATTTGTGCTGTGTCTCTCATTTCTTAATGCAGCCCCAAAACAGAGGGAAGAGACCTGTGATGTGGCAAATGTAGACCTGGTATGAGTGGGAACAGCACTCATTTCAGCAGTACAGAAGTATTTCTGCCAGCTCCACATCTTTCCCTGCTGAGCTTTACAGTTTTGTTTTGCTGTGCACGTGGCTTCATGCCCTGTTGAAAAGCTTTTCTCCCTGCAGAAACATCCTCCCTGCTGATGCTTGCTGGAAGCATATTGTGGTGCCTTAGGGACACCCTTGCTTTTCAGTATGGTGGTAATGCACAGATAGCACAGGAAAGCAGGAAAGAGTTTATCTGAGTGTGCATTGCTGACTAGTTTTCTTGTCCAGTTTCTTCTTTGCCACTACAAAAGAGGTATGGTGACAGTAGTTTCTAAATTTTTTGCTCTCATTCTAAAAGGAGAACATTAGGTAAATTTGTGTCAATATGCAATCCTCCTGTGCATATCTCCTTTTTAAAATGTTAAGAGCACAGATTCCCTTAAACAATGCATCTAGTTCTATTAAGGCAGAATTTCAAGGTATTTTATCTTGGACAACACTGAGGGAAGTGTGCCCAAAGAAGAGATGACTTGCAGTGTCATTTGCATTGATGTCTGTCTTAGTAGACACCCTGAAGAGAATATCTTTTTTGTGTTAAGGATAGTTGCTCCCATATAGTGACATGGTGAGTTCAGTGTTTTTCATGTTTTCTGCAAATACAGCAATGTTGTTAATACCATTCTTGATTAAGGAAGAAGCTGGTATTACTCACTTATGCACAGATGACTCTCCTTTCTTCACCTCATGTTTACCAGAAGAAGTATATGAAGTACCACCTGGGTGTTTTTTAAATACAAACTTTCACATGGTCTTAAAAGGTGGGGTATTTCAAATTGATATCTTTTCATCTATGGATATCAATGAAAGGATAACACTGTGGGTTTTTCCCTAGCAGCTAGCAGAGAAAAGAAATTGAGGGGAAGAAAGGTCAGCGATTAGAGAGGAATGCCTTGACCTCTATTCCAAACTTAAGTGGAAAAATATGAGAAACATCCCCTAAATGGCCAAAACCACCTGTGGATAAGTGGTGGCTGTGGTAGTTAAGCTGTCATTCATGAAAACTGAAGAAAAGCAGAGAGATGGCTGTTTACTTTAAACATCTTGGGGAAGAGAGGATTTCCATGACAACACAGAGTTAAATGCTAGCACTGTATAATAGCAACAAAAAAGTCTCTTTCAAGATATTTTGCCGAGTCTCCTGATGGAGTTCCTCTGTCACCTAAACAGTTTAAGTTTAGGATGCTGAACAGGGCATGTATGAAAGGAGTTAGCAGAAAATCTTTGAACCTGTGGAAATGTGCTACGGCATGAGTACCTTGCCTTTACGGTTAACTGCTAGTACAGAAAGATCAAGAATTTTTGCCAATGATTTACTGTCTGATGTGGGCATTTCTGTTCTAAGATTTAGCCCTCTGCAGAATGTGTTAAATGCTTCTTTACAGAGATGTTGTGCAAGCGGTGATCAGGCATTGGAACAGGGAACAGGCTTCCCAGGGAAGTGGTGGAATCACTGCCCCTGGAAGTGTTCAAAAAGCATGTAGATGGCACTAGCTGCACTAGGGAATGGTGTACTGCTGGACTTGGCAGTGTTAGGTTAATGACTGGACTTTATGGATCTTAGAGGTCATTTCAACTCGTAATGATGAATGATTCTCTGATTTGTGTCCCACACAAATCATAGGCACTCTGTGAAATGACCACTGTTTTAAAAAGTAAGAAATTCCCAGACATTTTTGTATAGTGGTTTTGAAGACATCAAAGCCATATCTTTGGGGGCAAATAATGCTGAGATAGGCAAGGGAGTTAAAATCCACACAGTGCAAAGTAGTCTGTACATGCTGTCCCTCCTGTGTCATTCCAGCTGTATCTATCATGAGCTGTATGGGAACAGTTCCTTTATAGAGAGTGACAATAGCCTGACCTGTGACATATAGCTTCATTTTCCTATGACAAATTTAATTATCAACATGGTAAGTTTGGTGCATTTACATGTTTTGGAATCCTGGTAAGAAAAAGGCAAGATATGGCTATTACTGATCAAGGCAAAAGAGTTTTCCTGCCAATATTTTTGCATGCTGTTGTTGTCAGGTCCCAGAGTGAAGGAGTTAGGGAAAAGATCTGTATTAGACCTTGATGAACATCTTTCATTCACATATTAGCTGTGGGAGAGGTAGTGAGACCTAGAGACTTTGGACGAATATGTGTGTGATCAAACTTCATCCATGTGCAGGGTACCTTCCTCCTTCCCAGCGATCCCAGGCTCTGTCTGTAGAGCCCTTTACCCTGCAGTTGCTCTCCTGACACAACCATGGTTTCAGCTTCCCATCTGTGAAGATGAAGACTGTTAAGCTGGGTCAAATACATCAGAGAACTGCTCTTTTGTAACGCATTTAACCACCACCATACCATTACAGTGTTTGGACAACTGGATATTAAAAATATTGTCAGCTGCGAGTTTTTCTGTCTGCCAGTTGTTCTGGTCCCCTTTTTCTTAGAGAAAGATTTCCTGGAGAGTGAGGGGTGGTTTTACTTTTGCAGGTGGTTGTGGGGCTGTACAGCCACTTAACTCCTTTTTTGCCTGTCAGATGGATGCTGCATCTGACCCTGTTCTCTGCTCTCTTCTTCTCCTCTTTTTTTTCCTCTCCTCTTTCCTATTTGCTACTTTATTTTAATAGTCCGGTGTAACTTGCCAAGACCAGCAATGTGACTGGAATACAAGGACAAATTAGAAGCAGTGCTTTCAACTTTCTGCTCGTGAAGTTTGCCAGGTCTTGCTGAGACAGATAAGGCCATATTAACTCTCTTTAATGACATTTGCTAAATAGTAATTTTCAAGAGAGAAAGGTGCTCAAGGAAAAGCAAGTATTCCTCTTCCTGGGGATTTTTTCCCCTTTGTGCTTTAACTTAAAGGACTTTCAAAAACAACCTAAGATCAACTACAACTCTTTATTTGTTCCCCAAAAGAATCGTAATATCCTTAAACACCACTTGAACTAACTGTGGTCAATGGATACGTAGATATATGGATATATGATTTCTCCATTTAAAACAGTGTCATTAAAAAGAAGATATTTAGCATTTTAACTTGTGCTTTTAATAGAATATACTTATTTTATGTGACATTTATTTGTTAATATACTAAAAGTTTTGTGTGTGCATTGCTAGTTTAGTAGTGGAAAAAAAAACCAAAGAGAGCTTGGTATAAAATTCCAAACTGCGATTAATAGCATATTTTTTATGCTATTAATACATTTATGCTATTTATACATTCGTTAGTTCTCTGACAAAGAGCAATCAGTTGTGAAAAAAATGGTTTAAATCAAGACAAAGAAATTCTTTCTTGCCCCAAAAGAAAGAAAAAAACCCCATGCATCTTGTTCCAGTGTTTTCTCTTTCTCTGTGTCACATTTCATCTTTAAGCTCTGAAATAAAATCAGATGAGATAAAAGCCTGGATTAGAAAACCAAAGAGGAAGGGTGAACCCATTGCCTTTTTACTCAGTTGAAGATAATTATACCACTAACCCAAGACATGAGAGGCTCAATTCCCTTTACTGCCTGGGGGAACTTGAACCCATTTCCAGGAACAGTTCCTATAAACGTGAATGGGAGCGGCTGATCCCAGAATACCTTTTTGCTTTGCCAATGGTGTTCCCACTTCACACAGCTTACTTAAATATTCATTAAATGAGGAAAAAAGCAAGCTCTCTGCAGCAGAGGCGGATGTAGAGAGGTGCTCAGGGATCTGTGGTCCTTGGCTCACCAGCTGCTGCCAAACAGCCACCACTATTGCATGGGGGCTGCAGCATCACCCAGACCCCAAAGCTGTCCCACTCTGGGGACTGGAGGTAATGCACTTCCCTGTGCCCACAGACTGCTCTATTCCATCCAAGAAAATCTGTGGTCTGTAGCACACAACCATATTCCTGTGAAAGGATACTGCAGGAGTAGTGGTCATGTATTCACCCATTTCCTGTCAAGAGGGGCAGCGGTGCTTTGGTGACGTGCAGCAGGCTCTGCAGATGGAGAAGGCTGAGGTCTGCTCCCTGCCCAAGAGCTTCCTCCCGTGTGCTGCCAGGCCATAGGGCCTTCAGCACGGGGATGGAAGGTCCTGACCAAGTCCTGCTCAAAGGCGCGACATTTGCCATTGCTGCTGAGAAACCCAGCTCTTGTATAGAAAGTGCATTTCCCTCTCTGGCCTTTTCCCACAGCATTTCAGGAATCTGTATCTTTGCTGTCTTTGTTTTTATTAAATGTATCTGAACATCAAAGCATTCTAGAAACAGTGCTGTGAAAACTTGGGTGGGTTTTTTTGTAATTTTAGGTACAGCACCTTGAAACTTCATTTCTCAGTAAATTGCTGCATGTCCCAACACTAATTAACTGGCTAGTATTGCAGCAGTGGTCAAGGGCTTTAAAACACTCTGGGTAGGAAACATCTCATCTCTCCCAGCTTTATCAGCACATTATATCATCCAAGTCTAACCTTATCTTTGCACTGCTCTTATTAACTTATCTGCTTTACCCATAAATACACAACCCTTTCGATTTATACAGTCCCTTTTACTTGAAAAAAAAAAAAAAAAACCAGTGAAAGTAGCATGTTGTTACTTTGTAAGTCCTTAATGGGAGTGAGACCTGCAAATTATTAAAGCTGGCTTCTCTCTCGATCTGGACAGGTGGTCTCTTCTGGGTCCAGGGAATGCAATTCTATATGGGTACCTTGTCTCACCATATCATTTTCCTCATCTCTGTCCATTTGCCTCCTGCTTTCCTTGACATATTTTAATCTTGCTTCTTGCTCTGATTCTGTAGCTAAGAGGAACTCAATGCCTCCTTTGGAGTTCCAGATGTTACATCAGTAAAAATATTTTCTAATGTGTTTTCTATTCTGAGAACACAGGGAGTTGTTTCTTAGCTTTGTGTTTACATGCAATCTGTAATCCCTCTGGAAATAACAATGGCTGCTAATGTCATTTATAGATAAAATGAAAGCATTACCAAAGTTCATAAGCAGTTTTGCTAGTATAAATTATGTAAATTCATTATTTACATGCAAATATCATGGGGATGTTTCTGTTTCTTATAGTACTATCAGTACTATGTATACTTCCAGGTGTCCTATCCTCTGTTTTATCATTGCTGTCTTGGTGATGTTAAAAAAAATAACTATTGCAAAGCATTTTGTGATTTTTTTGCAAACAAAATGTATTGTTTACATCTAGAACTTTTTTATCTTCTTTTGAAACCCATAGAATCAAAAACCTGGTACAGAAACAAAAATCTAGTCTACGGCAATCCATACTGTATACAATGATGCTTTTAAAATAAGTTTGATACTGGATTCAAGTCAGATGAATGTAAACTAAATGCACCAGCTCATAAAATAAGTAATTAGCAGTTCTCTGTGAAGTGAAACATTTTAGTTCAATAGAGTCACTCTCCTCTCAGTCAGCTGTATTTAAAATAAAATATATCAAAATCAGATTTAGGATCTTTGGAAACTGAAGTCGATTTATTCAAGTCAATAGAGCCACCTACAGATTTGACCCTGAATATCTGATGAGATATACAACCCAAATTTTCACAAGCACGTATATAAGAAATGTGTGTGCAGTACAAATAACGTTTTGTAATAAAATTTATTTACTGGTAGAGTGGATTTTTATAAATGCAACTTTCAAGGACGTAATACCTACTCCTATGTTTTGTCACCCTTCACTTCTCAGAGCTGGCTCTTTTACAGCCACAGGCCTTTATACGCAGTACTTGGCTTGACAGTGAAAGGTGGCACTGAGACAAACCTGGACCTGTCACACCTGAAGGCATTTCACTCACTAAGAAATAAGTTCTATTGCTTTTCCTGATACCTGGCTGCAGGTAGGATACTCTTTAAAAAAAGCAAACAGCCAAAAAAAGCCAGACCCGAAAACCAACCAACCAACCAACCAACCAACCAAGTTAATGTTCTAACAGCTTTGTGGAGTGTAGAGATTGACATGATAATTCACTCTGGAGGTTAAAAACTCGGGGATAGCCATGGAGAGGTAAGTGTAGATTTAAA
Source organism: Vidua chalybeata (assembly GCF_026979565.1). Classification (NCBI taxonomy): domain Eukaryota; kingdom Metazoa; phylum Chordata; class Aves; order Passeriformes; family Viduidae; genus Vidua; species Vidua chalybeata. Next base: position 26,804,342 of record NC_071531.1, on the reverse strand, counting down.
AAGCCTTAGCTGCTTTTTGCAATTACAGATGTGAACAAATAATTGCTGCTCATTTTTATGAGGAATCTGTGGATCTACGGAGACTCCTGGTTATCAGCAGATGAAATCAGAGCTAAACCTACCCAGCAGCCATCTCAGACTGATGTCCTGCCCTTCATCTCTTCAGACTGGCTCCTCTATCGTGTGCCAGAGGCAGTTTGAGCACTTTGGGACTTTGATGAATCCTAAATACATAGTCAATACACTAACTCTGCTCAGCCACCAGCACTATGTTTTCATTAGAAAGAGCTTTCTTAGCCAAAAGTGTGATGCTTTGACAGTGCATCACCTAATCAATTTCTCGTTTTTCAAAGTAAAACATGCAGGCTATGTTCTTAGTTGCTTCCCACTTTGCATAAATACTGTCAGTTGTCAAAAAAAAAAAAAAAGAAAAGAAAAAGAGAAAGCTATAAAATGCTAATGCCTTGATTAGCGTTTTTCACTGACCTATCTCTAGTGGCATGAACAGCAGAGGAGCTGAGGAGTGGAGATCAGGGCTCAGTGTGCTCACCTCCTGGAGCACCTCCTCTCCATTGTGCTTGAATTCTTTCCACTGAGCCCCAACAGGGTTTTGCTCTTTAGTACAGTTTAGGCTTCTGTCCAATCGGTCCAGATTGGCAGATTTCAGTCCAGATGGTTATGATAGATATGGTACCCTCTCTTTTAATCTCAACTAAGAAGTTTTGACAAAGGCCTGTGAATTAAGTGGGCTATGAGTAGCAATGACTGAGTGAATTTCACATTTTTGCCTAGTCCATCTGCCAGGATAAAAAGAGGGAAGGCAAGCAAGTGGTTTCAGTATAAATTAGTGTGCCTGAATTGCACAAATCCAATTAGTTAACAGGCAGGAGATTTCTCTGCTATTACTACTATTTAAAAAAAAAAAATCTCCTTGGCAAAATGCACACTGAGTAGTAAATCTTTCCTTTTCAGTCTTGCCATCCATTTGGTACCTTTGTCCCACATTTACATGGAAATTTACTCCCCTTGAACACAAAGCTTCTCCTCTCAGCATGCAAGCTGCATTAATTGTCAGTAATGTGGGCAGAAATATATTCCATAGCATTATATCATCAAAACTGAATGTGATTAATAGCCTGTCCTGTTGTTATAAGGAGTTTGGCACCATGTGTTTTATCTGTCAGCGAGATGACTATTTATATTGTTTTGGGGTAACTGGCATAATAGCCTTTAGTATAATTGCTTATCTGAATGCACACAATTAAAACTATTTTCTGAGGGGACTTTGTGCATGAAACTCACTAGGGTGGACGCTTTTTTTGCCAGGAGGGAGAGGACAGCAAATTGCGCTTCATGTGACGCCTTTGCACAGCTCTGCCTTCTGAATGTGACCCTTTCTCAGTGACAGTTGCCTTTCATAATAACAGGTTGCCTTTCTTTTAACACTGCCCTACCAGTCCTTCCTTCTTCCTCATGAGGAGCTGGTTTGCAGCCCTCTAAGCTGGTGAAGTTCCCATGTCTTTGAGTCACGCCAGGAGCCCCGATCCTTCACTTCTTGCTGCCTCCTCTTAAGCACAAACATCCAGAGCCCCTAGTCTTATCCCCCAAAAGATTTTGGCACTTGGTTCCCAGAAGCACTACTATGGACCTTCACTTTTGTTCTTCTGATGTCATTTTATTTAACTTCTTTCATAGAACTGTAAGGGCTGATGGAAGTGTTTTCTTCAGGCATGGTCTGTGTGTGGATCCTCCTCCATGAAAACATGTAGAATCTGAGTTTCAGCAGATGAATTCAACTGGCCTCTGCATGGTGGAGAAAAAAAATCAGTAATACATTCTGGTATTTATGCATATTTAAAAACATTAGTTCAAATGGGTATATAATAAGTTGTAAGTGCTTCATTAGGAGAATGAAAGCAGGGAAGCAATTTACATTCTGCATTCAGCAGTAACATTGCAGCTGAAATGCCAAAGAGATTTCATGTTGGAGGTCCATTTTCACACTTCAGGAATACTGAGGTCATACTAATAAAGCATGAAGTTGGATATGCTGTAAATATGATAAGTTTATTGCAAGTCTTCAAAAATTCATGTGTGTCCCAGTGTCCGTACTGAAGCTTATTTACCATATAAGGGTTTTCAAATAGAGAGTGAATTAATTTGACTGCTTAAAATTTCTTAATCCCCTTCCATCAAATGCTTTAAGAAAGTATCAACTTGAAAATATCTACATTCAAAAACGTGTATTTTGTCAGCCCTTAAGATGAACTGTTGGTTTTAAATAACTGAATCTCCTAGTTTGACAAATATTGTCTAATGGAGATTATTTTTAGTTTCAAAGAGAAAAATATTGATTCTTTGTTGTCTCCTCTATTCCTCAGTCATGCACAAAAATCACAGAAATATGAGTATTAAATAGTCTTTTAAGCTGTCACACATTAATACAGAGCTTTTTAAAATTAAATTGGAGATCAATAAGAAACTTAATTTTAAGAACATTTCTTGGCCATGTCAAACTATTTGAGTTTGTTGATATCTTAATGGACCTTAATGGAGACATTTAAAAAAAAAATAACTTGCTGAAGTAGTTGGTTATTTTTAACGCACACATGCACTAGTTGCAATTGTTTTTTATTCCTATGGGAATAACAGACAACAGTAACAACAATAAAAGATCAAGATTCAATGTATTTGTTAAAAAAGGAGGTCATTTTGAAAATAGAATTAGGAGATGGCAGAGTCTAACTATACATTTCCTGTAGAGTAATTATTCTTCAATTACTTAATGCAGTTTTGTTTCTCTGAATGTTTTTTGTTGAAAGCACATGATTATCTTTTTGAATTAAAGTTGATAAAAGTTTTAGAACATGTAATTATTTGTTCTTGATACTGCATGCTGCTTTCATGTGTAGTTTCTAATAGTAAGGTACTATTTACTATGTTTACAAATCCACGCTTGGAAAAGCATCCAAATGAGTGGATAGGTTTTCAGAAGGATTTACAGACAAGCCAAGGTGTGTTCTTGGACCGTGACATTTCTGCTCACAGGAGAGCCTCTCCTTTCACAGAAATGGTGACTGATGTGGGTTTCTGCAAGTGTCAAGCCAGGCGAGGCAGTGCTGGGTCAGTGGTGTGGGGACACTCAGCTTTACGGACCAGTGGCAGCATCTGCATGAGCCAAACACCTTCAGTTTAGAGAGTGCTTGCTCTCTCTTGTCCCCTGTCCCCCAAACCTGAGCGGTCCTTTAGAAGCAGACTGGCCACACTGACAACACACAGCCCTCAGCCCTAAATCTCCTTGAGCCCCAAATAGTTGGTGGTAGTCCTGAAACACAATTATTATTTGTTGTGCATGTTTTTAGTTCCAGATTTCTGGAAGCATCAGAATGCTGGTTTGCTAACATGGAATTGAGGACCTGTGTTCAGTACCTGGGGACATGGAAGGAAAGCACATGCAGCTCCTACCACGATGATGTGCTGATATAATGTTGGATGGGGGATGCTATAAGAAAGACACAGAAAAATGTAGGGTAGTCTTCATCATGTCAGCCGTAGGGGATGAATCAACGTATCCCAGGACCACGTCCAGAGACTGTCTTGAGGAAGCAAAACAGCAGGCAGCAAAGGGAAGTAAGCCATCAGGAGCCAGCAGGCACCAAAGGGGAGTGAGGCATCAGGAGCCATCTCTTGGCCTCACTCCCTGGCCTGATTTTCTTTAAAATTATAGTCAGACAGCTCTGAACGACAGCAAAGCAAATGTACGTAAGTTCTACTCTCTACAAAGAGGGAAGCAGGAGAGTGCAAGAAGCAGAGGACGTTTGACATCTGCATGTTTAGGTAGTGGAAAAGTTTGAGTAAATGTGTGACAGGTTAAATTAATTTAGGTTTCTTCTATCAACATGTCTGGTCAAAATTGCTGAGCTAATGAGGCTAGTTCTTTTATCTCTGGTTAAAGTAAAGAATCACATGGTTGACAGCTGGGTATTGCTTTAATGTTGTATTGCAAGGTGAATGTGTGCACTTAATTAAAAAGGCTGAAAAAGTGCCTTCAGAATGATTTTAATGAAAACAATTGAATTTGTAAGGATAACATTTGCTTTCACAAGAAAATGAAGAAAGATGGGAAAATTGGAGCTCTGCAATGCTGCAGAGCAGTGGTAGTTTGGGTGCTTCATGTTCCCAACCCCTTGGTGAGCTTTATTCCTGGCAGGGCTGTATTTCCCAAGAGGTAGCACAACTCTTACGATGTGCAGGATTACACTTCTTTTAAGGACAGGACTTCTTTTGAATACCAGGTGATAATGATGGTGTGAGGTGAGTTTTGGTGCTCTCAGTCCACAAAGACTAGTCAATTCACAAGTTTTAGTGCTTTTAAGCACCCGAGATATACAGTCTAATAGCACAACTCCCTAACAAGACTTGGCCCGTTCTACCCTGGGACTTTGTGCCAGCATAACTTTGTTGAGCTGAGCCATGATAAGGTACATGTAGCTGGCAGGTCTTTGCCAGCCAGAGCTCCTGGAGAGGGCACAGCAACCCTGCCAAACCAGCTGTTGGAGGAAGCTTGCCTGGCACTAAGGCAGCTTGGCCCCAGTGCTGACCGCATCTGGGAGAGAAGGTTGTTAGTTTGGGAGAACAGTGCATTCTACACCCAGCTTTCCACACAGTACTGCAGAGACCCTGATCTGTTGTATTTAATTTATCACATCAAATCATGGGCTGTTCTGGCCTCCTTGATCATACTCCCTTTTAAGACATCACCAGCACTAGCTAGTGCAACACCCAAGTGCAGTACTTGAGGTAGAGGCAGGAACGTTAACAACTTGGTTGTAATTTGCAGTCTTATAATGCTTTTTTGGCTCAGCAGTGTTCCTGACAGGTCCCATACACTGTGTACAGCTGGCCATTTTGGTTCTATGCCAAATGAGAATTTTCTGGTGTTAAGAGAATTCTCAGTTGTCTACTTTCTGGGTTTCCAGAATAGAACAAATCATGTTTAACTTGGCTGTAGAGCTTAACACTGAATACCTTGAAACAAACCCATAAATTAGTAAGTGAAAACTGGGTCTTATTGTCCACAAAATACAAAATTTCAATTCAAATTACTCTTTAATTGAGCCATATTGCAAGGATGATCACTATTCCTGAATGGGGTGCTAACATATTTTTTTCCTCAGGCACAAAATGGTCATGCTTCCCTATCTAATTCCCTCAGTGGAAGAGCAGAAACAGGTGAGAATCTCTCTCCTGCATCACTGTAAATCCGAACAAACTTCATTTGCTGGAGCAGAATTAATCTACTCTGTACTGACTCAACCCTAGTCATGGTCCAGCCTCTTATCTACAATAAAAGCTACTATGTAATAGCTTGTGGAGAAGTAGAATAGAGGAAGAGGGCTTGACAAACAAAACCTCAAATCAGAAAAGTCTTTGTTTATGTCCTTCTAAAACCTTCCCTGCACCTGTGCTGGGGAAAAAAAAAAAAAAGTAAACTGGTTTGCAAGCACAATTTTCCAATTGCAGCAGTTCAGAGGCACTTCCACATTGGATTTTGCTCCTCCATTACATTTTGGCAGCATCTCTGAGCAAAGGTGCCTATTTCCTAAACAGATAAAGCTGTACTGCCAACTACAGGGTTTGTGGCTTGGCAAGTCCCATTCTGGCTGCAAGCTGCCCTAATGAAACTAATTGGAGGTTCATTTGCAAGGTGGAGAGTCCTGTGATGGGAGAAGTTTTTCCTTTAAATGTTGACTTGCAGCAGGCTGAATTTAGATGGCTCTTAGGCATTATTAAGTGCTTTTTGTTGACTGTGTTGTACTGTCATGTCCTGTATCCATGATGCTGTATATCCCCCTGCACTGGAAGATGTCCCATCTTTACAAAGGATGTGCCACTAGGCAGCCTTGCCAGTGTGAAGTCTTGGTCACAGATTATGTCATACAGGAGTCTGTGTTACACCTGCTGAGGGGCCATGAAACAACAGCAGCAAGCCCAGACATCCCTGAATTTAAATATTTTGGATACAAAATCAAAAACCATCTATGGTTTCCTTGATGCTTGAAAGGTGAATGTGAGCCCAGCTGCACCTCAGCCCCACTGCACCTCAGCCCCGCTCCTTGATAAGCACTTCACAAAGTGCTTTGTGGTCTGTGTCAGAGCACCTGGACCCCTGCCAAACAGGTGCTTTCAGGGGTATTCTGTAATCCCTGCAGCCATCTGACCAAGGTGATTAAATGTTGTCATTTATCCTTTCATTACCATTATACAGATCAGCAAGGGGAAAGCAGAACATTTTTCTCCCGGCACCCAGTGTTGCATCAAACCTTTCTTTAGGATTGCCTTACAGTCAGACTGGCATGTTCTGCTTGTGAATGAAATAGAAAGTGAGTACTGGGAGGCCCTGCTGTGCACCCTGGCCTTGTCTAGAATGGCCAGCAAACCCTTCAATTTTCCCAATCTGAAATCCTGTAGCTGGAAAAGTACTGCCAGTCACTGAAACATCTTACTACAAACAGAGAGAGAGTGTCACAGTAATGATGCTAAGGGAGAACTTGTGGATAAAGGAGACAATGTCCAGACCCACCTGTTAGAAGGGGTGGAACAACATGCCATAGTCTGATGAGTGAGATTTGAAAGACCTGACTTTTCACCCTCTTTTTAAGGCCTTCATTCCTTAATCCATCTCTCTAGATCTCCTTCAAATGGCATCCCAGACTACACTGCTAGATATCAAAACACTTCAATGTGATCTGGAGTCCTGAAGGTCCCTATCATCACTTCTTTGTGTGAGAGGGTACCGCATGCTTGCCTGTAATGACCACTGCTGGATGATACAGACAGGTGGGTCCTGATGGAACAGCATGGTTAAAGGAGACAGCACAGTCAGCTGCTATGGGAAAATGGTTAAGGGATTGGCAAATCATATAGGATTATCATACTCAGGAGATGTCTGTTGATTCATACTTTCTCCCCCACTCCCCATGATCAATATGCTGTTCCTCTTCAGATGTCTTTTCAGTGTCTTCTGCTGCAGCTCTTCCACTTCTTTCTAAGGTATTATATTCTCCTGGCCTGAACCACGAGGTTTGATCTCCCAGGGTCCTGTGTGGGTCCTGTCTCCACAACGTAATGCTGGACTCACCTTAGCACAGCCAATATCAGGTTTTATAGAACACTAAACAGTTTGGTAAGAAACAGTTTGGAAATTTTTTGGTAGTATATTATGTTTAGGACCCTTCCTCACACCTGGGAGACTGATACTCAAATGCCTGGGCTGAGTTAGTCAATGCAGGCAACTATACCTGGCTGTCCCTGTTCTGACTTAACACCCTGACTACTGAGTTGTGGAAAACACAAAGCTCCTCAGTTTTGCTTTAAAACAGCATGGAGGGAAAGGTAGATGCTGCCTGCTTTCCTAAAGAGGCAGAGTTTCCCCAACAGCACTCTGCTGATCTTACTGTGAGCAAGGGTGGGAACATTTGCTTCCAAGTTGGCTCCTGTGCTCAGATCCCTGAAGATTTTAGACAGCCCTTACTATGCATAAACAAAATTTGCCTAAACATAATCCCTCCCTCGTCATCCTAACTTCATCTACACATGCAGCTTTAGCAGTGTGACTTTTCTCTTGGCTATAGCAGAAAAAAATGTTACCTGTGTCCTTGGACAGAACAGAGAAATGTTTTGAAATTTATTGATCAGCATGGAGTATTTGAGATCTCTGCAGTGATTTTTCATGTGTGTGTATATGCACAGAACTTTAGAGATCATGAAAATAAACAAAATGAGAAAGGATCTAGAGGCATCAAGCAAAAGGTACATAAGCTGCAAAATTTCTCACACCAAGCCTCATGACATGGATTTCCTTGTTGCAGTCCTTTCTCCCAATACATTTTAAGTGATGAGTGGATAATGTTTCCAGCTGGTGACAGGGGCATTTTTTCATCATAAACCAATACGCATTTAGTTTCAGGCCACCTTATGTTTTTACGAGATACAGTTTTTCTTCTCAGAAGTCTATTTGATAGTGAATTTGAATAAGGGTGTTTTAATAGTACATGAAGCATGTGGTTGGCTTTGCTTGCTGTGTTTTAGGAGAAGTTGCACCTTCAATTTAAGGGACAATGCTGCGCTTCAGTAGACCATTAGATTAGTCCACTATTCCTAACATAGCAGTCATATTGAAATTGTATTGCTACATTATACAGGTATGGTTAATTAAACCCAGTTATCAGCCCAAGTTCACACAATAGCTGTGAGTGGGTAAAGGAGAAGCAATGAGTAAGAAAAAGAAGTATATGTTCTAGTGAAAAATAGAGCGAAAAAGAGAGGGAAGGAATGGGCACAGTTGAAGAGAGACCATGGATGTCAGGAGAGCAATTGGATGGTGGCTGCCTGTGCTGCAGCCTGACCTGTGCTCTCTGCCCTGCAGCCATGCTGAGTAATTAGGGAGTCTGTTAATTTTTTGTATCATTATTACAGTAAAAGACATACCTTACCACATGGAACTAAAGAGGGATAGTACAAATGAAGTGTAACTGACAGTTTTTAAAATAGATGTTCATCAAAGGCTTACTTAATGTCTCTGAAGTACAAAGCATAATAAGGCTGTGGGTTTAATGTGTCTGGAGTAAAAAATATGTATATCCTCTGCACTATCCTTCTTTCCTGCTCCAGCTGGCTTTTAATGCACTGTTGAAAACAATCAAGTATAAATAGTAGTGCTGGAAAGAAAAGCTGATATTCAGACTGTGACTGTGTGGGACTACAAAAATTACTTGTTGGGTTTTTGGTCATATTCCAGGGAGGCATGAGAAACCACAGCAACAGTGCCTCTTCCTGTTGAGCAGGGCACCCTCAAACATAAGAAGGGCAAAGCAATGTGGGAATCCTCTGCAAACCTTTGCAGTAATCAGGGTCCCAGTATGTTGCCTGATGTGGAGTTGCCTGCTGTCGATCAGCACACTGTTGTCATTTGAGTTTTCTTTTTATTTGACTCATTTAAGTCTAGTACCTGAGCTTCAGGGAATAGCTGATACTTTTAAGTGGCAGTTAAAAAAAACCACATTCTTTTGTACTCTTTTTATTTGGGCCTGTTGACCATAAACCTAAAAGGGAGAGTTTGGTTTTCCACCAGTCTGTTCTTTAATACCCTATTCCTAGCATGACATATTCATACTGAAAATGAATCCAAAGAAATCCCAAAGGCACAGATAATCTTTTTGGGGGAAGAAAAAAAAAAAAGCTTTAGTATACTGAACTGTTTCATGAAAGGACTAACGTCGGCTGAATCATAAAACCAAATGAGTGTAGCTGTGATGCCAGCAGTTAGCATTGAAGTGCATTTATTCATGGCAGGCACTGCCAATTTAAACTCAGCTGTAGGTTGGTGGGCTTTCATTTACTGCAAAAGGCTTGTCATTGTTTACATGGCATTAATCCTTGAACTTCTGTCTTTGGAGTACCTGTTTAATGTAAGTTTTACTAATACACCGAGGAGGTGAGTTTATAAATGAACTTGTTGCTGCATGACCTGTCTAGTTTGCTCAAGTGGGTGCTGGGCATTGTGTGGGGTGAGCTGTGGGTGTGCAGGGAGGAGGCTGTGCAAGTAGGAGCCATCATGTCTAGCATAGCTTGGACCTGGGCCATGCTGCTTCATGTCCTCTGTGGGGCTGGGTCTCCTTGTTCCAGTAGCCTGCATTGATGTACCTCTTCGTAGGTCATGTCGTATGGGTGTGGCAAGAAACAAAAGGGAAGAAACTCATTTTTAAGGAAGGACACTGTATTTTGCAGCCTGGTTGCCTCAAAGGCAGACCACAGGATAGACGATTTTCAATGTCTGTTCATAGGTTTTAGACAACAGGGCAAAAATGAGCAGTTAAAACTTACATGGATGGCAAAGACCTGTAAAAGATATTGCTAAGCATGTTGGGAAACTCTCATGGGTTAATTTCACCTGTTACCAAGAACATTGCAGTCTTTGATTAGCTGGATTTTGGTTTTTTCATTAATTACCTTCCAAAGTAGGACACATGCAAAGTAGGCTATGCATTTTTATTTTAGAAAAAGCTTTTTCTGACTTCTAGTTTTCTTTAAAACATGAATATGGGACTATTTTATATTTTATATTTTTTATATTTTCTTGTTCATTAAGTGCTCCCCACTAAATTGTTGATGATGTTAACCACTGATGACAGATTCATTTCTTACTTTCTTTTGTTCATAACGGAAAATCTTTTTACTAGGCAAAGTTTCAGAAATTCACTAGCAAATTTGCTTGTCACAAAGGCTTCCAGATAAATTAAGAAACTTCACACACAGGATACATCAAAATACACTAAATAAAAGGTTCTTCCACAATAATTCTATCAACCTTTATAAAACATGTACCACATCCTGGGTAATTCAATACATGTCTATATTTTGTCAAAGCAGGTGTAATTTAAACAATTTTTGTGATAAATTCTCTCTGCTTTTCTTAATTCCACTGACAGAACAATAACCTCTGACATAAATATCCTGAATCCTGGAATAAGTGCCTTATAGATAGAGCCTATAGCAACATGTTTTGTGCTCAGATCTCAGCTTACCTGACAGTAAAATTGTTCAGATTCACATTTGAATTTAATTTTCATTGATTGAGACACTCTCCAAATTTTTTTTACAGTATTTGGATCAAAGTAATATTTTTTCTACTCTTCAGCTTCACTTCCCCTCTTCTCCCCACCTCCCTGCCCCCCCCCTCAGTTTATTTTCTTTTCCTTCTGTATCAAAAATTCAAAAGTACAGTAGATTTTAGTGCATTTCTTTATATACCTGTCCAGCATGCTTTTTGACTAGCCTATACTGATTGGTGAACTACTTGGAACCAAGCAGTCAGCAGTTCTGTCTTGCTCCCCACAAGTCCTGAAGTTGTTTTTATTCCCTCTGTGAAAATGGCTAGGTCAGCAGGGAGTACAAAAGGAATCAAATTTTACTTCATCTTATTAGAAAACCACCTGGAAGCCAATGGAGACATCCCACTCCTCTTTGCCTTCCAGGTCTTTGATCCACTTGAAAAGCCTCATCCACTGTCAGGAGGGCTTACCTCCCTGCATACTCAGCACTACATGGAAGTGTATTTAAACTGAAGGCTGGTATTGAAAATGCCTAAGAGAGTTTTCCCCACATTTCACCTTTTCCCCAACGCTTGATTTGGTTCTTCTAGTCATGGTCCTAATATTGCCAACTTCAAGTCTTGTGAATCCAAGATGCAGCTTCCTTCTTCCTTCCTCCTCTCTAGAAAAACCTACAAGATTTACTTAAATTACAGGGGTCAGCAAGCAACCAGTATCGCTCCATCACTGGATCTCAAAAAAATCTCCATAACTGGGAGGGTTGGTACCACTGCTATTTCTAACGTGTCACGTTGCTTGTAGGACTTAGGGGCTTGGACTCCTTCTGGAGCAAGTCCAGAGGAGGGTCATAAGGGTGATCAGAGGGATGTCCTTCTATGAGGACAGGCTGGGAGAACTGGAGCTGTTCAGCCTGGAGAAGATTCCAGGGAGAACCTCATTGAGGCCTTTTAGTACCAAAAGGGGGTCTAGAGAAGAGGTGGAGAGTGACTTTTTGCAAGGGCTTGTACTGATAAGAATGCCTTTAAACCAAAAGAAGGTAGATTTAGATTAGATATTAGGAATAAATATAAATATTTACTGTGAGGGTGGTGAGGCACTGGAAAATGATGCTCAGACAAGTTGTGGATGTCCCATCCCAAGAAGTGTTGAAGGCTGGGTCAGAGCTACCTGGGCTGGTGGCAGATGTCCCTGCCCATAGCATTGGAACTAGATGGTCTTTGAGGTCCCTTCCAAACCCAAATAATTCTTTCATTCTGTGATAAACAGCCCATCCCTGACAGTTCCTTTACTTCATCAGCAGAGTGGCTGCAAACAGCGCTTGACCCAATTCTTTCCCCTCCTGCTTCAGGCTCCTTACTCCTGGGGCAACTGGGAATGATGGGAATGTAACACAGGGAGAGGAGCTGTATGGGTTTATTTACTGACCTTCAGGATGCACCCTGCTGTGAAGAGTCTCTTGCTCACATACACAGAGGCACATGCACGCACACGTGCACATTAAGGCTGCCGCGCAGTGATCATACAACCCCCTTTCAGAGCCCGTGCTCATCTCTTTAATATTTGATAGCTATTTGGCAGTCAGCAGAGAGGAGCAGAGCTTTGTGTTATGTAACTCCTATTAGAAGTTTGGGGTTGATAAAGCATAAGTCGCATTTCTCATTATGAGAAATAAAGTGCGTTTCTCACTTCTGTGCATCCAAATGCCAGCCTTTGATGTTTGTACTTGGCCCTCACTGCAGCTAGAATCTCTTGTGGCATGTACTTCACAGCCATGTAAAATAGCAGTGTGTTCTTTGCCCCGCTAGTTAAGGAGATGCCAAATGATGTCAAGTTTAGGCTGAAAGTGCTTTTCCGCTCTACAGTCAAATAGCTGAGCTCTGGAAGCTTATTACTGCTTTTTTAAGGATCTCCAACCCCAGTTGCAATGAGATTACTCCATTCCTATTTCTTCTTCTGCCTCCCTCATAAACTTACAACTCGCTGTTTTCTTGCTCTTAGTGCAGTGCAACAGAGGGATTAAATAGACTTCATCTTCCCTTTTTGCCTTCATGCTTTAGTGCATTTCAAAATGAAATAGGACTGTGATAAATTGCACCTTGAAGAAACCAGAAGCTTAGAAGGAGGTTTAAGTTTTAGGAAAAAATTAAAGTGGCTAAAGCAGCAGGCAAATAAAACACAATTTGAAAGCTTATAACTCCCTCTACTTCTGCACATCTGAGATTGTCTCCTGGACCTTTCCCCCTCCTCATCTATGTTCTTAAAGAAAATCTCTTGACAGCTATTATGCCCTGTGTTACCACAACACTACATTCGGTGCTTTAAGCTTTACAGGGTAGGAGAAATGTCTAGTATGACCTTCAATCTTAGATGTGTCCTTCTTTCTTTATCTTTTAGAATTACTTCCCCAAGTAGTCTTTATTTAAGCTCTTTGTTTCATGTGGTGTTGAAGCCAATGATTTTACATAAATATGTGATTTCACATATTTTTAAGTTGATAGATTGAAGTGCAGATGATAAAATCTCTACTTTATCCTGTAAACCAAACTGCTTTTATTAATACCCCAAGCTTATCATGAGGTCCCATACTTTTTTTTCTTCCCTCCTAGAAGTGAGCCTCTTGTTTGAGAGAAGCAGCTAATTGATGGTGGAAAATGTCTGTCTCTCCCCTTGCCGGGTCGAGCCCAGATGTGCTCAGGAGGAAGGGGCTTCCTGGGAGAAGGGGGCAGCTGGCTCTTCCTGCCCATGCAGCACTCAGTGGTTTCTGTGACGTGGCCACCTGTGCTGAGTGAACCGAGCTGAGACCATGCAATCATTGCCTAAAGGCCGCTGCACAGCAATTACCTACGCTAATGGCTTTTTGTGTTATTGATGTAGGCTGGAGTGAACCCTTTATGGGTGTTGTGTCTGGGGATAATGGATAAGTGTGGCAACCAGTTTCCAGCTTACCCAATTTAAAGGTCTTGCTATATCAGCAAGTGCTTGCTTTTTACAAACCTGCTTGGTGGAGCTTCTGTTTGCCAAGAGCCATTCTCACTTAGCTCTATGAGGAAGACTGTGAAGACACATAATTTTGAATAGCTATTACCAATATTGCAAAGTGCATAACCTGTTGTACACTGGGGAAGTTTACGTCCTTGTTTGGACTTGGTGGAGGATGTAATTTTGGAAAATAGAAAGGCAATATTATTTTAAGGTACTACATTAGATATGAGATGTGCCTAATTTTATGTGTTAATAAGCATTAACTAATCAAAACTGAAATTAATTTGTTCATAAGAATAACATTTCTACAACTTCTCTTTTCAGGTGCCAAATTACAAATGTCTTAAATTGTCAGATCTCTGGAGGTTTCTTGTTGCCTAATCTTTGAAAATCAGTGTTGAGATACCCTAAAAGTGAGGCTTTTAAAAACCAATTTTGACACATTACTGATTATGCATTAGAAAATAAAGCTATATTTTGAAGAGGTAGGAGTTGATACATCCCCCCTCCGCCATTCATTGCAAATCAAAACTACATGCAAGATAATTAATTTCTAGTTTCTACAGCTAAGAGAATTTTTTCACAACAAAAAGCCCATTTTTTCCAAGAATATGACAATACTGTGCTTTTAGAAGTGGCAGTTTTTGTGACTTACAAACATAGGTAGAGGTTGTTTTGAAGGTAGTGTCATACACAGTGGGTTATGATACAGGATTGGTGTCACAAAGAATAAACCCATGCAATTTGTCATGGGATATAATTGAAACCATGTCTTTAGCAACATCAAAAAGGGGATTAGAAGTTTATAAGAAATCCAGCAAGATCAATCCAGAATTTTTGTAGTACCTGCCAAAACAGGTCTGAAGTTCTTGTTGAACTGCATCCTAAGACCTCAAGGAATATAATACCAAACTAGTTAAAAGTACTAAAGTTCTCAAAATTGTAGTAACCTATTTTGCATGATTTGCAGAATATACCAGTATCAGGCATAAAAAGCCACCATAAATTAGGTACATATTTTTATGTGGTGTCTAATATATTAGGCAGAATATGCTTTATCAATTACATTAAACATCTCCAGCATCAAAAATTTAAGCTTAAGCTGAAAGATGAAAGTGGCCCACATGTGCACTTCCTACGCTGCTCTCATGAGAATAGGTGAGCCACCAAGTCAGGCACAGCAATTCCTCTCCCCCTAAAGATTGCAGGATTCTACTAAAGATTTTAAGATGAATTAATGGATATTTTAAGGGTAGTCTTGGGTATTCAAACTAACAACGCAACTGATGAATATGCACTTGACTCAAGTCAAGCGAGCAATAACACAAAAAATGTAATGACTCCAAAATCATCTTGTAATCTCTGGGAGTGGGTGATGTTTGGATATAGAAACCTGGAAGGAAACCCCATCTGGGATACCATCCTCCTCTGAATAAGTGAAATTGAATAAACATTCATAGCATATAACATGGAGTGGGTGGAAAAACAGATGAATGTCATAAGACTAAATTTCTGAAAGAAATAAGAAAAATACAGATGTGGCAAAAGGTTATTGAAAAGCAAGTGATTGTTAAAATAAGCCATGAAGAGACTGCCTCGGTCAGGTCTTTGTAGCTCTGACTCTCTGAAGAGGTAAGAAAGGAGGTAAAAAGTCTATAGCAAAATATTTTTTTAAAAAAAAAGTTAAAATTATGTCCATCCCTTTCAATTCTATCTGGGAGTCTAATAAAAGATATTATCTCTCAATACAAACCTTGTCTTTTGTGGCAAGATTTACATGCCTCTGTGACATGAAATCCATTAAGCAGATCTAATTAGACATCCATGCCAGAATGTCCTTTGAATTAATGAAATACATTGCAGTCAAAAGGAAATCTCAGAGGAGCACCTAAACGGGAATAATGCCTGCCAAGTTATCTTTGGTTACCTCCTTTTCCTCTGATAATGAAAATGTTCAGGCAGCCAGAATTAATAACATTGTGAATGGCAAATAATGAGTCCCAGAATGCTGCAAGTAAAAAGAGAGTTGGACTTGTAGTCCTTTTACAAAGCAACTAAAGGAGTAAAACTGAGCATCTCAACCAAAATGATTGAAACCTAACTGTCTGGTACATAAATATCATCCTTCTATTTTCCTATAGCTTTATTTTTTCTCCAGTATTTTAATATTCAAGGTTATAGCATGTCAAATATAACTAATGTAGCAATTTAATCAGGAGTTGCATCTCATTTAAGGCTGAGTTATTTCTTCATTTGTGGGAGATAGATGGATGGATAGATAGATAGATAGATAGATAGATAGATAGATGGCTTTTTATAGATGTTATCCTCCTATGCCGTATAGAAAATTAATGTCAAAGCAGTTAACAAACCAGACATCACTTCCTCTTGAAATAATGAAAGGAGGGACAGGTGGGAGAAAAAGCATTCAGCACTGGAGAGTGGAACATGGGTTGGACAGGTACAGTGTTCACTGGTACAAACTGGCTGGATAGCCAGGCCCAGAGAACAGGGGTAATGCAGTTGCATCCAGCTGGTGACCAGTCACTAGTGGACTTGCCCAGGGCTCAAAACTGGGGCCAGTCTGGATTAATATATTTATCAATGATTTGGATGAGGGGATTGAGCCCACTCTCAGTCAGATGACACCAGGCTGGGCAGGAGTGTTGATCTGCTGGAAGGCTCTGCAGAGGGATCTGGATAGGCTGGGTTGATGGGACAAAGCCAATTGCATAAGGTTCATCAAGACAAAGTGCTAGGTCCTGCCTTTAGATCGCAATAACCCCAAGTGTTTCTACTGGCTGGGGGCAGAGTGCCTGGGAAGCTGCCCAGGGACATTCTGATTCTCTTAGAGCAATCATAAAGGAGGTTGCATCCAGGTGGGTATCAGTCTCCTCCACAGTGACAGGACATGGGACAAGAGGAAATGGCCTCAAGTTACACCAGAGGAGGTTTAGATTGAATATTAGGAAAAATTTCTTCACTGAAAGCGTTGTCAAGCATTTGGACAGGCTGCCCAGAGAAGTGGTGGAGTCACCATCCTTGAGATAATCAAAAGATGTGTGGATATGGGGATATGGTTTAGTGTTGAACTTTGGCAGTGACAGGTTAATGCTTAGACTTGATAATCTGAAAGGCCTTTCCAAATCAAATGATTCTATGAAAATCAGTGTGATGAGGAACAGAAGAATCATGAGGAAGATTCCTCTCTGTTTGGTGCACACATAAGCCCCTCTGCATTGAGGTCCTTGCACTTGAGGACAATGCTGTCCCTGGGACCTGCCACCCCAGTCTGAGCCAGCAGCTCCTTCACCCCATATTCAGTGCGTGTCCCTGGGGGAACAAGTCTGCCTTGGATCTGCCTTGCTTACTTTCACCTGTCTACTGCATTGCAGTGGGCTGTTCTAGAGCTGGTTTGGAGATGTGAGCCCTGAGGAGCACAGAGGGGGAGTCCCTACTGCCCCAAGGGGCTCAGTGCCATGGGTGACAGCCTCTGTGCAGACACGTGGATGGTTTGCAAGGCTGGCTTCCAGTCACAAGCACCCACAGGTTTTCATCGCTCGCTCAGTTGGTCATGCTCCTGACCATAGCCAGCACCCTGCTGTGTATGGTTGTGGACATTTATTTAAGAGCTCCTGTTCTGAGTTTAACTTTCCTGCGCATGATGAAAGAGGAGTTTCTGCCAGATACTATAGCAACACAGAACACAATCTGTATTGCTTTGATTATTTTTTTTATTCCTGTCAGAAGAAGCCACATCTGCTCTAGCATCAACAAATATGCAGTTTTTTATGGCTTTATTCCCTTGTAATATTTGACCTAGATAAGGTCTGGTTGCTAATTATTCTGGCCCTGGTCCTTCCTTCCTCACCCCTGCTGAAACATCCCCCCGGTCACAGCTTTAGTCAGCACACAGAAAAGAAGCAGTGTCAGACCTTCTACCACTTCCATTATTTTTGACTGACAGCCTAAATTAAAATCCTTTACTTTGCTGACTTTCATTAAAAAGCAACAACAATTGGTGTTTGGGTGGAGGAGAGGAGTAAAAAAAAAATAAAGTCAGCCTCCAAACATGAACTTTGCCATGCTTTTTACACTGCATAAATAGCATTGTCCCTTCAAATCTGTGGCTTATGCTGCAGAGATTACAGCACAGACAGAACTACACCATTGCATGCCAGCTGCCCCATCCTTCCCAGTTTGCACTGCCTCTGGCCACCAGGACTATGATGCCTGTCGGATAAGCAAAATAGCTAAGCCTGGGGAATGTTAGTCTTTAGGGACTCATGCCATTTAATTTTATTTTACCATGGGAAGCAGGAGATGAAGACCATACTTTGAAGTTTTCTGCGTAACTCTATGTGTGCGTGTGCAAGCGAGCATCTGGGTATGTGCTTTTTCTGTGCAGTTCTCAACCAAATACAATGCCAGCTTTCCCTGACCCTTCAGAAGTCTCCAGAAGGACCTGGTTAAAAGATCCCACAGCAGCATCTGGCCTTAGCCAAGGTCTTTTCTTTGAGAAAGTTATTTTTCTGCCTAAAAATATTCAAAAGGGACAAAATTGCTTCTTGCTATCAAAAATAATCCATAAAGCAAAATGCCTAGCATGCACAATTAGTTGCAATGTGCAAGGCTTCATATACATTTCTGTTGTTAAACTAGGGGGTTAATTTAGGCTTGGCATGTAATGAATGGAGGAGATTTATAAATAATTGCCTTCGAGATAAGTCATACAAAATCTTACATCTGCTTCTTTGTTAGTGCTTCTGGAGTGTAGTCATTTTGGGAAAGACTAAAACTAGCTGATATAGATATATTCCCCCCTCCATAACTGATCTTGTTCTGGGCAGTTTGTTTCAGAGCAGAGAATGCAGGAATTAGGATTTGCATGTGATCCTGTTGTCTGAGGGATGTCCAGCCCCTATGATTCACTATTGGGGTTTCCCTTGAAGTACTGGCAACTGTGGATCTGGCTTTGAAGGCCAACCCTGTCCTGACATTAGAAAATAACTTGCTTCCAACTCCCAGAACTGGGTAGCATTCTCCAAGCCCAGTTTGTAAGGGCAATAAATGCACCTATAGCAAATTTTCAGTGTCTGATAAGAATATTTTTCCCTTCAAACTAGAAGCATGGGCTAACAGGCACTGACTGTCCCTACTTCTCTCCAGAGTGAAGTGACTGTAGCTGGAGCAAAACCCTGGCTGGAGGGTGGAGGAGTGGCTGTAAATGCACCAAATTCTTTGTTCTCCTCCTGGGCATGTTCTGAGGTCTCTGCAGAGTCTCTCATAAATCCTAAGCAGCAGCCCCAGGGCCATGAGGGACCCATTGACATGAAGCCTTTTAAATCTGCCCTTTGGAGATGTAGGAGGGACAACAGGAAAACCACCAGAATAATAGAGCCACCAGAAACTGCTAATGTTTGCTCAGTCCAGCTTCTGCTCATTCCAGATGAGACTAAGGTGTTTTCCTTTCTATTTTTATTTAATTATTTTTTCTTGGTTCTCAGTGTTTCCAGAGATTACTTTGTCCTTTTTTCATAAGCCATCAATTCACACTGTGATCTGAAACACCGAGGGAACAGAGGATCTGATGCCAAAATGTTAACAGATTTAAGGTATCAAGAGGCAAGTCACAGGAAATAACTCATTTGTTCAGGCATTCAGAGCAAATATTTATAAATTTCTTCAGAAATAATTCCCACTTCCCAAAGCCAAAAGGCAAAAGGCAGTTTTTTTTCTGGATGTATTGAGACTCGTATGGGTAACTAAGAATAGCCTGGAGAGCAGGAAAGGAAAAAGCAATCTGCTTTGAATTTGTAAAATATCTACCTTAGACATTAAGTAAAGTAGGATGCATTATGTCTAGGCAGAAGGACCTGGATTATAAGGACTCTGGAAAAAAATATGAGGGCCTTTTTTGACTGGGTAAGTTTACACTGAAGTGAATGAAATGCCAGAATCAGGAAATGGAAAGCTGAATGCTTTGGAAATAGTCTTCATCATAGATCTCTTAGGAAACACTGGTTCCTAGGCCTAATCAAAAAATATTTGTTCTGCTGGAAAGGTGTGATAAGAAAGAGAAATGTTTAACTGAAAACAGGAAATCAACATTTTTTTTTTCTATAACAGTTGAGATTGTCATGAGTTTAAATCTTATTGCACTAACTGTCGTCTGTCAGAAGTATTTGAAATCAGGTGTTTAAACTTTTGTTTTGATTGGTGCAATTACATTTATTAAATGAAGTTAGGCCTGATTTGCACAGATGCAAATGACAGCTGAACCACTCACATTCTTTTTATAGTGACTGTTATATTGATCAGTATACAATGGGAGTAAACTTCAAGCACTCTTAGACAAAAATAGTAAAAAAGCAAACCTAATCAACTTATTTTTATGCAAAAGTTGTTTGGGGTCTTTCTCAGTTTGGAACAAGAGTGGGTGGAATTGACAAAAGCTCAGCGAATTTACACTAAATCCAGCACACAGCTTGTGTGCCATTTGTGAATGGACTAGGAGACTCCATGGGAAATGGACATTTTGCAGCTCCCATCCTGTCCTGTGGTGTCTGGCTGTAGCTGACTGGTTGGAGCTGTGATGTGCTGGCAAGGTGCACCTTGCACTGAGGTTCTGGGGAGAGAGGGACCCAGTGGTAGGGTGTGGGCTGTCCCTAGAGCCCTATCATTTAGTGTACCCCTGCTCCTCTTGGTTCGTGCAATCAGACAAATACCCATTACATTGTCCCATGTATGGGACATGCAGACACTCACCATCAGAAGGGACTTGAATGCCATGCATGAAGGAAGCTGAGAGACTTGAATGACAGGTTAAGACAATGATTTATCTAGGTCATCATGGGTCTTTCCATCAGCATTCATCTTTTCCTGGAGGAGCCATTTGTTTTGGTGTAGCTGGGTCCTGAAGAAAAACCCAAACACTATCCACTAGTCTCTCTGATGGCATTGCACAAAAATAAGCTGCTTCCAGATTGCATTAATTTTTTCCTAAAACCAATTTGGAGTAAATATGGTTAAATCAATGCATGTATTGATGAAGCATTATTGTCTTGCAATTGACAGGATTTAGGCCAGTTTCTCACGTATTTCCAGTTTGAATTACTTTTGCATTTCTGGATTAGCAAAGGCACACTCTTTGCCAGTTTCAAACTAGGTAGGATCCTGGTGCTGGGGTCTTTTTGAGCAATTAATGCTGAGGTACTTTAAATTTGCCCTGCTGAAGGCAAGCTTAGGTTAATGCCTTAATGTGGTTTTGAGTATTGCTGTCTTATGCTTTTGGCATGGATTATGGTGGTTATTTTAGCAGTGTGGAGGGACATAAAATGATAGTTAAGGGCAGAAAAGTAATGAAGTTACAATACTCTGTTGAAACTGCTGTAGAAGTAGAGGTAGCAGACAGGGTCTGACTGTTTGCACTGAAATCTGGCCAAACAACCAGAAGCTGAGCAGAGGCAAACATGTAGTTTGGTCCTCTGGGCAGAGCTGCATGGTGACCCCAGGAACAGGCTGAGGTGTGCGTGTGCTGCTGACTCAGAGGCAGAGGTGCCAGGAACATTTTGGGCATCACGTTTGGTTTCATTTCAACGCTTCCTGTTCAAAGACCGCACCGCCTCAATGTGCTTATGTTCTCAGATGTGATACAGTCACAGTCCAATGTGGATGGCTCCAGGCAGTGAAAGCTGTAACTGCTTTGCTGGTGAAGTGGAAAGTATGTATAACGCACATGGTATCAGTGACTAGTGTTTTATTCATTAAAGGCATCCTAGTTTTGTACCGCTATGTCCTCGGCAGAGCAGGCAGAACATACTCTTTGAATTGTGATGCAGAGGTTTAGCATCTATTTCAGAAGGTCTGACATCATCTCCAACTGCACAGAGTATTAAAATATTTTACAATTGGTGCACAGTATCAATAGCCATGTGCATGAAAATAATTCCATCATTTAGAGGCACTTGTACTCTATTGAGATGCTAATTAAGGGAAGAATACAGTACACACCCAGTGTCAGAGGTTATGACATTACTGAGATTTTGCTGATCAAGTTGCTGGTCTTGAAAAAGCTTCACGGTGCTTCCCATTTCTTTCACAACCAGTTCTGCTGTCAGTGGCAATACTTGACAATAGTAAACATGCCTTTACCAAGTCAAGTTCATATATATTAAAGTATCTGTCTCTCTCCATCCTAGCCTTTCTGGAAGCCTGAGTCTGCAATGTCAGCAGATAAAATAGAGATGGAAAACTAGAAACAAAACAGAAAAACACAAATGCTTTCCAAAAATCCTCTCTTACTGCTGCTAGCATTTCTATTTTGCCTATGATCACTTTAAAAATAACCAAATTGAACTGTTTGTGCTTTCCCTGTATATTTTGGTGCAACCTTTTCCATGGTTTCCTTTGAAACCATATCTCCAGCTACAGAGGCTCCAACCACATCTGAGCTCTTGAAGCCCAGACTATCTTTTTGTTTAACCCTTTTATTTTTCCCTCCAGCCTTTTATTTTTCCCTCCAGCTTCGCTGGCCAGTATTTGTATAGCATGTTGCTAGGCATATGTGTAATTGTATCCTTTATGATACTTGATATCTGAGTGCTAAAGAAGGACTACACTATAGTTAAGTACTGTAAATATTATTATGATCAAATAGTAATACCTGGTTTAGATCCAAATCTTTTAGGTCCCACCTGTGTTGCTGCCCCCTTTCCAGCCCATGTTGGTGGGATAGGTCCTGCTAGCAGAGCCAAACCTATTGCAGAAGTGTGATGGTCTGATTCAGAACTTGCAAATAAACTTGTCACACCTTCACTGAGTCCCAAAGGAATATTGCTCCTGGAAGAACTGATGGCATGCTGGCTCTGTGCATACAGGGAGGAAATTTCTGTGGATTGTTTCTCCAGGTGCTCTTTCAGTTTGGGGAGAAAAGTAATTGAGGCAGAATGTAATGTATGGATGTGATTCCTTTTTTTGTAATGACCAAAGCTCTTCCTTCCTGCAATCCACCAAGGCAACCAGCCTTATATATTGTTCTCAACACTGAGGCATTTGAAGAAAAAGTTTTCCTGACAGATCACAAAGATAAATGCTGTCTGTTTACTTTCAGTATGCCTTTAAGACAGAGTACCTCAAGTGCCAGAGCAAGCTGTGGGAGGTCTCCTTCATTGGTTTTAATTAACATTACTTTGCATCATTAACATTGCTAAGCACTTTGTTCCACCTAAACAAAATGTGCATTTCCAAAAAGGAATTAGCACAAATTTTAAATGAAAGTTATGCAAATCTGTATTAAATTTAGATATTCTAACTTGACTGTGTAACAAAAGTCTGACGTTACCCTTGTAGATGTCCGCTTTGTAGACTTTTCTGCCTCCATACTTGCATTTAGGAATAATATTATCTCTTTTTGTTGTCACTTATAACTCCCCAGACATCCTTCTTACCTCATCTCACCTGCCTTGTGGCTGGTCTCTAAGAGTGGCCTTTTCTCTCCCCACCCACTTACTCTAATACCCATTCCAGCTCTCAGTGGCTGAAGAATGTCTCCTGGACATAATCTTTACGTACCTTCCTTAGAGGACAAAGTACAATTTTTCCCCAAAAATGTGTAGAGTGATTTATGTGGTGAACTGCCAAACAATTGCTTCCAGTTCACCATTAGCAAGGGACTTTGCTTTCATGTTTTTAACACGTGATCTCCACATATGAAAATAACCTTTTCAGACATTGGAAAGCTCAACAAGATGTGAAAAGAAGTCAAAGGGAAAGCCCAGGAGTCTGTCATAATGACACTTAAAAACTGGCCTCATTGCAGTGCTCCTCAGGAAAAGCAGATTGAGATGGGAACACCACACATCCTCAACATTTGTACAACGTTACAACATTTTGTAATCTTAACTTCCTTTAGTACTACTGAGGTGTCATTAATGTATGGTATCACTGGTTGTTTCTGAACAGGAACAGAAATGCTGCCTGTTAGAAAAATTCACAACTAAAATAGCTCTTTGGAAGGAAGCTGACCCATCTATTTTGGGAAAATACTGTAATTAAAAGGAAGCAAATATTGTCAATTTTGTTTGGTATTTGCTAGCCATTGACCTTTGTGAGGGACTAGCACACCTAACTCTTGTTGCAGAGGCATCCTCCATACAGTGAGGGGAGAGGAATAATTAGTTTCTGGAAGGCAGTTTGATTTCAAGAGAAACTCAATCCATCTATCATTCTTCATTGCCTAAATATGGAGTCAAAGGTGACTGTGCTTTCTGTTTGGGAGCCTCAAGTAGGTTTCTGAAGTCAGGAGGGATGATTCTAAGCCCATGTACATAACTGTAGCTAGACCCCTTGTGGTTTTTTCCCTTTTGACTGCTGAAGTTGTGAATCCAGACATAGTTTACCATGACATATCTGTGCTAATCTGCATAAATCTTCACATAATAACCCAAATGAAGTATCATTTATTCTCCAGCAGTCCTAAATGAACAAGTTGTGGTCTCACAGGGTGATACAGTTTATAAAGGAGAATGGTCAAAGACTACGTAAAATGCAGGCAGGGATGTGACAGTGGTTATGCAAAGGAGAGCTCACCTGGACATGGTAGAAATTGCAGGCTGCTTCTGAGTGAAGAGGTGAAAAGGTCTGTCTGGTGTTTTGCCAAAACATTTGCATTTGTACCTTTTCCTTATTCTTTGTTCAGTCGTTTCTATTGGACAGGGCTTGCTGTTCTCTCCGTGATTGGCTAAGCAAGGTTCTTTTGAGCCTGCTGAAGACAGCTGAATGTTTTTGCAGTGACAGGTTCAGTGGCCCTCTGGTGATACTCAGAGTTTGGAGTTACTTTGGACTGAGTTTTCTTGATAAAAAATGAAATTTCTGGTATATGAGTGCCAGCTAATAATCAGCAAAGGAGAACCTATGTGACTTTACAATCTTGGGTTCTGATAATGAGCAGTATTTGAAAGAAACACACTTGGACAACCAGATGTTGTTGAAATACCAAAGGGAGGGATGTGTGAAAAGGAGAAAAAGAAAAAATTAGAAATCTAAGAAATATGATGAGGTGATGGAAGCAAACCAGAAGACATGCAGCCTTGCTAGAAATTTTCAGATACCCACTGAAAAAAAATTGCGGGAGAAACTTCCTCTTGTAGAGCAGAAGTGAGAGCCACTGAAGGGATACTTGAGGGGTTACAGCTTGTGGAATTGAGGATTTAGTCTGCTGCTATGAGGTTCTTCAATCATCCTAAAATTCAAGTAATACAAGCAGCGCTATGTTTAGGCTATGAATAGAGAATTCAGCAAGAAATCTGTCAGCTGTCTCCCTAGCAGAAAAAAGTTGAATGAAACTGTAAGATTGGCAAGTTTCCACCAATGGTTACTAGCAATAGAGGAAATTATTTAGATAAATGTAGAATTAGGCAAATTATAGAAGATTTTGGGGAAGGACATGGAGAAAAGCCAGTTTAATTTTCTTAGATATCATTTCAAGAGGAGGGGAAAAAACACAGAAGTTAGGAGACCCAGGGTTTGGATAGATCAGACTGCCCTTCTGATGTGAAACTGGAAGTTAAGGTTATATGGAAAATTATGCATCATTTCCCACCCAAATCATAGATTCCTATACATACAAAGTGCAAGGAAAAGGAACTAGATAATTCATCAAAGGAGACATAAAACAAAAGAGAGAGCAGTAAAGAATTCAAACTTAGACATTTTTTTGCAAAATGAGTCAATGTGATATAGAATGTCAGATAAAGAGATAATCTTAGTGCTTAGAAATTACATTCATACTTCAGATAAGGAAGTATGGAATGAAACATTATCCCTAAAGAAAACATGCAATTATGGTACAAATGCCATTTTTAAAAACTAATGGGTTGGTTTCCAACACTGAAATATTAAGGTCATTGGTTTCTATCTTGCTTATAAAAGACAGAGAAGGCAAGAAGGGTGAGGAGAGAGTGGGGTGAATCTACAGTACAGTCTGCATAAAGGCAGTGCTGCATGTTGTATGAATATGGATAACATTGGGATCTTGAAAGCATGTGGGTCAATGTTAATCAGCAGAGCCTCAGTGAACAGTGTGGTGGTGGATGTCCTCAGATCGCTCACAAGGTTAACAGAAAGGGTGAAATCTGTAAGGTGCTGCTTACATTTCTGTCTGTGATGGGTGGAAGGAAGAATGGCAGGGATGTAGGGCATCACAGTGGGAGACATGCTGCCTCCTGAAGACAATGCTAACACGTTATTAAAGTTTGAATAAAAGATGGATGAGAATGTCCTACCTCAGGAAGCAACTGCTTTCTAAAATTTTCTTACAATGGATAAAGAAGTTTTGCCTGAGTGACTGGTGAGGACCCTGTGATCACAGCCTGGTTACATTCAATATGGGCCTACAAGGTGCCTGGCACTAAAGAACAAGTAATATATCTGCTTTGCTCCTCAAAAGGATCAATACACAAAGATGAGGAAAACTAGTAGTAAAATAAACGGTGGGAAAATCTTTTGCTATAAAAATGCAAAGAGTTTTTAAAATGGATTTTATTGGATGAGGGGGTATAGATTCTCTTACAGAGTAAGACATTTTTTGTCTAAAAGCCCATTCTGTTTCAGGATTATGAAAAAGGCAGTAATTAGAAATGAAGAAGCAATATTATAGCTAAATTTTAAAAAAAGCTTAGGAGATGGTAATCAATATAAGTTAGAAGTTACAATGTGTAGATAATTGATGGGGGAAGCTAAAGATATCAGGGAAAAAATCAATGGTTAGCAGAGCTGGGGACAGTAAAGATTATTTAAGTATTTTAGAAAAAAAAAAGATATCCTAGCAACAGTATAAGGCGTTACTTGATGGAGATGGCAAAATTGTTAATGATGCAGAAAAGAGAGTTCATCAATAAACATGAATGTTCTGTTTTTTCTGGAAAAAAGCAAGGTTACCTGTATGAAGCAGATGATGATGGTAAAGTACTTTCCAGCTCAGTGGTGACAAAAAAGAACATAATATGCCTTCTGGGTTTGGGTTAGGGCAGACTTTCAAAGCAATTACTATGACTTGCTGAACTGGCCCATTCATTAGGAAAGCCTCCTCATTCAAAGAAACTATGTAAATTAAGGTAGCGAATTCCCTATATGAGTGGAATTTTAGGGTATCAACAGTATTTTAGATTATGTAGGAGGTAATAGTTACTAGATTGCAAGACATTTAGGAAAGGACTGACTTCCAGATTCCATACTGAGTTCTCATGCTTAGTGTGTTTGTATCATCTTGAAGGTGTCCTTTTTGTGTTGCAAGAGCAGTGAGAAGTGGACATGCTGTGCCTGAGGACCAGTCTGGAGGAGCACAGCCTCTGATAGCCTTACCTTGGTTGAGTTATATGAGTAGAGGTAGAAAAGGGCTTTGCTCTGAGTGTGGGAGATGTACACACGGCCACATCAGAATAGTTAAGGGGCCAGATTATACTGAGAAGTTATGTGAAGAATAAGATGACATAAAACTCTGAGATGGCATTATCAGAAGTTCTCAGTTTTTGTCTTTTTCACCCACTGGTTTTCACATGAATAATGGTTTCAACAGTGAATATAATATATTGCATAAGCTCATCAGTACTAATGCTCTTGTTTTGATAACATTTAGGAAGGTGAAATAGTGGTAACAGAGATGAAAACTACTAGCAACAATCCCTTTTCAGTGATAGATCTCTTCAACTTTCTCATAATCATCTGTACTTCACCAGAGAGCTCTTGATATCGTAGCACGGAGGGAAATTCTCTTTCCTGGTTGTGAAGGTGGCACAAAAAACTCGGCTGCCTTTGTTGTGTTTCATATTAAATAATGTCAGGACAAAAATAAAAACCTGTTAATAGCTGAGGTAAATTAACAGGTATGAATATTTATAGTTTTTGACCCTCCTAGGGGCTCCATTTTAGAAGAATTATTTTGTGAGAAGAAAATTGTTCTTTTGCTGGGTCTTTTCATATCCTGCAGCAAACCATGAAGAGCCAACACTGGCTTCCCAGCTCCTCCTTCTGTTTGATATGGCTTTGCAGCCACCAAAACCTTATGGCTTTCTCTTCTGAACCTGTTTCCAGCAGAGCCTTATTCCAGAAGGACACTGCATATTGCACACCTGCCTTGCAGGCCTTGTGCTTTTGCTAACCCCACCCTTTGGAACTCAAGATGACTTGTGAATTCTTGAATCAAGACACCATCATGGCAAGATCTATTGTAAAGTCTTCTGATTTGGGGTTTTTGGTCTTCTTGTTTGGGGATATTAGTGTGCAATTACATCATGTTCTGAAGCTCTGTTGTTCAGTGACAGCTTC
Source organism: Vidua chalybeata (assembly GCF_026979565.1). Classification (NCBI taxonomy): domain Eukaryota; kingdom Metazoa; phylum Chordata; class Aves; order Passeriformes; family Viduidae; genus Vidua; species Vidua chalybeata. The sequence goes on along the minus strand of NC_071531.1, from coordinate 26,776,422 downwards.
TAAAAATTAATTTATATGATTCTTTATCCATAACTGCTGTTTATTATATATAAAGGAAGCAATTAAAGTAAAGTGGTTATTTCAGGTAGCTCTCATTAACCTTAAACCCCATATTATAACTACACGTAGCTTAAATTGTTGGGGCTTTCCCCTTAACTTAGCTTCCTTTTCTGTTATTTTGCACTCTTCTTGTAGACATTTCTTATATAAATCCATGTTCTGCCAATACACAGAAGGATTTTCTGATCAAGATTCAATTGTAATGCCATTTACATATGTATTCCTAAAGTAATTATGAAAAGGATTGCTACCTTTTATGTCTCCACAACTGAGTGTGTCTTACCAGTGAATGAGTAATTTTCAAATTGTACAAATGGGTGGTCTGGAAGATTATTTCCCATATTGACACGTTATTTCAGTCTTTTCCCTCCATATGTGTTTTCTTTTTATGCATTTTCAAAACATTTTATTCCCCTTCAAAATGGGTATAGTCTTGATGAGTCTCAAGATCTCAGAAATTGATAGACTTTTCACGTGGAGCTCTCTCATTTGCATGTCATGTGGTGATAGTAATGAGAGCAGTGGTGAAATGCCAGTGTGACAGCTGTGGGTGACTCTGAGGAGGCTGGACAGGCACATGCCATTCCTTTGCAGCAGGTACAGCATCTGCAGAGAAAATGAGCATAGAGCTAATAATACCTGTGATCTGAAATAAGACAAGCATTACCTATCGATTGACAAATCAGAATGAGTCTGCTTGTGCTCCTGCTAATTTCATGCCCATGCGTTTACAGTTAGACACAAATTATAAATCTTCTGGGCTGGTTTTTATTCATTCTTTCATATTATATTGTGAACTCCACTAAAAGGTGATTTTATGCCTGGGATACAAACATGTGGAAAATTAACAGAGCTTGAGAAAGGCACTAAAGCTCTGCCAGTGCATTAATTATCTGGCAAGTGTATCTAAAATCTGGTAAATCACCCATAACATCAGCAGACAGAAGAGGGATTCAGACTAAATTAGCAACTAACATTTTAGATGTGATTCTTACTTAGACACATAAGTAAGGAGAATAATTTCTGTACTAATCATCAGAATTCTGCTAGCTGACAATTAGTCCCAAAAGAGATGGTTCTGTTTGCTGCAGCTTGTCCTCTTTGACACACTACTCAGAATGTATGTAAAGTGCAGAACATAGAATGACTTGACTCTTCTCAGCAAACTGTACATCTGTTCAATAAAATAAACCCCTGCATTTTAGTGTACTTCCCTAAAAGGAAATTCGAACATCATAAAAAATTTCTAGAATATACCATGTATAAATGACACAGAATATATGTTTTCTAGTAGAAGATAGAACTTAGACGAGATCTTTCCCAGTGCCTTCATTTCAGTTATTTTTCTTGCTTCAGCTTACAGAGAAGTCATTGTAGTGGTTGGGTGACAGCACAATTTTCTTGGAGAGCACTGGATCCAGCGCAATTCTGTGTAGAATTCTGAGTATACTCTGGTAAAAACACAGAAGAATGAGAATTAGACACAAATAATCCACAATAATACTACTGAAAATAAGAGGAAAACAGAAAAAGTATTTTACTTCACAGTAATGGTCTTTTTATTCAAGTTTTCCACGAACTAAGATTCTTCTCTAAGTGACGTATTAGGATGATTTTTCTTTACAGAAGAACATATTCCTTGCTCATCTTTGGCTCTAGAAAAACAATTTTCTCTATATTTCTTTTAGTAAATGGAATTGTGCACAGACACACTCTCAGTGAGAAAGCACTAAGTAATATATGCATTTTTTTTTTTACTAAAGTGTCCTGCAGTCAGGCTGGATGATACTATTCTGCCTCGTGCCAAGGTTTAAATCACTGGAATGTCTAAAGATAAGCCAATAGGGAAAAAAAAATCTCAGAAGTAATAATTTGTTAGGAAAACTGTCCTCAGGGAGACAGTGGATAACATGTCAGTGTCTGGTAATATGGCTCCTCCTTGCCTGGTTCTAGATGGCCCTGGTGGTGTTTCTTTTCCCCAGGCTTGATGATGGAATGGAAGGGATTCTAACCATGAGCAGACTCCCAGGTGGGTTGTCAAGAACAAGCATGGGTACCTGTCAGGCAGGTGCAAGACCTTTTGGCATTTTGGTGCATGCAGGCAGGGCAGCAGGCAGGCAGGCTTGCCCCCACAGACATCAGAAGTGGCCAGCACCCTTGGAAGAGGTGTGCTTGCAGACAAACACAAATATCTTCTCTCCTGTTGCTTCTGCTCTACTTCTTGAAGACAGTGGTGGTGAGGAGGTTTATTGAGATTTCTTGCTCAGGTTTTGGGAGGGGAGGAAAGTTGGCTGTTCAGCAGGAACATACTGTGAATATGGAGGGTGTGGGGCAGGCAAACTCTGTTATACAGACTAACAGACTTCATTGCACAGCCTTTAAATGCTCTGTGAAAGGCGACTAAGAAAAACAAGCAATAGCTGCAGGAACATCTGCTCCTCAGGTAGAAAACCGGAGGTGAAGCACAGAGAGCTTGATAACTGCTCCTTTTGCTGAGCTTTGGCTGGGAACAAGTACTGTGTTTAAGGCTTTGGGACTCAGACACACAAAAATAAATGCAATTCTTCTTGTCTGGATTCTTCTGGTGTTCATGATGGAGACAAGGGTGAGGAGCTATAGTAAATCAACATTTCGATGGTGATGCTCACTTGGCCATGAAATGGGAGCTGCTTCTCTGTGGGGACTTGAGGATGATGCACAGAGCTGGCAAAGTACAATGCAGATATGGCCAGTGTTTCCCAGTTAAGGGCTATGCGAGTTTTTGGTCTGTGCTGGCTGCCAGGGCCAGACTCATTTTAAAACTAGACGTCTACCCTGAAATGCAGCCAGCAAACACTCCCTTATAGTCACTTGCTGGTGGTAGAACTTCCAGGGGTCTGTTCTCCTCCTTGTTTGAAACTCCTCTTTCTCTCCATTGCCTAGAGTGGAAGCCCCTACACTGCCAGAAAAGCCAGATGCCTGCTTTTCAGGGTGGATGAGATACTTCTGGTGTTCAGAATCTGCATTATGCTGAAAAATCACCCTATGTGATGATACCACAGCTGCTACAACTCTGAATTTGGGTGATTTTAAAGGCTCGTTGAATCCCATTGTTATTCATGAATTAACACGATAAAGGCTGAGTTCCTAGGCCTTGGAGTAAGGGTTTCTAAGGAAGCTTTTCTAAATTGGAAGAAAACATGATCTGGGTATTTCTGTTGCTATTACACTGGGTTTTATACTTACCAGTAAAAAAGTATTTGAAGTACTGAGTACACCTTCCCTATATTAAAAGCATTTTGTAGAAGCGTGGATGCTGAATATGAAAAATGCCCACTGAGCAGAGGATGGAGAACAACAGGCATTTATGTTTCACAGTGCCAGTGAGGAAAAAAGGATGGTTTCATGTCAGAGTGAGAGTGAATTAGATGAAAATTTCAGTGAATTGAGAGCTAATAACCACTGTACCCCACAGATTCCGAAATGCTTTGAGTTGAGTGAAACATTTTGTTCGACGTGGAATGGAAGATTTTATTTTGGTTTCAAACAAATTCAAATATTCTATGAAATAAGGAAAATTTGTATATGGAAGTAACTTCAAATGAGAAAATCAAAACCTTTCATTTTCAAAATGTCAAAATGAAGCCTTTCCATTTTTCACTGATTTCTTTTGTCTGAAGCTAACAATTCAGCAAATTTGATACGAATTCATGAAATATTTATGTGATGATGAGTCTTCATTTTATTTCAATAAATAGCTTACAGTTAAAAACTATGCACAGCCTAAGCATTGCCTCATGTTGTCCAGCCAGCCCTTTAACAACACCAGGTTCTTCTCTCAAATGTTTTAAAACCTAAATAGAGGCTGTTACAAACACTAATAAAAATGACAAATATGTATCTTTCCTCATAAAAATATAGATTCTCTGTTAAAATGTAGAGTAAGATACCTTAACTCATTGTAAAAGACTTAAATTACAAAAATGGGTGAAATAAATAATTGAAATTATGGGGCATGTCACATAAAGCTTAATCCATTTACTGATAACTCAGTATTTTTAAAATCTGCTTCTGAATGTATTTCTTTACAGCTTTTTCTGCAGTTTCACTATGTATGTCCTTTGATTTGGTCCTGCTTTGCTAGAGCTCTTCTACCACAGTTTCACCAAAGAGGCTGGCTAAACACTGAGCACATAAATTGCAAATATATATGCATGACTTGCCCTCAATTTGCATGATTATTGCAGCAAATATAAACCTGACATAAGGCAAAGCAACAACCTTTTGACAAGGCTGGTTGAGGCAGGCTTGGGTGCCTAACTCTTTTTGGACAGCGTCTTGATTTATGCTATAAATAATCTGGTTAGGATTTGATGTTGAAGCCTTTGTGTGGGAGTTAAATGAGATGTCCTAACCCTTGAACTATCTTTGGGCTCCAGTTCAGAGGGATGGCACTGTGTTCAATGTCACAGAAAACATGAAAGGGACTCCAAGGGATAGGAAGAGTGATGCAGTACACCCCTATTCCTGTTGATTTTTCTTTGGGGATCCTTCTCACGTTTCTTTTTGCTGATAGGCTTCAACTTTTTTGTGAAGCATTTTCAGAAAAAGATTGGGAGAGCATATGCACATACAAAATTTATAAGTAGCAAAGAACATTTTCAGGAGGGGGAGAAGAGGCGCTGTTAACATAATACATGCTGGTTTTGTTTGTACATGCATAGTCATACACAGAAAGAGGAAATGTTATTTGTTCATAGCATAGGTGGAGTACCTATGTGGAAACTTTATGTTATGGTTGGAGGGCAGATTTAATACCTAATGCAATTAAATAAGTAGAATCTATAGAGAGTGTAAGATAGTATTACAGTAATTGGAGCACTTTTTCTCTTTGCTAAAAAGGTTACACGAGAAGCGTGTCTGTGCCAAATCTAACATGTTTTTCATCTGTGTAATCCTACTTGGTTTTGGGGACAGTTTGAAGGAGTCCCTTTGTATATGTCTGCCACATCATTCTGAGTACTGAGGAGAAAACCTCAGTATGAAGCATGTGCTTCTGTGGTTTCTGATAAAATTGCACTGCAGCCATGGCTTTGGTCTTTTTGTTTCCCCTTCTGGCTTCCTTAATACACTGGGAATTCTGGCTTTGCAGTATTAAAAATAAGCACAATATAGAAAGCACCTACAAGACTCAATGCATATTGTTCTTGGACTTTACAAGTGGCATCAAAATGCAGTCAGAATTCACTCATCCCATAATTGGAACAAGAAAAAAGCAAGGTACACAAGTAACTCCTCTCCATTGATGGACAAGGTCTGAGCTGGGGGGAGGGATGGCAAAACATGGAAAGTAGATACATGGAGCAAAGCCTTCTGGACTTGGCATGCCTCTTGGTCCTTCTGTGGACTGATGAGGTCTCTCAAATGTGGATGCAAATTTTGATGTCACACCTTGCTACCGAGTGCAAATTGAGTCTTATGTGAGGGTGGCTAAAATAAACAGTTAGAAGGTGTATTAAATAGTCTTTGGGTTCCATATCACATCTGGGGAAGACAGGCATACTAATGCTTTCTTTGGAATTAAACCACATGCAGCTGATAGTCTTCAAATTTTCATTTTGGTGGCTTGCTTTTTTCTTTTTCCCTTAGAAATGTAAAGCTATAATCAGCTGGAATAGTAGGTCACAGGGTTTCATTTTCATGGAGGAGGAAAAGGGTGATAAAGACATTTTTTATTCACAGAGAATGTTATCATGCAGCATGAATGGGGACTTGGAGCTCATTTAGCCTTTCTCTGCAGCCTCTCAGAGCTGTGCTTTACAGAAGAACACGTTAGAATTTATGAAAGTTTCATTACTAGATTTGTCAAGCAACATTTGTCTGTTGTGAAAAAGACAAACCCACTTAAATTCTGGAGATCAAAAGTCATGTCTCCTTACTCTTAGGTGACAGACCTTTGTGTCTGCAGTCTGCTTGAGGTAACAGACTCAGGCCTCACTTCTGAAATTAGGTGTGGATTTCCTGCTGGCTGTGGGGAAACAGGGCTGAGGTCTCCTACACAGGGATGTATCGCCTGATGCATACTCCCTGTGTGGAGCTGCCTACCATAGATAGCAGAACCCTGAGTTTTAGCTTTTCTTGCCTTTTTTTCACACTACCAGAGACGTTGCCTGCTGCCACCGTGTAAGAAATGCAGCAACTTGAGGTGTCAGCCCTGTGGCAGATGTTTCTTGCTCCCCTGGCTTTGGAGATGCCACTAACTAAACCAAGAGTATCAATTCTCAGGTGGCAGCCTGACAAGAAGTTTTAGGGTGTAACTCAGAGGGCCTTGTACAGCAAAAGTGTCCAAGGCTTAGCCCCAGTTTCCAAATCCTAACCCTCAAAGCCAAAGCCAGTGTGCCCAAATGTCAATGGGTACGTTAACATGCCCCAGAGGATTGGAGGAACTCCAGTGGCTGGTGAAATAGGTTCTTCACCTGGTAAAGGAAAAACTCACCAATTTTTACCTTGCTTAGAAAATAATGTATGTCAAAAATAAGATAAAATCTTGCCTTTGCTCAGCAGCTGACATTTTGAAATTAGGTCTTTCATTCTCTTGGGGAAAAAAAGAAAGGTTTGCAAGAGGAGTTGTGGAGAGATCTGCCTCTAAGTGATGAATGGGTCAGAGTGCTGAGGCAGCTTGAACTCCTGAAGAAATTTAGGAGGCTACACTCAATGCAGGGGGTATGAACACAACTTCCAGTAATTTGGCTCCTGTTGTGTTCCCTCTGGAAGTGATACTGAAAGATGGGGTCAAAGCAGGAATATAGGACACACTGAAAGACTGAGGAACAGGAAAGAGGTACTCATTTTCCCCAGTTTCCCACATGCCCACATTTGAAAAATTCTATTGTGGTCCCCATATAATTATGTCTCTACTCTCTGTGAGATATATGATGTAGGATCCATGAAGTATTTGAGAACCTCCCAGTAGAGACCATTCTGTGGGCACACAGGATTAGGCCTATATTAGATTTCTGCACCATTTGGAAGATGGCATTTGAGCTAAATGTATTGCATTTAGGTCTCTGTTGAGACTGCAGGATGTTTTTCCCCTGCGGTGCGACGATGTCTGCAGTGGCTACACTCTGCAGCTCTGCAGCCTGAGCCCACCAGTAAAACTGGGTCCCAGGATGGCTGCACACCAGTGAATCCTGTGTACATCCTCCTAACATGATCATCGGGTTGGTATGCACAAGCCACCAGTTAAATTTAAATGTGTCAATCAGGAAAATTCTAGAAGTGTAAGATACAAGCAAGGGCAAGCTTTATTTAAAAAACATGTAGGTTGGCTGTGGTTAGATCACTGGGGAAGCCTGTGGCTTGTCCACATTTAATGTTAAGTCAGGCTTAAAATCACATTAGTTAAAACAAGTTAGCTAACACATTTGCACATGGAAACACTTTGCCTATTCTGATGTGTCTAGAGGAAACAGTTTCTTGTCTGCAGTAGTGAATAATGCTTTGCATTTATTTGCTCATGCTACTTATTCTTATAATAAGAATAAGCATCTTGGGTTATCACATAACTGGGTTATCACATCCCTGTGAGGCACTTGCACTCAGATGATCAGGTTAATCACTGCAACAAAACAAAACTGAGGGGAGAAAAAGGGTTATGTTTTCAGAATACCTAAACCCTTGAATGAACTGATTGCACTTGTGTCCCATATGGGACATTCACTTGAGGGTTGGACTCAATGATCCTTGTGGGTCCCTTCCAACTCAGAATATTCTCTCTCTCTCTCTCTCTCTCTCTCTGTGTGTGTGTGTGTGTGTGTGTGTGTGTGTGTGTGTGTGTATGTGTGTATGAAAGAGACAAGGCTGGAGGAAAGAAAGACGGTCCGTCAGGAAGGTGGGGACCATCTCCTTTGGCACAGACATAGATGGCTTTTGGCAAGCATGAACCTGGCCAGGTGCACCAGGTCTGCCCAGCTGGCATCAGTCTCCTGGGCCTGGTCCTCTGCTGAGCCTGGGGGACCGTTCCCAGGAGGGAGCTGGTGTGCAAAAGTATGGCTGCAATCCTCTGCAGCTGCCATTTTTATGGTGTACTTTGAGATGGCTCTTTTCAAGTTTGATCTCTTGGGTGATCCGTGTAGCTTGGCAGCACTGTAAAACCTGGAGGGGCAGCAACTGGCAGTGCAAGGGGGCAGTGGTGGTTGTGGGTCACAGAGTGAGGTTGTGGGTCAGCAGAGTGAGCTTCTGCAGCCAGCACTGTCCCAAAGGTAGTGTGTTCTCCAGCGGTTCCTATCCATTCTTCTGTCACACTGTATAATAAACAGCACAGACATTAGGGAAATTATGTTGCCTAAGTCAAAAAATTACTAGGGTTTTCCAATCAATTAAGCAAAGCATGTGTTAAACTACTTATCTGGGGAATTGAATTGCCTTTCTTAGCCTTTCTTTTTAAAAGGACTTGATCTATGTCTAGCACAAGAAAAAGAAATGGCCTAGCAATATAAAGCAAAAAGGTATTGGGAAGCTGGAAGCCAATAAGCATATGTAAGAACTCTCACCAGTTTGAATTACCTGTATATCATACTGATGAGAAATTTGGAGAAGCTTTCAAATTTTACCATAAAGTCCTGTCTATGTCTTAATGCATTGGCTGCCCAGACAGGGGCACCATTTTCTCTAATCTGATTTGCACAGACAATGTTTATATGAGTATATTCAGATGGTACACTGAAAATCTTACTTCCCAGAGAGTAGTGGGATCTTTTCTTGCTATAATCTTACTTGTACCATTGCTTGCCTGGATTTTGTTCTCAGGAATATACTCCATGTGTTTTTTATGTCTTTGTTTTCCCCTTCCCAACTGTTTGATTTGTGTGTTGATAGCAAATTATTCTTATTTTCAGGTTACACGGTTTATCAAGTGGGGAAACTCTGTTGTTTCAGGAGGCTAAGATGACATTAAAAAACAAGTACTGGCGATAAACATGCATGTCATACCAACTTATGTGTACAATATTCAAAGCTTGAAAACTAAGCCAGTACATGCACAGCATCAACATTTGGGTCAGCTGTTTCAGGGCTGATATCTGCTGGAGCAAAATGGGGTTATTCTTGAGATAGGCATTGTCTAACCACTGCCTCTGCCTCTCCAGCCAAGGTGTCATGAGAGTTTACAAAGGACTAAAAATGATCCAGGCTCCTCTGTAAGCAGGCAAGTGGAGCAGGGCTGTGGTGGTGCTAGTGCTGCAGGGCAGGAGGGAGGCTCTGTGACTGACACACATGGAGTCCCTAGATCCTGCAAGTTTTTTTGTGTGTGGCACTTCTGGGCACTCGGCAGGGTGCCAATAACCGGCTCTTCTGTTATATTTAAATATAAGTTAAACTGAGCTGCCCCTGAAGGTACCCTCTTAACTGCAGGCATCGATTGTATGGTTGGAAGATGCTGTGGTGACTGCTTCACCTTTAAAATGAGGCTGCTTATAAACCATTCATAAATTTTTTGGTATTTGTTAAAAGTAGTTTGCAGCATCTCCATAGCTCAGGGCAGTTGTGTTTCCATCTGTTCTGCCTGCTGTAAGTTGTCAGTTCTGGATTTGGCACTGTGGAGGAAAACTGGCATAGGACAAAGAGGAAGCAGGACCCACGTTGATTGACAGAATATTTTCTCAGTGGGAATGTGCAGTGAACTCAGGCATAAAAACGGGTAATCCAAAAAATATTTATCTCTAGGGATCTAAATTATATTAGAAAGTATACAAACAAAAATCTCATTTCTCTCTAGATGCTGTGGGCTCTACACATTCTTGTGCTATCCTTTAAGATAGATCATTGCTAAAGGAATGAATAAGAGAAAAAGCCTTTGTTGATAAATTCCCTGGGAATTCATTATAATTCTGTTTTGAGCCTTTGCATGCATTCCTGGAGGCATCACGTATCACATTACCCTTATGTGTAGTTGTGAAAATGTGGAATTTAAACACAGTTTGTCCAAGAAAATTTGGACTGTTGTAATTGTACCATTGAACCAGTATGTGCTGGAGGGTGCGCAGTCCTTGCTCAGGAGGTTTTGGTTTTTTCTTCTGGTCCTTAGTTTAGGTAAACACTATATAAAGTAGGTAAATAGGTAGAGAAACCTTTGGGATGAAGAAGCAGATGGTCCAAAGCTATAAGGAAGTTTAATGGCTAAGTGCTTTACTGGCCTTCTGGAAGCTGTAATGCCTGTACATGGCAAAACAGATGGTGGCACTGTACAAGTGACTGGCACTTCTGCATGCAAAGCTTGGGATATGGCATTTTTTCCTCTCAACTTTGTCTTTGGATACATTGATGAACTTGCCATGGACTTACCAAGGGCATAAAGAAAATTATTCTGAGTGGCAAATGGTGGTGTTATTGTTTGTGTCAATGCCATCCTGGGTTATGGAAAGCTCATTGAATTGCTGTTAAATTGCACTGTAGCAAAATAACTTTCATAAGGCTGTGGGGGATTTTCTGAACCATCGTAAAAAGTGGAAATGTGAAAACTAAAATTACTGAGTCCATTTAATATCACTGAGAGAACATACCCAGTGAGTGCACTCTGAGCTGACACACATGGCACACTGCTCTCGTCTTATCTTCATAGACTGAGAAAAGAACCTCTTAGAAACAATCATTGTCTCTCCTTTCCCCCTGCCCCCACCCTCAGTGTTAGTTTCTGCTGGAGTGTTTCATTGCTGTCACTGTAAACACACTGGGAGCTCAGCACCACCAGTCCTGCTCAACACTGAACCAGTGTAGCTTCTGAGGGATTTGGAGAGTGGACACAATCAACCTCTGTCCCACGTGATAAACAAAAGGGACCCAATTGGCAGGATGAACAGAAAGTTATGATTCTTTTTTGTGGTCATCTGCCTCTGGTCACCCTTCAGGGCTTTTTGAAAAGGTTCCTGGGATTTTATTTGGTGTTTTCATTGACTGACAGACATTTATTTACCTCTCCTGAGGTCTTACACTGAATGTTCATTCTTTGCCCTCTATCATATAGCTCTCTGCTTGGTCATGTTGTCCAGGCTGGCAGGTTTCCCCATGGCAGGAAGACAGTAAACTTGGTGTTCCACTTTCTGTCCATCACCTTTCTCCTGAATCTCATGGTGCTCGGGAGCTGTCTTCACCTGCTTCTTGGAAGGATGCAGGGCTTTGCAGCACCTCTGACATGGAGGGCTATCACCTAAGAGTGCCTCTCTCCCTCCAGCTGGACCTTTTGCTCTGCTGACACCAGACTGGCTTTGCTGCTCACTTTTGGGTTGTGGTTGCATGACACAGCTGAGCCAGTGCACTCCTCTGAACACTCACCCAAAGCACAGCCAGTAGTTTTCCAGTGGGATTCAAGCTCCCAGTCCCATACTAAGATGGCTACAGAGGAGGCAAGGGTTAAAAGAGAGGTAGAGCAGCTGAGGAGGAAGGGGACTGTGCCTGGCCACAACACTGAGACATAGCATGACCAGCAGGTTGAGTGGGATGATTCTCCCCCTCATTTCCACTCTCATGAGACTACACCTGAGTGCTGCATGCAGCTCTGGGAGCCCTGACATACGGATGTGGATATGGAACTGTTGAAGTGAGTCCAGAGGAGGGCCATGAAGGTGATCAGAAGGATGGAACACCTCTCCTATCAGGACAGGTTGAGAGAGCTGAGGGTGTTCAGACTGGAGAAGGCTCCAGGGAGACCTTATAGCAACTTCCTGTACCTGAAAGGAGCCCACAGAAAATCTTGGGCTTTTGGGGGATTTTTCCAAGGGCATGTAGTGACAGGACAAGGGACTAATGGCTTTAAACTGAAAGAGGGCAGGTTTAGATTAGATACTAGGAAGAAATTCTTTACTGTGAGGGTGGTGAGGCACAGGAGCAGGGTGCCCAGAGAAGCTGTGGATGCCACATCCCTGGAGGTGTTCAAGGCCAGGCTGGATGGGGCTCAGAGCAACCTGGTCTAGTGGAAGGTGTTTTTTTTAAAGGTCCAGGAATTAATTTCAGGGAGTGGAAATATCCATACTCATAAATAAAGCACTGGCCTGAATTTGTGCCCAAATTTAATCAGAACCAAACCCATGTTTCTAAGATGAAATACCTTTACAGCGGAGGAGGAAATACCATAATGTCCCAGTATTCACTGACTCATGACATTCTAGCTCAGCTTTGTATACTGAAAAAATTCAAAGTGTTTGACATAGACTTAAATAAACATTTACCCTTTTGGTGCTCCATCCAAGTACAGCCCAAGGCAGTACTTGAGACTTACCCATTCATAACTGTGAGAGGAATGTGGGACCGTCCTTCAGTCATTCCAGTTTGATCAGCTGTGGTTTGTAGTGCTAGGAATAAAAAAGGCTTTTTTTTTTTTAACTTGCTTTCAGGTTTTTACCTTCCAAAATATTTCTGTCATTCTGGCTTTTTTTTTTTTCCTCCATTTTCAAGGTTTTTAAGCTTAGTAATGTGAAAACCAAGCAAATGTCTCAGCTAGACATGAACTTGTGCATGAGCTTTTCTGTTACAACCCAAAGTGCAGCTTGGTCTTGATGATTTCAAATTCCTGAAGTATGAGAAATTCAGATTGAGCTACGTGCTTGCATATATGCAAGTCATATTTTGCCAAGAGGAAAGGAGATTTCCCTCAGCAATGTATAGCTGAATATCTGAATTTCTCAGGCTAAACCTCTGTAATTTCTAAATTAGAAACTTTGGCAACTTGGAGGAGTTAGTGAGTGCTAGGCATACAGTGTGCTCCAGGGGGGAAAAACCATTGTTTTATCATGAGCTTTTGCTGCACTCTTAGAGAACAAAGCTGGGGAAACAAAGAGGCTTGTTTATGGTTGCACTGAGTAACCAGTTATCAGGGAACACTGTATTATCTGCACAGAAAGTATTGCTGTGGATATTTAGGTTCCCTTCATAATGTTTGTTGATGCTTTCAGACTTTAATAAAGTTATGATTCATTTGTGGAAACAGATCTCCCATGTTTCTCACAGCTGCGCTAATTTCTCTGTCTAATGTTTAAAGTCATCTCCCCCACTGATTTTAAGGGTAGATTTTACTTTCTTAAAATACCTTCCCGTATGCATATTTGTGTAGAGAGTGCTCTATCAATTTTTAATCTGAAAGGACCAGATCCCTATTCTTTGCAAATTTTTAGAGTTCTTTACTTCTGCTAAGAAGTTTGAAATTATAAAGGACTGAAGTTAATTTCAGTTAACTTCACCAGAAGCTTCACTAGAAGTACAGTCTGTCTGTGAACCTTAGAACAGAGAAAGGTTAGACAAAATGAGATGCTGGAGTATAAATTTCCCTTGTGTAAAAAAAAAGGTGGTTTAAATATAAATCAACATACTAATATCTTTAAAGTGAGCAATTAAAATCCAGTTCATATAACTCCTGCAATTGCCTGTGCATCAGTATTAGAAGCAGAACAGAAAATACTTTATTTTTATTTTTAAGAAATCCTTAAAAGGCCTTTAACATTGTACTATAAAGCATTGGCAGATAAAATCCCATAACTTAAACACTGAGACATTAAATTAAGCTTTTAATGGTGATTTTTTCAGAAATCAGATGGTATTTAGAACCCTGCAAAACAGAAAAAATACATTTTTGCATGGAAAAGGAAGATGCAGATGCCTTATATTTGGGTTTTATTTTTTTGGCACAGTGAACTAGATGAGTTCAGTTTTTGGCTTGTGAAGTCAACTCTTCCCACTATTGTTTCATTTCAGTTTTAATTGTGGAAAAGACATACTAAATTTGTAGTCTTCTACTCATTATATTTGCTTCTCAGGTTATGCTTTCCTACTAACCCTAAGTGTCCCCATATTCTGTTTCAAGTTGGATTAATTTTTCCCTCAGTGTACCATTGAGAGAGGTGCTGTCTCAGCTAATAAGCAAATTGCTCCACGAGCAGCCAAAGTAACAATGCCTGCTTTCCAATGGATGGCTGTCTCTTGGTTGATTGACTTTTAACTGAATTAAGCTGCAGCTGCAATGTGTGTACATCCCTTGGTGGGCTCTCCAGCCAAAGTTGTTCCCCCATGAGGTTGCTCTGTTGTTTAGAAATACATTGTCCAACTGTAGCTTTTCCACTATGCAAGAGCCCAGACTGTTGCTCTCTTCTCTTTCCTCTCTCCGGCTCTCCTGGCTGGTGTGGATTTACCACCATCTCCTCTGCGTGGCCATCGTGCTACCTTGGAACTCTACTCTGCTGCCTCAGGTTTGGCTGAAAGTGCCCAGCAGGCTCCAAGTCCCTAGGGCAGCTGGAGAAGCAGGCAATTTGTAGCATCACACAATCTTAGAAAACCAGGCTAAAAACTGAAAAAAGCTCCAAGAAAATTGGGTTGGGGAAATACTGGGAATAGTTCCTGTTTGGGTTTTTTTTCCTGAGAGTGGGTGCTTTATGGGACTTAAGCACTGTTTGCCAACCCAGCAGAGAAGGCAATGAGTGTGACAGCAGGAACAGGAAGACATCCATGTCTGCTTAATTCAAGGCAAGTTTACACCCCAACTAGGACTATGCCTTAAGCATCAGCATGGTTGCTTTCAGCCATTAGTCCTGAAGGTGTTTTTTTATGAAGTACGAAATGTACTCACCAGAGCAGAAACAGTATTCATCCTGCCAGTAGTAGAGCTGGGAAGGGAGCAATGTGGATTCCTGCTCCAGTGAGCATGTGCCTTATAGAAAAGTGGAACTGTTCCAGTACATAAGCAAATAAATAAATAGCATCCACCTCTGTGTGCTCACAATTATCCAGAGACAGGGGAGATGTGAACTTGGGTCATCTGATTTTCAAACATATGTTCTGCTCTGGAGCGATTTAACCCTCCGTCTCTTTTCATTCTGGAAGTGATGCCCAATTTCCCCCCTGAATATGGCCTTTTGCTTAAGTATGCCACAAATAAAATTAAAAACTATGTATTTGATCCTAAAAATGGTACATGTACTTGCTGGAATTTCTCCACAGCCTCACTCTCAGAGAAGAATGTATTTTTTATGCATATATATATATATATATACACATACATATAAAAGCAAACCAAAAAGCCTCCTTGATTTTGGTGGGTTTTCTTCCTTTTAAAATCCTTTTGAACCAAGTTCTTACATAGTTATTATATACCATTTCAGGACACATTTTTCCCTGCTGTTTTGAGAAGAAAGAAATTTTTAAATATTAGCATTAATGGCATTCAAGTTTCATAATGCATACAATGTTAATATTGCTGAACACGCCCTGGATTTCATAAGTGATTTGCACAAGACTAAAGTGCAAAAAAAAAAAAAAAAAAAAAAAAAAAAAAAAAAAAAAAAAAAAAAGAATGTAGTGGTGAAGCCAATATATAGCTATTAGGCATAGAATCACAGAATCAAACAATGGTTTGAGTTGGAAGGGACTTTAAAGACCACCTAATTCCAACTCCCCTGCCACAGCAGGGATACTTCCCCCAGACCAGGTTGCTCAGAGCCTCATTTGTCCTGGCCTTGAACCCTGAGAGGGTTGGGGCATCCACAGCTTCTCTGGGCAACTTGTTCCAGTACCTCACCTACCTCACAGTAAATCATTTTTTCTTGCTATCTATTCAAAACCTACCCTGTTTCAGTTTAAAGCCATTAGTCCCTTGTCCCGGCATGCCCTTGTGAGAAGCTCCTCTCCAGATTTCCTGTAGCCCCCTTGTAGGTATGGAAGGTGTTATAAGGTGCCTATGGAGCCTTTTTCCTCCCAGCAGAACAACACCAGTTTTTTCAGCCTGTCTTCAGTAGGATGTTATCAATTGTGGTCCTACCCTTTTTGTGACAGTTCCTAAGAATGCAGTTAATTTTCAGCTCACTTGTTTGAACAACTGCTGAGTTTAGAAAGGTTGTTGTTGTTCTTTTAAATGCGCACTGCTCTGGCAGAACTTCTCCTAACCCATAAACTGGAATAATACCTTTGAGATCAGCAAGCTTCTTTAGATTTACAATCAGACAACCGAGTCTGGCCCAAATACTCAGTCCCCCAGGACTTTACAAACCAGATAGTAACCATGCAGTGAACTACTTTAGGAAGAAGGAAAACATTGAGCACAGTTTAAGTTTTGAGCTAAGGAGTGTATGAGCACTGTATATCTTCTTTTAGGACTACATTTTTACCTATTTTGGTCCACTACTATTTCATTTACTGTTTTTACATGCTCAGATATTAGTGAATGAGACTGCTAGGGAAATTGTTTAAATTGTGGTTTACTTACCAAAAGGCTGTAGGAGAAAATTATACTTTGTAAATGCCATAAATTCAGATTTTTTTTTCAGATTGCCATGATAAAATTGCTGTTAGTAGGTCTGGTAGCTCTTTTAATTATATATTTTAAAGAAAGCATTTTAAATGACCAGTATCTCATAATTTCTTCCTCTAGTTTATAATTTGAATAATATAAAGGAATTAAATTCCTCTGAGGTTACAGGCAGACAAGGATTTGAAATATTGCCTGGAGATCGGTTGGGCTTTCCTGTTAATGGGACTCATTTTTATGCAGGGAATTGCCACATTCAAACAGACACCCTTTCATTTTAATGCTCCTTTTTGTTCTTCAGTCTCTGAGTGACAACATCCTAAAAGAGCAATGTGTGGCAGATGATTAAAAAGGACAAATATTCCAGACAGCATCCTGAATTACCTTCTGAGCAGCACTGATGGTTGCCTGAGCCCTCTCTGTGGCTGCAGAGAATTCAATAAGCTGTAATTGAAACAAATATGTGAAAAAGAAAAAAATACGCTTTGTTGATTATCGTTACTTAGAGCTGGATCCAAAGCCTTGCTTTCCTGTGGGCATTTCTGGATGCATGTGCTCACCTGATGGTGGCTTAGTAGAGGAATTTCCTTTTGCTGTCAAGAATCAGCAGACACATGCAGACAGAGTGAGTGGGTGGCAGCAGAGGAGATGCACCAAGACACGTTGGTCTAATGTGTTGCATTATCTAGATCACATTTTGAAAGGCCATTACAAAGTAATTCTGTATGGTCTGTGCATTGTGGATAACAAAAAAATGGCTACTAGTGGGATTCATTAAGGAGCAACTAAATTTCTTCCTTTGTGAAAACAGTCAAGAAAATTTTTAATAAAATATTTCCCCTAAAAATCTGGAAGAGATCTGCAGAGATAAGGAAGAGATGTGCAAGAAGGCATTGTGTGACTTACATCTATTTAGTGCTTGTTTTTATCTCATTTTTTCCTTGCTCAAAAAAAAATTGTCCCCTATGAATTTCAGTGGAATCACTCCTGGAGCAAAGTATTATGGTGAATGGCGTCCAGCAGAATTCGACCATCCCAGCATGAAATTTTATCAGGCCTGTCATATCTGTTAATCTTTTTTGCCTATTACAGAAGGCATCAGGAAGTTGACCTGTGGTGCAGGGGTGGGGGCACCTTGGCCTGTTTTGACCACTGAGAAAAACTGTCCTTGAGAGCAAATTCACAGAAGACAAGAACAGTAATTCTTCAGATGGTGCAAGCCCTGTGCCACCATCACTGCTGGTTTCTGAAGGCTGGTAGAGGGTTCTGTATCCCTCTCTCTTCACAATGGATTTGTTTCAATTATTAGGTCTGCAATGTCTGTGTTATGTGAAAGAAAGGACAAACTTGTTTTGGGAGTCAAGCTTGGTATTGCTGCCTGTTCCTCTGTGTTGTACGTGTATACAGTCCCCTGGGATCTCCCAGGTGATGCTTGGCAGGCCACAGGGATGTAGTAAATGGCTCAGGAAGTACATTCAGGAGGCACAACATGCCCTGGTAGGGATTTTTACCTGCAGGAGAACAATTGTGTTTGGATGGGGCAACATTGATGCTTTACAGGCTTTTACCCTGACTTTGATGGGAAAATGCTTTAATGTGGAGATGTAACTGTAATTTTATCTGAGCACTTAAATTAAAAAGGCAAACGTACCCTGAAGCCTTTTGCAAATATTTGAGGCACCTGGGATATAATCTGAAAATTCCCCCATCAAAAGTGGCACTTAGGCAATTGAAGCGCAGAAGTGACCTTTGCAATAACTCAGCAAACGAGACAAATAGAAAGCTAAAACTCCTGTCTTGCTGGCAACTCACCTCTCTCTCCACAAATAAACTATTCATAAAATGCTGCCGGGAGGATAAATTGTGTGGCACATATTTAATTTCCTCTGTCTTCAGTATATCTTACCAGATGCCCTGTAGTTTCAAATAGATAATTTTTTTTCAGATTAAGCACTTCTAAAAGTAATGGTCCTTCATAGCAAAACTGAAGAATGATTTGCTGCTTGATTAGGGACCAAGTCCATGAAAATAACCCTTTTGATAGATGTACTGTGTTACAGTGAGTGATCCTTCCCTGCCTGGTCTTTGCATTACTTGATTTGGCAAATAACACTGATTGTGGGTGGACTATGACAGTCCAACAAGTGGCACATCCACTAGAATAAATCATAGCCCAGAAGCATAAGTTTAGCTAAAACCCACTTGACCAATTCTGATATTTTCTATCTTTCTTACATTTCTTTACATTAATTGCCTTGCCTGCAAAATCCTTTTATTTTGTAATGGGTTATAAGTAGGAAATGTTGATGTAGTTCTTCTTGGGTTATGAAAGTCCTTGCTTTCAGCTTTAGTAGATTTCTGGTCTCTTCCAGACTTTCAGTATATTGCTGTTCATTAGTGGCAGTCAAATTAAATGGGGTGTTTGGCCCTTGAGAATTCAAAATATGGGCAATTTAAGTAAATCACTTTATTAAACTCTGACTCTTGGAACTTAAGATGTGTGCACTTCAAAGAGTCAGGCTGGATGTACAACTAGTAGTTCAGCAACCTACGCAATATTCTTTAAGCTGCCAAAGGCAGCTGGAAATACTGTGAGATCAAGCTTTCTTTTATGCAATTTCCATATTTTCCTTTTTTTCACCTTACCTTGCAGTAACCTAGAGAAATTTATGTATTGGGGGAAAAGAGAAGGAAATATTTCTTTCAGTATTTCTGAAACTCAGCATTAGTTCATATCTACCTTGAATCTAGCAGTGTCTGAAGAAATCTTTATTTTTCCTAACCTTTCTTATTTAGACCTTTCTTATTTAGATCTTTCAAGTTTCTGGATCTCAATAAATCCGAGGGAAATTGCTGAAAGGCACGGCTGCAGGACTTACAAACACCAATCCAAGCCAATGTTCTTGCTATCTCCAGGCTTCTCCCAGCAGAGCCAGGACTTGGAGATGGCCAGTCATTAGATGCTGACTGAAATAGATAAGTCTCTGGGGGGAGAAGCCCCAAATCTGCTTCGGTTGATAAGTCCTGAGATGGAACATTTTCCTTTTGAGGGTGAGAAGGATTTAATCTTTTGTGGCCTGTAGCAATCTGGCACAAATCCATTCCACAATTCCCATACACCAAACACACCTTCTTTTCTCTCCACCCCAGCCAAAGAGTTTTGCTCAGCTCCATTAAACAATTCATTATAAATTGCCATATTGACATACTTCTCATTTATGTCAGCTGGAGTTTTTTATTTGAGCTATATATTTGGAAGAACTCAGGTCTTCTCAAAAGTATTGGTCACCCGGATTGAGTGATTCTTTGGGCACTGTCTGATGAGCA
The DNA here is from genome assembly GCF_026979565.1 of Vidua chalybeata. NCBI lineage: Eukaryota > Metazoa > Chordata > Aves > Passeriformes > Viduidae > Vidua > Vidua chalybeata. The sequence continues at coordinate 26,756,771 of NC_071531.1, read as the reverse complement.
GGATAGTAAGTTAATTTTCATGCTGTCGGCTCACAATGTTTGATAACCTAACCTGTGACAATTTCAGAAGCCTAATAAATGGTGCTTCAGTTTTATTTACTGATATTTCACTCAAATATGAATGGAATCTGACCATGGAAATATTAAATTAGCTCTATCATGCCCTTCTCTGTCAGAAGGAGGTGAATTATGAACAATAAATAAGTGCTGAATGAAATACTCTCAGAGCACTTTGCACTATGCCTATGGTTTATTAAAAATTAAGCAATTCCACTTCATCTGCCCTGTCCAGGTTCTCCAGGTCCCTGAGACATTATTAAGGGAAAATTGGTCTTCGGTATATCAAATGAATGACACACAAAACAGAAGGTTTTTAAAAAACATGAGGTTTTTAAAGATCAAGTTCCCTCTCTTAGTTCCTTAGGACACAAGAGGCAGATAAATATTTGTTATATAAAAGACACAGATAAATTCAAAACATTATATTGGCAAAACTGGAAGATGTAGATCTGCATGAACTGGAACAGTCTTTTTGGAAGAGAAACTGGACAGGAGGAGGAGGGGCTGATAAAAAAAGCACTGCTTTGAGTAGATTGCGGTTAATAGGGGAATGGAATTCAAGCAGCTGAAGGATAAACAAGCCAGAGGGTTGTGTATTCATTCATTCATTCATTCATTCATTCATTCATTCATTCATTCATTCATTCAGGAGTTTGGGGCAGAGAGGCTATTATGCTGGAGGCTATATATGCAGCTTTTCTGCTGGAGATAAGGAAGCACATGGCAGGAAGATGTCTGGTCTGAACAGACTTTACTGCAGTGCTTCTGTTGCCCAGGTAGGAGGTGCCTCAGGGCCTGCTGTCCTCCCCATCTTGCAATAGCTCTGCCTCCCACTGCAGGAAAAATCAGCTTGGCTTGCGGCTTCCCCTAAAGTGACCAAATCTCCATGGCTCTTCAAAAAGGACCAGGTTCCTCATCTCCATTTGTCAAAGGCAGTCAGATTGGTGAGTCAGATGAGTCAGTCCTCTGGTTCTTCTCTACATTGTTCTGCATCAGGGTAGTTATAACATTTCATGGGGCAGCATAAATGGTGAGGAAAGCATGATGAACTGCTGCTCATGTTACAAGGGGTGTGAGGGTGGCAGAATGAGTGCTGGTGGGGGAAATGCTGGACTTGATATGGGGCAACCCCAGCTGACTCCAGAAGGTCTCTCATCAATGGGGCACTGTTGACACAGTGGCTCACACACGCCTTGTTCACACTGTTCTAAATCTACCAATCCTGTTTCACCTATGTCCAGTGCAAGTTACCAGAATTTAAAGACTATGAGCTTTGTGAATGACTAGTTCTTTCATATAGTGGGCCCATACTACCTCTTTTTAAGCCAACTGATGCAAGTACAGAAGAAAGAACGCCAGGGAAAGAAGAGGTGTGACAGCCTCCTTCCGCTACACGAGGGTAGAAAGTTGCAATAGGGCTGTGGAGAGGTGACACTTTGTTCTGTCACGTTTCCTGGGGCAGAAGGAGATGCCACTCATTGGCTTTGTCTGGTCACCGTCCATTTGTCTCCATAGGTGTTGTTTGGACCAGGAGCGTATGTTTGAAATGTTTCATCCAAGCATCCTGTTTGACTGTGCTTCGGCTCTGTCACAGGGTGGTTTTGAAGCACACAAATTTGGTACTTTTCAGAGGAAACTCAGTGGGAAGATGCAGCCCACCACATGTCATGCCCCCCAGCTGGTAATGGACATTTAGTACATGGCTGTGGAGTAGAGACTTGTGTGAGGTAAGGCTCACAAAGCTCCTACAGCATGGTCCTTAGGTCCTCAGCACCTGCTCTTCCACTCTGACAATCCACTTCTGTGACTCCAAGCCACGTGCTGATGTAGGCAAACACATCCTCTTGCAAAGTGTCCCCATGAACTTTTGGATCATGCAACAGAGTAGGCTGAGTCTTGCTTTTCCACGGGGTGAAAATTAGTTCCTTCCAACTTCTTGAAGAGTCAGAGAATTATAAACCCAGGAATGGGGAAGTTGATCTGCATTTTTCAAAACCCTTTGGTTTCTCCTGTTGAATTTTTTTTAATCACCCAAATATATACATGTGACATTCGAGACTACAAAGTAGAATTGATGGGTACATAGCCCTTGTCTGTTACTTTTCAAAAGCCTGTGCTATTTAATTCTTCTTAAAATAAAAATAGAAGTGGCAAATTTTGCACTAGCTGACAGAGACTATTTTTTCTGTCCAAGTCAAGTCAAGAACATAAATGTTAATTGCATTCATGTATGTTTCCCTGCTATGACGTTAAGTGAGGGCGGAATAGGAAGAACTTCTCTGGCAGAAAGAGAATTTTAAGCCTGTGATTAACATAAATCAGGAATTCAAATCTGGGTGGCTCCCAAGTGAACCAATTAAAGCATCAGAGAGCCCTAGATCACCCTGTCTTTCAGACTTCCAAATGGAAATGCAAATAAAACCGTAGTTGGTTGTATGGGTTAAGGCACAGCTTTTAGGAGAGGACTGAACAAGAGAGATTGGCATTTTGGTCCAGCTGAAGAGCTAATTCTTGTCACTGTCACACTGAGCTTCACCTCACTTCCTCAGTAAAGCTCCCTTCGAATGTCTTGGCCTACTTCCATGAGGACAGCCAAGTCAACCCTGCTCTGATGAGCAGATCACCAGCTAGTCCTCTTTGCCAGGGAATGTCCATCATTCTGAAAATGTCTTTACTGTTTTGATTTCCCCTACCTCTCCCTAACTTTTGTGATACACTTCAAAACTTATGTTGGAAATCCATCCTGTCCAAAAGAGTGGCTTTCTAAACCAAGTCTCATTCAGCATGGAAAATTGAGTGTACTCTCAAAGAAGTATTTTAAGTTCAGCTCTGATGGAAATGGATCATGGTGAAGGTCATCACCTTAAGGAGATTTTAAACCTCAAATTGGTTGAAAATATGTTGTAAATGTTTCCTTAAAGTGGAGAGATCTACTGCAGTGTGAGTGAAAACAACACTTAAAACCTTGAGTCTGATTTCAAAATTAGGACAAATGTGTTTGCTGTATCCCCGAATTAATGCTGTGTGGAAGTAAGAAGTAACTTTGAAACTGAAACAGAGCCAAGGCTGGCTTTGGAGTAATTTTATTCCAAAGCTAGCTATAGGCCTTCCAGTTACTGAAAAACAAATGTGGCATGCTTACCACCTTTTATGTGATCGGGAAAGTGACCACCAGGAGGAATCTAAAGCTGGAAGCACTCAAAGATGTGGAAATAATTACTGAAGTAAAAAAAAAACAAAAAAAAAAACCAAAAAAACAAAAAAAAAAAAAAAAAAAAAACCCAACAACAACAAAAAAAAAAACAAACCAAAAAAAAAAAAACAAAAAAAAACAAAAAAAAAAAAAAAAAAAAAAAGAAAGCTTGGAATACTCTCAAGGAATTAATATAATCTTTCTCAAAACTACAACAACAACCAAAAGAACCAGGAATGAGGAAAATTTGGATCCTACATATCAAGAGACAGCCAAAGCCCTCCAAGCACATTGGCTGCCCTGAAAACATATTTATTCAGCTTTCAGCAGATGATTAGCAGAAATGAGACTTAATAGGGCAAAGATCCTCTATGTAGGATCTGCCAGGAGAGTTTGGAATTTGATGTTAAACTGGAATAAAAGGAACTATGCTTGGTTTAGTATGTCATTGAACCATTAAAAAGTTCGTGCTTTGAGATATGTTGAAATTTTTCAGATTTTGAATCTGAAAAACATTTGCTATTCTTTTAGTATGACTCATAAGAACAAGTCAGATGGATAAAGAGGAGTTGATTTCATATTAGTGTGTTGGTTTTGTGCGGAAGTGTATTCAGTAGATTAAATTCTTGGAATGGATACAATAACTCCATACCCTTTTTATTTTAGGCTTGTAGTGTTATCTTCAGAAAAACAAGATTACTTTATTCCCTGGGAAAATGTCTCTACTATCATCTTAGACTGGTACAAATATTTCTAGGAAAGGAACAAGGAGTTCCTTTTTGCTTGACTGCAGAGTGCTCCTTTGTTCAGCTAATTGTATTTTTTGTGCTGCATTTGAGATTTTTTTCTTGCTGCTGCTCATGGGATGTGCTGTGCCTATGGTAGTGCAGGGCTGGCAGTTCTGGGGAGCACCTGCTCCACCAAAGCAGAAGCCAGCCTGTTGTCCTCCTTGGGATGCTCCTACTGTCTCAGCTTGCATGTAGCGATGGGAAAGGTAAGCCAGCAAATCTCCATAGAGAAGTAGCAGTTAAAAGTACTTATTGATGGCTGCTTTATTTACAAGTGCCTTCAATGCCACAGGTTAAATATCAAAATTAATTTTAGGAGAGGGAAAATCTTAAATTTTAAAATTTTAGGAGATGGAATTTTAAAATTCTTTACGTTCAAAATTTAAAGAATTTTAGTGAGAGTATTGCTTGCTGTAGTCATTTTAACTATTTTTCAGACAGTTCATGTAATCTGGGGCCTCTAAAGTGGTTAATTTGGTTTTGTGATGTTCTCCACTCTGTACACATACCAAATTCTTAAATTGTTCCAATCTGTACCTCATAGCTCTTCTTTTTTGTCATTGCTGCTGGTCTTGTGTTTAGGAGAAGTGGTGATGCGCACTACAGAAGTGCAGCACTGTTGCCAATGTTGTTAAAAAGCTCCACAGCCTCGCCATGTCACACGTGGCATCTCACAAGGCTCTGGCTGGGCATTAGCACGTCCTTTCAGGTGCACTCTTCTGAAAGCCCTTGCAGTGGACAATTCCAACCAGCAACTGACAATGCCTGTCCTCACTGCTTCCCAGAAAGGGGTGTGACCATGTTCACAAGTGAGCCCTCACGCTTGAATTTCTTGTGAGCAGTACAGGCAAACTGCTTTCTTTTTAGAAAAAGGATGTGTGGCTGTGAAGTTGTCAGTTTTATCATCCTGACAGAGCCAGCTGCCTCGCAGATATCAGTAATGTGAAGTAGAAATGAGAAAACCAAGGTAAACAAACACAAAGGAGCAAAGAATTTCCTCTGTGGAAATGTAGAGTCTGCTATGGATAATACAGCTAGGAAAGGTCTGTCACAGGATTCATAGTCCCTGGGCGTATTTCATTCATATGAGTGGTGCTTACACAGCAGATAATTCGAGCTGGTTTTACCTTCACAGCGTTGACAGAGAAATATTTTCATCCCCTAAAACAGGTCTTAAACAATAGCCCGATCACATTTCGTGCACAGGGTGATCTGCTCAGGGCTCTGCGGGGTTTCTCGGGTTTCTTGCTGCCATACGTGTTTGTTATCACAGCAGACGACAGAGTCTCTAATGTAATGGGTACATGACTCCATTCCATCTACAGACACATTTTTGAATTTGTACATTTTTCCTTTCCCTCTTCCTGCTAGTAAAATAACCACAGATGAATAATAATACAGGGCATTTAGTATGTGGAAGCAGAAGGCGGGTAACATTTCTTCGCTGGGTACAAAATCTTGTTTTGCTTTCAAGGAAATGCAAACCCAAGCCTGATAATTTTAGACCATTTCTATAGCATGAAGAGGCTTCCTGAAAAGTGCCACTAATAGGAGGTGTTGATCTGTAAACCACAGGCCTTGCCCTCAGTGTTCTCTCTGTGAAGTGCTGAAGCCCTGGTATCAAGTGCTCCTTACATCCACCACATTTTTGCTCACTGCTGTTGTACTTAGAGTATTCCTTAAAAAAAACAAACAAACAAACAAACAAACAAAAAAAACACACATACACACACACCCCAAATTAACAAAAAACAAAACCAAATTGCCCAAAACAAACAAAAAACCATCACCACACCACAGTATAGTTAGATCAAAGGGGAAAAAAGTCTAAACTTTAAATTCATGTTACTTGAAAAACAGATTACAGAAGTGCCCCAGTTATGATTATCATCTGCCTCACAATGTGCTTTCTTTTGGAACTATTCTAAGCCTCTCTTCCCACATAAGGGCTCTCTTCCCCATCCTCCTCTTTGCCATTTAATTTAATAAATCATCAGAGCAAATGTGCCATGTAAATTGAAATATGCAGGAGAGTCATATAGGATGAGAAATGATGGGGATTATCACAAGAGAAGGAAATTCTGTAAGTAAATACTGGCCTCTCTAATACTGACCATTTTTGGTGTGTTTTGAAAAATCAGATTGTGCTTTTTTCTTTCAGTAAAGAGAATCTCTTGGACTGAAAATGAAAATTGTTTACTTCATGGGATGAGACTTATTAGCACTTATAAATAGTAAACAGCAATATTTATCTCCCAGTATTTTCTTGATTAGAGCATAAGATGAGTAGCTGGGGTTTTTAACTATTTCTGTTAACCAAATAAATTTTTACAATTAATGCATGCACTGCTATATAATTTATTTTTCAGCAAAATTTGCCTTCTTGTTAGACAGGAAAATAACCTGGTGGTGTTTCACCACTAAAGCAGATAAGCTTTATCTACTCATATCCCTGAAGATGTGAGTTAAAACCTTCTTGATTTGTAAAACTACGTTTGTATTTTTAAAATTACACTTAAAAAATTAATTTGATTAAAGAGGGAATTTGCCACTGGCTTTTGCCTGTGCCTGTGGAGAAGAAATGGCCAATGGACATACCTGTGTCATGGCCTGCACTGGATTTTCCTCTTCACCAGAGCAGGAGCAGAAGGCTGCACTAGCCTCCAAGAGCTTAGTCTTTTATGGAAGTTGAAAACCTGGAGACTCCTGATGGATTTATGAGACATGGCACTAGCTGGGAGGAGGGTAGCATTTATGTGAGGAATAGTTTGCACTATCAATCTCGTAATTTTCAGATTTTCAGATATGTGTGAGCAAAATGCACACTGTGCTAATCTGTTTCTAAGTGGATAAGGAGGCATGGGGGCTTGGCATGTGGTCAAATCATATCATCTCAGCAAGTGATTGCCCTTCCTTGAGATGTCAAATGGTGCCTTAATCCCATGACTGGGTGGGCTTGGAGCTGGCAGGGAGGACCAGGGAGGCTTCACCAACCCAACTGACTCTTCAGCACCAGCCCCTGGCAGCACCTGGTCCAGTCCCATAGCTGTACCTCAAGGAACCAAGAGCAGCTCATTTTCTTAAGCAAGTCAGAAAGCTGATGTCTAACCAGTTATGAAAGGTGAAGCAAAATAGTCCTTCTTCCTTGGGCGACAATTTAGGGAAACAAAAGGGTCTAAAAGGACTTGTCCTCTGTGCATTTCCCTTTTTAAATAAAACTTGTGTTCAATGGCATACCCATGGCATAAACAAAAGACGGTGGTAAAGATTTATAACCGATTTTTACAAACATTATTAAAAAATTATTGCTAGATACTGTACACAGAACATTGAAAAGGAAATCTATTTTTATTAAAGTTTGGAATTTGAAAGTGGGAGATGCTGCCAATAATTTTTCTAAAGCCTGATTTATAAATGAAGTGTTAATGAATAATTCCACAAATTGAACTACATGGAGTAAACCAATGAGGCAGATTTTCGCTGCTGCTGGTACAAGAATAAATCTGAGTGAGTAAATCTGCTGTGCATTGCCAATTTTTATCATAGCTGGATGTGGAAATATAATTTTGTGCAGTATTTAAAGAATGTAAAAACTCAGTACACAAGGGCCAAGTGCTCTCCCAGTTGTAGGAGCATCCTTGACAGTGCCAGTCCTCCAGGCAGAGTCTCACAGGGCATGCAGTGGTCTACACTCTGCTGCTGGAGAGCCTTATTAGCATTCAGTATTAGCAGGGCATAGCAAAATTGTACCTAAATTCCCTTTCCCAGCCCTATGGAAGAGATGTTTGTACGAGTGCCTCTCCCTCTGTCTTTGCTCCTGGAGAAGGTTAGAGCTGCCTGGCCTTGAAGGTAGCAGGTATAGGCAGTGCTGGCTGCCACAGAGGAACCAGGGCTGGAGGACAGCACCTTTCTGACACACAGAGGGGCCAGAAGGTATCTCCTCTTAATGCCAATTAGAGCTACACAGTGTTTGCTGTGGGAGGGGTTTATTACCATTGGTTAGGTTGTTAGCTTAATGAGATTAGACAAGATCTAATGGAAGAAGACAAGTACCTAACGAGTTTGAAGTAGTTAAACTGCTCTGCTCTGGGATTTTCTGGGACTGTGACATAGCATGCTCTAATAGCCTCTTCCCTGTCACATTGTCCCATTCCCACAGGTGCCTGACTGAAAGCTGTCATATTGTCAGCACTGGTATTTCCCCTTGTACTGAGCTGGCAACGGGTTGTCAATCCGATTTAACAGGGAGTCCTACACATACATGATCAAATGATGGAATCCTTTAATAAATCCTGAGCTGTGCAGCCAGTGATTCATTCCTGGCAAATGGGTCAGCACAGCCCCACTACCCAGTTTACCCAACTCAGCTGCCTACCAGGGCTGTTTAGCCAGGGAAGGGGCAGCAGCAAAGTGACAACTGCCCATCACACAAATAACAGTGGGAAAAACTCAATGGAAACCTGTATGGCTAATGATGGCAGAAATGCTGCCTGGGAGGGGTAGGCAAAATTCTGCAGCTGAGATGGGGGATTGGTTAGGAAGTCCAAAAAACAGCAAATGCCTCCTGGATAACTGAGCATTTGCCACCACATTGTGGAGGACAAGAAAAAAAACTTGCTCATCTTCAGCATCTCCAATGCACTTATCAAATAATCTTCCAGACTTGGCTTCCTGAGACATTTAAAAAAGAGGGAAGGTGAAGCTGTAACTGTGGCGTTCTGTTGTAACTATAGAGATTGGGAATAATTTGGTAGCTATGAGAATTCTAGAGCAGGTTACCCTGAGTTGCTGTATTTTTAGGGAGTTTGGTCTCAAAGGCACCTCTGGTTTATGACTAGATGATGACAGAATCACAGAATCATTCAGATTGGTAAAGACCTCTAAGATCATCAAGTCCAACCATTTTCGTAGTACTACCATGTTCACCACTAAACCATATTCCCCAGTGCCACATCCAATTCTAATTCTAATATTTGACCACACTTTCAGTGAAGACCTTTTTCCTAATATCTAATCTAAACCTCCCTTGGCACAACTTGAGGCCATTTCCTCTCATTCTGGAGGAATTCACAATAAATTAAAACTAAATGCAGAGGGGAGTTTTAATATCGTTATGTATTTCTTTTTTCAGGAGGAACAAATCATTACTGTGTTGGGCCAACCAAAGATAGAATTCTTTGAACCTTTTTTAAAAGAGACTGGGGAACTGATAGGTGCCCCATGTGCTTAGAATCCCTTGGAGAACTGCATTAAAATAGTGACAAGACATTGCAAGAAGATAGAGTATTTTCTGCTATGCCGAGGGATCACCACAGCTTAATTAATTAGAGTTTCTCATTTCTCAAACACAGAGTGTCCAGCTGTCTCATGCCCTCCCCTCTGCAGATGTCATATGTGTCATGTACTCAGAATTTATGTCAACATTTGTCATCTCATTGAGTGCCTCCATCCTCTAGCCATGTGATAGGCCATTGTTATTTGCTGCCTCATATTACCAGTCTTTCCCATTAGCACTATTAACACAAGAGCAGGGGGAGATTTTGTTTTGCATAAACACCTTGTGCTGACCTTCCTTGGAGAATTTTTCCATCAAGGAAAGACTCTTACAGATGTCACACTACTGTAAGGATGTATGTTGAGGAAGTGGGGAAAGGATGTGAATCATCTAGGCATTCACACTGTACAAAATCTTTTATTTTTCTTCCTTTCAATGTGCAGTCCTTTATCTTTTTCCTTAATGGTATTTTTGCTGGAATACTTTTTGCAGAACAGAAGACTGGAACTCTTCAAAGCTGCAGTGCCAAGTGTCTCCTCTCCCTCCTATTTCAAAATAAATCATTCTCTGGTGGTAACGAGCAATACAGAAAATTGCAGGCAGTAAGGATTTTGCCAGGGAGAGAGATTTGTAGTGCTGTGCTTTGGCTTCTATGCAAAGTTCTATTTAATGACACTGCCACAGAAGGAGTATTATATTATCAGTCCCACTGCTCAAGCCTTCAGTCTCAGCATTGTATAAGCACACTACTTTTTTACATTTATAAGCAGCAAGTGATTCCAGAGAAATTCCTGTTCCAGCTACACAACTCAACAGACCACAACTGTGTCATTACCTCACCCTGCCAGGGCAAGTCCTGCTTCTGCAGCTGCAGAGGGTCTCTGCCAGCTGCCCTGGGAGGCTCCAGCTGCCCAGCTCACAGAACGAGGGAGCTGTTCCTCCCGCTCGCAGCAAACTCAGCATCATGGGGGCAGCAGCAGGGCTACAGGCACTCTTCAGCATCTCTGGAAGCCCTACAGGGAAGAGGAATTGTGGGGACATGGCTGGCCCTTGGCTCTCAGTGGGTTCAGGGGGAACCTAGACCCATTAAACTGTCACTACTGATACAGTGAGACAACCTGCACCCAAAGCAGTCTGCTGATCCCTAATGTTTGGTGTGTTTTCCTACTAAATTTTTCTTGATTTTGGAGGGAAAGTTAGGGGATTGCTTTTTCTGTGGGATTAACCAGGTTATTTTGACATTCAGACACAGTATAAACAGGTTTTTACCTTGGAAATCTGGAGCTTAGTAGAGCTAAGCTGTTGTTTGAACAAAATTAATTTTACTGTCAGAACAAAATATTTCTGAAGATTTCTGTTTCTCACAAATTGCTTGAAAATGTCAGCTTTCATTTGGGCGGACTGTGCTGAACTAGTAATTTTCATAAATAATCTCTAAAGCCCCGTCTAGTTAGAAGAACGCCATGCCTGTCCCACCAGTATACCTTGACCTCATTCTGGGGGACAGATGAGACCATTTAACTGCGTTCCCAGCAGTCTCTCCCTGGTAAGATAACCAAGCTGTGCTGGGCTTTACTTCCATGGTGCAGAAGCACATCTGCTGGGAGCACAAGGAGAGCACATCAGCTGTGTCCCACTCTTGGCACAGCCATTCATTCACAAAAATCAGTGTAAACCTGGGCTGAACTGCAGCCAGGAGTGGGGATGGAAGTGCCTCTATCCTGTTACCAAGTTCCTGAGCTGCTTAATCCCTCCAGCTGAAAGCTGACCTGCAGCAGATGCTGTCTCAGCAGCTTCCAAGAGTCAGAGATGTCCAGGCATGGTATATTCAACTTATAGGGCCACTTTCTCTGCTGCTGTTAAGTAGCCCCAGCTCTAGTGACAGCACCAGCATTATACTGAATCATGCCATGAATAAGATCAGGCCCTAATTATCTGAATTTGCCACGGCTCATGTTTCGTGTGACACAGAGGCAGATTTTTGAGTCAAGAGGCCCTTTGTTAACACATTCCTGCATTTCTCAGTATCTGATGTGCCAAAAGTAAAGTGGCTCTTGACAATTATTTCCTCTGAGCTGCCTTTTCAACAATGGCTTAACCTTGATTTACAGTACTGTCAGTGGATCACAAAGCCCATCTACCTGGGAGTTTCAGGGTGCTGTTATTTTTTGAGAAAATTGCCAGCTCTGTTCTTGGTCAAGTGTCTGTGGTTGACACTGTAGTGACTAACATGTTTATTCTGGGGACACTTGCCTGAGGCTGTGGCAGGACAGAGGGATTCTTTCAGCCTTATTCACAGTGCCCAGGAGAAGATACTGGCCAATGTGGCCTCACAGCGCCCCCCCCCCCGCCCCCATCTCAAATGAATATTCACATTTCTCCCACCATTATAATTTTGGACTTTTTAGCAGATGGAGATGAATGCACCTTAATGCTCTAATAAATGAATATACTATCCTTAGAATCTGGCAGGAGGGAGGACAGCTTTATACGTGAGGAAAGTGGTGTTTATATTAATGGTCTTCCAATTAGCAAAAAGCAATTGTAGTTGTCCTTGATTTTTGCAATTCCTCATTTGGGATTAAAGGCGCTTCATTTTCCCAGCAGGAGACCTGGAAAATGTGGCTTGCTTTGGCATTTCAGCAGCACTTTCTGGCACATGTGGGATTTATGGCTGGTTTGATGAAGTTAAAGCTGGCACAGCTTTTCTGCAGGTGGAACATTTGAGCAGACAGGTTTATACAACTATGAAGAAGTGCATCAGACTGGAGCAGAACTTGATTTAGAGGAAATCTGGGGAAGGTGGAGTGTTATGAGAGAAGAGAGAAAAATAAATATAAAACAAATTCAAGCACTAGATTAGATGCCATCCTCTCTTTGCTGCTTGCTCACACTTTGGGAGTCTCTGGCATCCCCTAAATAGAAGGCAGGCACTCTAAATCAAAGCAAATGTTTTATCTGTCATTTCTGACACGACTCAATGTTTTCTTGGATGGGCTGGCAAATCAGGTGGGCTGTAACCATCCTTCTCACCCACAGTGCTGTACTGAGGTTCCTGCAGTGTGGTGGCTGCTCGTGTTTCAGAGGCACTGCCAGAAGGTGGGGGCGGCGTGAGGGAGACCCATGTTCTCACCAGCATGAGACATCACTCTCACATCCACCTTCCATGATAGCTCAGATGTTATCAGTGTCCAGACCTTCCCTGAAAGCTGGAAGAGTGCCATTGCATTATTTCCAGTGTAAATGGGAGCTCTTTAATTGTTGGCTGCGTGTCCCAGGGCATGGTGAACATAAACTGACTGGTGTTTGTTTATGAGTAACATCATGCTCTACCATGGCTTCTCTTCAATGAAGTTTTATTCATAAGCTTTCTTGGTTGTGGCAGGGAGAGTTTTCTGGTTTTCTGTGATTCATAGCAAGTGAACTTTATCTTTTTATTCATAAAATTCCCAAATGATCACACAGAAATGCCTCATTCCTGCCACTATCCCCCCCCAAGAGGTCTATGTGCCAAAAAAAAAACCTTGGAATTGGCTGACAAGTAATTTCCTGATTTGCAACCATTCCAGATTTACTCAGCTACCAGTCATCCCCACAATGAGAGTTGTTCTGTTGGAATGGCAGCAGAGTTACTTCTTTTGTGGGTTTTTTTTTTATTCTTCTGTTCTACAGGTTTAAACCTGCCAGGTGCTGAACATTAATTCCTGCAAAAGCTATCAATGAATTCTGACTTTTGTCATACAACTGGGTGATGAAGTGACATCTGGATTTCCTATTTTCTGGAAATGTTAACCCCTTTTGAACCTTAATCTGTAGCAGATGGCTATAGCCCATGAATCAGGTTTATTTCTACTGGAATATGTCAAGGAAAGGATCCAGATTGCTTTCTATCCCTTACCTAAATGATGTAGACACCTCAGCCCAGAAAATAATGAAGAACACCTTTTGTCCTTAAGAATCTAAATCTCCTGATACACCTCAGTGTTTTGGCCCCAGATTTCCAAGATCCATAGGTGCAGGAGTGCACAACCAATCCTGCCTGCTTGGGCTCTGGGTGTATAGCACCCACACGTGCTATCCTAATGCAGAGACAAGGCAAAGTCTGCTTTTCTCTTCCCAAATCCTGGGATGCACACTGTGTTCAGAGCTCATAGATCTATTAGACAGAGGCCCAGGGGAAGGAGATTGCCAGACTTGTAAAAATATCATAGCAGTTATATACCCACCTACAGGTATCATCCATGAAAGACCCAATCTGGTCTTCACGTGGTTGTGCCACCAGTCTAGAGGACATCTATAGAATCTTGCCTGTGCCTCCTGTTGAATCTGAGGCACAGTCAGCTAAATTAGGGTGAAAAGAAGATCAGCTGGCAGTAGCCTTAGGATAAGTGACTATTTTTGCCAAATCCACCCATTGCAAGAAGTTCAAGCCTGAAATTTTTAGCCAGTGTGACATAGCAGTGTTACTGGTACTTGCAATGGGTAACATACTTTTTTTATGGAGTTTTGTGAACATACAAGTTTCAATTGTCATTTTGTTTAAATGAGACTTTGTAAGCATTGTGTTTGCATAGAAAGCCCTAGCAATGCCAACCCTGTAGTGTTTCATGTCAATAGGTAAGCAAAAGTTACTACTATGTAACTTTTTATATATATATAAAGTTATATACATACATATATATATATATAAATATATATTTTTCTATATATAAGCTATATATATATTTTATGTCCCTTTTTTCCCCCCAGCTTTAATTGTGTTTTATTATTTCTTGGGTACAATAAGTACTGAAAAAGTATGCATTAAAGTACTGATTAAAGTAGCCTTGAATTGTGTGCTGAGTTTGAGAGCAGGGACATAGGTTGTGTTTCTTTGTGTGTCTGCAGGTTCAGATTGCACCTGCATGGCTGTGCACTGGGCTGTGTCAGTACAGACAGTGGAATGGACAGGCTGAAAAACCTGCACGGTTCTCCTGACCTCCAGCAGAACTGCACAAAGGAGGGGTTTGGTGCAGTGATGTGCGGGAGGCTGCATTGTGTCAGTCATTTGAGCAATTGGCCCCTGGTCTTATCCTTAGCACATACTTAACACATCTTGCCAAATTATGCGGTTGCTTAGTAATGCGAACAAATATCCCCTGGAGATTCAATAACCAAACTCATTATCACTTGTCCTGCAGGCCAGGAACTGAATCCAGATCTCCAGGAGTGAATGACTGGTGTGTTAACCTAGTCTCCTACTGCTAAAATAGGAGAATGAATATATGCAAAGTCAGCTCCACACAGTGGGTAAAAATATGTCCATGGTAGAAACACAGAGAATGTCTATTAAAAATTATTCTCATTACGTAGATTCCATTATCAGAAATAAGTAGGGAGGAATTTAGTGTTTGTTAATGTTCTGAAGAGAGACATAAATGAAGACTGATTTTTTTTTTTAATTTATTTACTTTAAATTTTTGCAAACTAAGCAATAGCTGCTCTGGTTAAGTGTTACAAAGGAAGAGGTTGTTGCACGTGCCATCTTCTGCACCTCAAGAGGCCACTAAACCCCTTTGGAAGCAAGAACTTCATCCAGTGTCACTTGTGGATGCAGTTAGGTGGATCTACAACACTCACCTCAGCTATGTGCAGAGGCCCCTGATCTTGCTCCACAGAGGTTGCTTTGCAAGAATATGGCCACACTATCAGGGCTCATCAGAATGTTGCTGACACTTCCCCAGGACCTACGTTCATATCCCAGTCAGAAATTGCTCTGCTGCAGGGACATACCTGCTCATCTGGGACTAGCTGGATCACACTGCATTGTCCACACTATAAATCCATGATCTGAAATTTTTGCAAGTACTCTACCTTTCTTCAGCAAGTTCCTTCTGGTTCATCAGGAAAATGCAGCGAGTCAGCCAGTTTGCTTAACAATGATTTTTGGCAGTGAATCCAATATTTGTAGATCTGCATACTGAATACATATGCTGTTGGCTATAAAGATACCACATTTTTTCACTCATAAGCAATCCCAGCTGCATATATGGTTTTTGGACATTAAAAAAAAAAAAATTATTCCGGAGTAAATTTCAGGCCAGCTGCTCAATGTACAAATGCAAATTGGTTTAATTCATGTGGATAATGTATGCACGTCAGACACTGAGGGTGTGTGTGCACTCATAATGATGGAAGTTCAGAGGAGATGCAGACTGATAATTTGCCTGAACAAGGTCGATACTGGCAAACATGGAAGGGAAAATCATAAACTTTTGTTGTCCTTTCATGTAGTATCTACTCAAAGGTAAAATGGGCATGATCTCCCTTAAAAAGCATTTTCTGTCACTTCTGCTGAACATTGTTAGTGTAGATAAATTATTTTCTAGAGTTCGTTCTACAGGATCTTTCCACAGACATCAGCACTTTTCAACTTCTACTGAAATAACCCTGTGAGACAGCAAGTTTGCAAAGTTCTGTGCAATTTTTTGTGGTAAAATAGCCAACAATTGTTATAATAGAGACCAAATTGAGGGGATGACAGCCTCACAGTAGAATGTTTTGGAACTGGGTTTGATTTTTCCCCCCTTTTTGTTCTATGGAGAAATTTGTGTCTTTGAACTATGGAACACATAATTTTTCATTTCCTACCTGTGTGAGAAGACATTGATCTAGTAGCTACAGGATCATATTGGCTGAACAGTCCTTCTATAAATCTGAGGATTTTTACAGTTACCAGGTTCTTGCAGGAGTAATGGCATGTTTAGTGCTCTAGAAGTATGAATCACTAGGTATGTGCTACACTGATATGCCCAAAGGGCTTTTAAAGCTACTGTCACACTGCATCATGCTTACATTTGCCTTCATCTCACGCCGTAGAACTTTTGCAGGTTGCGTGAAAAAGCTTAATTGGGGTTGGAATTCTTGCAAGGATTTGGGTGTTGTCCATATCCAGATCCGGAACGCAGGTCAGGGTGCACTGGGGCACAGAGTCATACCAAGGATCATTCTTTGCATCTGTGGACAGAAAGAAGTTTTCTCTTCCACTCAGCTTACAAGGTACATTGGTGATAAGTTTTTCAATTCTTCTTGGTACTTATCATCTCGTGGTGACCCAGCACTCTGACTACAATTCGCTGAGCTCCCTTCTTTATCAGGAGTGGGACACTGACATTGCTTCTGCTATGTCCTGCTGTCTTCATTTACCATGTGAAAGTTGCAGGTTCTGGTCATTCCTGCTTGGTGTTTAGTTCACAAGAGGGATTTGAAGGTGCTTTGCTGCCTGTGGTGAAGTGCAGCATGTAGAAAAAAAATGGCTGAGAACCTGAGAAATAAATCTATTACAACATTTCTTTTTGATTGCAGAGGACTAGACTCAGAGGCCATGTGGGAGTCCAGCAGTCTCAAAGAGGTCTCTGTCCATCATTTCTTGACTTTTCTCATATTTGCTCAGATTCTGGATTTGCTCACACTTGCTTTGTTCCAGCCTGCACTGCTAGGCAATTACAGCTGAGTTATTGTTGTGCTGTAATGGACTTATGCATAATTTCTGAGCACAGATATAATCTTTCAAGTTCTAAATCCATAGAAACATTCAAACGAGGATATGGACAATTCCTTAGTTGAGATTCTGGCAGGCAGGGGGATAAGGTGGTGAAAAGAAAGCACTGCATGATATGGAAATTAAATTCCCATCCTTTGAAATACAGCATGGTAATTCCCATCTGCCCAAGTGAAAGATCCAGTGCGCTTTCCCAGACTTGGAGCTATCATTTACTATCATACTGAAACTGTGTGTTTAGGGTAGCAATGAGCCTATGGAGCCCATCTGGGGGCTGCTGCTCTAAAAGGATGCTCTGGTTCCCTTCTGAGCCCTCCCATTAGATGTGAAGTCCCATTACACTCCTTGTGCAGCAGCACATTGTCCTCATCTCGGAGCTGGAGGAGGCAGCTCAGGGAGCTAAATCCAGGCACACTAACCAACAAGGATTTGCCTGAAGATGGGCTCACATATCATAAAATTGCACCCTTGGCCACTTCTTTCTCAAAGTCTTTCTTCTAGGTCCCACTGCTGAGAGAGTCCAGGGAGTTGCAGCTTTCTCCAGCAGTTCAGAGAGAGACGACTTGACCATAGAGCACTCACTGCTGTTTCACAGAATGCACTTGCAAACCCTTGGTCTTCAGATGTGCTGAGGTCATATGTCACACATAACTATAGGTAGCTTTTTGAAGACAGTATGATGGAATAATTAGGCATAATGAGCAGAGAAACAAAGCTGAATTGGTTTTGACGTCATGGAAATACAAGATGTAGTCTTTTTCAGAGTATCTTTATATTTTTTCCAAGCAACACTGAACTCCATACTTCACCTGTGTTTTGCAGATGGAAATACCAGAGTCACTGTCCTGAAATAGGGACCTAATCCCAGTGAGAAGAGTTAGGGCAGGCTGGGAGCCTGAGGTGCTAGCTGAAGGTGGGGTGAGGTAAAGCTAGTGTGCTGATTTAGTTTCTAGGGAAGTGTTGAGGATTGTATGTCTTACTTCTGTCCCTCTCAGGGGCCAAAGTCTCTTCTTCCTTTTGTGAGATATACCCTAATCCTTCCCAAAGTTGTGTCTAAAACCTGTCTTTGAAAAGCAAAATACTTTTCAGTTTTATAACACAGACAGACAAGAAGCCTGTTTCATACAATATCTCTGCGATTGTAGCATTAACCCAAGGCAGAGGCACAGGGGTTCAATTCTATTCTGAAGGGATTTGAAACCATACAGAGATGAATAAATAATAAAAAATGTATACACTACACTATTTTACTTTGTTGTTAAGTTTTTAAGTCTTTTTCTATTGCTAATATGCAGTGTGTCTAATTGAAAATAGTTTCTTTATCAGTAGAGAAAACTATTTCAGTAAAAGCAGTTTCTTTCACCAAGTTAGACAGTTACCTTCTTAAACCTGAAAAAGAAATGCCCAGACATCCTGTTATTATTGGTTTGAATTATTTACAACCTATAGCATTTCACAAGACACTGGAAAAGCAAATGGATCCCATATTTTAAGTATTATTTGGTGGTAAAACATGCATGCAATACAGTATAGGATTGCTATCATAGCATTTCCCCTGGTGTCATTTGCCACAGAACTTGAGTGTTCTGCCACAACAGTGACAATCAGGAATACTGTCATTATGAGCAGTGGGAGAGCACTTGATTTATTTACATTCATGTAAGCAAAGTCAAAAGCTGGCCTTGGAAAAAAGTAAGGTCATTGCATCTAGCAAGGTGTAGCTGCAGTTTTCAAAATGACTGCACAGCTTGGCAAGATCGGGTTTATGAGCTGACTTTGTATCAATAACACACCTATGTGAAATATTTTCCCCTCTGAGCTTTACAGCCCCATATCTTCTCACGGAAAAGCAGGGGTATTAGCTTTGTTGTGCAGCCTTGTTGATGTCAAATGCAGGTGCTGATGATGCAGATGTCTAACTAACTGGGGTGAGATTTCAGCACTGGTTGTCTCCCCCCTGGTGCTTGGGTCCCGAGATTTCCTGAGGCAGGTAAAGGTGACCAACATCTCAAAAATTGTACCTGAAGTGAAGCAGTTTTATCCAGGAATCAAGTATTTATCACCAAGACACAGAGAGACCAGAAAACTGGGAGGGAAATGGTGGGTAGGGAAGTGTGGGAATAGTGCTGACACTCATGTACCTGTGCCTTTTTCCTCAAAAATCTCTGAGCATCAGGCAGCCCTGATTATGATGGGGGTTTTCTAGCTGGTTTTTCTTTTTTATTTATTGTACTTCATTAGTGCCAGTGCTAAACACTGGATACTATATACTCTAGGTTAGCCAGAAATTCAAACACTTCTGTCATTAATATCAATCTCTCTGCCAGAGGGCTGGTTACAGCACTGGCCTTTTCTTTTCCCTTTCCTAATGACATTTTTCACCCAGATCAACGACTGGTGATTATCCAGTCTAAATCAGGATCCTATTATGTGAGGTAGAGGAGACTCTTTTGACTACTGCTGAAATGTATGTAATAATAATAGCCTTAGAGAGGAGTGAAATGTAGCACAAGCATCCTGTGTGTGTCTCTTTAATTAGAAACCATGCAGAGTTTGAAATCTGAGGTGCTTCCTAACATGTGCAGTATTCATTTTAATCATTCCTCAGAGTGCAGGAGGAAGCATCAATTAAGTTCAGCATGAGAGAAACTCCTGGGAGTGGGTGCAGGAAATTAATTTTTTTAGTAATATTATGAAATTGAGGATGATGATGATGATGATGCCCAGGGACAGCACTTCGAAAGCATTAACCTGAAAAGGCAGCGAGGAGCCCCATACTATGTCAGCAAGCAGCCAAAGCACTGAAAGATCCTTAAGGCATAAATTTGACCCATATTCTGTAGATAATCAACTTTCCTCTCCCCAAAGGGGATATGGGAGAATGATATAAAAGCATGATTTGCATTACGAAGCCTTGTATCTTCCTTGATGTTTTCCTTGTCTCCTCCAACTGCTATTGCTTCCGAACATCAAAGTGCACAGAGGTTTGCTCCATGCAGGGGAGAAGCTGAACTGCTCCTAATGGGAGCCCAGCACAGCAGTGGAGGGGCCTTTTCTACACCAGAGGAGATGAGGACTGGCAGCACTAGAGTGCAAAGTGCTCTTTGACCTCTTCAGCACAGTGGGCACCCCTGCCCAGAGTGCCCAGCACACGTCAAAGTCAGAGCTGATTAAAGCCCCCCTGGCAGTCAGCTGGCTGATGTGCAGGAAGGTGCCAGCCTGTTCTGGCAGCGGGACTGAGGCCTGAAAACAATTCCTAATCATCTGCATGAAGAAAGCGTGCGTCAGTAAATTGTAGCTAATGAATCATTTCAGGGCACGGGATCTGGGTAGGAGAACAAAGTGGAAGCAGGGTGTGGGATGTCAGGGAGCCTGCAGTCCCACCAAAGAGTGGGCAGGGATTCTGAAAAATAAGGTCCTCTTTGAGGGAGAATAACAACCACGGGGATACTTCTGATAAACAGGGATGAAATGCTGTGATTTAAAAAGCACACCTTTTTTATTTTTACTGCATAGCAGATATTTTCATCTTGCTAATCACAGCAAACAGAGGGGAAATAATCTCTCCAAATTCCTGGCAGTTGGTCATCATGTAGGTTTCTTCAGACAATGAGAGGATGGACACTCCCGAAGGGCTCTCACTTGAGAAGTTCTCCACCAGCAAGGGGACGAGGAGGCTGCTCACACAGTGCAGATGTGCATGAGCTAGCTCCTCTCACACTGACATTTTGTGCCAAGAATATTTCAACATTAGCATCGCCTAATGCAGTTTTTTCTCACTGGCTATAAAACCTGTCCTGGTGCAAAAGAAACCTCTGTGATTTTCATTTAACTATGAGAAAAGAGCCATAGCCATTTTTGTATAACAGGATTTGTGTGGGCTGTTGGTAAGGGCACGCTGCTGATAAATAAGGTTCAGTTGTAAATATTCTCTAGTGACATGGGAATTTATCCACCTATTGAAGTTTACAACTGAGCTACCAAGGAAACATGTTCTTTAGCTCCACTGTGTATGCAGTCCACGGTGCATTTATCAAACGCCCTGTCAGTTCAGGGAAGGCACAGTTCAGGTAATACAGTATTTATGAAACTGTGAATGCCACCTCAGAAAGTTCTCTTAGAGTACATTTTTAAAAGCTGTCTTACGAAAACTTTGGACAAGTGGAAAGCAGAGGATATATTTTCGGTTTTATAGTGCAAAAATCTGTTCTGTGGTCACATGCAGTGAAAAAGATACAACAGAAAGAGGTGCTTCCTAGGCACCACAGTTATTTATCATAAAGCAAAAAGTAAAAGCTGCATAAGTAAATCAAATGTGATCTTTTTGCAAAGTTGGGGCTTAAATAGGAATTTCAGATCCTCCCCTTCATCAGAAATAAAAATCAAGGCTGGCTTCTCATCCTTCACCCGTTTATCCATTTCAGTTTAGAGGCCACCCTGACACCACAGGCAGGTTCTTTGGGTGGGCACTTTTCATTCCCTTCCCATATCAGAGGGCCTTAATGATCTTTTATCTTATACTGCCTCTCCCATACTCCTTTGAAACCCTGGCAGTGACCCTGCTCAATCCCCTGCAAAAAACCATCCCTGCTTCACCCTTCAGGCCTTGCAATACTCTGCCTCAGAGACTCCTCAGTAAATGCAGGCGTCCATATGGAGAAGTAATCCCCACATGTGTCACCTCAGAAAGCTAATTTTTAAAAATCCTTAATTTTAAATTTTTTCTAGGTTGTTTTCTTTGGGCGCTGCAGCCTGTGAGCTGAGGCTGCCAAAGTGGCTTTTGTTGTTTGAGGCGCCAGTTTTCTTGATTCTCAGTGGTTGAAATTATGGAAGAAGCTTTTGTGTAATCTTTAAATTAACATTTGTGGGAAGGGAGGGAGAAAGAGAGGAGAAATATTTGCCTGGTGTGAATTTATTTATGCTAAAAAAAAGAAAGGGGAAAAAAAAAAGAAATAATGAAGTATCTTCTCTACTGGTAGCAATCCCGGCAAGATTCACCGGAGTGGGGCTCCCTCTGTTGAGCTATGGGAGCTTTGCCAGATGGTAAATAACAGCTGCCCACTCCATTTTTGGGGCAGCTTCATCTCCAGGCCCTTTCTTACCCCTCTCCCCTGCTTGTGGTCCAGCTGAGAGAGAAAAAATTGCAATAGAAAAGTCCCAAAAAAAGCAGGGTCTGGGAGTAGAACCTCTGAGCTGTGACCTGCCTGGTCTCTGTCAGGAGGAAATCCAGCTCTGATGAGTTGTAGCAGGACTGCACCATAAAGTCTCTTCTGGGGTGGGAGAGGGTTTCTGCTTAGGAAACACTTGAGTCACAAGGCAAAGAGCCAAAAAGAAAGATGTGGAAGGGCTGGAAAGTAAACCAGAGGTATTGGGCTGGCTAGCAGAGTTACAAAGACACTGCTGGAAAATGTAAGCTACCCCGTGCTTCATCAGCTTCCACCAGGAAAGATCAAATGAAGCAGTTACAGCAGAGATTCATGTTATGGGCTTTTATGCAATACTTCTTGTATTTTCCCCAAAGTGTTCTTTTTTTTTTTTTTTCTTGCTGTGACCTACAGCAGAAGGAATTGTGGAAAATTCCAGAGCTGTAAATGCTTCATTGTGGAAATGAAGAAGCCTGAAAAAACTTCAGGCTCTCAAAATTGCACAGGGAACTGACTTTCAACTCATCTCTTTTATTAAAAAGCAAGCAAGGACTGTTTCTGTAAGGTGGCTGGGAAAACTGGGTCATGCTTCCAACCAAAGTGGTATCATCTGGGGAGTAATCAATGAGAGATTTCATGTTTATTTAAAGGTTTTAAGACACTTTGAATTGAGAACACAAGGCAACCTTAAAGATATAATGTTGTAGTGCCTCGAATATAAGTAGGTTTTTTTGTGTTTCTCTGCAGTTTCAAGGGAGCTGCTATTTGATTTGTCTCTATTGGTGGCTCTGGCAGGCTAAATGTAGCCAACTGTGCTGTCTTTCCTCTTTGAACTGCTCAAATAGCACATGGCTGTCAGTTTGCTTAGTAGAGTTGCACTGGAAAAATTTTGTACTGTTTGTGTTTTTTTCTGTGTTAACCCACCAACAGTTCCTGAAGCTCAGGAAGTGTTTGGTTGCTCTTGCCCTTGTGAGGCAGTCATCTGAAGCATATTTTGTCTGATGGTTTCTCAGGAAGCCACACTGCATACTTGGGTTAGAACTTGTGTCGGTTATTTGTTGGGATGTTTTGTAGACCAGCTTCTGCTCTCAAGTGTCTGTGCACGACAGCCAGTCCTTTCACTGAGATCCCTGAACAGGATTATAAGGGTCATATTTGGCCCTTAGGATCCAGTGAATGTTTTCTGCCTGAAAGGTGAAGGACAGACTCTTAGAACATACCTAGCTCTTGTAAAGGCTATGGCCAGCACAAGACATCACTAAATATTTTCCTCGGTAGAGGCTGCCAGACATTCAGCTTTGTTTCAGAGAAGATTACTTGTAAGGTAAAGCTTTATATCAGGTAGGAATTTTCTATACATCCACACCACTTCATGAAGATCAATGGAATTAAAGCGGTTCAACTGAAACCAGAAACTGACCTACAATTTCAGCAGTGTGTTCGTGGTACCACATATTAAAGAGCAGAGAGTTTGGAAGCATTTGGGTTTTGCAGAACTGCAAGGATTTTGCACTGACATGGTTAAACAGCTGGCTGGTGTTACACACTAATTCTCTGGGCAGCCGTAGCTGTGAACTCACTGCTGGAAATCCAACCTGACCCTGCATATCACATGTTTAATAGGAGAGCATGTAGTTTGAAAATACTTCATTTAAACAACAGGTTACTAAGAAATAGAGATCTTTGAATGTATAAATACTGATAGATAGTGAGTGAGGGGCTGAAGCAATGTGAGCTGTGCAGAGGACATGAAGCTATTAGCTGCAATTATGAGATCAGATGCACTCTTCCATTCAAGTTGTGGATCTTTCTAAGAGAAATGGCATTGGACTGTAAAACTAACTCAGCTCTAATATTGGTAAAGTGGAGAATCCCAGACAGACCTATGTGAAAAGCTGTGCAGTGGAAAGCCTGCTGTTTTTTTCTCAGTTGTGCTGCATGCATCAACTGCATTTGCTAGGAGAAACTTTGAAACATTCATTAATATTGCTATGTACAAAAATGGACCTTATACGGTGAAATGCAAGTTGTGCCTGTTTGCCAGATAAACTGCAAGATAACTTTGGCAGACAGTGTTCTCTTGGAAGATCAGTTTGTGCTCCATTGGCCTATTGCTGAAGAGGATGAACACCATCCTGTGCTGTTCTGGGGTGGTGAGCACTGTTGTTCCCTGTTCATTGGAGAGCAATGTCAGTGTGCTAGAATGATGCTGTACCTGCCTGCCTTCATGCTCCATCTGTTGAGCAATTCCCCTGGTATCTTCATGCTAATTGCAGAAGTCATTTCTGGAAATGGCAGATAAGGTCCTAATCTATTTGGACACTTCCTCTCCATGTATAAAGGCTACCTCTTTCAAATGTGTAGAGACATTCCCCAGACCTTTTAGTTTTGGAAAAGCGTTTTCCCTTCTACTCCAGGTGGGAGCCATGTGCACCTCAAGCGTGCATTGTCTGCATGTGTCTTCAGGTGTCACAAGGACTGCAGCCAGTCTGCAGCACCATCAGCGATGGTCAGGGCCTAAATATAATGTAACCATTTCATCAAATAAAACAGGAAAGCTTTAGTTAAGAACTTTTATTTTTATTGTGATTAATTAATACCTATATGGCACTATCAATAAACATGCCACTTTCCAAAGTATATAAATGATTACATTCAGTTTTCATTCCCCATGTTGCTGTTTCTATTGTCATCTCAAATATTTTTCTTCTTGAAGTTGATTTCAAAAAGGTTGTACATGCAAAGCATGACTTCTTAGGCTTTTACTGATGTCACATAGAGCTGACTAATAGCATATATCCAGGTTTTGTCTTTGCTTCTTTGTGCAAATTTAGATTGATTAATTTTCCTGTAATCAACTTTCTGTGAAAGCAAATGCTGCAGTGTCACCATTGAGATATGTTGGACAGGTGACCTGTACTTCTGAATCACTGCACATAAGACAAACCATCTTTCACAGAAGACAAAGCACTTTTGAGAGTTTTTGCTGTGAGATATGATGATGATTTACGATCTGTCACCCTGAAAGTTCCTGTTGAGGACAAAAGCGACTGAAAACTCTGCAGGTCACAGATCTGGTGGTAGTATACATTTTTTGTTTTAAATGCAACAGCTAAAGTTTGCCTCCACCCCTTCTGCTGAAGAAACATGTGCAAGTGCTCTCTCCTGCTTCCTAGGGCTGACTATGCAACATGTTTTAATTTAGGTTTAATTTTGCTCTGGAAAGGTGTTAAATAGAGCGAGTGCAGCAGGCAGGGTGGCGAGGAGCAAGCAGGCAGTGCACAGTCCCTGCTGCCCTGCCAAGTCCGGCAGACATGGCTGTCACTGCCACCACAATGGAGTAGTTTGTTGTGCCAGACTGCCTTCCACTTTTCTGTCTTAAAGGGATCCGAGCAGGCTTGTGATTTAAATTGCTCTCAGCTGATTTGAATGGGAGTTTTAGATGCCATGATCCCAGTAATAGGGTAGTTATAGGAAGTAGCCCGTCTCCTCCTCAGCAGTCCTGCTGATGGATGCTCCATCACGCAGCCCTTGTCCTCTCCAGCGCAGCTGCTGGGATTTCTGCAGAGCTCTTATGGGTGTCAGGAAACCATATGCTGAAGTGCTACCCAGCCTGCTTGTGGGGAATTTCCTACCAGTTGGAAAACGTAAATTCAGTCCAAACTGTCGCTGCTGAATCTTTGCTTGTGTAGACTGGGAAATTCAGAGTAATGTGTGATGCTTCAGAGTAATGGAGCAAAAAATTAGCAGTATGTGTTTTAATTATTATTTATGCTCTATAGTAATAGCTTGTGTTTAACTGTATTTTACCACTGAGATGTGCATGCTTTTAATTACTTTTCATTACTTTTTCCTTTTCTTCTTTATCGACTTTTAATTTACTTAGGATGTTTATACTTGATAGTGTTTGATGAAAGAGATAAATGTATATACATTCACGCTGAGGAACAGACTCTTCAGAAATATATTTAGAGTATGGGGGTTATGAAGATGGATCTTGGAGAATTTTGAAGGACTGCAACAAGCAACATGCCAGTGTGTTTTGCTAGTAACTTATTACAGGCTTTAAAAAAAAAAAATTATTGTCCCTAGCAGTGGTCTTATCAGGCTGTTCCAGCAGTGTGTTCTGAGGTTGTTTGGCTTTATCCCCTCCTGCTTCACCTCTAGCTCAGATGATGATCAAGACTCATGGAGAAAAGGGAAAGAGGAGTTAAATACTCCTCCACCTTTTGCATTTCTCCACTTCTTTGATTCTTTCATCCCCCTGGCATAGGAGTCAGGTGACGCTGCTGCCCCATGGGGCAGGCAGCATCACACCTGCCTTTTGTGGGGGATTTCCATGTGCAAGGGAACCCCTTGAAGCAGTGAAGTTGAGGTTCTTGCACAGCTTGAGCTGCACAAGGCAAGAGCTTGGGCAAGAGAAATTGCCCTTCAGCATTAACATGGCTTTCACACTGCAGAAAAACAATCTTCTGCTTTGCTGTTGTAGAGAGGAGTTGTAGCTGGAGCCTCAACAGGTTTCTTGGCTTTCAAGGATCTAAACACAAACTTAGTTTGAGAGAAGGGTTGGATCATAGCATTTCTGTCTGGGTTTAGTAGATGTATGCCTTGCCCTATTTATTTTATTTTTGATTTCTTGTTTTATAGGTACCTGCATGGTACTTTGGGCAAGCATTAGACTTTTTTTTGAATTAGTGACTTCCTACACCAAGTCCTGCATGCAAAAGGACTGCTGGGCAGGCTCTGACCCCTCCTGGAGCCTGTGTTGCTTTTGAGCACATTGGGAAACTGTTTATTTTCTATAACTTTTGAAAACTGAAGACCTACTCTATCTGGGCAGCTCACATTCTACTAAGCTTTCTACAGGGAGAATTTATTGGAAGCAAGCATGTTTGGGTTTTTTTCCCATTCCTTTTGTTCTTCAGGATACATAATGAAGAATGCTCCAGCTTTGCCAGTTAATTGCTTCATGGCTGTTATTTGTCAATTTGCCAGCAGGTTTCTGCTTAACTGCTGCTATTTGACATTGCTGAAACACAAATGCAGAATGATTGAGTTGCCAACATATCATTGAGTCTTCTGCAAGGGGGATTTTCAGCATATTAACGCTTCAGGCTTTCACGTCAGTATTGGTTGCTGAAATAGAAAAGAAACCTTTGGCAGTATTCAGCATCGTGCCAGCATGGATTTAGTGGCAGGAAAAAGAAACTGGCTGTTGCCATTGATGGTGACTTCATCCCTTCCTTTCTTCCTTTCTTAATTTTTTGTATTTCTATACACACCCACACGGAGTTTTGAAATTTAGTACACATCATAGGTAAATGCCAGTTAGCCTCACAATAAACCAGCAGGGCAAATCAACTACTGATGCAGTCAGATGTCGAGGCTGTTTAATTTTGCAGTCACCTGCATTATGCTCAACCAGATTTCATGGCAGCTGGGGAGGGGGTTGATGGCAGGGGTTCCTCACAGTGAAGCACAGGTCAAGAGCTGACTTGGAGGAAGGCAGTGGGGTGATGGTCTCTGCTGAGCTTCTCATGGGACAGCCAGGCTGCCACCACATTGGTCCCTGGATGCAGGAGTGGCCATTGTGAAGCTGAGTGGCATGGGGAGAGAAGCAGCATGATGCTGCTGGGGACAGGCTTGGAAAGGGAGTTCCCCTCCATGAATGTAGTGAGGCAGAAGATGCCAAAATGGGGCCCCACGGATGATCAGGGACTTAGGTGGTGGAGCAGGGGATGAAGTACATGCTGAGGGTGTAGTGCAGAGGCTCAGTGTTGTCCACCAGCAGTTGCTGTGGCAGTTCTCATGCATGGCATGGGCACAGGAGGGGTAAGGAGGTTTTGCTCTGCTGAAGCAGGGAGCAAGAAGAACGTGTGAGCCTCCTGCAGTTGCTGGAGAAACACCTCTAGGTGCTTTGCCTCGCCTGAACCTTGCCTGTCTCTGCTTTGCTGTAGTCTGATCTCTGGGATGATACTTTGTATCCTGGTTTAGATTAGAAGGTTTTGTAGGAAGGACCACCGAGGCATTCTGAAGGTGATGATTTCTGACTGAAATGCTGCTGCATGGAACAAAGACCTGAGAGGAAATAGGACAGGGCATGAGCCGAGGTTTTGAACATAAAATGGGAAGGACATGCTCACCAGCAGGGCTTGGGGAGTTTGAAAGTCAGTCGGATATCAGTCCTGGCCGACCTCTTTTCCTTTGAATTGGGAAAGCCAAGTGAGGAAGAGGGGAGTGGATAGGCCAGAATTGTCTGCACAAAGATTGGCAGTGAGGAAGATAATCAGGATCAGAAGAAGATTTCTAAGAACCACATTACAACTAGCAACAGCAGCAGAGATTGTTTTTATTCTATTTCTGAAAGATGCTTAATGATCTCTCCTTTCAGATGTAGTTCAGAGGAACTTTGTGAATCTGATCTGCTTCTCACTTATGAATTAACCAAAAATAGGAATAATAAAGGGAAACTTCCAAAAATATGCTTCTTAGGAGCTATTAATAAAATATGACCATGAAAAGTCCACTGAAAGCTAGATCTTTTGGCCAGAATATATAATCAAAGAAGCTTCAAGAGTTTATCTTGAGTGTTTGGGGTTGGTTGGTTGGTTGGTTAGGGATATTTTGGTTTCTTTGTGTTTTGTTTTGTTGGGGTTTTTTAATTGTAATTGTGATATTAATTGTCTCTCTTTGATTGATTTGAGCAGACAGTTAATGCTTTAGAACGGCACAAGTAGTTTTATTTGAAAATTATTAGAGTACACTGGTACCTGGGCCACAGTAAATGCAAGGTTTACATAGGATGCTCAAATCAAAATGGGTACACAGAGCCTTACAGAAAGGCTGGCAAATGTCTTGATTTTTTCAGTAGGAGAGTATCTTTTCCAGTAAATAACAAGTTCACCTTAAAAATGCCTCTACAGAGTTTTTACTTTAAAAGCTGTGATTGAGAATTAGAAAAGCTGTAGCTGATAATTGGAACAGTTTGTTTTAGAGGTTCTTCCCACTGTCAGTTGCCCAGATCTCTGTGTAGGACAGCTCCTAGATGGTCCACAGAAAAGCCCATGAAAGAGAAGCGAACACAAGCACCTAAACTGCAAATTCCCATATTAAGGTCTCCAGATAAAACAGTGCCAGATTTCAAATTTATGTCTGGCAGTTGGTTGGTTTTTCTCAAAAGTATTCATTTGCATCAGGTGAAGGTAAAAACAGGGACCTGATTCATCTTCTAGCCAGACCAGTTAATTATCAATAAAAACCCAGCTTGTATTGCAGAAGAATTACATTGATGAAGTGTGCAATGGAGTAAAATCCACTTTCTTTTCTGTAGCACTGGGGGCTGTTGCCTTTTTACACAGTAAAATGAGGCTTGGGAAGAGAAAGTGGCTAAAAAGTAAAGAAAGTAATCTGGCCTTGAATTGCTACAAAGGTCTTGGGAATAGGAAGGTCCCATCTAGGGTAAGTGATACAGAGCGTGTTTGCCAGGCATGTTTCTGGATCAGCAGTGTGCACCTGGCAGAAGTCTTGCTCTTACTTTGATAAATTGTCTTCTCCCATCATGAATTAAAGTAATGGTTCTTTTATTTCTAAATTACTACAAGGCTCTGTAGTCTTTCAGCTTAGTGTGGGGTTTTTTTCCTAGTTTCAAATGAGTAATGCAATCTATGCCTTACCTAAGGAGTTTGATGGTACTGTATGCTTAATCTTTAAAATGCTGTGTAGGGGGGCAAAGCTTTGCTTTCAAGGGAAATAACCATCCTGGCAGAGAGAAAAATATCTGTAGGATGCTGCCACTGATTTGGCAGAGACTGTTTGATGCTTTGTTAGCTGGCTGTTTATTGTATGCTTTTTTAGTTATGTTTGAAAGAGCTTCCAAAATAACTTGTCTTTTAAGCGGGTAGCTCCATTCATATACAGCAAAATCCAGAAGAATACAGAGGATTTGCAGAGGAACTGCAAATTGCTAATGAAAAAAGTTAGAACTGGGGACACATCTGAATGAAATGAAATCCCCCTCCAGACAACATGGATAGTGCTCTGAAGAGCTGTGCCTCTTTGCCTGTCTCCTTCACTGTGTGCTGTAGGCAAAAAGATCTGTCACACGGCATTCCAAGACCTGCACAGCTACTAAAGCCTTTCCTAATAAAAATGAGTAAGTTAACGCCTGTGTGTGAAGGTGCATTGAAGAAAGTTACTCTTTGATCAGTGTGGAGTGTGCCTGCCGCAGTGACCATCTGGCGCCCAGAAGCGGGTGGAGGCACCGGCAGGCAGTGCTGGCAGCGGGCTGTGCTTCACCTCCTGCCGAAAGATGCAGGTGTAAGAGCATGAAACCCACCCCACCAGAGCAGATCCATTTAATACACCCATCAGAATTGAAAAATGCCTCTGCTTGTGGCTTTAACGAATACCATGAAAAGTCATCCCAGCATCTCATTTTCTGGAAGTGCAGTGTTTCTGCCGGGCCACTCCACCTTCCCCCTGGGGAAAGCATCTGAGTGTTATTGGAGGCACAGGAATGTCATCCAGAAGTACAGACATCAGAAGCACCTGGGGGAATACCAAGGTGTTTTATTAAATATAGCTTTACTTTTTCCTTGTCTCTATAGGACACCCCATTGACAAGCATGATGCACAGCAGCGAACAGACTACTCAAAGGCATGTGTATGCAAAGAAAAATGTGTCATTTTTGTAACTACAAATCTGGAAAAAAAAGATTCTTACAGAAAGTTAATTTTAAAGGACCCCTCTAACACCCCTTGTGTTATGTGCTGCTATATATTTGCAAGCTGACTCTTAGTCAAGTTAATAAAATGAAAAATGGTATAGGATAATACAGCAATACACCTTTCCACTCCAGTATGGGTTAAAGAACTGTTCTAGGACCAAAGCAGCAGGAAGCTGTGTCCAACACAAATACCCTCTGCTCTGTGGGACTCAGCAAGGAGATGGGGAGGACAGGGGCTGCATAAACCAGTACTTCCACCAAAACGTTGTCCAGCTGTTCCACAGAGTCCCAGCCTGGATGAGATAACCTATCTTTCACTGGGACAAAATGAACTCTGGGAAGAATTCTTCACACTCACAAACCTATTTGACTTCCATCAAATAGGTTTCACTCTTTTATCATACCAAACAATGAACTTCTTAGGCTTTTTTTTTTTTTTTTCTCATGGGCCATGATTTTTTATTAAGTTTGTTTAATTTTTTTAATGACAGTGAAAGGTTCAGAGTTCTTTTTAGTTCTAAAAGAAAAATTTAGGGCATTCTACCTATTCCACTTTTCCACAAGGACATTAATTCATAAGCAACAAAGAATATTATAACTGTTTACAGTAGCCCTCAGTGACTAGCATGAGACTGGGGGATTTTGAAAGACATAAGATTATTTGGTTACAGAATCAAAAGCTAAATAAAAGGATTCAAACTCAAAAATGTTTGGAGTTGCTCAAACAAATGCAATGAAAAATTACCAATTTGCCACCAGTGAATGATCAAGCATGTATTGTTTTGTCTCTCTTCTGAACTTCAGAAACCAAAGCAACCCTGAAGGTCAAAGTGTCTAATATTTTACCTTTTGACATGTCTAAGTTTAGTTGTTCAAACATATAGTTCTGCTTGCACAGAATATTTTGCAAATTAAGCAAGACTGCTTGGTGGTGTAAGAAGTACTGCAGGTTTCATCTGAGCTACATGAGATGGACAGTGCCTGCTCTGATGTAACACACCTACCTTCTCAGGCTTATCATCACATGCATCCTAGGTTTCCTGAGATCCAGGGTATAGCATTATGTGGCAGTCATTAGGGTAATTTGGTAAATGATTGTGGTGATCAGTTTTCTTGCAGCTCAATAATGACTCTAAGAATGATATTGGTGCTGGCTGGAGATTGCTTAAAGGTGTTTGTTTTGTTTCCCCAGAGTGTTTCTCAGCTTCCCTATGGCAAAGCCCTGTACACGTATGAGGGAAAGGAGCCTGGTGACCTCAAGTTTAACAAGGGGGACATCATCATCCTGCGGCGCAAGGTGGATGAGAACTGGTACCATGGGGAGCTCAATGGCAACCACGGCTTCTTCCCCGCCAGCTACATCCAGTGCATCAAGCCCCTCCCACAAGCTCCACCTCAGGGCAAAGCACTTTACGACTTTGAAATAAAGGATAAAGATCAAGACAAGGATTGTCTGACCTTCACCAAGGTAGGGGAATAGGTTTTTAAAAAATGTTCAGAAGTCTGCTTTGGTAGGGAGCGATGGGGCACGTGCCGTGCTGGCAGCTGAGCCAGGAGCACAGGGGTGGTGGGACTGGTGGGACACCTTCCTGGTCTGCCTGGCCTCCCTGGCCTATCCTGCACTCTGTGAGATTGTGCCATGAATAGCAAGGCTGGTGTAAAGCTAGTGAAGCTCAACAAGTAGAACTGGCTACACGCTTTCTGAGAATATTTTTCCCTCTAAAAAGCATGCATTTCATCTGCATTGAAATGTTCCCCAAGAATTACTCAAATTTCAGAAAAAAAACCCTAATGGAAAAGTGTCTTTTAATGTTCCTTATTGAATCAGATGTTCCAGTGTTTTAAAATTGCATTCAGCTTCAAAATGTGTATTGCATCATACCATATACCAATTAGCAGTTGAAATACACTATCATCATAATAGTATTTCCTATTTTAAGAACATAAGGACAGTAAAAAGCAGACATTTAAAAAACAGTCTTTGGTGTTTTTTTTAAACCAAAATGTTTAATAAATTCGCATTGGAATGAGAGAAAACCAAGATATTGTAATTTCCTTTGGATTTAAAATGTCACATTTTCCCTTTCACCCTCACCTCCCCACCTGCTTTTTGCCTCTCACTCCCCTCCCTAGTAATTTGTGTTGACCTTAGATGGGTTTCATGGATATCAAGAAACTCACAGTAAAATAAAGCCTATCCTCTATTGTTAATTTATGGCAGTGAATGCCATGGAGAACCTGTTCATTGTCATTTTCTGTTTTATTTCAGCTGTCTGCGGCTGTTACAGTATCACATAAAGTAATAACAGTTATGCTGCAAATGAATATGAAATAGACGATAAAAATATCCTTCACCAGGATTTTACTGACCTCCTCTTTTAAAGCTACTTATTATAGCTGAATGAATTATTTGCAGCATATAATTTTCTCACCGAATGTAACATCTTTTTCCCTCATGCAGTGTTTCTCAGCAGAATGCAATTTCCTAGACTGTATACTTTCTCATATTTATTTAACAAAGGATTTGTAAGCACTTTTGTTCCATAGCAAGTGAAGTGTTTGATTGCAAACACTGCAAACCCTGCGACTAGCCAGCCTCCCTGGAGCCATGAATCTCTGCGAGAAAGTGGGCTGCTTAGTGAGAAGTAACAGCCCTGCACTAACAGAAAGTTAGCCAGAAGTTACCTCTGAGACCTTATCAGTAAATGTATATTTTCTGGTGCGTTGTTTTTCTCACTGCCTGCCCAGAGGTACACTGGTGACTTCTCTGAGATGCAGTCTTCCTTGTCTGCTTAAAGTATTCTTTGCTTGCTCAGTCTTAAGAAATTTAATAGGTATGCCAGGCAGTTGTGGTCTTTTTTGTTACAGCTGGTTCTTTCCTAGACACTTTTTTATTTGGTATATTTGGTGCCATATATTAGAAAACCTCCTTTATAATAACTGTCTTTGTATAGTGATAGTTCTCATTTTCTCGGCTGTCCAATATCATTCTCACATGGAGCATTTCTTCCTGCTGTACAGCTCTACTCTCAATCTCTCAATTTTCCTTGTTTTCACCTCTCATGTTACCATCGGCATCTTTTATCCCTGATGACTGTGTTTTCCCCAAGGGGGTTTGGTTTCTCTCCTGTTGCTATTTTCTTCTTTAGCTCCTTCCACTACACACACTGTCACCTTGTAACAGTTTTTATGTCCTGCCTATTGTTCTCCCTGACAGTGAATAATCTATTTTTCATCCTGGGACTTCACCATCATGTTTTCATCAGTTTTCTCAATGCTAATTTTAGCTGTCACCTGTGCTGATGAAGGTTCCTGTTTAGCCCAGATTATAGATCATCTGCTGATGCAGTCAGTTCCTCTGCACAGAGTCCTGAGCACTGCAGTGCTGTAGATGTGATTTGTCACTTTGAGCAATATGCATCACTTGAATGTCTCAGTTTGCATCTGAAGATGCTGGACCAGGTCTCAGTTTCATTTACACTATTTGTTCTTTCCTCTGGCAGAGGGGTTACATTGGCATAACATTTATACAAACTAATATAACCTCTTTGTGTACTGCAACTCATTTAAGGCTACCAGACACTTGTGATTGGATTTTACCTATAAACATATAATAAAGAAGAGTTTTCCTCCAAAGAGAAGCTATAAGAAGGAAACTCAAACATAGGGATATTCTGTATCATTTTGGTTTGTTGTTCGATTGCTGGGCTTTGCTTTTTCCCATCCCCCTTGTCACTATGCACTCAGAATATCTACTGGTACAGTAAAAGAAAACAAAAGAAGGATATTTGGTGTTTCCTCTTACTAATTTGTTTTGTTGCATTTTTCAAAATGAAAATGTTTCATTGTTCCAGATGTGTATTGCAAGGAAATGAAGACTACACAAATCTTCATGAGGAGTGCTGCAGGGTGTTTCTGCCATTTACGTATTTTCATCTCCTATAGATAAAACACTCTCCAAATAAAAGGCCAAAGATGTAAATGTAATCATTTTTATGTGTAAGAATAAAATCAGGAGGGGCAGAGAAAAATCTGTCTTGAGTACCCAGTGCAAAAAAACAAAGCTCCCACATTCTTTTACACCACTTGGACTGCTCCCTCAAGTCCTCTTCCCAGAGAAGCCATACATACAGGCATAGGGTCTCACCTCTGTTCTCTCCTCTGTGCTGTCTGTAATATGATAGAACTTACCCAGATTTCCTACTTAATATGTTTTCCCTCAGTGTTTGGTAGTGATTAGCCAAATCAGGCAGTTATTTTTTCTCTGTAACAACTATGTTCCAGCCTTGCATCAACTGTGCACCAATTTAATGCCAGTAGTTTCAGAAGTTCTACTCCTAATGTTCTCTGGTGTGCTTGGGATCATGCTGTGGCCTACAGAGCCTAATTGCATGCTCTTGGGATATACTTACTGGCTCAGCTTTCTAATCTCTCCTAACGTGGTACCACAGTATGGACATGGGATCCTGCTGTCTCTGTTTTAAAAAATAATCTATCCTTCTCTGGGCTGTGAATGCTGGTACAAACCAGCATTCTGCAAGAGGATTCTGCTCTCAGGTATAGCAGTGCAAATCTGAAGTAGTTGCATGGTTGTCTGTGTAGCTGCTCCAGACTTACACAGAGTCCAGTTTCAGCCCACATGTTTGTTTTGGCGTTCGACCACCCTTTGCATGCATCTTCACATGGCCATCGGAAGGCTGAGTGATGCTGGTCGATGAGTCTCAAACCTGTCAAGGTAGCATCAACTGTTCCCCATGCTTCATTGCTCATCACATTTTTAATAACATCAACTGTTTCCATCATTTTCCACCACTTTCGTTCACAGCCCACAGTGGTGTTTAACAAGAACCGTGCCAATCTTAGAACCATCACATCCAATACTTGTTCCTGGCTGTGGAGCAGCCCCTTAGCACTCAGTTCCAGCAGCATTTGCTGTTCACAGAGGGACCATCCCAGCAATAGCCGGTGACAGGGATTCTCGTGCCAGCTGGCAAGCGCTGTCGCAGGACTCAACAAGCACCACGTGGTGCCATCCTGCCATCGCTGCGATCTCCCCAGTGCTCTAGATGGAGTAGTTATCTCTGCAGAATAGCAGGCACAGCTGCTCTGTATTGCTTCGTTAATGGCCATTAATGACTGGAATAAAAATCAGGCTGTGAATCATGACTGTTATTGGATACAATTTTGTGCTGTTTTCTCAGCAAAAGGATTCATTTCTCTGCCCATCAGACAGCTTTCTACATGATTTATCTTTGACTTCTTTTCTGATAATGATTATAAACTGGAACTGCAGGTCCCACATGCCTGTTGCAAGGCTGATCCAGCCCTGATGAATAGAGAGAAACTCAAGCGAAAAGGAGAGAGCAAATAATTAAAGGGTCTAGCAACAGGCATAAAAGGAGCATGACATATCTTTGTCCAAACTACAGTGGATACCATTGCCTTTTGAAATGAGTTTTGAGGCTTGGATTCTTTTTTGCTGCCTGGAAATCAATTTAGTCAATTTGAAATAGTGAAGTGGTATGCCAAGAGATCTGTGGTATTTTGCTATTCATGATCCTTTTGGGAACCTTTCTAGGAATTTATAAGTAGCACGGCTATCCAACTAATATAAGGTTCTAAAATAGTTCATGCTGAAGCTTTCACCCGTTCACAGTATAGAATGATGTCGTTGGCTGCAAATTCAAAGAAACTTTCTAGTAATTAAAAAATTTTAAAAGATTTTTTGGGATTTGCTATAATTCTGAAGATTTTCAACACCCTTCTTAAAACTAATTATGTAATGGAATTCTCAAGAATTTGCACTTTGCTCTCCCACAAAGATACTAATTTTGAATGTCAGCATATCTCAGGATGCATTTCTCATATATGACCATATTCAGCAGCCAGACTTCGCTGAGCTGAACGAAGTTCAGTGTATGGAAATGCTTCCAGATTTCATACATCCATGGAAGGTAAAGTTGAAAGGGATCTTCAAAGGTCAGATATTCCCCACCCCATTCTTGAGCAAAGTCAACATAGGATAAACCTTTCCTGCCAGGTGTCTGTGCAGCCTGCTCCAGAGATGCGATTGCACAGTGCCTCTAGCAAAATCTGGTCAAAACCTTCTGGAGTTTTACAATTTAAATTTTTTTCTTAATTTCTTACATGTGTAAATAGTTGCAAATATATATACATTTATATGCAGTGCTGGGTTAACGGTTGGACTCAGTTGTCTTAGAGGTCCTTTGTAACCTGAGCAAACTATGACTCTATTCATACCCATGTGTATGCACTTACACACACAAAGGATTATATATGTGCATGTAGTGTAGACTGCATCACATCTTGTGTTCTTAAAAAACTCTTTTAGGGAAATAGCTGAGCAAATATAAAAAGTAGGAACACTCATAGCAGGTCCCTGAAGTGATGCAGTCTTTTCTTTTCCTCGTTTGCACCCTTTACCTAGATTCTAAATTTATGCTAATCGGTCTTTTGTAAGAGTGTGGGGAAGCTTTGCAGAGATGCGTTACTGTCAGTTCTTTAAACAGATCAAAAATAGTCTGTGCAGACAGGGCTTTGGAAGGGAATGATATCTGTTTCTTCAGGAAATTAAATGCACAAATTCTTTTTGCATCCTTCCAGCTGTAATAAATAGCTGAAGGACTCAGTTTGTAGCCATTTCTATGAGCTTTCCCCTAATGGATCATTCAGATGAATAATGCAAAGGAAACATTTAAACTATTTCAGAGTGCATGTATTCAAAATGCACATGTTCAAAATCTACAAAGTACATCACATCACATGTCTGTTCTGGTCATTTTTCTATCAAGGCAAGTCCGTGGTCTGAACATCCTGGATCAGGAATTTGTGGGACTTTTTTCTATGTGAGAAGTATCTGCAAGAAAAAACAGCTGCCCATTGCCTGGCCATTTGACATCAGTATCTTGTTACATGGAGTGTAGTAGACCATACATAGCTCTTATTTTCACAGAGCGAGTAGTGGAAATAAAGCAAGACCAGCAGGGAACTCTGTCTCAGCTTTCTGGAGGAAGAGATTTTCTTCTTTTTTGTAAATTTCTGCACAGGAGCAGAGGAAGAATGGATGCCATGAGGGAACAAAGTTGATTTCCCAGCTTCTCTCAGCCGACTCCTTCCTTTTCTCATAGGAGATCTGGGCATCCAGACAGAGCCCCGTTGAGAGGGTCACCTTCCACAGCTGTTGTAGAAAGTGGTGCTGGTTTAAGCCTGGGTTTAGTATGATGACCCCAGAAGAAAGGGATGGTAGCAGAAATCCATTGACAAACTGAGTACTTCAAACTGGGAAGTCAGGGTTTTGTTCTACTCACTTGAGCTTTCCTAATGACTTGTACATTCTGGGTGTGAACTATACCAAGTGAAAATTTGAGCAATATGAATCTGGTTTGTACTTTGCTTTATCTCTTGCTTTATAATCACATCTGCTGAAATTCTTATAAGGTCCCCTAGATTAAATATAATATCAAAATGCCATTGGTTTTAGGAGATTAACTTGTATCTAAACTGAATCTGATCCAACAGGTGAATGCAATTTGTTTTTTTGATGTGTTATCTTTGGCTTTTTATTTGCTTTGCAGTTTTACCTTATAATATTTTTTTAAAGAAAAACTGACATTCGGTGTGCCAGCAGTGTAGGCTTGTTGCTGAGCACCTTGTACTATTCCTCGTTGGAAGTGTTTCCAGGACTACCTGTGCTGTACTGTGCTTCCCTTTGAATTGTGTTCCAGAGGAGACAAGCATCACAACAGACTCTTGGATGCACAGGGACAACTTCATGCTGAGGAGTTTTCATCTATGATTTGTAGGTGACCTCTTGGGTCAGACATTCTTCTCTCCCCCTAATGAAGCCAGGAGTTACCTATTCCCACCTGCTGTGCCCAGACCCTTGCAGCTGCTGACAGCCAGCATGAGCTGCACCAGTCTGCAGGGTGCTTCAGTGCACTTTGAGTGGGATACCTGGGATAAGATGCTGGGCCAGGGATGCTGCTAGCCCAGGATTCAGGAAACACTTTCACCTGGCTTATGACCTCCTCTGTGTACTCACTCTCTAAGCTATCGTGTGGGTATACAAAAATTGGCATCTTTCTATTGAAAATATTTGATTATGTATTTTCTCTATCTCTGATTTTAGGATGAAATTTTGACAGTCATCAGGAGGGTGGATGACAACTGGGCAGAAGGAATGCTGGGTGACAAGATTGGCATTTTCCCTATCCTCTATGTTGAGGTAAGTTTATAACACATGGTGGTGGATGCTGGTCTTGAAATCTTGTGGGGGTTTTGTGGCTACAAGGGTAGGATAACCTGAAACATTCTTATATGAGAAGGATAAACTAAAACACAATTACTGAAAAGGGAGTGTTTTGGTTGCTGTCTGCTAAGGCACTATGGGGGTACACCCAATTCAATTTAAAGTGGTCAGCAAAATATGCTCCATGAACTCCTTCTCAAGGCTTCCCCTTTGGTGTAATCTCCACAGTGCACAGGGGAAATACGGGAGGATGATTGTAGTTGGGATACCTTGCACACACCTGTGGAGAGATGTGAGTTTTGGGCTGGTGGAGAGAAGCAGTGCAGGTTCAGCTGTGATCTAAATGCATAGACCTTCAGAGTGGTGCTGAGGGTGTCCTCTGCCTCAGCAGGGACTCAGGCACCTCTACCCATGTGCCAAAGGGCTCTCATTTCATGTCTGCCAGACCCATCTTTATCTTGAGCTCTTTCCTGTTGTAATTTCCACAGGATTCTTATTTCAGAGTAAATGCTGAGACTTCACTTCCTCTGTGCACACCTGTGGTTCCACCTCTTCCCACTGCTGCCCTCCTCCTGCTGGTGGTGCCCTTCCCGTTAGATGTTGCTTGAGACCAGGGCTGCAGCCAGCAGTGGTGGCCTTCCTGGTGCAGCTCTGTTATCCAGGTGCCAGGCAGTGTCTTTGAGGCTCTTTCCTCCCTCATGGGTGAACCAGGGGTGCAAGGGGCAGATGGGCACCACATGCATGTGTATTTTTCCAAGGTGCTGCCCCTCTGCACCCAGTACTCAGAGCAGTATCATCCTAACTCTGCTTCCAGACGTTGTCTGGTGCCTCTCTGCAGTGAAGAATCTCTGTGCCCACAGCAGAGCCTGCTTTACTGTGTGTGGTTCTGGTGCCTGCCTCTGAAATTACTTCTCCAGTTTTCTTAGTTAGTGACTGGAGACAAAATAGAGATAATTAGTGCCTGACTACCTAATTATTAACTCTGACAATGACCAATTTGGAATAAACGGTCATTAATATACATTGCGTTCCCACAGTTGACAAGAACAATAATATTAACACCAGAATGTGTAGGAGCCATTATTGGGAAACCAGCTGCCTCACATAAGTTAATGACTAGTTTTCTTCTGTTCTGAATGTGTGAGACGTGTTCAGTTTGTTGTGATTAAATGAGAAAGCTGGGTTTCTCCCAGATTTCATCCTTTTCCCCTTCTTTTTCTTGTCCCGGGAAAGTGCAATGTTACTGTCCTGAATTTTGCTGCAGAAGGAGTGAACTGGGGATCTCTGCACAGCCAGCCACCATTGCACCTCACCACCTTTCCCCCCTCTAGTTCCACCTGTAGGCTGGCACTGCCTACGCACTGTGCAACATCCTGATCCTTCTCCCACTCCTAGGTATCTGTTCTCCATAATTACTGCTCTTGAAGGGTGAAGGGCTCATAGCCTCACACGAACAGTCTGTAGGGAAGACTTGCTGAAGTCTTGCTGAAGTTCTCCAAGCACTAGCACATCCTGAGTGGCCATGGAGGAGCAGGAGGTAGAGCTGTACAGGGTCAGAACAGTGATGCTTGCAGATTCTAAAGAGGTGCAAACAGCCAGGGAGCCAGCACCAGGGGCCAAGAACACGTGTAGGAAGGTCTGCATGCATATACACTCATACCAGACACACACACAGAGTAGGTAAAATAAGTACAATTGTATACAGTTATATATATATATTCATGTGTATACACACATGAATATTCTATCTGTAGAATCACATTCAAACATATTTCACATTCAAATTTGAAATCTGGAGACTTGAAAGGCCTATTCAAATGAGATGTTTGGGTGCCATGGCCATAATATTTGTGCAGTGGTTTGTAAAACCAAAGGGAAGTGATCCTCCAGACTACAATATTGGACACCTATTTCATCCACATAGTGGATGAAGGCCTTGTTCTGTGAGATGAGCTTATGCAAGCATTCAAGTTATACAATTATGTTGTTGTTGCCAGCTTCAGATGTTACTTTGCATTAAAAATTAAAAGGAATCAGCAGGTCAAGTCCCAAAGAAGTTTTGAAAATCTCAGTGCTGAAATTTATAAAATAAATCCATTAAACAAGTAGTACTTGAATCTAAAAACACTCCTCAAGTCTGTCTAAATCCATTAAGTGGTTTTCAAAATCTTGGCAAAATGTGTAGAATAAGCAAAGTTTAATTCTCACAGTAGCCTTCCATTTGTGTCAGTTGATATGCTGAAGTGTGTGGGATTTCACATGGCATCCTAAGCCCTGCACTCTGGACAGAGTGAATTCCAGCTTGGCAGGCTCTGATGTCCCCAGTTGCTCCCACGGCCCAGACAAGAGCTCTTACCCTTGCTATGCAAGCCAGAGCTTTGGAAAACAAGCCGGTCACTTTGAGATCTCAGGGTTTAGCATGCCAGGGCTACAAACAGTGCATATAATCCTTGTTGTAGCTCCCTGTGGCAACACTTTGTCCTGGCAATGTGCTGCCATACCCTTCACACAGGTGCTTACACAAAAGGCTTTTGCAGGGCTTACAAATCTTTTGCAATGGATGGTGAGGAGGGGTGGTTAGCAAATTCCTCATCAGGATCACCTCTTTCTGTAAAGGAAGCCCAGAATGACAGCTTTTAGAGCCAGACCGTGGTGGCAGAAAGAGTCACAAAAAACAGGAGACATCAAAATATACCTTGCCCCTGCAGTGTTTTAGAAAGTCTCTATCTCAGCATTGTGCTTGGTTGTCTGTACAGCCATATGAGTGTAATGTAGCATGGATCTTATTCTTGATTCCTTACAAGTGTTTAACAAAAGTGCTTGCACATCTGCAGAGAGGCTTTTTCCTGCCTCTGTAGTATCATCTCTGACCCAACCTCAGAGCAGCTACAAGTGGATAAGGAACAAATATTCACAGCTCACAATGATTACTTTTACAGCACGAGTCACAAACAATATGTTCTGTCAGGGAGAGTTGGCACTATTGTTTCTTCTTACTTTGTTGCTGTCCTTCTTCTTCAGTAGAAGGCATTTGGGCTGATAACTTATGTTTTAATTTGCCTACAGAAAAAGCCCCACAACATAATGAAATTGATCCTCGATGTACCTTCTGTCCTGAAATAAACATCTTGTTAATGTATGGTTTGAAGTCATATTCTTGCTATGAGGAGTTTTGGACCTCTAAGGAATTCAAACCTTTACAAAATTTATTTTATTTTACTGTTTTCAAGCTAGCTCCTTCATTCTTAATAACTTCTGTTATTATCTCTGATTGAAAGTTGTGTTCTGCTGCTATGTGTAAAATTGATAATAATGAAGAATAAAGTGTATCCTAATAGATTTAAGTATCTGGGAGTGAAATTTGAGGGCAATGGTGTGCCGAGCATTTGGAGAGAGGCATCCTTCTTGGATGGGCAGGGACTAGAAATTCAAAAATCTGAGCTGTTAGAGCAAAATTTCTACCTGCAACCCCCAGAGCAAAGAAGAAGATTGACCAAGATCAAGAAGCCTTATGAGTCAGTGGTAGAGCACGGCAATTATGTTGGGTGCTACTGTGACTGTAATATCAGCAAATTACAATTGATGAAGTGCCAACCCATTGTTATAATGTTTTATGGCAGCAGGAGCACTGAAAGCTGTGATTAAGTAATATTAGGAGCTTTAAAATTCTTTTTACAGAGCAGTGAAGCAGGGTAATGAGGATCTTCTCCTGTTCTTCACAGTCAAAAAGGAAAGAAAAAAGTAGAAAGGAGGTCTAGGAGAAAGAGGGAGGAGGGGAATGGGCAGAGTCGATGGTTTCAATGTCCTGCAGCATAGGTCCAGAAGACTCCCCAGGGAAAATAATTCTTGCAAGTCAGTGTTTAAAAACAGTTCAAGAAGTGAAAATAAAATCCAAAGGCAAATGCATTTCTTAAAGAAAACAATTATTTTTCATTCCAAAATTATCTTTGCAGAGCAAACTATCCATTTAGGTTTTGTGCTGTACTGCAGGATCTAGCAGGCATCCTAAAACAGCTTAACCCCTACAGGGCAACCCAAGCACATTTACCAGGATGCCAGCTGAAGTTGTTGAGTAGTGTCACAGAGGCCCATCTCCCAGCAGAAGAAGGTCCTTCGCTGTGTAACCATGAACTGTGCTGAGGGTAGCCTTTAGCTGGCTGCAAATGAATGCAGACGGTTTACCCTTTCAGTCTGGATGGCAGCTTGTGTCCTTTTTTTCTCTGTATACAGATTCCCATCAGCAATTTCCCACTGTGCTGGTGTCCCCAGTGACAGTCATCACAGTTACATTATTGAAAACTCAGATGTGTCTGTGTGTGTGTTTCTAGCTCTAATAACCATTTTAGCTATTTTTTTGACCATTTTCAACACATAATTGTTGCCCGGTCCACTTGTTGTCTATGTTTTTTCCTCTCCTCAATCTGTTTGGTTTCTCCTTTCAGCTGCAGGACAGATGGGTCCCTATGGGACTCTCATAATTAATTCAACCTTGATGTCTGACCCATCATTTATTTTTGTGTGGTCTTGGTGGCAGCACACTCTGAATCTTTCTGAGTATCTTTTATGAAAGCCTTCCAAAAAACCTGAAGCATTAGATGTTCATTAAATACTAACATTTGTTTGGTGCCCTTTTCAAAAAGAATGTGCAATCTCTGTTTTTAAGGACTGTGAAAATGGTCACTTTAGCCTGGCAAGTATCATTTAATGTGAATTAAAATGGAAGCTTTTGGAAGGTGGGTAGATGGAAAGTAATGTAGATTATTTTAGAAAAGCTGACTTACTAAATCTCAGAGGAGCAAATTCATCCCAGTAGTAAGTAGGTGTAACACTAATGAGTTAAGAATTATACCCATTAACATCACAATTGATTTTTTTCTGTTCTCTCTCCTTTTGTATGTCAGATAAAAATGGAATAAGAACCTTGTAAAGCTGACAATAATGTAAGCTCTAAGACATGTTCAGCCAATTTCTGTTGAAAAGCTTTATTGATATGCATTTTCAAGTTTTGTGCATATATTGTTTTAAG
The DNA here is from genome assembly GCF_026979565.1 of Vidua chalybeata. Classification (NCBI taxonomy): domain Eukaryota; kingdom Metazoa; phylum Chordata; class Aves; order Passeriformes; family Viduidae; genus Vidua; species Vidua chalybeata. The sequence goes on along the minus strand of NC_071531.1, from coordinate 26,712,750 downwards.
AATTTCATTCCTGCACCTTCATAGCTTCTAAAAAGTTGGTCCCACTTGTTTTTATCCTGTATAGAATATTATAGAATATTCCAAGATACTTCTTGGAATGGAGTGTCCGTGTGAATGGAGTACAAAATACAGTTCTCATATTTCACATTCAAACTAAAACATGCAGGATTTGTGTTGTAGGCTGCAAGAGGGACCTCTATTTTCACATCAATCCATGAATAAAACTTATTGATTTTACTTTGTATGCGTGTAAGAGTACATGCATACAAAGTAAAATTATCTATGGAAGTTCAAATAAAAATTATGTTAGTCAGGAAAACTAAGAGTATTAGCTGTCAGAGGTGAGAAAAAGATTAAATATACAACATATTACAATATATAAATATGTATTTGTCTATTATGTATATATTATTTATATATATACACATTATTTTTAATCTGTGGCCCATTTTTCTGCATAACAGCTTGATTTCTTATGTTCTCTTGCCTCTAAAAATAAAGAACCTTGTGCTCTTTGATTTAATTTTCTATGTAAAATGTAAATTAGCATGACATTGGGCAGAAAATTTGTTTTCTTTAAATTTGACTAGTTTCTTTTAAGTTCTCTTGATTTCTAGCACCCTTCATAAAGTGATTGTTCATACAGATTCTCTAACACTTTCCTCCATCTTCAGGATACAAAACTGAGTTGCACTCTCACCTTTTGACTTAAATGTCAGGTTTCCCCTGGACTAGCTGAGCACCTCAGCTCTGTAGACCTTTTTGTGTCACTCAGTCCCCTCAGGCTGTGTCTGGACAAGTCAAAGCAGGGCTGGTTTCTGGTTTCTTTGTCAGGGAACACCACGTTTACACTGAAGTTCATCTCAGGTGGGTGCCACAGAGGGGAAGCCTGCATACAGAAATAGGTAGGAGTACTATCATATTTGAGTCATCCTCCAGCCCAGACAATTATGAGATCTGTGTGAGCCTTGGTGAGAGCCAGCATGTAAATTTAGACACAGCTGTAGGTTGTGAAAATTTGCCTTTTGAGAACTGACAGTTTTAGTTACAGGTCTTCTCTTGATTTTACTCTTGCCTACTTCCATTTGAATGAACTCAAAATTATTTGGATTTATATATTATGACCAATATTTCTATTCATCAAAACCAGATCCAAGTTGTTATCACCTCTTATTGTTTCAGGGCCTGTTAAACCAGAGATTTGTCAGCTGTCATATCCAAAAATATCTTTCCCACCCACCCCTCCTAATTACAAGTAACATCTGAATTTCCTAGACTGTCTTGTAAAAATAACTCTCTGGAGCAATTTATAGCAAAAAAAAAAAAAAAAAAAAAAAAAAAAAAAAAAAAAAAGGTTTCCTGCACAACCAACTTAAGCACACAACCTTTGCAAATAAGCCAGTTTCCTGAATCTTTCAGAGTCATATATATCAATTCTATATCTGTACATGGCATTTTTGAAGTGCTGCTTCCTAGATGCCAAAAATTAGGTTCCTTAGGTATCTAAGCTGATCTGATAACAAGACGTTGGTCTTTAGCCACAATCTACTGAAGGACTTCTGGCACTTCCCCTGCAAAATCCTGTTTGTCATCCTGCCTGGTGCAAATTGAATGGGGTCTGGCCTACTGTGTTTTCCATCTGCTGCCACTTCCCCATGCTCTCAGCACATCAGCCCTTCCCTTCACCTCCAGATCACCTGAACCATGCTTGTGCTTTAATACATGTTTTCTGGGCCTGGGTGCAATTCTCTCTCATTTCTGTTACTTCCATACTGAGTTTTGGGTTGTGCCTCAAAGCTTTTGTTCTTCTGTTACAGTTGCAGGGTTGCTTGTGTTACTAAACAATCACTATTGATGATCTCTGAAGGACAAAGTAAATAGATAGCACATCTCTTAGAGAGAACTTCTGCCTGTGCAACAAATGTGCTGGACTTGCCAGCGGTGCTCAGAAGCCTCACAGCACACAACCATGTTGGACAAACTCCAGCAATGGTGCAGTTTTCCAGGCACTAGAAATTAGCATTCCCATTTGAACATACCCACTGTCCCACAGGGCTTTGAGTGGGGTCTAGAGCATATCATCAGTAGTCCATGCTCTCTAGAGAACATACTGAAGAGATCTTTTGTCTTTTCCAGACATTGATCACCTCTGAAAGCTTCTAAAGATTGTTTCAGCACTAATTACTTCCTGGGATCTTTTTCCTTTTGAAAAGAAAGTATATCTCAGTCTAACTTACCTAGAGCTAATGCATGAATGTATATTAAGAAGCTATATGTCAACAAATACACTGCCTAGAAGTTAATTAAACATAAAATCCTAGAGGATTTCATTCTTTCTCACACAAGCATTCTTCATCTTTTTTTCGTAGTGTCCTTAGTTAGTGCATGTTGCACATCTTAATTAGCTTCATTCTTGGGAAATTAGCTCCCTTCTTGGAGAGCTTTCCTAATGCCTTAAAACTCTGAGTGGGGATCTTAAATCCAAATATAGACACGGAGAGTCAGTAGGAGGGTTTTGGGAGATGCCCCTGGCAAACTGGCTGCCTTCTCTGCCCCTTTACTGGTGGCCACAGCCCCATGAGCAAAGAGCAAAATGTTTCTATGTGTCTGCCACAGCACTGATGCTGGGAGTGATGAAGAAAAGTGGGTCCTAAATTAAAATCCCAGACTGTGAAAGGACCTGGCAGAGTTGGAAGCACATGTTATCCTTTGTGCCAGTGGTGGGTAAGATGCTCTCCATCAGAGGGACAGTAGGGACAGTTGATGAGAGTGACACCAAAAAGGAATTACCAAGGAGTGCTTGTTAGAGCCCCCTCTGATCTTTGTTTTCAGAAAATAGCATGTTGCATAAGTATGATGGAGAGACATAGATTTGACAGATGAACCGTTCAGTGGATAAGGAATGGCCTGGGTGGTCACATTCAAAGAGTGACAGTCAACATCTTGATGTCGAAGTGGAGAGCAGTGGCATTCCTTAGGGGCCAGTTTTGGGACCAATGCTGTTTAAAATGTTTGTTGGTGACATGGAGAGTGGAATCAAGTTCACCCTCTGTAAGTTTGCTGGTGACACCAAGCTCTTTGGTGTGATCAACACACTGGAGGGAAGGGATGGCATCCAGAGGGGCCTGGAAAGGCCTGAGAGGTGGGACCATGCAAACCTCAGGAAGGTCAACAAGGCCAAGTGCCAAGGTCCTGCACCTGGGTCAGGGCAATCCCAAGCACAGGTACAGATTGCATGAAGAATGGATTGAGAGCAGCCCTTAAAAGAAAGTCTTGGAGGTGCTGGTGGGTGAGAAGCTCAACATGACTCTGTAGCCCAGAAATCCAGACACATTCCTGGGCTGCATCCAAAGCAGCATGGCAGGTGGGGCAAGGAAAATGAGTCTCCCCCTCTACTCTGCTCTCATGAGGCCCCCACCTGCAGTGCTGCATCCAGCTCTGGGGACCCGAACATAAGGAAGATGTGAACCTGCCAGAACAAGTCCACAGAAGGGCCACAAAGTTGATCAGAGGGCTGGGACACCTCTCCTGTGACAGGGGGGCTGGAACTAAATCATGTTTAAGGTCCTTTCTAACCCAAACCATTCTGTGCTTTCATGATTATTCTACCATGGTAAATAGTCACAAATATGTCTGAGCTTGACCTTTTGAACTTTTAAAGAAGAGTAGTGTGAAGAATAACAGTTTCCTGATAGAATGTAGTGATGAATCGGTTTTACCTCTTTTTTTTACTTCTTATTGTCGCACATGCTGGAATGGTCAAACTGTTTTTATTCTAGGCACAAAAGGATCTGTTAGTGTATGTTTATGTTGAATGCATGCTTCAAATAATAAAAATAACAGATGAAGTTGGTTTTTTGCCTAAAAATGTCATTAACTGTGCCAAAACCAGATGCTGAAGTCTGAAATCCTCTGACATTTTGTTAGGTGTTAGGGCTGAACATTGAAAAAACCAAATTCAAAGGACTAGAGGAAGAATCTGCAAATTAAAAACAAAAATCAGAAACAGGGGAAGATAGTTGGAATTAATTTGGGAATCTCTATCTTTTCCAGATTTTCTCTAGAACACACAGGACTCTTGAAGGCTGACCCTTTTGTGTTTAGTCTATCCTGTAGAAGAAATTGCATTGGTTTTGGTTACTTTATTCCTTTACATAGTAGACCAGCCATTGTTTAGTTTATCTCCTGCTGCACCGTTTTTTGAGTGTAATACTGGCATTATTTTAATCTGACAAAAGCAAGGGCTGCTGCCAAAGGGATTGTCCTGCTTTTACCTCATGTGTGACAATTCTTTCCTTCTGCCCTCCATGTTCCAGGACTACCAGATATATCTACGTGCCGAGATGAATCAGGGAAGTCACTCTGTTGAAAGCTATTCCTTTAAGTTGTTTTAGTTTCCAGTTGTATCTGTTACTTTTACTGCATAGTCACATGATGTAGGGCAGAAAGAGGGAAGATGGGAAAAGAGGCCGTGTGGTACCTCACACTTCAGGAAAACACATCTATGAGGGCAGCAATTCCCACCCACAGTTACCCTGCAGCAATTGCTGCCATTGCAGTGTGCTGTAAGCCAGCACGCAAAAATGGTGAGGTGAGGAATGTGGGGCTTTGTGCAAGCAACCTCTTCCACCTCCTGGTTGTCCCTTGACTTATCTAATTATTTTATTAAGTTATAATTTTATGACAAGCATACTAGCTACTACATAAACCAGGTTAATAGTATTAGTTTTTGCTTAAGTGAGGCTGGAGGGAGTGTCCTGCTCTAAATCTGACTTTGAAGTCTTCCGATCTGTTTGGACACAATTGAATCAAATTGACAGGAAATTTCATGAGAGAGCTTTCTATAATAGAATTTTTCTGGAAACCTTGGGACAAAGCAGCAGACCTGCCAGACCATTGAGACAGTGATAGACTCATGCTAGAGATATTCTTCTCTTACCACATGGCTAAAGGGATAGCACTGAGGGAACAGGCAGCTCTGTTTCTCAAGAAGAAAGCAGCTTTGCAGAAGGAGGGAGAGCACTCCCTGATGGTCATCTCCTTGATCCCTTTCTCTGATCTGCTTCAGCCCCAAAAACATAGTAAGGAATTTACAGTCATGACTTCCTCTTGTATCCTTTTTCTTTTCTTTTCCTAGCCGAGGAGGAAGGACTATGACTGTAATCTTTGAGAAATAATTTCCTCAGCATCTTCCCTCCTTGCTTCAGTCTAGTGCTTAGATTTCCCTCTTCCCAGCCAAAGCCTTTCACTTCCATAAGTGCATGGCTTAGGAAAGAGATGTGTGTGATTATATTGATTTGGTGGATGCAAGATTTTACTCTCCGTTAATATATGGACTATGGGAGTGGAAGAAGAGCTATAGAGATGATTAATACTGAATTCCTGGAAATCTCCCAGGCCAAATGAGATCTGAGAGCTCCTGGCACTGAGCTTCTCTGCCTTAAAGCACCTGGGAGGCTGCCATGGTTTAACCCTGGCCGGTTACTGCTTAGGGTCATACTCTGTCTCAGGCACAAGGTTTTGTCCTATGGGGGCCCTTGAAGGCACAAAAGCTCTCCTGAGGGATGAGTTTAAGGTCAAAGCAAAGGCAGCTCCACACCATTCCAGTGACACAAAGGTCTGCCTTTGCTGGAGGAACTCTCACTAAGCACATACCTGAGTTTTCAGTGCAGTACACAGTACACAGTTAAGTGTGTTACTTTCTCTTTGGTTAAAGACAGAAAAATGAGCTTTCTTGGCAAGTAATAAAGACATTGCCGGTGGGAATCACATCCCCATGAGTGGTTTCATTCATTTGGCTGGCAGTTCTACCAGTCTTTGTCCAACCTGATTGCTGAACCTTCACAAAGATCAAACTCTCATCAGGTCAATGCCCTGATTTTGGCTACATCCTTTTTGAATCCTTAGCAAATGCAGACTTGCCTCATTCTTGACAGTCTGATGCTGTGTCTGATGACATCTGTTGCTACCCCTTTCTTTCCCTCTGGAGACTTTTTCTGTTCCCTAGAGCTCATACAACTCACCCTTACCTGCAGCCCTTTGCTTACTCATTACTCTCTCTGCCTATTGGCCTTTATTTATTACTGAATGCCAGCTATGACAATCACTTTGTCAGTTTTTTAAATCCCAATTTTCTTCCATAGTGCTCTGTTCTTCACTGTTGAGATGAATGCTTCAAACACCTGCATCAGAACTGCTCCTCCAGATTCTTCTCTAAAATTTCTCTTGGCTGTGATGGCTAGAGAAGATGTATGTTGTGCAATCCTCTGTCCATCTTGCTGATTAGACTATTGCATTGAATATTTTCTCTATAACTATACACTGTCTCTTGTCCCCATCCTAAACTGTACTTTCTTTGGGCCAAGAGCTGTCTTGTTTTTTTATGTTTACATGATGCTTCTCACAATGGAGTTCTGTGGTAGGAGCTTTTCAGCATTTAATGGCAAAAATAAGTATAAATAAATGTCTCTGTGTGACTGCATCACACAATGTGGTCACAGTTTACAAAATTTCAGTTTCCTTGGGACAACTTGTCTCTCTGCCTACGGAATGTAGGTGCAATGCAGGGAAGACTGTTTTCAGAAAGGAATGTGTTAGGAAAATATTTGCAGTTGAGTAATTCCACAAACAGGAAAAAAACCCAGTGTTCTGCAGTTTCAGAAAGATATCCTACTGTGCAGATTTTTTTGCTAGCCCATTCCTTTTGCCATCTCAGAGCTCAAACAGCATGGCCTAGAGCAGTGGTTTTCCAAATTCCTTCCACTTGTAGCATACTAGCATAAACAGTATTTGCATATGGATGTCATAAAAGTGACTAATGCTGGCAATCATCATACTTTATTGCAGTAATGTGACACATGTGCCTAAGCATCCTAAATTATCTGCTCCAAGCTCATTGGGGCTGAAGAAATGGCACACCTCTTATCTATCAGTGACACCTGTGGGAGAGCAGGCTTGGACAGAAACCAGAACATTGATCCAGCTCCAGATGAGTGTACAAGAGGCAAAGGCACTAGCTGCTTCACTGGATGATTCCATTGCACTGGGTATGTGTCCTTTACCCGAAACCAGAAATTAAACTGAAAAAGTTGAACAAGTAGCATTTCTAGTTTGACAGCCAGAGAGCTCAGTGTACTTTTGACTGCAGCTGTTGGCAAGTCAATGAAGAGACCTCCCACTCTGAACTCAACCTTGCCCCCAATCATGTTTTAACATCTCAGATTCTCCAAAGAAGTCTATAAATGGTTCTTTGAGGTGAGGGGCAGTGAGTCATGCCATGAGTGTGAGGTTGAGTGCTGCCATTTTCAGTCAAGAATTTGAGGAGTTTAGGGAATTTATCGCAGTTCACCCTTGTCAGATTTTTCTTCCACAAGGCGAGGGGGGAGGGTTGTGAACCCAATTGCATCATAATATAGCACAGAAAGCTTATTTTCACATCTTACAAACTGGCTTTCAGTTACTGGTCAGGCTTCCAAAAAAACTGAGATGTGCCTGTTGTGCAGTGTGCAATATGCCATGTGCACCCGTAATGCCATCCCAATCCATTGTCTTCCTTTTAGCAGTATGACAGAAGTATAGAGGTCTCCAAGGTGAGACAGGGCTATGTAAAAATCATTTTAAAATAACTGGTCACTGCATAGAGCAAAAAAGGATGCAAATTAATGTTCCCACTGAGGACAAAGAGCCATGCTGCTGTACCAGGCATCAGCACATCTATGAGGGAAGAAGGTGCTTTAAATGTATAGATTATTCAAAGCAGAGTTTGCACTGTAATAACCACAGGGGACACAAACTCAGTCTGTCAAGTCTCCCTCAGCCCAATTCCTTTTTTTTCATCTGTGTGCATAGTTAAGAGGACCAGTCTCCCTGTCACATAAACGATTCATGTATCCTGGTGCAGCTGCCCTTTTCAAACACATATAATTCATCTCCCATTTCAGAGAAACTCTCAGAACTCTCCTTCTAGGGAGTCATCCCATAATTTGGTGAAACACCAGCACAATCTCTCCTGACTCATATTTTCACCCCAACTGGCAAATAGGAAACCCAAAGGCTGGATGCATCTCTCCAAAGATGCAGCAGTGACAGATGGCTGACATCCATTGGCTGCTTCCAGAGAAACATGCAGTGTGACCCTGGAGCTGGAGCAGGAACCCTCCACCACAACCAGCAACCCTGCTTTATAGCCAGCTGTAGCAGGAGCTCCATGCACACAGAATCTAACTATACAGCCACATGGGATGTCACACTATTGCAAATGCCCTGTACCACATCCAGCAGTCTTTTTCTTTCTTGTATTTGGGAAGCAGAAGCCAGAACACTATATAGAAAAAAGGTCTCTAAATATCGTACACACAGGGCAAAGGCTGTTTATCACAACCCTTTAGTGCTAATATCTGCTTGAATTGTGCATGCCTTGGTTCCTTTTTCAAGCAATTGAACCAAAACATTTTCTTGGCATTTGCTTTCATTCTTCATTTCGGCTTTATCAGAGATAGAGAGTACAGTGCATTTATTTGTATGTGATTCCCCACAGGTAATCTTCAGTTGCAGAACATAAAACTTAATTTTCCTTCATTGCACAAGATTTCTTATTCTACACAAAGTTGTAAATCACTGCAACAAAGCCTCCTTGCTTGCTCAGTGTAGACAAAGCCTTGCATTACTTGAAAAATTACTTTGGCTTTCCCATGGGCTCCTTGTGCTGCAATTCCAAGAGCTTCCAAGACCTCCAAAGATTTATCCAACTTCATGCTTTCTGCAGGTAGCATTGATCATATGAGGTGATGGCGTAGGTCTTTTTCTCATTACCCACCAGAACACTTTTCTTACCAAATTTATAAAGGACTTCAGCAAATACATGTCTTTTTTGTTTCCTCCTTATGTCTCATTAAGCTGGAAGCAAGTGTTTTCCCTAAAAAAATGATGTGGTATTGTTGCTTCTTTCACACAACTCTGATCATTCCAAAACTAGCCTTTTCAAGAACTATATTTCCAGGAACAAATCTGAGAGTATGAGCAAAAGGGTACAATGTGTTGTCTGGTAGCATGTGTGCACAGTGCAGCTATCAGGAAGAGAAGGGCCTCTGCAACAACATGAGCATGATGTTCCTGGTTCACGGTCCCATTTATAGTTACTCGGGGCCACACACTGTAATTTGGAAGCCATTTGCTTTAAGACTCCCAGGCTTGATGTATGCATTAACTCTGAAGACATCCTCTGCCCTTAGCTGGTGGTATTTAACTTCCTTAGTTGGTGGTATTTAACTTGTCAATTTTCAGTTAATTCATGATTTTATGGCTATTGTTGATCACTTGAGTAAGCAATAGCACCAGGAGCCTTGTGAAATATTAAGGAAGGAAGGAGGAGAAAATTGCCTGAAAACTCTGAAAACACAAAACTTGTCTGTTTTTAAAGATACTGCATAGAGTTTACATGTGATCTGTACAGGTCTGCTCCAGGATCTAAACAATCTTTCCTAGCCTGTGCTGAAGTTTTTAGGTACAGCTGGCTCACAGTGGAAGTTTTCACAAGTGAAGGGCTTTGTAGATTCAGCACAAAGCTCCTTCAGAGGGCTTCCCTTCTTTGCAGTAACTGGCTGTAATGATACAGAGCTCATAGAGCTGCCAAGTTTTGGTAAGGAATGAGGCCATCATCTGAACTGATTCTGAAAGCCTCCTGATACATCCAGGTCCCTAGCCAAGGCTGCTGCCCAGCGTAAGGCTGCTCACACTTCTGCTAGCACCAACCACTTTCCTCATGATGCAGGCAGACACTTGGACTCAGGAGGGGAGTCACAAAGGTTTTCCAGTTTACAAGAACAAGTGAAGGATACTCAGCATAGCCAGAAAGCTGGTGGCTTTCTATTTGGAAAGTGTGTTAACACACTTTAGTGTGTTAGTGTTGTTTCAGGTCTCCCATGGCTATTCCCCCACACAGGGACATTCAGCCAGGAGTCCAAGTACCCTGTTGAACTCCTAAACCATGGTGGCTTTGGTAAGTTCTTGTCTTAGCTGAGAAACATCATCTGCAAAACAATTTCCTGATGGACATCTTGTCAAAACAAGCAAGTTCCTGGGAAATACTTAAGTTCCAATATGTTTCATCTTTTGATGAAAAAATAGTTTGTCAGCAAAATCTACACAAGCTTCAACAGGGACTTTTCTGGTACTGAAATTGGTGCCAGATGGGCACCAGTCCTTCCACTGTTGAAGGCAGCTGGAGTTTTGCCACTGACTTCAAAGGAATTAGGATCAAGCCCATGAATTCATGACTGCACTTTTTATTTAGCATTCTGAATAATTTATAAGTAAAAATAGGCTGTATTCTCCCACTCTTTCTGATGTTGAGCAAAGCTGTATTTGGTTACATTCCTTGCTTTCAAAGTAGCTTTGGTGTAGTCATGAGTGTCTCATTATGGAAAAAGGTGTCCATAGGGGACAGATAGAAGGAAAAAGGAAATCCTTAGGCATACCAAAGGCACACAGCAGATCAGACATTCAGAGTTGACAGATCAGAGCAAGAGAGTCCTCATACTTGGAGCTGAAGGCTAAATAGATAGCATTGTTTCAGGAAGTGGAGGGAGATCTAGAAGGCATACTTCTTTTTGGTGAGGTAATCTATTTTTAACAATATTGCATTTAGTTTTATTTTCTTTCTTCTCAGTTCTTCAGACATTAGTTTCCATAAGATTTCCTGCCGTGCTTAACTCCTGAACAGACTTTGCAGCAGATAATGCATTTCTCTGGGATACACCAAACTTGTTCTCCACCACTGCAAGCCATTTTTCTTCTTAAAACTATTTGGAAAAAAAGGGGAAAGAAAAAAAATTCCCAGTTCACCACCCAGGGCTTAGTGTTTACTTCTGCTGCACGCATCATTTATTTTCATTCTGCAAGATCATGATGACACGCTCGTCCAAGCACATGCTGTTCTAATATGCTACATTCCTTCAGCCCCTCAGTGCGTTAGAAGTGACATTGCTGCTAAATGAGAAAGATCTTGTAGGACAGGCAAATAAATTGCTAAGTACTGCTGCCTTTCAAAGACCCATGTTGTAGACAAAAATTATTGGCTTGCTTTTTCCAGACTATACATTGTTGTGTATGTGGATGACCCTGGTTAGGAAGGCTGTCTGCTGTAGGGTTTTAGGGACTTTGTTCCTTGAGAACATGCTGACATATTTAGCATGCTTTTGGAAAAGAGAATGACACATATGCCTCGACCTATGGCTGGAGGAACAGAACACTTGAAGTTTGAGATGTGTCCTAGGAAAGTATTTCTGCAGCTATCATTTCATTTGAATCTGTTCAAGCAAGCACATGTACTGCACTTCTTCTATTTTCTGGGTGCATGGAACAACTCTGCTCTCAATCACAGTGTGGGTTTCAGAAATCTATCTTCCATGATGGATAAACCACTTGCAGAAAATCTGTTCCAAATTTGCTTGTTCCTCTCTGGCAATAAATTAGAAAAGGCAATAGTGGATTGTTAGAGATTAACACAAAACCATTAAGTACTGCTTTGGTTTGTCTATAATATTTTCTTCTAAACTGTGCCTTACTAATTACTCTTCATAAGATGGTGCCTAAATGAATAATTGAGGTAGGACTTTGTAGGTTTTGCCAAATGAATTTAAATTGTCCATGGAGAACTTTGGAGGTTTTCTCTAAACACTTTTATATCTGAATTAACAAAACATATAAAAGATTAAAATTCTAGATACATTCAATACGACTTGGTTAAAGAGCCTTTGGCACAAATTTGTCTGCTAATATCCCACTAGTAAGCTCTAGGAATTGCTGTGTGTTCTCTGTACTAACCTACCAAAGAACATGTAAAGTATTAGGCAAAGAAAGTATTACGTACTTCCTCCTGATGTCCATTTGAGTCAAAGGCTGTCTTGTTACTTGGCTACAGCAGAAGAAAATTGTATCCTGCATTTGCCAATAGGGATAATAGTAAGAAAAAGCTGTTTTAGCTTTCTGAAAGACTACTTTTTGGGTCTGAAAATGCTTTTACAGATGCAGTCCTCTCAGGAACCCAGCAGAGACAGAAGAATCTTGTATAGTTATGCCCTTAGTTACTTAATAATCTCACTGTGCTTCAGAACATAAATTACAATACTAGCAAACTAGTTTAATGAGGGCATATGAACTTAATATTTCTTGAAAGTACCTACTCTGAAGTGAAAATTTAGTAATAAATTCATACTGTTTATTTTAATCACACAATCAGATATGGAACTGCAAGTTGCCAAAATCTCCGCAAGGCATAAAATAGGGATGTGCATGATCTTCTCAATATTTATGAACAATAAAGTATAAAAATCAGCAGTCCCTAGGTGAAAATATTTTCAGTCTTTCAGGGGGACATTGTGAAGATGTTTTATTAATAATTTTAATTTTGTTTTCTGCTCTACTCAGTGGTTCCTTTCTAAAAACTTGAGCATTACATTTTTTTTCTTTCCAATTTGTTCTTTTGTATTAGATATGTAGAGATTTGAAGGGATTTTTGCTTTTAAAACTGGTTTGAGTCTTATACCTGTATTTGAACAGCACCATTCTTTAGCTAATAGTTTCCATAAAGACAGAAAAAAAAGATTTTGTAAGAAGTGAAAGTCTTGATGAAGTGTACTTTCTGGTCCAAATTGGCTCCAATTTATCAAAATACTGAATCACATGTGCAAAACTGAGAATTTAAGCAATCTTTTCTTATTTAGAGAAGAATGACATTTTAGTCACACATTAGTAACACTTTGGTCTGCACAGTATCAAGTACATACTGAAGTATATTTGTAAGCCACGCAGTGAGGTCCTGTCTTTGGTAGGGCAGATGCCAGTCAGAAATTAATCCCTTACCCAGACCTAAATTACTAGAACGTAAGAGTATTCAATAGCAGAATAGTCCTCCTTCTTACAGAAGACAGTACTATCAGGGAAACGCCACAACCCAGGAGCTGCTGTTGTGACCATGGTGTATCAAAGTGTCCCTTGCAAGTCTAAACTGGGATAGAATAATTTTGCCACTAACATGGATTAGTAAATGCACCGGCATATTTGTCAAGGGAGATGTAGTAAGGATTAATTATTTAAATCTAACCTAAATTTCCCATGTTTCTCTCTTGTTCCATAATAATAACAACAATAAATTACAAAGTAATAATTTGCTCTTTGAATTAAACCTGAGTTAATTGTCACCCACACTGGACAAGAAGTAGATTTTCCTTACTCTTCATTCCATCTGGGGTATGTAAGTAGGTGCATAACGTTGCCCATTGAAACTGTAGTTCATTAAGTCATATTGGGATATAAAGAACATATTTGGTCCCACATGGGACAGTCAATGTATATGACAGTTTCTCTCCTGTACTCGTTCATTCTTAAAAGAGAAATGTGTTGAAAGCATTTACAGGTGGTCCCTTTTAAATCCACATGTATTAGAAATTAGAAGTGTGTGTGTGTGTGTGTGTGTATCTGTGCATGCAAGCACATGCAACAGAGACTGAGAGAAACTCACCATAATATATTCTGCAGAAAAAAAAAGAGATTTATGTGGAGACTAATAATAAATAATTTTGGAAGTGGAGAAATCCTGTATGATGTAGCTTAATATTTGTCACCTATGTGGTAAAGTCACAAGTAAAGTATCTAAGACAGTCATATCTAAAAGCGAGAAGAAAGAAAAAACCTCTCCTTTAGTTCATATTGCATGGGCTCTCTGCTTGGACACTAATGTCATGTCAGCTTGCATTGTGGCAGGGTGGAGAGTATAGCTTCCTGATCAAGGCCACCAAATTTTTAATGAAGAGCACTTGATTACTGCTCCCATTGTAGGAAAAGGTTGTTTGGAGGTGAACAAGGCTCTGTGCACAGAGGTATTCTGCTCCCACCCTTCTTCACTCCCGAAACCAGATGAGCTGGAGCTGTCTCCAGTATGATTACTCACAGCTGAGGAAGGGCTTCCTGAGAAATAGGCACAGTAGCTCCATGAACTGAGACTGGTGCATCCTTACCTCAGCCTGCAGAGCCTCACAGCCAATAGTCACTGAGACACTGTGAACAGTTTTACTGCACCATCTCAACACATCTCTTGCATGATAAAGTCCCTCAGATTAAGGCTTGCTGTTGCAAGATTTTGCATTTCTAGACAGGATTTCAGGGCTGCTGGGAATGTTTGACTGGTTTGGCATTCAAATCCAAGCCTTATCCCTCTAAATCCTATGTCAAGTTTCCTAGGACATCCCCTTCATAAAGAATGGATTTGGGGTAAAATCAGTCTCTCAGCATAAGTCAGTCTCAAGGGCATAAGTCTCATGTCACTTTGGGCTTAGCAGGACCACATATTCAAATATAGGATCTTTCTAGAGAAGGGATCAAAACTGAGTGAGAAAGTTGAGTTCTGGTATTCGAGATTGTCATAAGAGCTACAGGCTTCCAGAAATGTCAAATTCCTGACACTGACTGTGGGTCAGAACTTTCCATTAAACTTCTCATCTGGAAGCAAATCTGCCTGAAGATCAGATGACAGACACCAGAAAGCAATGCTTGTTTACATATTCAGAGTTTAAAATAAGAAATTTGCAATCGTGTTTATGTTTAAAAAAGGGTTTCTAGAAGTTTTTTTGTGAAGAGGAAGAGCTGTTTGCTTTTACAAAGTAATAAGCAGACTTTTCTCTGCATTCATAGCCTGTTTGGGAAGTACTTTCCAGCATCTGTGGGCAAAGCTGTTTAAAAACAATTCTCTACAAAAATAAAATTGTAAGGCTGTAATGCATTTTTTATCTTGGCAGACCAAAATAGTTTTTCCCCAGTATTTCAAGAAGCCTCTGACATTCTCAAAAGTTCATTAGCTTGACTGTTTGGGGGGGAGTTTTCTTTCTGTCTTCAATCTTCTACTGATATAGATATTTACTTTGTTTATATCAATACAGGGTTATTTTTTATCACTTCATGTTTAGATGCTTGCTTTCTTATTGACATTTCAACTAGGTGCCACTTTGAACAAAAAAGTAAGGGATTTTGTTGTTTTAAAAAGAACAGCTGCAGTGTTAAATTGGATTCCAGACAGTGGGATTTATAATCTAATTCTTACAAGAGATTCAGAGCTTGATATCAAGAGCTGGAGCACTTCACTGTCCACATGTAGCATGTTGTAAAATCAGAAGTTCTAAATTCTTTTTTTTAAACTCTATTTTTTCCTATCTCAGAGAGTTAAAATATATTGTTTTTCTTCTTGCTGTTGATTAAAAATTTCCTCACCCTCTGCTGTCAGAGAGTCATACATATTTGATAGCTTTATCCTTTTCTCCTTAATATTTCAAGTAATTCAGCTAGACTATCTTCATCAATGGGGTAAGCAGAGCTGTAACACCTACTTAAGGGAGGGAAGCCATCTGGTTTCCTTGCAACTTGGAGCCTGCTGGCAAATATTAGGTTGTACCAATTTAGAGCATGATGAAGTGGGAAATAATGGACGTTTCTGAACAATCTGAAATAGGATCAGCTGTTATCGGCAAAAATTGGCAGGTGCAGTGCACTACACTGGCTGTAAGCGTGGTCTCAAGTTGGACAGTGCAGCTGGGAAAATGACTTGCTAATTGAATGGTTGCAGGACTCCCAGCAGCTCTGAAAGCAGTGGAGCATCATTAATTGGAGGCTCTTGGTTGACTTAGTGGAAGCTGTCACAGAAAGAAGGATCCTGCAAGTTGAAGTTTACTTCATAGGTGTTAGTGTGGTTTTTGCCTGTTACACTGAATGAGTCCTCGTGGAGTCAGGAGTGCTTTCAAACTTAGAAGGACTGGCCTAAGGCTAGCAACATCTATTCTTTTATTTACAGCATGGTGACAGTGGTTGGGAATTATAAAAGCTACACAATTACATATTTGTTTAGCTGTATGTTTCTGTTGTTATCTTTCCTTTCCCTCTCTTTTTCCCTTTTATTTCCACTTGTGCTAGGTTTCAAAATTGGCTTGACTTGGAGCAGAAATAATTCTTTATTTTAATTTAGAGCCTTGGAAGACCTTGTCCTCAACTGTTTCTTGGATGCTGCCATAATTCATAAAAATAATTATATTTTTAAAAATGGCCTAACTTTGGTCCAGAATAGTATTACATACCCCTCTGGTTTATGTGGGTCTCAGAATAGCAGTGAATGCAAAAGCACGTGTTCATTAGCTGTGGCTCCCTTTTTCATATGTTGTTTTTATTCATTAAATGCAAACATATTGCGATGCATCCTCATTTAATATAAAGGTCTGATGGCAAAATGTGGAATTTTCCATCAGCTGTTAACATCCCTTGAGGGAAGATATATTGGCAATGAGTGCTGTGCAGAAAGCCCTGCTGACTTCAGAGTGCACTTCACGTATCATTAGTGACGGTAGCATCCCTGTGTGCCTGAAATCTCTGCAGCCGTGTACAGTGTAGCTTTCCTGGATGAGTTACGAAGGCTGGGAGGTAAGAGACTTCAGTGACAGGGTTGTGCCACCCAGCATGCCTCTGGCCTGCATAGACACGAGGTTATTTGTGAATGTGGATTGGATGAGGAACAGTGGGCTGAAAGCTGGCCTGAGCCTCCTAGTGCAGTGTTCATGGGTGGTAGGTCAAGTGTTAAACCCTTCAAAAGAACTGATGAAACCATGTTTTTAAACTGGACCCTGAGCAAATCTTCCAGTGGCCATCAAGCTCTTCCAAAGTTTAGGTGATACAGCTAGGGAAAATGCATTCAGTTTGCATCTGCATTTGGATAACCTGTGTTAGGTGGGAAGCAGGGAGATGAAACTGGGAAGATTTGGAAGCTGTAGCCTTGGATCAAAACCCTGTCTGGCAAACATCAAGCACAAGCCTGTGATGGAACTGAGAATAGCAAAACATTGATGAAGAGGCTCCTCCCTCCTTCCCCAGGCTCTGACTCAGCAGACTGGAACAAGCTGTTTTGGGGAATGCTGTGTTTTTAAAAGTTGTAGCTTCATGTGGACCAATTAATGGTGCCTAGTTCTAGCTTAACTCTTCTGGATGATTACTTTGCCTCTTTTGATTTTCCTGGCATTAACAAGTGGATGGAAATAATTCATCTGGCCTCATAAATCAAACAAAATCATAGAATCATAGAATCATTTATGTTGGAAAATACCTCTAAGGCCATCCAGTCCAACTGTTAGTTCAGCACTGCTAAGCCCACCCCTAAACCACGGCCTTGAAGTGCCATGTCTTTTAAGTCTTTGAAATATCTCCAGGGGCAGTGATTCCACCACTTTCCTGTTCCAGTGCTTGACAATCCTTTCAGTGAAGAAATTTTTCCTAATATCCTATTCTAAACCTCCCCTGGCACAACATGAGGCTATTTCCTCTTGTCCTGTCAGTTGTTACCTGGAGGAGAGGCTAAATCTCATCATGCTACAACCTCCTTTCAGGTGGTTGTAGAGAGAGATGAGGTCCCACTGAGCCTCCTTTTCTGCAGTGGAGGGAACCTCATCACTCTCTACAACATTTTTATCTTTCCCTTTTCCTCCCCACGCAGCTGAATGAATCTGCCAAGCAGCTCATGGAGATGGACAAGACGTGCTCGGCTGCCGCCTCTGGCTGTGACATGCCGCTGGCGACGGAGACGGTGGCAGTGGCAGCGGCAGCGGCGGTGGGTCTGGCTCCGTGCTCCACGCTGGCCGGTGCGGGGGCTGCCGGAGCGGCCCAGAGGCAGGTGGAAGGCAAGAAGAACGCCAAGAAGCGCCACTCCTTCACCGCCCTCAGCATGACACACAAGTCCTCCCAGGCCGCCAGCAACCGGCACTCCATGGAGATCAGTGCCCCTGTCCTCATCAGCTCCAGTGACCCACGGGCAGCTGCCAGGATCGGGGACCTGACCCACCTCTCCTCCAGTGCCCCAGCCCAGGTAAGGTGGGGTGCGAGGTGGGGGGGGTTGGGCATCCTTAGCAGGTGGCATGCCCTTGGGTCACCTCTTCCAAAATGGCTCACCCTCACATGAAGCAGTCACATGGTGCTGTCATCCTGGTGTGACAGTACTTGGCATCTGCCATTCCTATCCTTGCATTAATCACTGGGCAGGGATGGGAAGCCAGAGGATAAGGCTAAATTAGATTCACAGTACTTTTTGTTAAGAAACAAAAAGTAATCCTACAATTTGTTAGAAGCAATGCAACTGTTGCACCAGTTTCTGTTGTAGAAAGGAATAATTTTGAGTGATCCTGTTACCATGAACGCATCTGTTACTCTGCAGGGTAGCAATGTCAGTATGAAATTCACACACTGGGGATAAAAAAAGATTTTTTGAATAATTATTTCTGTACAAATCGCTGGAGGATGAGCAAATGTGCTGCACTTTGACAAGTGCTGTACCCAGCAAGTAGCTGCTGGGTTCAGAAAAACCTAAGGAATTTTTAAACCATCACACATGCTGAGGGTGCATCCCTCTCCATCCTTCCCCCTCTCAAAGGAGGATGCAGAAAAGCATCCTCCCAGACATCCCCAGAGGTCCCAAAAGGAGCTTCCAAGAGGCTACTTCTGGAGCCCTGGCAGAAACAGGAGCCAAACTCACTAGGGGTACACTGAAACCCTTTGCAATTGCCCACTGTTTTTATGGATAATGAAATCCAACTGGCAATTTGAAGTTTGAAGGTGTGGAAGAGACGGGAGAATAGTCACAGTCCCAAAGCTCTTCTGCCTCAGCCTTCCTGCCCAGTCATCCACACAGTGTGTGTGCAGATTAGCACCCACTGGTGGTTTATAGACCAGTTCCTCATAGTCTGTGCTGCTTCTTAGTGCCAAGATAACCTCAGCATGACAGGGTCTTCCCACACATCATGTCTCTGCTGAAAAAAGCCATCCTTGCCCTTTTCCTCTCCCTGGACATGCCTTCTGGCCCCTCACATCCACATCCCCATACAGGGACAAACATAGATCACTTGCCAACCTTGTGGTAGCCCAGAGCAGGAAGCAATCCATGTTACAGCCACTGCCCATGCTGGTATGCATGTAGATGGCTGGGAGAGGGACAAGCAGCAAACTGTAGGGGCTGCTTTGGGCAGAAATGCCTGTTTATGGCCATCTGTAGTGCTGGTGGGTCTCCCCTGTGAGGCCAGTGTGCTGCACCAGACCATGGGGTCACTCCTGATAGCTGTGCCCTGCTGTGACCCATGATATGAGCCCAGGCCCCTGCAGCACAGGTTTGCAAGGACTCTGGGGGAGGCAAGGGGCCTGAATGTACACCATGTGCAATGCAGGGCCAGCCAAAACTGTACTGAGAAGACACTGCCACAGTGGAGCAGTACTCTCTATTCCTGCCTCAGCTGCTCACCTCCCTCCACTGCCCATCCACATGTAGGAGTCAGAGAGGCAGCTCAGTCCAGCTGTAATAGCACTTGGTTTCTTCCACATGCCTTGTCCAGGAAGGGTTTCTGTGCTGTAAGGTCTTCCCCCCCTTTCAGTCCCCAGCAGGAGGGTGAAGGTGAGGATATGGCTCCCACACAAAGCAGCAGTGTGTCAAGATGTACTGGGATATCTGTGAAGTACTACAAGCACTACACATGAGGGAGGGTCTCAAACTTGTCAAGTAAATGACACCCAGGTTTTTGGCACTGAGAGTGACACATTTGGACTCTACAGAGATGTGATAGTGGCTTTTCTGGTCCTGTGCTAGTCAAGAGAAACACAACACACACCCTTTTTTGTTAGAGTCATGTTGAAGACTCATTCTGACCTAGGAAACCACAAAAGTTATACCACGAAATAAAAAGTGCCTTGATTATTCTCCCCTGTTTTAACAGAACAACTGGTATGCGAGACCCCACTCATTTCTCAAACATTTTTGTCATTTGCACACCAGTGGTAGAGGACAATAAGGGCCTGATGTTCCCGGTGACAAGATATGATTATCAAAATCCAGCCCACAGGAAGCTTGGTTGGGCCCTTTGCAGCAGATGGGAAGACATGTACTTGGTGCCATGGTCAAAAACTCATCCAAGGCTGGGGTGTAATGAAACCCACGGTGGGAACAGGTTTGGGGAGTGGTTCTGCCTCAGGGTATAGAGCCAGTTTGGAGAGAAGGCAGCTGAGCACATGCCTCTATCACTGATGGTCAAAAGTGTCTTGGCCAAAATCCAGGCAGGGAAGTAGAGTCTTGGTGTCAGATCAACCTAAGTGAAAAGAGGCTTCCCTCTGTCAAAAAGTGTCATTGCACACTGTCACCCCAAGTGTGGCATTTACATGTATTAATATGTATCTCTGCTTTTGGGAACCTTGCTTTCTTATTTGAGGGATTTAAACATTTTCCTTTGAAAACTTTCAATGAATGTGGATCTATAGGGGGAAAAAACGTGGGGCTGAAATTTTCACTGCATTCTCTTGACTGTAGGAGCAACCTTCAGAAAAATGCTTGTAAGATTAGCAATGAAATCACAGGAGAAACAAACATGCATTCACCTGTTTTTAAGCCTTCTTAGGTCTACAAAAAGTACAGAATTTGGCTCTTACCAAATGTCTATTAAAATTGCACAGCTATATAACTATTAATCCCATAATAATACAGGTTACATGTTAATTAAAAATGTCAGAAATTCAGTCTCTTCTCTGCCATCTGCTAAGACCTGACATGGCTCTGAAGCAATTAATGATGCTTCAGCCTTAGACAGACTATCAGTTCAGCACTTTTCTTTTATTCACATGGCTGAATGCCAGCCAGAGTAGCATAAACAATGGTCCCCATGAGCTCTTACATCAAGGCATTCAGGGCAGTGAGAATCTTGTCTTCAGATTTTTTTGCTCTAAAATGCATTTGGCATTTCTAAGGTAAATGCCCTGTATGTCTTGTTCAGCATTTGACATCTTGGCAAATCTGCAAACTGATTCTACTGCTGCTTCAGAAGTGCTCAGGGGCGTTGCTGAGAGCATGGGCAGGTTGTAGGAAGGCTGTGCATGTAGCTGCTGCATGCAAAATGCCTCACCTTGTCTTTCCTCACTTGAAGAGGAACCTCTCTGTCCTGCATGTCATTGTCACAGCCCTTGAGTGGTTGTCTCTGTAACCATCTCAGGCCCTTACTGGTTTGCAAGAGCAAATTCAGCCAAAGCTTATTTCTTATAAGGGAAACAACAAATTTACAGTTTCAGTATCAAGCAAATTTATGCCATTTTTAAACTAGAATGTAAATTTGGTTTATTGTGTCATTATATCCTGTCCTTGAAATTTCCAGGCACTTTTTCATTGCTTAGATCTCTTAATAAAAAGAAATAAAGTAATTTTGTTCAGTTTAGTAGGTATGAGTTTCTCTGGAACGTATCAGGATTGGTATTTAGCTTGCAGGGGGATTCTACATTTTGAAAAAGTTCAACAGAGTTTTTCTTATAGCCTGTCCTTTGAACAAGCAGAATTCAATTACAGGAGTTCTTGAATGGCATCCAGTCCCCTACCTCAAGGCAACCGGCTGGTGCCCAGCGAAACAGTCTCCTCTAAACAAGCATCAGTTTTCCCTGTAGACCTGAGGCACCTACATCTGGAGCATCTGCTTTCTCTCTGCTGACATGGGAAGAAACAGAGACATCTAGGGCTTACTGCCTAAGTTACTGCAGGAACTTAAAATTTAGGTGCAAATTTTACATGTTACAGTAAATGTAGCATATATTCCACCCCTTAGAAGTTTTTTCATGCGTAGTGCTTTATTCTTGTAGCTTTTGTCAATTCTTGTGAATTAAAACCAGACTTCCACACTGAACTGACATGCGTTTTTTTTTTTGTTTGTTTTTATGAGTCGTTAGACTATTATAAGCCTCCAGGAGGGCACAGATTTCTACATATTGTGCACTGACATGCAGACCAGACTATGAAATCACATGTTTTGAAAGCAGCTCTGCATATCATTAATTTAATAATCAAAGACTGCTGGTCTTCCATAGTGTGTTCGTTGTTCTTTAAGCAGAACCAACTCAGCTGTTTTCCAAAAGCCAAGATGTATTTTGAAATGAATGATTGTCTTAAAAAATGTCTTCACTGACTACAAACTTTGGGATGCTTGAAAGGTAAAAGAATCAACTTGAAGTCACCTCAGCTGGATAAAATATAGTGACTGGAATTCCACAACAGCCAGGATATAAAGCATTTAATTTAAAAGAGGCAATGCTGGAATCCTAGTTTTGCCTGCAACTAAACTTGCTTGTATGCTTTTTGCTGCATGCTGAGCATCACTCATTAAATGTAAGATCTCCATCTGAAAGGTAATAGTGTCTTTCCATCATGCAGAATGTCCTATCATACTGGCAAAATGGATTTTTATTGAAGATGTGAGTGGTGCTTCAGGCCTGTGATGGAGCTGAAGCTGAATTAGGTTACGGGTGCAGAGGAGTGGTTCGTAACTGACACTCCTTGGGGAATGGGGAAGGTCCCCCTGGAAAGTAATCATGCCCAGGCCTCAGATGGCTTGTCTTGCTTCCATTTTCACCCCTTATGAATTATTCGTCCCTGCTAGTTGAAAAGGTCATGGGTCAGGACTGCTCCAAATCCCCTGGTTTTTGACAGAAAAAGCATCTCATGAATAATGAAGCATGGCTTTGTGCACACCAGGGTAACAGCTGAGTGAGGAAAAAAGGACCCTCCCCACAGAAGGAACTTCTGTGTGTGTTTTGAACAACTCATCACCATGCACAAGAAGTCAATTTGTATCTGCAAGTATTAGTTCAAGCTCCTAACCAGAAGACACATGTTCAGGAAAAGCTGAGAACAATGTCCTGCACGCTCCCAATCCCAAAGAGTGACAGTATTTGAAATGAAAAATGTTCCTTGAAGTGTCTTGCTATATAAATCATTTGGAAGTGTGTCCTTATCAGTTATTTAGAAGTGCTGAATTTTAGCTGGGAAAATATAATAGCAGAACCCTAGTTGAGCCTTGGCTGATAACCTAAATGTGCTGACCATGAGAGGCATACCTAAAATGCAGAGACTAAAAATAAATCTTGAATTTTCAAGTGCACAGCAAGCTCTGAGAAAATAAGTCAAATTCAAGTATTTTTCAGCTTTGGCTGGGAGTCCAAATTCTATCCAACCTGCTCTGTTGCTGACTGTGAATGACAACTGACTGGATATAAGCGTGAGACAGGTGAAACCAAGGGCAGCTATTTCAGGAGGTTGCACCAGTCAAAATGGCAAAAAAAGAGAAATACTCGTCCAACCTGTCTTTAGAGCAAATTTGTAATTTAGAGCAAATTATGTCACAAAAAAATGCATAAGAGCTTTTGCTAAGGTCTAAACAAATTATTTGTCTTTGTACATTTCCAGTTCTATTCATAGTTATTTATAATTGATTCCAGACATTGCCTATTCTAAATAACTTTATCTTGTTGGTGGGGGGGTGGTTGTAGGTGGGAAGGAGTTAACTTCTTTTAAACAGAAAGTTTTAGGCAGGAATCTAAGCAGCTTTGTTTGGGGGGGCTACCAATAGGTCTCTGAATATACTCTGTGCATATTGGGATATATTACATTATTTGTCAAAACTGTTGCAAATGAGGCTCATGAGCTGACTCAATCTATGGACTGATTACATAAGCTACCAGGAATCCAGGTCAAGGCAAAATTGCCTTCAGGGAACTACCAGGTTAGAGACGGTGTCTTCTCTTTTTCCTACAATATGCCTTATCACAAGTATATTTTGAAAGATTTTTCAAGAACCACATAAAACTTAATTTTTTACAGGATCTAGGAAGAGAAAGTTGTGCTTTAAAAGGGTTATTCAGCTGTGCATGAAATCCCATTGCCAGTAAAAGAAAAACAATATCTTTTTTTTCCAAATGCTCCTCAGGGTAGTAACCTGAAAACATTTTGCCACTAAAATAATTTTTGCACACAGCTAATCTTGAGGCTTTGCAGTAGCTGCCAGTCAACTACTGGTTTGGAAGTCTCAGGAGCAAGTGAGACACTGTCTTGGTATTTGCCCCATACATTTGCCCCATACTGTAAAATCCTGTTCATCCAGCACACACTATGTGTACATGCATGACATTTGAGCAGAAATTACTAAAGTGTATGGGTTTTTTTTTTCCTTTTTTTTTCTTTTTTTTCTTTTTTTTTTTTTTTTTGCTTGGAGGGTTTGTTTATTTGTTTACCACTATTTTCTCCCTGGAGGGGAACTTCCTACAGGAGGCATTGCACAGGATCCTGATGAGTTTGTTGTATAGTTATCAAAAGGACAATTATGAGTGTGGGATTAAATTAACATCTTTTACAGGTCTTTCACTTGAAGCTTTCTTGTGTTTCTGTGTTTGATTTTTCGTGTTCTTTGATCCCAGAATTTCAAGAAACTATTTACTGCAATCCTATTTAAAACCTTGTGATGGAGAGCTATACCCTGAGTATAGTCTGAGAGAAACAAGGCTGAATAAAATATAATTCTCATGATGCTCATCCACATGATGCTTAATTAGTCGTCATTTGGGAGAGCTGAGAAGCTGTGAGCCAGAATAATCAGTGCTTTTATGGATGGTAATGTCAGATGAATCTTCAGAAGAAAATGACAAAAATATTTGGTTTTTTTTTTTCTTCTACCTTTCAGGCATCATTAGATTGCAGGATAGGGGAAATAGAAGCTCAGGAAATTAATTTACTTGACTTCTCCAGCTCTCTGCATAGCTCTATCAGGTACTGACAGAAGACATGATCTAGAGTTTTTTGTCTATTACAAACCAAAAATAATCAGGGCCAACCTGGTCCTAGAAAAAGCTGGCATAATACTCTGCCTCAGCTTCATCCACAGCCACAGATACTTCCAGGTTGTAAGAACTCCTCAGTAAATCGTATAAATTTATCTCCAGTCCTTGCAGGAAGGAACTGGATATTTATGCAGCTATTTATGCAGCTGCAGCTGTTATCCTGCACGTTTGTTTGTTTTTCTCACACACCATTATGGAAAAAAAATTCTTCCTTTAGAATTGATAAGTCCATTTCAGCCCCCACTTTGATAATTAGCATTTGATGTGGCTACTTGATCTTGCATGTAACACTTTTCATCAATACTTGGTGTCACTACCATGCATTAAGTGCTAATACATTATTTCTAGGAACATTAAGGTTCAGAATGATTGCCACAGTCATTGTTTTATGGAGTCAGCAAATTAGAGAAACGAGTCACAGGAATCTTAAAGACCATTAGCCTGTTTTTATGATTTTTCCAGAGGATGGTATGTCAACTTATGTGAGCTGAATGCATGTTTTTCTCTTATTTTCAAGTAATATTAAAGAGAAATTTAAAGTAAGCTGTAAATATGCATTCAAGACATTAAAAGAATTTTTCCTGAGAATTAATGAATGTGATAAGTGCCCTGTGGTGAGAGAGGATTTTCTTTGAAGTCAAAACTGAGAATTTTGGTTGGTGATTTTCTAGATGATAAGAACATTCATCTGATAGCAACAATTATTTTTCAGTGAAGGCTACTGCAGCCTGCAATATCATTGTACTCTGCTCCTAGTTTTATCACTGTCTTCTAGACTTCTATTCTGCTCGAAGACTGAGTCCCTTGCTTTTGCAAGGCACTTCACTAATCCCTACAGGCACCATGTCTTTTCAAATTAAACCACAAATGTGGCTTTAAAGTACTGGTGAAAATCTAAAGTAAATCTGCAAGGGAAAGAAAAATGTAATTTATGCTGGAAGTCTAAACAAGTCATTCTTATGCTTCCATAAAGATGTGGATGGGAAAAGAGAAAGGGAATGAATTTAAAAAGATGTTTCAGCACAGCTGAGTAGTTGTTACCTTTAATTGCCTAATGTCTCTGGGCTTGTCAGTAATATTGGGGGGGGGGCAGTAGTGTTTCAGTGGTCATAAGGAAGCTGTTGTGTTTACAGGAAAAAAAAAAGCAAAAAGTCCTTTTAATATTATTCTCCAGTCCATGAGTACATAATCACCTACTACACCAGAGTAGCTGGTGATAAAAACAGAGGGCACAGCATGAGCTGGGAGTGAAATACCTGTCATGCAGCACCGTTGTGCCTATGTGTATAGTCTGGGAGTTTTACTCAAGATTTAGCCTTGCACAGTACAGGTGGTGCTGCTGTGCTACCAATGGTCACAAAGAAGCAGAAATTAGTACAGAAAGATCTGGAGGTGGTTTTCAGCACGCCTTTGTGCAGCTGCTTTTCCCTGCTAGCTGGCATCTGGATCTGTAGTGTCCAGAGGAAAAGAGCTGGTGCTGTTGAGCTGAAACAGTGGTAAGTGGTGCTTGGAGGATGCCAAATTGAAGTGGGAGCATGAAGAAGTTGGATTTGGCAGTTCACGGCCCTAAGTAAATGGGATCAGAGCTGGCAGTGTCTGGTTCAGAAAACTGCATGCCACCTTTAAACAGCCTCCTCATCAAGAGGTATGCACGTGTGATCACCCAGGAGATCACGTCTGGAAATTCAATGGCCAAATGTTTAAAGGCATTAGAGGCTCATAAGGATAGAGAGAAGCACCAAATGGTATTTTCAGAAGTGACTCCTATTACTTAAATTGCAATAAAATCTGTGGGAATCAGGCAGTGAAGTACTTAATGCCACCCTGAGAAAACTCTGCAAGGTGCCTGTTTTTATCAGTAAGTGCCTATGTGCCTCTTAAAATCCTGCCTGTCAGTGACATCTCCTACCCGTAAGGCTTTAGCAATGCTGAGTAGCAGAGATTGAAGAATGATTAAGACACAAATGCTGCAGTGTTTGAGCCCTCCCTGTGTAATGTCTGTGCATGGCTCTATTTGTGTGTCTGGTGCCACACAAGGAAGATGGATCATGTAGGGACGTGCTATCAGAAAGCAAGGATGTGGCACACAGACTTCCTAAAAGGTATCAAAGCAGAGAACAAGAAAATCAGAGCATTGTATTGGATCCCATTCCCCTGAGCAGATGAAGAGGAAAGGAGGACATGTTTAGTACCTTGTTCTTTAGATCACAGTAGCAAAAGTACAACCTGGCTCCAGGGCTAAATAAAGAAGGAAAATGTCCTAAGTCCTGCTACCAGCTGTGATGGAGAAAGGCCTGCTATGTTCTCCAGGAGGATTATTGGTATTACTGGTAACTGGAGAGATGCACATAAAATTGAGTGAAGAGTAGAAAGATAAACTTCCAACACAGGTAATCAGAAGTATAAAGAAATAGGAGATTATTCTTTTGCAAAAAACAGTCTCTTCAAAATCTTATTGCAAATACTATCTTGAAAAATAATCTTAGCAAGACTGTATTTTATAATTTGAGCTAATAAATGATACATACAGAACACAACAAGTCCTTGAAAGAGTCAACTTAGAAGAGTTCACCAACTGTGTCAGGGACTGTAGTTTAAATGCAAAACTGGTGAACATTCAGATGCATAGTAGCAATCAAGCAGCCACCACGATAATACAGCAAGGAGCACAAGAGACACATGAAGCTGAAGAGCAGAATACTTCTATGACAGTAAATGACAAGATGTGAACAGAGGAGCTGAATTCAATGTGTGGAAGGCCAGCAGGTCCTGTGGAGTAAAACCTGATGATGAAAAGCAGGGTCATAGATAGACTGGAAAGTACACAGTCATGTCAAAGCCTGTAGGGAGACCAGCTAAAGAAAAATCAGAGCACAATCAGGAAGCAGTCACTGATTTAGAGTTTGGATGTATAGGATACTAAGCTGTACAAAGTGGCAAAAATTAATGGTTTGTAGGTGCCAGGCTGGCACCAGATGCAGTAATATTGGAGTAACCAGATACAGACAAGAAACTGCATGTCAGGTAGATAGATATATACAGAACTGTGGAGACATCTTTGGGATTATTCAAGGGAAGAAAGCAAAATTTTCATCCAGCAATGGTGAATGGCAGTTACATGATTTCTTAATCCCTTGGACTTTATGTTAGTACAAGCCTAATAGAAAGCACTTGAGATCATGCTTTCAGTAATACAGAAGACACAGAAGGCCCCATTGTCAGTGGAAACAGGCAAATAGTTGATGCTTTGACTGCTGCTCTGCTCTCTTGGCTTGAACTCATCACTCTGCAGTCAGTCAGGCTCAGCCCAGGATGCCTGCAGTGGCCACTTCAGGCTGGGGTAGCTGCACCTCTGCAAACTGACTTTGCTGCAGCGTGCAGAGGGAGGATCATAGGAGCTAACGAAGGCTTAGCATGTGTCTTACAAGAAAGATGAAGCATTGGTCAGCTCCCAGAGCTGGATATCACTGCTACTGGTGGAATGAGTCCTGTGATTTGGAGTGCTGGCACCAAGGGCTACAGGCTTCAGGAGTAGGCTGGACAGGTGAGGGGGAGGTGTGGCACTGTAAGTAAGGGAGAAGTTTGCACAGCCCTTAGAGTTAGTGATGATGTAGTGAAAAGCCTCTGGATGAAGGCTGGGGGGAAGGAAAACAAAGCAGGTATTGTAGAGGCTGTTTATTACTGATTGCCCAGTCAGGATGTAAGCACCAATGAGTTATTCTGTAGGCAATTAGAACTCTGGATCAGTAGCCCTTGTCCTTATGGGAGATTTCAACTTCCCAGACATCAACTGGAAATATCATACTTCTGTGACAAGTCTTGGAAATTCTTGAGGCTTTTAGGAGGAAACTGCTTGTCATTCATACTTAGTGAGATAGCTAGGAAAGATGCCCTCCTGGACTTGCTATTTGTGAATAGAGAAGGACTACTCATGAGGGATGTGACAGTAGGTGGCTGTCTTGGATACAGTGTTCATGAAATGGCTGAGTTTAGGATTTTCACTGTAAAGACAAAAAAGGATGGCAGAGTTGCTTCCCTGGACTTCATGAGAGCAACCTTTATGCTGTTCAGGGCATTACTTAGCAGAGTGCCCTGGGAATCTGCTTTTAAGGACTTTGGAGTCCACATGTGCTTGTCAGTATTTTAGATTCACCTTTCAGAAGCACAGGAGCAGACAACTTCACCATGCTGTGAGTAAAGCAAGCAGAGCAGAAGACCAGCTTGTCTGAACAGGGAACTCCTTGTGTAGGTCAGGAGGAAAAAGAATGACCTCTGGAAGCAAGGTGAGGCTTCTCAGGAACCTGAGTACAGAGCTGTGGTTCATTTACACAGAGAGAAGACATGAAAAGCCAAAGCTCAATTAGAGTTGAAACTGACCAGTGTTGTTTCAAATAACAAGAAGGGCTCCTTTTTTCAGATGAGGTCTAAAGAAAGTATTGGGCTGATACTTGGTGAAGGTGGTGAATACTTGATAGTACTTGGTCAATCTGACTAACAGGAACGAAGAAAAAGCAGATGCATTCTATGTACTTTTTGTCTCAGTCTTTATTAGATCTTCAGCTTCCCAGTCCCCTGAGTTGGAGGACCACAAATGTGGGAACAGTGACTTTCTATTTGTGGACACTGGAATTGTAAGGGACCAGCTGTATCAGTTAAATGTTCACAAGTCCATGGGGCCTCATGGGATTCATCCAAGTGTTCTGAAGGAGCCAATGAATGTTATGGCAGAACCCCTCTCAATCATCTGTCAAAGATCTTGCAGGTTCAGGGAGGTCCTGCTATTGGAAGCTTGACAATGTTACTCTAGTCTCCAAAAAAACCAGCATGAGGAAAGACCCACAGAATTACAGACCTGTTAGTTTAGCCTCAGTTGCTGGAAAAATTATGGAGATTATTATACTGAGTACTACTGAAAGGCATTTAAAAAATGATACAGTCATAAGGAACAGTCAATATGGGTTCATAAAAGGGAAGTCCCATTTAACTGATTTGATATCCTTCTATAATAAGGTCACCTGCTTAGTGGATGAAGGGAAAGAAGTGAATACAGTTTTTTTCAGGATTTTAGTAGGCTTTTGATACTGTACCTCAGCATCTTTCTGGACAGGTTGCTCAGCCATGGAATGAGTGGAATTGTGATGCACTGGGTGAAGAACTGGCCAAAGGCCAGATCTCAAAGGATTGCAGTGAATGGGGCTACAGCTGGCTGTTGACAGGTCAGCAGTGATGTTCTTTGGGGCTCAGTTTTAGGGCCAGTTCTGTCATATATATATATGTGTGTATATATATATACACATATGCATATATATCAATGATCAGGATGCAGGAGTTGAATGCACCACTGGCAAGTTTGCTGATGATACCAAAGTGGGAGGTGCTTTTGACTCTCTTGAGGTGGGACAAGATGCCTTGCAGAGCATTAGATACACTGGAGCATTGGCCAATGAGTAGCAGGAAGAAATGTAAGATTCAAAATGTTGGATTCTCATCCCCCTGGGATGGGGTAATGTCAAGCATAAATATGGATTAGGAGAGGAGTGGCTGAAGAGCAGCCCCGCAGAGAGGGATCTGGGGGTGCTGGTGGACAGCAAGATCAGTGTGGGTCGCCAGAGGGCAAACCCCATCCTGGGGTGCATCAAACAGAGCATCACCAATCACTCAAAATTATCCTGCTGTATTCAGTGCTGGTGTGGCCTCTCCTGGAGCACAGTGTGCAGTTCTGGGCCCCACCATGGAAGGAGGATGTGAAAATCCTTGAATGCATCCAGAGGAGGACAACAAATCTTGTGAAAGGACTGCAAGGAATGTCCTAAAAGGAGCAGCTGAGGACACTGTGCTTCTCTAGTTTGGAGAGAAGGAGGCTGAGGGGTGACCTCATTGCTCTCTACAGTTTCCTGAGGAGGGGAAACTGAGAGGGAGGTGCTGAGCTCTTCTCCATGGTGTCCACTGACAGGATGCATGGGAGTGGTCCTGTGGGAATGCCCCACAGGACATTCAGACCGGACATTAGGAAGCATTTTACTGAGAGGGTGGTTGAACTCTGGAACAGGCTTCATAGAAAAGTGGTTGATGCCCCAAACCTGTCAGTGTTTAAGAGGCATTTGGACAATATCCTTAATTGGTCAACCTTGAAGTGGTCAGGCAGTTGGATTACATACTTGTTGCAGGTCACTTCCAATATAAATATTCTATTCTACTCTACTCCATTCTGTCCTATTCTATCCTTTCCTGCTGTGATCTTCTCTGCCTTTACAGTTGCACCCTGAGGCTGTTCATTAAGGTCTGTTTTTTCATGAGATAAAATCTAACTTTTTTTTCCTAGCAAGGAAGGGTGGGGACTGATGCATTTTCTGTTTTCTTAGAGACAGTTTCTCTAGTCCAGAGCAGGCATACAGTGGTAGAACAACATGAAGAAGTTTGAACTGGTTGATTTCTCACTTACTTCTTGGAGAAGGCAGCTGCCAGGTGTCTCAGCCCAATATCTTCCACAATCCCTAGCCCCATTAACCAGCTCAACATAACAAATGAAGGATCATTCTCCAGCTATCTCTAAATTTTTTAGTGGGCTGGTGTGTTTTCCTGTTAGTTGATACTAGCTCACTGACGTGACAGGCAGTATTAATAAAGTCTTAGTCACAGAGCTGAAAAGAATGCTTTTTACACATAGGACCAAGAGCTGCCTGGATCCTTCTTTGTTTGAGCAGGCAGCCAGAAAGTTTGAGGAAATAATGAGAAAAAGGAGATGTACTTGTCAATACATTTTAATGATTGAGTGTAGATGTTGGTGAGAGATGAGACATCTTGCTGCTTTTTGCCAAAAGCTATGGAATCACAGTGCAGTGTTTCCATGTTTTGCTGCATGATTTCCTAATGATAATGTGTTCATACACAACAAAGCAACATAGCCCAGCAATGCTATTCTGTCAAGACAGAACACTAATAATTATGTGGATTCTTTGGAATGAGGTAACCTTGAAATCCAGTAATTAAGTAACAATGTGTGTCTTGGTTTAACTTTGTGTCTTAGTTTTATTCAGTGTCATTTTTAAGTGCAAAAATTGTCCCCATGTTTGTGTTCCAAAAATCAATATTTACTGTTTGTTAGATAGAATTTTGAAACAGAAAAGCTGTAGTGGATGCCTGTGAATTGCTCAGAATCTTTGCTGATTATAACACACCCTGCCTGAACCTGCAATTTGTGGGTATTGGTTCCTACTTTGTAGAGCCATTCTGCATATGCACGTGCAAACAGCATATGGTTAGACTTATTAAAAAACTTTTTTTTTTGTTCAAGTAAACCACTACAAGTCCCATCAGCCCAGCTCTGCCCTGTCTGCAATAAAGATCTGTTGCTACAGGCTTTGGCATTAGTTCAGGAGACGTTTCCAGTCAGGATTCATTTTTGACATAGATGAATGAGGACTTTGGTGAGACTACTCAAAAAGAGATTGCCCTATATAATTTGGCTGAGCATTAGGCTTTGAGAAATGAATGATTACATTTAGAATTGCCTTTCACATGAATAGCTGGAGAAGATCTGTCCACCTGTCTATATGAGAGTGGAGATTTATTCTCTGAGGTAAAAGTGGAGTGAACTACTTTCTCCATTCAGAGAAAGTTTTGGGTTGGGTAGTCACCTTCTTTTGAAGGAGAAGAATATTCCTGATGATAAAAAGAGTACATAGAAATGAGACTGCATTTTGGAAATTGAATAGTATCTTCTTCTCCAGAGATCCATAACCACATAACCAAAAGAGTACCAATTTAAAAACAAGTTTTTGAGGGGAAAAGGTTACTTTTATCAGAGAAGGTACTATTGCAGATGCACATGCTGAGCTGACTTTACAAAGCAGTTAAGTAGTTTTACATTGTAAAACTTTTAGTTGCATACAACTAAAATTTCTCTGACAGGTACATGGAAATTCTGCTAATCCTTTGTGTCAGAAATGTATTTTTGGAATGTGTAAGGTTAGAATAAGCCTTTTTTTAAGGCAATATAATGAAGTTAGAAAATCTAAGAATTTAAAAAATATGTGGTTAATTCTTATATGCCTTCACCCCATACCAATTTAGGAAATGATGGGTTTCATCTTAAATCCTTGTATGTTCTTTGTGTATTTTCAGGATTCCTCTTTGATTGGAACAGCCACAGTGGCTGGTCCCAGGACAAGTGCAATAATTGGAGATCAGGGAACACCATCGAAGGTCCAGCTCCCCCTCAATATGTAAGCAGCTCATTTCAGTCACTGTGTATTCTTTGTTTCCAATTGTGTGTGTACGTGCATGTGTATGCTTGAAACCTGAATGCCCAAATCTCAGCTCAGGTGCATTCTGAGAGATTGCAATTTCAAACATGAGGCAGCCCCTCCTAAAACTGAAAAATTAATAGAGAAGGGCAAGACTTCTCCCTTTCTTTGTGAGCCCTTTTAGACTTTGTTTATGATAGCTGTATGGATCACTGTGAAGCAAACTGAGTACCTCTGAGAAAATCTTCTTTCATTTAAAGCTTTTAAAAGGTGTAGTCCCACGCAATCAAACACCTGATACATTCACCAGTTGCACCAAAAAATGGCCCAGTCACACTTTTTTGGTGCCATCAACAATGAATGAGCAAGGCAATGAATGAACTTCACACCTTTGGCATATGGTCGTGTTGAAGAGTGCGTAGAATAACAGAAAGAGTAGATTTCATTTTAGCAAGTCTCTTCTAGCCTGGTTGGTTTATCCGATACTTGTCTAATTAAGTACTGAATCCTTTCCTCTTAACACATATACCTCATAAAAGCAGGACAACTACACACACACACACACACATGCACATCCATATTTTTGGGTTTTATGATATGGCTAAAACAAAGTCTGAATTCACAAAATCCTAAAGAGACCTTAAAGAGATCTCCTTTAAGAACAATAGGGGTGTTGGATCAGAACCAAACAAATTTTTTCTTAGCTATTTATTTGAGATCTTTATACCTGAGGGATGCCACACATCACTGAGTGCCCCACAGAGAGGTCTCATCATCACCCTGTGTGCACTCTGCATGGACTGTGTGGCACATAGTGGGGCACACGTTTATTTCAAGCCTTGCCCTGACTAGGAAGTGGTAACTGGCAATATTTGAAGTACCTGGTTGTTGAATTAGGACATTTTCCAGCTCTCTGGCAATGTCCCGACTCCATGCCTCAGCAAGCCTCCCCTTCTCCCTCCCATGCTTCTCCTGTCATCTCCCTTGTGAAGCAGCCTTGTAATCCAGTCTGTCATTCTGCATTTGCGAGCCAAGTTCCAGTCAAAGAGGATGCATTATTTGAAAGCTGTAGCAGTAGTGGGGAGGTGAAACTCTAGACAAAGCCCTGGGGCTTCTGTGTTGTAAGCAGAGTCACGGGCAGCTACCCAAGGCCAAGAACACTTCACACTTCAACCTTTTTTCAGGGAACTTCTAATAAACATTTTGGGTTCTTCTAGGTCCCAGTTCCAAGCCTTAGCTTCACTGTTTCACATAGCCCAGAATAATCTGATACTACATTTTGCAAGATTTCAGATTGTTGTTTTAACACTTTCTTCTAGGCTGTACAGAGTTAGCTGGTGAAGTTTCACACCTAAAATCTAGAGAACAGTGAAATGTGTCCAAATCCAAAGACTTTGCCTTAAGGCAAATCATCCTCAGCAAATGGGACCACTAGACCTGTTTTTCTGCCAGAGGAAAAACCAAGAAACAAATTCTGGGGAGGGAAGCCACCTGCAATCAAATTGTTTTCAGCTATGGATGAGAGCAGGCATCCCCCCCAGCTCTCCCACAACCACCTCCCTGCCAAGAATGGAGTTTATGCCTGGCCACAGGGTGGGCTGCAGACCCAGGCTGGGCCTATCACTGGGTTTGGAGAACCCTGTGCTTCTGGAACAAAAGAGAAGACCCCCAGGGATGGGCATCCTCACTACCCTCCCACACAGGAGGTGGGATTGCTGGTCCACAAAGAAAGTGCTGATCACATGTGTTTTGCCAGGGTCACCCTACATGGTTGTCACACACAAGCTTTCATCACTTTAGCTATACAGAGATTGGTCTTTTTGGTGTGGCGTCTGCGCTGGGCTGTTGTACACCTTCTTTTAGTCTCTGCAAGGATTTCAATACTCTATCCAGAGGATGTTTAGGCTCATTGTGATATTGGATATTCAGACTTACTGGTAGCTGGTCTGGGTGAATTTGCTGGGTGAAGCTAGTAGGAGAGAACAAAAAGAAACTAATAGAAGATCTGGAGATAGCTGCAAGGCACAACAGCCTATGATCCACTTAGGGTAATTTTCCTTGCACCTGCTTCCAGAATCTCCATCTGTAAGTTACATTATTACATGTAGCCTACTGGGGGAAAAGGCTAAGTGAGTCTATCTAAAATGCTCTATCCCTGACCCCCTGTTTTACCCATAGCTTCTGAATCTGAACCCTGTGTAAGCAGCAATTTCAAAAGGGACAGTCAAAGCCACACGTTCTGCTCCCTCAAGTGAGTGCAGTCTGGCACTTTCTGTTATGTCCTTGCAGAGCACAGTGCTGAAGGATTAGCACTGAAGCATGAAACCTTATTTCTTGTCAGGTTGACGCATTTTAATGTTCTTCAGATCATATGTAGCCTCATGTTTTCTGTCAGGTGAACAGCTACAGACCTACTCAAGACCACCCGATTATATAGGCTAAAAAAAGGATGCACAGGGTGGTTTCTCCCATCTGTTGACTAATGAATTACAGTTTCTGATTAGGTCTTTGTACCCCATGCACGTGGTAAACAGAGCCAGGCACATCAGCCTAAGATTCCCCAAGGGGCTGTTACCAAATATTTCGTATTCTGCTCATTACTGCTCTTCATTTACTACCTTCAGAACAAAAATAAGGAAATCTACGGTACAATAAAGAAATAGAATCAAGAAAAATAACAGGATTTATTCCTCAATTATATTTCCTGGAGAGCAGAAGTAAAAAGTCATGTATCATTTTTACTGGCTGAAAATCTACAATTACAACTGCTATAGTTTTGGGTTTTTCTCTTGTTCACTGCTATAAGGTGGGCAGCAAGCCTCTTCTCACTCACCCCTGAGCCTAAGAGCATTCTGCTGCACTTTGTAGTGTAAATGCACCTTCTCTGTTTTCCCATTTCTCTCAGTCTATGTTCACTGCCTGTAAATCACAAATAAATAAAAAAACGCAGGAAGACAGAACCTTGATCAAGAATTACCAGAAATCCCTTTTTATATCTGGAGAAAAGCGACAATACAAAAAAAATCTGGTATTTACAAAGTGTTGTTCTGTGTGTGCACTCTTGCTATTCTATCCCGACTTTCCATTATTTCCCAAAGTGCAAGCAATCATTCTTAATTTTCAACAAGAATCTCTCTCTGTTTAGAGAGTCTCTGTAGGGATTTTAAGCTGTAGTCATTTCACAACACTAGACACATCCCTAAAGTCGTAACAGAAGAAGAAAAGACAGATAAATAGAAAGATTCTAAACAAAGGGAATAAATAAAAGCTGTAATTAAATAAATAAAATGTTCTACATGTTGGATCCTGTATTAAAGATTTATTAGAATACTTGCATGCAAAACATACATGCATGCAAAACATTA
The DNA here is from genome assembly GCF_026979565.1 of Vidua chalybeata. Lineage (NCBI taxonomy): Eukaryota > Metazoa > Chordata > Aves > Passeriformes > Viduidae > Vidua > Vidua chalybeata. The sequence continues at coordinate 26,676,434 of NC_071531.1, read as the reverse complement.
GAATACTTGCATGCAAACCAAATTCTACCACTTCACTTACTTAAGTAAAAAACCCCTTGCAGAATGTGGCCCTTTCTCACTTTTTGTTTTACCAACATAGTACAAGAGTTACTGTACCAGATCAGAACAGTTTGGTGTGTTGTTTCTAAATTTGGCCAGCATAAATAGCATTGAGAAAGCTGTAAGAAAAGCTCTTGAAATAGCCTACCTACCCGCAAGAAAATTTTCTTCTTAAACTCCACAACAGAGGTGGATCCCACCCTGAAGCATATGAATGTATACTTCTTCCAGATGTCAGGATTTGCAAAGCCCTCTTACTCGAGCCCTTGTTACTCTGGCTGTCACTGTAATTGTCATGTTTTTCTGAAACTGCTGCTACGTCCCTAACTTCAGTGCTGCTTTGGGGCACTGCTTTGCTTTGGTTATGCCCTCTGTGAGAAGCACGTCTCATCAACTTCTAAATTACCTTTTACTCTGATTAGTTATCCCCTTATTGTCTTAGAATCCAGTCTCTGCCCTTCCTTGTTTGTGAAGCAGCCTGTAATGATGTACCTTTTTAACTACAACTTCTGAACAGTGCTTCTGGTCGCTTTCTGCTCTTTGGGGCTGAAGTTGGAGCATGACAGGTGATGGTTGATGTCATTTGTTTGCTTTCTCCTGTGTGACCTCTGCCCACAGCTACCTAGCCCTGTATGCCTACAAGCCTCAGAAGAATGACGAGCTGGAGCTGCGCAAAGGGGAGATGTACCGGGTCATTGAGAAGTGCCAGGACGGCTGGTTCAAGGGCACGTCTCTGAGGAGTGGGATGTCCGGTGTCTTCCCAGGCAACTACGTGACACCTGTTTCAAGGTGAGGACCACTGGTCTGTACTGGGGCTGAGAGGGATTCTGGATGGCACTGAAAACAATGTAGCTCTGCTTTTAAATCACATTCCCCTTCCAGAAATTCTCTGGTAGCACTGTGGACTTCAGTAATGAGACTTGCTGGTTGCAGCATTTGAGTTAACCATGTCCTCAGGAGATTGCACTAGTTGTATTAGACGATGGCATTTATAACCTCTGATAGGCCCAGGTTTTACAATTGTAAAGAATCTGTTGGCTAATGATTTTATTGCTATACTACTGGACATGTAACAAAATAAGAAATGCTTGTGTCTTGCTTTTCAGTAGCTCCTCATGTCAATTTTGTTCTTAAAGCAGAGATCTGGGATGGTTTGGATCTGGACTAACGTTTGAATAGTTAAAATTCTGAAGTGGTAGGAGAGTTAAGTAAATTGTCTGATTTTACCTACCCTCACCTCAGTTGCAGCAGAAAAGGAAAAAAAGGCATTTTGGGGAGAGGAATGCCCTTTGTCTGAGTTCAGTATTGGACAAAGCTGAGAAGAAAGTCCATCTCTGTGTCCCAGACTGTTTGCCCTACGTGTTCCTTGCAGGTGAATGGTGGCATATGTATGCCCATATCTCCTTTAGAGCAACTGTGGATTTACAAACTGAATTCATTCCTTCTCATGTGGTCTCAGTCTCTCCTCCCACATGCACACTGTCTCCACCATCTTTGACTCCTCTCCAGAAAAGGGCACTTCACAATTCAGACACTGTTGGTCTTGAAAAATTGATCCAGCTTTGTTGCATCTAAAGTTTATGTCAAGTCTGTAGCATGTGTTCTGAGTAACACCAGAAGTTAAGAACAGATCAGAAGGCAATATCTAAGCCTGCTGACAGTCCTAATATTGCATTTCAGTAAGGAAACCTCAAATATTAATTCATTGGTTCTTCACTGTTCATCAACCTAATGTATTTATTTTATAGAGCCCCTTGGCTGCCTTCACTCCTTACCTCTTCAGCTCTTAATTAGTAAGGAGGCTTGTGCTGAAGGGTCGGTTATCTGAATCAGCAAGACTTTATTAAATGCAGCATGTCACAGCTAGAACAAGACACAGAAGTGCTAAAGGGCAAAAGTTCTTTCCACAAAACCTGAAAGCAGCATTATGATTATATTTATGATCCTGTGGGCTAATTAAGTTCCTCTATAAATCACCCTCAGTGAGAATAGCAATAAAAATCTGATAGCAACAAAATCTCCTATTTGCATTACATTCAACATACTTTGTTCCCCTTTGACAGAAAAGCAGAGGATTAGATTCATACATGTTTTTCTGCCACACCCTACAAAACCCAAGGAAAAGAAGTTGTGAATTTAATAACACTGAACTAGATTTATATGCTGCCAAAACACGTGTGTGAGTGGAGCATTACGGAAAAAGAACAAAACTCTTTAGATGGGCAGACAAGCACAGGGCAGCAGAGAATATTTGCCACATCCAACATCTATGCATCATCTGCATGGAGTCACTGTTGGAGTCACAGATAGTTGCTGTACTTGTTGGTGTGCATGTTTGCCTGAACACAGCTCTCAGTGGACTGTTAGATACGCTTTTCTGGCAAACTGAATCTAGTGCAGATGGCCAAGCCAGCTCCAGCTGAACCTTCCTGCCACCCTGCCAGCTCTTCACAGCAGATGACAGACAGGCAAGATTTCCATCTGGTGGGATTCCCAGCTTTTCCCAACCTGGGGACTTATTAAAAAAAATGAAGAAAATTAAAAAATCAGATTTATTTAGCAAAATGTAATCCAGGCAAACCTTGCACCATGAGACAAGTCAAGTCAATGACACCACAGTGTTGTCTTTCCTCTTGTGACTTTAGGGGGAGGGAGGATTGGGCAGAAGGAATAGCTATTTTTTGCCCTTTTGGACCATATCCTCCAGCCTGTGCTTTGGTCTTTTTCCATCAGAATTCCACTCTTTTGGCTTTTCACTCTTTTCTTAGGGTTATTTCTTCTGTCACCCATGTCCTTTGAACCAAACCAGGCTGTTCATACTCCTTTCTGCTCTTCTCCTCTCTGTCTTCCCAAACAATCTTGGAGGCCCAGAGTTTCTCCCAGCTCCATTCCCCACAGCTGACTCTTACACTTTTTCTGTTATTCTCTCCTCTCTTGCTAAACTCTTGCACTGTCTCATTTCTATTTCCTCCACCTTACTCTGTTCTGCCACATATTCCTGTGCTGTTCTTTCCTGGAAGAGCACCTTAGTGCAAGAAGCAGCCCAGGAGAAGAAAACAGCACAAAATGATCCGTTTCATGGCATCTACAGCTAGGGAAGGAAATTATTCAGGAACTTGAGTAAGAAACACAGAGAAAGGCTGCTCAACAGAAGCTGAGTTTGTCATTGATGTCTTTCTGTCTTCCTAAGTGTCCTTCTGTCCTAGTCAGAGTTTTACCTGAGTGGTAAGAGGATCAAGACATGCTGTAATCTGAATTCATAGGAGAAAAAGCCTTGTCCCTTCCCTCTGAGGTCTACTTGGCCACTCAGGTGAAATACAAATTATGTGTGCACTTAAAAGTGAGGAGTGAGAGAGGTGTCAACAACTGTTTGGACTTCTTTTCATTCAGGTCAGCTGCACTCCTGTCCCTGTTGCATTCCCTTAGCAAGACTAAGCTGGTTATATCATAGGATGAGTGTTAGCTAAGCCAAGCCTAGTCAAGTCTGCAGCTTCTCAGTCCCCTTCCATAGCCACACACAGATTTAGTGTTATCCACCTCTGTTTCTCCCCGTAGGGCTGTATGCAGGTTTGGTCCAAAGAAAAGATCTCTGAGTCTGTTTTAATTATCACTCCATGTGAAATAGCCTCTGGCACACAAAATGACATCTGAGAGATACCCATTTTCTCTGAATTAAGATTTGTGATTTTACTAGAAACTATTCAGACAGAAATGTAGGGTAATAAAAGACATGATGAGAAAAATTATCTTTTCTATTTTTACCCTGCACTCCTTCCTGTAGAATAAAGGGGTGAAAATATCCCCCAGTGTGCTTATAAATGGGTCCTATAAAGATAGGTATCTATCAATACCTCAGTTCACTTTAACAACTGATAGGGTATCATGTTAAACCCCCTAAGTAACTGGGGGTACTTATCACCACTGTGGTTGGGTATTGGGGTCTCTGCAGCATGCTAACACAGCACTTGTCTGTCTCCATGCAGGGTGCCAGTAGGAGCTGGGCAGCCCAGGAACAGCGGAGCTGTAGGAGCTCCAACAACAAAAGTAGCCCCAGGAGCCATCCACCCCATTGTGGCTGGTCACAGCAACGCCACCACGGCTGTCAGACCAGTTGTTCCCATCACTGCTCCCCCGACGCATCCCCAGCTGCAGGCGGCCTCTCCGCAGCTGAGTAACTGCCTGCGGTACTCGGCTCAGCAAGCAGCCAGCCAGCCCCGCAGCGCCATGCAGATGGGTAAGTGCTCACCCTGGGCCTCCTGCACCGGCAGGATTGATGGGTACCCTTCCAGTACAGCCCTCTAGAATGTGCCCGTCCCCACAGCTTTCTTTTTCTTTCTCACTTTAACCCAGTCATTGTGGAGCTTGTCCATTGGTGATAGAGTATGTTTTCTTTGCTTGTAATATTTATGGGTTTCTATTGATCTCTGGGAACCATGTTGTGTTTATCAGATTGTTCTGTTGCTACAGCTGAAATAGATTGTAGTGTTTACAAATATTTATTCAATTTATCTGAGTGAAAGCAAGCACTCTATATACTAAGGAGATTAACAGTTCTGAGTCCGGTTGGCTTCCTCATAAAAAAATACTGCTCTTATTGCAGAGCAAGTAATACATGCCTTGAAATTAAGAAGCATTTCATTGGGCTTCAGGGATGAAAGGTATTTATTAGGCAGAATGGGACCCCATGTTAGTGGTAAAGCAAAAGATCTGAAAAATGCTGCCACCTTTTTGAAGTGAGAATAAGAGCTTCTTGCACCAGGGGGCCTCTGTTCTTTCTAGGTTCCCTTTCTGATGTACAGCACAATTTTCTAGAGTACAATTTATTCCCCCTTTCCCTGATGTTAAACAGCTTCTGATGTTGAATAAAGTAAAAGTAAATCGTGTGGTGGAACTCCATAGAGCAAAATTTAAAACATTTTGTTTCTGATATTTTATAGGGATGTAAGCCATTGTATTTACAAATATCAGTAATGACTGTGACTGCTCAAAACTGAGGTCTTAGATACAAAACAGAGCAAACACAAAGGAGAAATAGCCTGCAGAGTAAGTCATGAATTCATACCTTTTGAAGCCAGAAGGCACAATGATGACCATCTAATCTCACCTCCTACACAGTCCAGACCAAAGGGAAGAAGACGTAATCAAATACTTGAGAATCTCAGTCTCAAACAGTGGAGACTCCTCTGCTCAACAAACAGTGCAGGGCTTTACATGGCATCCATGTCACACTGGGGAATAATCAGTTTATCCTCTTTTTCTCTACTTCAGAAAGTCCTGCTTTCCTCTCAAGTCACACCCTTCCAAAAGGTCTCCTGCTCCCACAGTGCAAAGGCAAAAATGTCCCCCTTTGGGTGCAGTGCTCAGGAAGTGTTCAGGTGCTCCTGGTGCCTCCTGTGCCCATGTCAACAGGCAGGTGACTCCCCTGAAACTAAGGTGACAGATTGCTCTGCCCCACAGGCCTGGCATGCCCCACACCTTCTTTTCACACCTCCAGCAGCTTCCCTGATTTAAGATTGTTCCTTAGGTCACTCTGACATCTCTAAAGTGCCAAAGTGTTGGCAGGCAGGGTGATCCAGGGACCACAGAGCTGTTCCAAAACCTCCCAAGCAGAGAGTTTTCCAACCTTTCCAGAAGGTTCATGAGACTGTTGTTTTAATTTAATAAATCTTTGCCAGGATAAATAAAGGAAGTTTTCACAATTATCAGTAATTATCTCCATAATGGCTGTCCTCACCAGCTTCCTGTGGACCAGAGCCCATGCAGGATAGGTCAATGCACTGACTTTTGAAAAAGCTTTCCAAGAGAGGCAAGCTGGCACAGTATTCAAATCACGTTTCTGTTGGCTTGCAATATACATGAGTAACAAATCAATTTTCTACAAGGCCACTAATGTAGGAATACACCCAGAATGAAATACGAGTAGTGTAAAATAAAAATAGCCTTCAGTGAGCATTGCTAATTAATAGCACGTTTGATGCAGCACAGTCCAGATCCAGAGATCCCAGAGCAAAGGCATACATTGTAACAGTAAGCAGATGAAACTACAGAATAAAATGTGAGAGCTCTGCTCAGAGTTGATTTTTCCCAGGCCATTTCTTTTACTCTATCTCATGTTTTATGTTTCCTTTGTATCTGGAAACACCAAGTCCTACATGAAAGAGGTGATGTACCTAGTATGATTATCAAACTGGTGTTCTGCATCCAGGCACGTGCAGAGAAATTCCATTAGTATGCTTTCTCTCTAAATGTAGGAAAGCCATTGCTCCCTACAGTAGTTCAAAACCTAGATCCTAGAAGCTTAACCATCCCCAAAAAATTAGATTTCTCATAGCAAAATTGCTTACCACTCAGGTTCCAAATGGGAAAATCAGGAGGGAATAATTTCCAGGTAACTAGTGGGTACCTTGCCTGGCTTTCTGGAAGTGAATTGCACTTTCATTGCATGTTCTTGGTAGTCCTGGGAGGGGATGATGATTAACTAATAGTAAAAATAGTCTTGAAGGCATCTGTAATAACAACTTTTAGGGCCTTCCTCATGCTACGTGGTAAAGTGGTATCATTACAGACTGGCTAAAGATAGTGTAGCTGATTTGCTATAAACATGAGTAAAAAAAAATATGTTCTAGAGTCAAGGAGCTTCTGTAAGGGAGAATCATATAAACTTTGGAGGTGCTAGTCTGATGATGACTGGCCCATCATGTTTATTATCACATCAGACAATAGGGCAGAAGGCTGGGAGATGAAATCCCCTCCTGGCAGGAGTGCTCAGCTGGTGTAGTGAGTGTGATTAATGGCACTCTATCAATCTAATCCCTATAATGGGTGCCATTGATAACCATAAGAATAGAAACTAGTGGTTTGAGTTGTTCTAGCATTGTTGTTTAGTTATAGATTGAACTCCAGCTGCATAAAAGTTTGTCCTTCAGATGAATTTGTCAGAAAATGACAGATCAAAGTCAGTCAGAAATTTTCCAGAAAAATGCAACTTGGTCAAAGAAAAGCTGATTTGCTGGACTCAAGGTTTTTTTGTCAGGAATGGATGTACTTCAACCAGACCAACCATGAAGCTGTACTGGCTCATGTTGCTAAGGGAATTGATGGCTTTCCAGAGCTGTTCTCCACATAAGAGAACAATGCAATGATCACATTCTATGTTTTCACATCCCAGGTGAATAACCAGACCAAAATAGAGTCTATTGTGGGGTGAGTGAGCATGTTGTGCTCAGAAAAATGTTCAGAGGTTCAAATTTTGCACCGAGACAGAACTAAACAAGATCATGAAACCTTGAAACCATTTATGAAATGGGCACTTTCCAGCCAGTCCTATTATTGAATCATTTATGTGAGGGAATGTCTGAGTATGGACTCTGCTTTTAGGCTGCACATACTTTAAGTGGAGCTGTATTTAGGCAACACCTAAGTAATCAACCAAGCTGGAAGTCATAGACAACATCATTGTGGAAATGGACCCAGAGCTTTGTCACATGTTTTGCATCCTGAAGCATGCAACATGCTCTGGAATCCCTGGGGAGCAGACCTCATCAGTGTGTCACAGTCACCGTTAAATGGGCAAGCTTTAATTCCTGGTTCCCACTGCTTGCAGGCAGGGTTTGCTTAGCAGGAGCAGCCAGACTAAAAGGCACTGCATAGTCCCTTAGGGACTTTGCTGGCAGAGAGGAGGCTGAGCTCAGAAATCCTCCGGTGAATTTCTGCTTAATTTATCCTGTGCAGCACAGTGATGTGATGTTGATGATTTTGTTAGGGCTGAAACAAGACACCTCCTTTTGTAATTGCTGTCTGCAGGGTCAGCGTGGATCATCTGGGCTAACCCCTTAGGTCCCGTGTCGCATTGCTCCAGAACCGATCACCTTAGGAGGAGGGCCCGGGGGTGCAGGAAACAGCTGAGCTGGAACGAGATAATGTATTTTTAAAAGGCAGCAGGTTAGGTATTTATTTCCAGGCATGGGCAGGGATAGTGAATGCCATTCCCCAGTGGCATCACTGGGGGGAACAAGCCAATTTTGGTAACTTCGGACAGAGCTTTGCAGCCAGGAGAGGAATTAGCCAGAAAACACTTGCAGGGTGAGATATCCTGAGCAAAGGCTCAGAGCTTATATCCCCATCGGGCCCTTGGCACCTTCACAGACAGAATCACAGAACATTCAGACTTGGAAGGGACCCACAAGGATCATCGACGCCAACCCTTCAAGTGAACGGTCCCTAAGGGGATCGAACCCACGGTGTTGTTGACACCGTGCTCTGCCCAAGTGAGCTATGGCCACTGAAGGGCCCATCAAGGCAGTGCGAGGGCAATTTAACCGTGCTCTGTGCTCTTCCCGCAGCGCACCCGGCAGTGCCGGGCCCGGAGCGACCCACGGCCACGGTCTCGCCTCTGCGGACGCCCAGCTCGCCCTCCCGCCTGCCCGCCGCGGCCATTCGGCCTCACCCCGCCGTGTCCCCGCAGCACGGCCACCAGCCGCCCGCCCCGGGGGCCCGGCCCCTCATCCCGCTCACCTCCGCCGCCGCCGCCATCACCCCGCCCAACGTCAGCGCCGCGCACCTCAACGGCGACGTGGGCGGCGGGCCCCTGGGCGGCCCCGCCGCGCCCGGGCCTGCCGGCAAGCCCGAGGAGAGGAAGAACGAGAAGGTAAGGGCCGCCGTGCCTCTGCTGTGCCTCTGCTGCTGCCGCGTCGCCCTCCCGCAGGGCTGTTGAGGAGGCACCCTGCGAAAACTGGTTTCCATCGCCAGACAGCTTGGGCATCCTCATCTCACACTATTTCCACGCTTCATCTTTCCTCCCCCCCGCCCCCACCATATTCAACGCTGCTCTCGTGTTACCTGCTCGCGGATGGGAAACGAGGCTGGATGGGCTGAATTTTTGTGTTTCTGCCAATGATCAGCGCCGAGATCTGCAAATTTGCAGTGGTGCGGCAAGATGTTGTAGCGGGCTCTTGGCCATCAGAGCCGGATGGCCAAGTCAGAATCCGTCTGCCTCCCTACGTCAAAGAGGCTGATGGTGGCACCAGCCACACAGCGGGTGCCTCGGGCACAGTAAAACGTTGGCTCCTGAGTGGTAGGAGCTGTTTTGCTCTTCCAGAAACATCTCAATTTCTTCAAGAAACTTCCATTGCAGTGGCACAGCCAAAAGAGGAGAAGGCAGTGGGATACTGCTCGATGGGATGTAGGTACAGTGTACTTTAGGGTCAATTTTTTAGGAGCCAGCAGTGGGACTGATAGCTGGCTACGTGTTCTCTGGCACACCTTGCTAAGGAAAGCCAGCGAGGAGAGCTGCTTTAAGCACCCAGCCTTTTAGGTTCTTGGCAGATATTTTGCTTTTACCAAATGTTTACATTTTGTCAGCAGTTCCCATATATCAGTGCTGAAGATTATCTCTGTACTGGCTAGCAGAGCAAGATCCTGGTTTGTATCTGAGTAGGAGGAAGAGATGTGGGGGCCTGCTTTTCCTTTGAACCTGAAAAAAAATCCTTTCCATATGTTCCCATGGTGACAGACACATATGGAGTAAACAGTTTCTTTGTACATGGTAATACTGAGGTGGCAGGACTCATGTGTCCTCAGGGCCACAGACAACCCCTAGTTGCACAAAATGAGGAATACAAGTTTTAAAATGCTTTCCTTAATCCTGTCTTGAATTTTCTCTGAATGCATTTTGGTGAAAGAAGAAGAGTGCAGAAATTCTGCCCTGGATGTGACATTTAGGTACTTGATTACAAAGAACAACTCTCAGGTGTGCATCAAGAAGCAGAACACCTACTAGTTCTGCAAGTCCAAGGAAGGGAACAGCATTAGGCAGGAGGTGGTAGAGCTGCACATTGCCTCAGAGCATTGTGTACTGGCTTATTTATTGCTTCCTAAAATGCATTAAGTGATAGGTCCATATATTTTAATTCATGTGATACTGCACACTGAAAGTCTGTAGACAAAATTATATTGAGCACAGTCCTAAGATACTGGTTAATCTTTCCCAAGCTGTTACAGCTTAAAGTGACTGTATTGGGATGCAAAGAAGTCAAGTTAAGAGGTTTTTGATCTCCGTGCATGAAGGGGAGAAGGAAATAATATACAACATCATTGCAATGGGCATTGCCAAAGACCAGTTCACTATCAGGGAAGTATCAGAAACTGACAGTAAAAATTGTCATTTCTGACTCGATTGAGTAATATATAAATGCCTGGGCTGAATAACATATTCCTGAATCTTGTCCATGTTATAGTTCACTTTCATTTTAGAAAGATCTGAATTAGCAATGTTTCCCTTCCTTTTAGAATAGTAACTGATGTTTGGCCAGATAAGTTGTGTTTTTACTCTTTGCCAAGCCCAAATATTTCTTTGAAGCAATTGAGAGCTTAGATAATGCCAGAATGAAAGCCATATAACTATTCAGAAAGGCATCTGTGAGTCAGAACTGGAACCATATCTGTAATAGAGCTTGATATTTTCAGAGTGAATGCTGTTTGGGCAGTTTTTTTGGTAAATAGGAAAGTGTCATAACAGTCAGAGGAAATATCAGTGGAGAAAGGCACTATCTGTTATCAGTACACGTAGTAGGAAAAAATCAGACAAAATTGAGGAGCAAAAAACAGGAGGGACATAACTAGCAAGCTGCCAGATAAGCAAAGATCAGAAGCAATTTTTCTGAGTTTAGTTTCATTATATTAATCAATCAGGTATTTTGAGATGAAAGGAACAGAGGGGAAGTTAGTAAGAGGAGAGGTAATAAGGTCTTCAGCTCTATTGAACACAGGATGGAAGAAATGCACAGGTAATTATCTCCTGAGAAACTGAGATTAGCAAGTCATATGTGATGTAAGTTGTAGTGTGTCATAAAATTAGCGTTGTCGTTAGAATCAGCAATTTTTGATGTTCCATGAAATTGTTAACTTTAATCTTAGTCTTTCCAGTGTCTTTTGTAGGATACCGTTGAGGAAAAAGGCTGAATGATCAGAGAATAACAGTTTTAGGAGACATTTTCTTGTTATTAGCCATGGTTTTCTTTCATGCAGGAATTGTCAGTGTGAGTTCACTATGGTACAGAGGGCACATAGTTCATAAGAAGTAGTTTGCATTCAGGGATGGACATGATGAGGATCCATTGTTTTCCATGGTTCTTTTGAGGGCCGTGGAGATAAATTGCATTTTTTGCATTTATCATTCTAATATGGTGAGATACATTGATCCTTGGGGAATTTTCTTCAGATTATAACTTTAATAATGTTGATTGTCTGCTTGAAGGCTGGGTTGGGAGATAGTGGGGAAAAGTGTTTTAAGATATGATCTTCTAAAAAATTTATGATTTCCCATGTTGATTCCACTCAGGGATACTAAATGTGACACCAAGGGGCAGCTTCTGCAGTGAGTCCATGTATGCTATTTGTGTAGCTTCTTCCAAGATGGACTGGACTTCACCTCAGGAATAGCCTAGCTGAGTGTATGTTGCAGTCATCACTGTTAATGCTTTCCTCTGTGCAAACATTTATATGCCAATGTCACAGGTTCCTGTTGGTGTGCAGCAGTCACATATAGGCAAATCCCAAGATTTCTCTAAAATCAAGGGACTCCAATTCCAACTTTCACTCATCTCCTTGCGGTTTAAAGGCAACTGGCAGAAATAATCCTAAGGATTATGGTTTTCAGATGAGCATGAATGATTTTCTTGCTCACTTTCTATTTATATAGCAAAAAAGTCCTTAGGTCTATTTTTTGACATCTCTAGTTCTTTGCTTCAGCTTATTTCTTGAAGATCTTGATCTAAATTTCCAAAGCTGCAGTTGAACCTTGGTACTTATATTCATTTAGGTACCCTAATAATAGTGTCTTACTGTCATATTCCTGCTGACTTAATCAGAAGGTAAAATTCTGCCTCCGTGCCAGTCTTCACTTATTGGTATGCATCTAATCCTAATGGAGTATGCCATCTGCAGCTGGGCTTGGGCTCCACATCTCAGCTCCTTGACCAGCCTCCTGTCTGCTTAAGGAACAGTTTTGAGCATGGTCTCCTTTGCCAGCTGCTGATAGTAGCTGATGAAAAACTGTGCCATAGACAGTGCTGAAATCCACTGTGTAACAGTACTTAGAAAGTACTAGTAGCCAAGCAGGCTGAGAAGTAGAGCACTTGAAAATCAAAGACGTTTCAGTGCTCTACGGGCGCAGTAGGAAGCAGCAGGAAAGGCGGCTCCCGCAGGGGCAGCACAGACACTGCAGGAATGACAAGTGGCCTGAATAAAGGTGAGGGAGCACGGCAGAAGTCAAAGAGGTAAAGGTGGTCAGGGCAGCATAGGAGAGAGAAGAGCATTGGCAGCTGCTGGGAGATAGAGCAGGGAGCACCAGAGAAGGGGTGCCAGTGGGGGATCCAGGTGAAGGGTGCTGTGCAAAGCTCAGAGGAAAGGGTCTTGAAACAAGGAAATTGAAATATAGGGTGTGAAATGTATCTAAAGAAGGCAGTGGAAGTGAGGGAAGTGTGAAGGAGACTCTTTCTTCTTTTTCTCAAATACTTCCCACTTGAGGCATTTTTTTTTCTTTTTCCAAAAAGGAGGTTCCATTCCCCAGAAGTAAAATGCTATTTTTTCCTCAGAGTCGCTGTATGCCAGGTTAGGGATGGGAGCATCCCTAAGATATCACAGAGTCGGGAGAGAGATAAAACAAAGAGCAAATGGACAACATCCATTTCCTTTAGGGGTGTAGAGTGGTAGCAGGGTTCCTTTGAACTCTTCGTCATTTGTTACTAATATCTGCACGTGTAGTGCAGATCTGAAAGACAAAAAATTCAGACCCACTTCCCAAATCTTCCAAACATCTGAAAGAAAAAGATGGAGATCTCAGCTGTTGAATTGGAGCAAAACTGTTTGGTTTGGGGGCTTTTAAAAATAGGGATCCTGCTTTTTTGGGCAGGAATACTACCCGGTTCAACTGGTAGATTACAGTTGAGTGCTTGTAATTATGGTATGACTACTGCTTTGACCTTGCTCAATTTTTGCTATAATAATTTCTGCTGTACATAATCTGGGTTGATGCTTAATACCACTGATAAAACCACTTGTTTGAATGAATTAATGCATTTCTCATTAAATGAGCTCCTCATTATGTTAATCAAATCAAGCTGGGTGGTTTGACCACTGTAATTAAACTTTCTTTAAAATCCAGTCATTTGGCTTTTGATGAGGATTTTGATTAAACTCTTCCAAAATGTCTGGCCCAAGAGCTCACAGAGAGGAAAATAAGAGCTTGCACTATCAAGCAAGTCATTAATTCGTCACTGTGTTACAGCAATGCCTTACTGTTTTACCTAGCCAGAATATATTGAAATGTTTGAAAATTGGCAATGTAAAATTAAACATTTCTTACAAGTATGCTGAGAGAACAAGTCTGTTTGCAGCTTTAAATTTAGGAGCTGTGTCCCTGGAATATGTAGTGGATCTAGATTAACAAGTCACAAGAAATACACTAGGCTGCTGTTTCCTGATGTTAAGATAAGAAGAGATACATCTTCAGAAAATTACTTTGAACACACACCAACAGTTCTGCATGTGAAGACTAAATCAGTAAACATCTGTCTGTTTTCACCAGTGTCACTCACTTTGTCAAGTATCAGTCCTGCTCAAAATAAATGCATTCCTCAAATGATACAGTATGTTTGGCATGATGCTGGTGTGAAAACTACATTGCAAAACAAAACAAGCCAAGGCCTGTTTTCTGGCCCTGCAAATGTCCCTGCATGACTTGTATCCATGCTTCTAAGCTTTTTTTTTTTTTCTGCCCAAAATAGGATGGCTACATCCAGACTGCTCATTAAGAACAGTCCTGGTAAGTGGTGTGGCACCACCATGCTCCTGTGTTGTCCTGGGAGAGTGTTAGTTCATAGGATCATAAAATACCCTGAGTTGGAAGGGACCCATAAGGATCATCAAGTTCAACTCCTGGCCCTGCACAGGACATCCCCAAGATGCACACCATGTACTCGGTAGCATTGTCCAAATGCTTCTTGAACTCTGTCATGCTGGTTCTGTGACCAGTTCCCTGGGGAGCCTGTTCCAGTGCCCAGCCACTCTCTGGGTGAAGAACTTTTTCCTGATATCCAACCTAGACCTCTCCTGGCACAACTTCAGGCCATTGCCTCAGGTCCTGTCACTGGGCACCAGAGAGAAGAGATCAGTGCCCCTGCACTGCTCCTCATGAGGAAGTTGTAGATTGCTGTGAGGTCTCCTCTCATTCTCTAGGATGAGATAAGTTACTTCAGCAGCTCCTCACATGACTTCCCCTCAAGGCTCTTTACCATCTTCATAGCCCTTCTTTGGATGCTCTCTAATAGCTTTACATGTTTCTTATATTTTGGGCCCAAAACTGCACACAGGACTTCAGGTGAGGCTGCCCCAGTGGAGCGTAGAGAAGGAAGTCAATATAAGCCAAAGCCACAGAGGTTAATGGATGCACACATAGGTTTGTTGCTAAATCCTGACATTGTCTTTTATGCCAGAGTAGACATGACCAGAGAGACTTCCCTCTCCACCACTCCCTCTTCCTGTCAGTGCCTTTCTCATCTTCCTCCTAAATTGTAGCCCAGTGCCCAGTCCTACCTGGCAGTATCCCTCGGTACAGGCCTCCTGCCTACACACTTAGTTGCCCACCCTGGCTTTATGAAGCGTTGGAGACTAGATCAAAGGCCCTTTAGAAATTTGGCTTCATAAACTCTTGAGATGCTCTTTGACCTTGGTTCCCATTACAGCTGTCCAGTTAAGCTATCAGATGGTCAACCTGAAACTGCCTGAAGAACCAGATCCCACACAGTTATGCGCTTTCAGTTTTTACTTACACTTAGTCTCTGCATTGCAGCTTCTCATATTAACTTATCCCTGACTGAAAGGGATTTGTTATCACTTCATATCCCCAAAGACATTTTAATTCCTTATCCAGAAAATGAAAGATCCGTCTAAAAGCGAAGTGTTGAGCGCTTGCAAGGACTTTGTAGATATAGAATTGTGTGACAAAAATAGTGGTCACCTGTGACAAGTAGAGGAAGCTAAGGACAGAGTTGATGCAAGCAGGTTTTTTAGATACCAAATCTGTAAGGCTGACCCCGAGTTTCTGGAAGAGCAATTCAGTCTTCCTAGCAGATATGAAATTATTTAACATTTTTCAGTTTGGGAAAAGCCCACTAAGTTGCACAGGTATGAAATGGAACGATAACAACCAAGTGATTAAATGAAAACAGTGCAAGACATAGCAATAAAAAAATTACACAAGACCAGAAGAGCCTGATTTGAATTCTTAGAATAAATGTAGGATGCATTAAGAGGGAGCAATATTGGAATAGTAATCTAAAGGTTTGCATCAAAAAAAAAAAAAAAAAAAAAACCAAAAAAAAAAAACTTCTGTGACACTAATTTTCCTGAGTACTCTGTCAGACATCTGAATTGATCCAGGAGCCACCAACACCAGCATTTCATTGATCATTTTCAGAATCAGCTATGACTTTTCAGTGTAACATGTCCCAGCCTGGAATATTTTCATTCAGTTCTCTCAAGATTTGTGCACAGAATACGTACTGTTAATCCATTTCCTCTCAACAAAGGCAAGGGGACTGTCTTCATCACAAATGAGCCACTGCTTCCTATGCTCCAGAAAGTGAATCTTGGCTCAGTGACCAGCAAGTGATTCACCAGAAACTTGGCCAGGGAGTGGAAACCTCTTTTTCTGGTCATGTGAACTCAGGCCACAAAGTTCTGTTTTAGGGAGAAAACTCATGCTTAAAATCTTTCCAGCACCTTCTCCTTTATCGTTAGAGCTCAGTTTTAAAGGACAAAAACCTGGCAACTCAGTGATGAATATTTTAAAGCTGGCAAATTACCCAGCCAAAAGCATGAGCCACAGCTGTCAAAACATAGAAAACTTAAGCTTTACAATAAAACAGATTTCTGTTATTTCTGACTGGCTAGGATTCTTTTGCTTAGATCAAGGGCAATAAGTCATTGATCAAAATTTCTTTTTCTTCTTCACATTTTTGATGTTAGGAAATGCTTTCAAACTCCCCACAGATATTTCAGGCGCTGACTTTGCTGCCAAGCAGTCTCCGAAAGCTATTCCTTTTTTCTCTCCTCTCCCCCCGCCTCTTCTTATCTGCCTCACAGTGCTGTCACAGGATTTCTCAAGTGTCCGCAGTGGATTTCTCTAACACTCTTTTGAGTGGTTCTGTGCTGCATTCTACAGCCTTAAGGGGAAGTGGATCCCAGGGAAGAGAAGATGGAGAGTGCTTTAACTTCAAGAGGAAATTCAGTTTATCTACTAACTGGAGATGAAGCTGTTTGGATGCCAAGGCACAAAATTCTCCTGGTACCTGTAGAGACCTAATTTTGCAGCACAGAGGACCCATGAGCTTTTGCTAAATCCTTAGCACGGCTTGAGGAAGAAAGTAGAACTGACAAAAGAAAGAGCATGCAAGGGAGCACTGGAAGCAGAAGGCTGGAGGCGTATGTGTGTGCGAGTGTGTGTCTGCGTGTGAGCATCCCGGCACTGGCGTTCCCATGGCATTCCCCTGCCTGCAGAAGAAATCATGCAGGACCAGATGGCTGGATGGGGCCAGGCTGTGGGTGAGGATGGCAAGTACGTCCTTGGATTAGTTGGGTGAAATATAAGTGCTCTTGTGCTCTAAGTGGGAGACATTGACACATTCTGCCTGTTGTGGGATCATAGGGGCCAACCCCAGACCACACAGCTCTGCAGCTGAGCCTCCCATCATGGCTTCTGCCCTCTCTCTGTCCTGTTCCTGAAGACCATGTTTTGGTCTCTCATTCTCTCATGGCATCAAGGTCCCAGTCCCCATGCATGGGTTA
Organism: Vidua chalybeata; assembly: GCF_026979565.1. Classification (NCBI taxonomy): domain Eukaryota; kingdom Metazoa; phylum Chordata; class Aves; order Passeriformes; family Viduidae; genus Vidua; species Vidua chalybeata. Next base: position 26,659,529 of record NC_071531.1, on the reverse strand, counting down.
AAAAGCCCAGAGTGTGAATGTTCTTCCTGTCCCCATAGTTCTCCTTTCTGTTTGAAGCAGTAACACACAGAGCTGACATGAGCTGACACTACCCCACCACTCCCGGGAAGGAAGAAATGCAGGATGAAACCATTCCGGCAGAAAAACAGAGTAGGAAGCTGGATGCCTTGAAAACAATTAAACAACTCGCAGTGTGTCAGAGTTGGTGGCATCTTGGTATCCCACACATTCAAGACTCGTTTGTTTTCTTCAGTGGTTTTCCAACTGTGAATTCACAAGCCACTAAGTCTTAAACCACCAAGAGGCAACAGAGATTACTCACTGAGCTACAAGAAATTTAAGTGCCAATGCAGTTTTTAAATGGAGACAAAGCCTGAACTTTCCTGTGAAAATTGTCTCTACTCAACTTTTCAGTGCCCAGGTTTCTGTTTCCTAGGTGGGTTAAAATACCTACAATCAATGCAGAAATCTTTCAGCAAGCTCTACTAAAAGAATTACGTAAACTGAAAGAAATTGCTGTTTCTGACAAAACATCAATACTGTGGGAATAGCATGTTGAAATAGTCAACAAATATCTGTGGCATGTTTCTATTTTTGTTATGTAACTCAATGGCATAACCAAGTTATAGCAAAGGGATATTTATTTTATTTTGTACAGTTTTGTTTATTATTCATATTGCAGAAGCAGCATAAAAATGCACAACCCCTTGGCATTTCTTTTGCCAAATGGTAAAGCTACTTTCATTAAAAAAAAAACCAACCCAGACTGACTCTAATGTCTTAAGCATCTAGTAATTCTCTTTGGACCAAGTGAAGATGTGGAGTCAGTGATCGTCTCTGAAGGACTGAAAAAAAAAGTTACTATTTTGCCCTCTGGAGAAAAGATCAGTCTCAGGAATTCAAAAAGTACAGCATGCAAAAGTCACTTTTCTGACACTACATCTGCAGGCTGCCCGTAATTGATTAATATAGTGTGTCAAGCAGTCAACCTTCTAAAAAGCAATTTATTATAAAGGCAGAACTCAACCTGTTGCTTTGCCTTTTTTGCATATATTTTGTTTGGTTCATATTCACTGACATGTTTCTGTAAGTTAATACTACAGAAGCTGTAATGCTAACCTTCAGTCTCAGATCACTGTATTCAGCAGACTAGAAGCAGATTGGCATTGGGCTTCATCACCAGATGCCTCAGGGAGAGAAGAAGTAATTTAATGCAAGTCCATGGCCAACTTATTTTGCAGTAAAGTAGATTTCCTGTGCTTTAGTTTTTTTGTCCCAATTCATGATCAGTCGAGAACTAGTATATTTTTAAATGGAACTAGGTGGCTTTTTTTATGACCTCAGAGATCTCTATTCCCTCCTGTACAACGTCATGTTATTTTTCATATCCTTAGTTTTGAAACAGAAAAGGGAGGAGGTCAGGCAGGCAGATCCTATCAACACAATGGTCCCTGCTGTGGCAAGGGAAATGCATAAGCTAGGTTTTGACCAGGACATAAAACAGGGAGCTGATTTTCCAACTTTTAAAATTTTTCTGGACAGGTTTTATATCTAAGCCAGATACTCCTTGTTGGCAGACTTAGAGTGAACCTGGCTGAGAGATAGAACTGGCCAGCAGAGACAATGGCACAGGAGAGGTAGTAAGGATGGTGGCCCCGAAACCTGGAATGGATTTCCATTCATCAGCCATGAGGAAGTCAGGTGGATGCCAACTTCCCACCACAGATGTCTAACTTTTCTTGAAATTGTTCCATTAAGACAGTTCCGTAACTTCCCTGAACAATCCATTCCTGTCCTTTCATATTCCTCAGGTCAGGAAATTCCCTATTACCCCTCACAAATCTTTCATGGTTATAACTCAATCTTGCTTCTTCATGTCTTGCTCCAGATGGAACTGCTGAGCAGCTTTCTCTTGACAGCCTTTCACATGTTAGAGAACTTATAATGTGTTTAGTCCTTGAGAATTCTCTTCTTTCAACCTCACTGAGCCCAGTTCCTTCCCTTTCTTCACAGTAATGTTTTCTAGACCTCTGATTACACTTTCCTCTCTCCTCTGGGCAGTCTTCAGCTTGCTGGAGTCTTTTTAAAGAGTAGTGTCCCAGAATGCAGTTGTGCTGAGATCTTGTTAGTGCAAATTAGGGTGGAATAAGCACTTCCCATTACTTATATCTACATTGTATATGGATAAAGCTTGTCTTTTTCACAACAGCATCTTGACTCACTCCCACTTTGTGACCCAGTGTAACTGCTATGTCCCTTTGGAGAACTGCTGGCTGGCCAGTCACTTCTCATATTGCACTGTGCATTTGATTTCTCATTCCTAGCAGTTGCATATCATGCTTGTCTTTGCATATTTCATTATGGTGATTTGGGATAATTTCTCCATTTTAGGAAAATTGTTTTGAATTCTTACCCTGTTAATCGTGCTGTTATGGATGAACCCTGGCAGGCAGCTTAGCCTTACACAGCCACTCATTCACCCCCTGCCACAGTGGGAAGGGGGAAAGAATCAGTAAAAGTGAGAAAACTCATGGAATGAAATAAAGACACTTCAATAGGTACAAAAGCAAAAACTGCACACACAAGCAAAGCGAAACAGGGAATTCACTCACCATTTCCCACTAACAGGCAGATCTTCAGCTCTGTTACAGTAATGGTGACTGGGGATGACAAACACCATCACCCTGAATGTGCCCCACTTTCTACCTCTTCCCCAGGCTTTTAATTGCTGATCATGACACCATATGGTCTGGGGTATCCCTTTGGTCACTTAGGGTCAGCTGCCCTGGCTGTGTCCCTTCCCAACTCCTTATGCACCCCGAGTTCCCTTGTTGGTAGGGTGAGTGAGAGACAGAAAAGGCCTTAACAATGTGCAAGGGCTGCTTGTTAACTGAAACAGGTGTGTTATTATGATTGTGTGGTCACAAATCCAAAATACAGCACCATACAAGCCACTATGAAGAAAATTAACTCTGTCCCAGGTAAAACCAGGACACTGTTTGTGGACTCAATCATCTCAGTGCCTGCTGCTGCTGCTTTTAGAAGTACACTCAGTAGCTCACATAGCAAGTAATTAATGGAAAGATTGACTAGCACTGGGACTGAGACCAGCCCTGGTGGTACATACTTGAAATGTCCTCATGGTTTGACAGAAAATCATTAACTGGAAAACATTGCAAAGCAACTGGTAGCATCTGGTTATCTGTAGTTGGAATTCTGAAGCAGCATGAATACTGCTGAGTTAAAAAGAGGGAGACTGGAAGGGGGTCTTCAAACACATTGCTGTTCTGGCAGGAAGAGGAGTGCAAGATATTCATCATATTGCCTACTCTGCTCTGGGAAGATTGTCAGATACAGCAAAGTAATCATAGTACAGGACCTTGAATAGAAGTCTTGATTGCTTAACTGATGGGCTACTAATTCTGTTATCTTTATAGGCAGAGACATTCCAATCAACCAGGATCAAATTGAGAATAGGACAATTATAAGTTGATGTTTGCCCACTCTGTTCTGCTAAAATGAAAATCAGAAAACCTGCCAGTCTGTCGATCAACCCCTGCAGTTTTGCACCATTATCTGACTTGTGTAAAGGGTTTTTCGTCTTCATCTGTGGTAGGCAGACTCAGAGATGGAATGACAAAGCTGTCATTTCTGCTCCAGTGCAGTAGTGATTTTATCTTTATATAGTTTCCATCATTTTCAGATGTGAGATACATTTGCCCAACATCTTCACAGAAGCATTTTTAACTTACATGTTAAAATTGACCATTTCTTTCTATTGGTTGGCAGGATTCACCATTTATTTCAGGTCATGCTGGCCTCTTCTGCATCAGTCAACTAGCTGGCAGAGTGAAAAGGAATATGCTGTATTTGTGCTGTCATTGGTAATTATTTCTGCAGTAGTTGCAGATGAAAACACCAACCAGATGTCACTGCCTTATTGCATAGCACAATCCAGACATGCAACAAATTTGTGTTCAGAGAGCACTTGAGGTTACAGATGTGAGTCTGTGTGCAGTCTGTGTGAGATGCTTCTCACTGGCTGCATCACTGATATTACCCTATTTCAGCTCTGGCATAAAGCATATCCTCACACATCTTGGGTTACCCAGATCAGTTTAAGGCTGACGTTTGAGCTAACATGTTTTATCTCACAGTTGGGACAGAATGACACAATGGAGAACATTGGCTTGGGTAGCACACGTGACAAGTGGTAATTAGTTAAATCAGTGTAACTCAGTTGCATTTCATTACATGGTCATATCTGCAGGTCATGTGGCAGGGAAAAAGAAGAGGGCTAAACAGACAAATGAAGGGAAGGTAAATGGAGGGTCAGGATAGCAAAGTAAAACCAGGGTTAGTATAAAAGTGGAGAAAAAAAAGCCACAGCACTATTGGCTCCCCTTCCCTGCTTATGCCCTAGTTACTCCCTTCAGTTAGCCCTGTTTCTCATTGCTGATCCTTCTTGCTCTGCACTTTAATTTAACAAAGAGGAATTTTATATTCCTAAAGACCTGTCTTTAGCATAGGGTATTTTAAGCAAATGGGGGAGGGTGTAATTTTTAAGCAGAAAAAAGATGAAACTAGTAAAAAAATGAAATATTATGAAATATTTTTGCTGAAGAGAGGGTTCTCTTACGACATGTGCTGCCAAGACTTGAGAAAGCAAGTTTTTGCCATAGCAAAGTTCTCTAGTAATTAAAACCCAAGTGTTGTGGCATTTGGAAAGTGACAGTTCCTTGGTGACTTTACCAAAGAAATTGTCATTTGCATGCCTGGTCATTCCTCTGACACTGACAGCCACTTTCTTTGCAATACTTTAAAATTATTCTGTTTCTTTCTTCATTTTTTTAAAGAGTATACTTGATCAATTGATCTTCATAAGAGAAAATTACTTCAACCATCTTAGTGTGTGCTAGGAGTAATTCACAGGGCTGCTTGGAAATACAGTAAGAGTGAAAATGCCTGTAACACTGCTGACAGGGGAGGTTACAGAAATGTCAGCTGCTTTGCCTGCAAAGCTTATGCACTTCAGTAATTGATCAGACATCAATGTGCAGTTCTGTCCCTGTGCAAAAGACATCCCAGCAGGGCCTGTGATGCCCATGGAAAAGTAGCACCTGTGACTCCCTGCACGCCCCTGTGTGTTCAGAGGCTGAGCTTCTCTTACACCCAGAACAGAAGCCATCAGCTTGAGCGTGTTAGTAGTATCACTTGCTTTGTTTGAAATATGCTGTCATGATGGTAGGAGGGAGTAGGGACAAGGCCTGATGTTTTTAATGCATGAAATAAATCAGAAATGTTTGGGGAATGGTCAGATTTGATGCTGTGATAGCTGACAAAACTGGAGGTCAGCCTTCAGAGAGAGCAAAATTTTCATGGTTGTGGCTTTGATGGTGTCAGGGACCTGTTTCTAAAATGTCAGACCCTCTGAGGACCATCTGGGTCCCTCTCATTCCTGTCCCTCACTCAGTCCAGGCTGCCCAAGCAGCAGTGCAAAGCCCAGATAATTTTCAGAAATACAGGCAAGAGGAGCTTCTGCTTTGATCCCCTCTAGGCCGTAGTCCATGCAAGTGTGATGTATTCTGTCAGTCTCAGCTGACTACTCTGTCTCTCACTAAATGCATCTTTTAGGAGCTGTTTAATCCTTGGAAGGAATTATTTCACCATAATAGTATACACACAAATTCTGGTAATTTTGTACTGTCCACTGACAGGCCTTTTTTTTTCTTCCAATGAGGAATTGATTTTGAGAGAAGAATATACCTCCTGTGTTACCTGATTTTTCCACAAGCAGTCTTCCCACTTAGTGCAGGCCAGCCCAATACCCTGTGGTTTATTGGAAGTGCTGAAATTACAGCCTGAGGTGACACAGCTGCTGGAACAAGATCAACCAAGCGGGAATAGATACATCAGGGATAAAACATAAGATGGCCTCCACTAATCCAAACCATTTACCCTCATGTTTCTGCTTTCCATAAAAGTACAAGTGTCACTTGCCTGTCATTTAACAAGATTACAAAGGAAGGCCAAGCAATTTTAACTGTTTGCTTCTGAAACAAAATCTATCCCTTATGAATGGGTAGAGCCAGAGCCAACTACGTGTAAGACTAAAGTATGTCGAAGCACATTGTGACTTCTGTCATTGATTCTCTTCCATACAGGTGTTCGATGAGTGAGGTTGCTCTGGCTTACTGCAGAATCTGAGTGTTGCTCCCAATGCTTCTCAGGACCCATAAATCGTTTTCACTTCCTTCCAAGGAGCAGCAAGCTAACCAGTCAGTCTAAATCATCTTATTTAGAAACATTAATTTTAAGTAGTTCATCTAGCAGTTAGTTTAATTGTACATCTTTTTCTCATTTAAGAATCCTGTGCTGTCAGTCAAGCTGTGATAGATTATCCTCTAGCTTGAATAAATGAACCTAAAGTTTCACAAGAACACTCATGCTCTGTCCAGCTGTTTTGCTTCAATTCTTAAGAAAATACAGTTAGTCCACCACAGTTGCCTAAATCATTTAGGCACCCTGATTTGTATTAAAACAAAGGTGTAACATTTCTAGGCTCCAGATTAGGTTAGGTCCTCAAGACACAGTGTATCATAGTGTAGGAGACCCCCAGGGTAGCTGCAAGGAAGCCCTTGGCATGTACAAAGACTGTGCAGTGTCAGATTAGGAAGCAAACTGGTATCCAAGAAGGAATAGGACCTTGTCAGCCCTGTCACCAGTCCTTTTGTTGCTCTTTGGTGCAGTGTGAGTGCAACAGCCATTGATCGTTGGTTTGCACAGCAGAGATGGAGCTGAGGAATCCAAATAGCAGATGCAGGGCTGTGAAAGTGCTCTGGGGCTGTGGTTCCCAACCCTCTGTGTCTGTTCCTTGGCTGACACTGCATCCTGATGGCTGCCTTTTGCCCTCTCTCAGACCCTTGCAGCTGAGGAAGTCCCTAAAACAGCTGATTTCCCAAAGCTGAGAGGGCACAGGGGAGGGCTCATTCCTGGTTTTGTCCTGTTTCCTAAGCTTTTGCCAAAATACCTATTTTTTTACCATAGCAGTAATTCTGAGAATGTTACTGTTTTTACAGTCTCTTTATAGCGAGGTGGAGTTACCCTTTGTATGCTCTAAGTACTGTTTCATTTACCTGTTGGGATTTACTGAAGCAGAGTTTGGATTCATACCACTTTTTAGTAGCCCTTGCTAGGTCTGTTCTCCATTAATTTGTCTAATCCCCTTTGAACCTCTTCATACTTTTGGCTTCCATAATACTATGTGCATGAAGTCTCCATTTAATTATGTGTTGTGTGAAAAAGTGCTTCCTATTTTTTCGTTTCAACCATTTGCCTGATAATCTCATTTAGGTTCCCCCTAATTCCTGTACTGTGGGAAAAAAAACCAATCCCTTTCCCAAGTACCATCTCCACAGGAAGGGATTTTGTGGGTCAGTGTTTCCTGTCAATTTTCTGCTTTCCAAGCATGCCCAAAGTATATACTTAACGCCTCTCTATGTAGACAGTGTGGTGAGCAGGAGACTGGAGCAGAGAGAGGAGATCTCCATGCTTTGAACTGAATTTCCTTTACTTGTTGTAGGATAATTAAAATCCAGTAGATTGCTGAGCAAAGAAAGAAGCTGAATGTCAAATGTACAAGGATATCAGGCCTACTCCTTTATTTTGTGTACCAAAGAGGTTGCTCACACTTCAAAGGAAGAGGTGGACTAAAATTAGGACTAAAACACATCCATCTGACCTTAGTTCTAGAGAGGATGGCTGCTTGGAAGTAAGTGGAAATGTCACAGTCTTCTTGAGAATCCTGTTTCATCACTTCTTTGATGGTGTTCTTGCATTTCAGTTTATCTGTACACAATTTTGAGTTAACTCATCACAGCAGTAGTTTTCAACTCCCTGTGCTGTTTCAGCTGTTCCCATGAAAAAGTAGCGCTAAAACTGCTACAGTATCAGTGGAGCAGGTCATCCATCCCTCATTCACCCTTAACCCTGTCAGAGTCCCTTACCTTGTACCTCTTCTGAATTCGCCAGCCTCCAGGAAGCTTTAATGATAGCTGAGACTCTCTGCTTCCTCTTCAGTTGGTTTTGGGATTTTTTTTTTTTTCTTTGAGCTAGCCTTTAACTTTGCTTCAGTGTTTGAAAGATCTAATATTCCATCTAAATTGAATATTGAAATATATTTTTAGATTCCCTCTTTATCTCTTTTTGTAGTCTCTAGAGCCTTGCGTCTGCCTCAGTTCCACAGAAGCACATGATGAAGTGCCTATGTGCTTTGCTGTACTGGGACCTGAACACTAATTTCTTATTCTCAGTTTTGTTTTCAAAACATTTCAAATTCCCAGTCAGGTCTAGCAAGACATTTTACTTATTTTCCCCTGTTTTTAATAGTATCTATCTTCACATTAATTATAAATAAATATAGTATTTTGTGCACATCTGTATGCATGTTACTGTCACTGGAATTTAAAAACTAAAGATATTATGATCCTAAAATCCTTTTTGCTTCTTGGCATGTAACATGTATACTGAGATTATAATAAAAGACTTGTGGCCAGGAGCAGTTGTCTCCATTAAAAACTAAGTCTTTGGCAAATATTTCCATACTATATATGATACCAGACTAGTCTTTCCCTAAAATTAGAAGAAAGTGTGTAGTAAGTAATTGCTATTGTCTTGTTCAGTATGTCATCAAAGCCTCATGAGAAATAGTGGCAAATTGCACATGATAAATACATATCCAAAGATATTTCAGACCTGAAGCTTCCCTTTGAGATTATATTTGTTTGGGGGTTTTGGCAGGGCTTTTTGAATGATTATCAAAATCTCAACTCAAATAATTTTACAGATTTTAAAAACCCAGGTAGCTTTTTTCCTCAGAGACATAATCTAAAATATGACCTACTGTTTCAATGCAAGCATCAATCACCAGAAGCCACGTTGGAATCAGAATAAAAATGCACTGTTCTCCAGCCACTAACTTACATTTACTCAATAGGCACTGACCAAGTTAAACGAGCAATAAAAGTGGTGTTTTTTACTGACTGATACATGAGTTCCTGATTTGTGAGGGCTTTTGAGCCCTCGCAGGGCTCAGGGCAGCATTTAAGTAGTCTTGTTTCTTTTTTCTTCATTTTTAAATGAAACCTCTTCTTCTCCCTCTGGCTGTCTTATCTATTGATGTAACTGGTGTTGCATGAGAAATTACCTCATTTCAATGACCGGAGACAGCTTTTCTATCAGCTGCAGTAAGGTTTCTTCATTTGTTTAATGAACCTGGATAGGCAGAAAATTAAGTATCAGGAGCTGCAGAGGAAGAAAACTAAACCAGAATGTTCTGTGTATTTGGGTGGCTTAAAAAAATATATCTGTATTAATATAGCCAGTACATGTAATTGGTATTTAGATTATGGCATGATTATTGCTTTGCAGACAGGGGACTATGTTATCACTCAGTCATCAATGAGGTAGCTGCATTCTGTGCTCATCTCATCTCTGAAGCTGAAAGAAGAGCTAGTTATTATCTTCAAGTGAGTTATTAATGAGGGGAAAAATCATCCCCAATTACTGTGAAGCAAAATATTTCAACATTTACATATCTCAGACTTTAATTTTGATCTGATCCTTCGTGAGTTCTTAAGCTCAGACAGTATTCACTTTCCCAAAAATTCTCACACTGGCATATCAAGAGGAACTTACACCTGTCCAAGTGCTGGCTTCCCTAAGGGTATGCTCCAGGGTCACAGAAGTGCTGCCCATCCCATCCTTGTGCTGCTAGAGACTGATATCCTCTGAGATTCCTTCATACTACACCATAGGAACAGAGCTTCCACTGTCAGCTGTGCCAGAGAAAAAATTCTGAGTTGTCTTATACTGTCTGTATTCCCAGTCAGGTTTTTTTTTTTCCTTAACTAGAAACAGCCTGGAATTTATTTGTAAGGGCTAATTTTGTTCTTCTGCTTTCCTTTGAATCCTTTTGAGATTAATGGTTTGGAAGTTTTGACTCTGAACGTCCTAGACAACACAAAGGTGATGATTTAAATTCATATAAACATGTGGGGAGTAACCAGGAGATGGGAGAAGTGCTGTCCACACTGTGAATCCATCTATCAACACAGATGTGAAGGTCTGACCTTGGCAGATTCAGGGGGTAGGGATGTCAAACACAGTTTGCAGTCAATTGGAAATGTAGCTACTAGACAAAGAAAACTCAGTAATTGCACAGCTGTTTCAGTAGATTACAGATTTCCTAGAAAACAATAAAACAACCATCTGTGAATGGAAAATAAACTATTTTTATTTAATTCAAAAACATTTCTGAAAGTCATCAGATATCTCCCCTGTAAACTTCTTACCTCTTTTCAAAAGCGACAGTCTATAACCAATCGGTGTAGATTTCTCTACAGCATTTATGTCTGTTAATACTTCATTGATTTACAGTGAAACTGCTGAAGGACTGTCTTGAATAGACATATAAATATTAATTTCTTGTGAAGGATGGCTGCTATTACACTAAATATTAAATGAATTCATAATACTTGGACATTTTCAATAAATCACTGCTGGGACTGCATACTAACATCCCATTCCCTTTTTTTTAATATTAAAGCCAAGGAAAAGAGCTGGTAGAGCTTTGTAACACTAGAATCATGAACGAATTCCCACAGCACAAGGAGGAGTTTCAACTTAGTCCCATTTTACAGACAGAGGGAGGCATGAAGTGGTTTAGGTTGAACTGCTGATCACAGAAGGTTCAAACCAAATCTGTTTCTCATGGGTGACATCACTGTAAATTATCAGTTCCTGACAGTGCTTCTTCTGCTTGAAATGCTGTGAGCAGCGTCAGCAGAGGATCTGGCCATGTGATACCAGAAGGCTGAGAGCCAGACTCAAAGGGAGAAAGAGCTGGGCATATAGTCTAATCTCTACACACACGAAATGGTTGGTATCAGGTCACCTCTAGGTATCTTTCCCAAGGCCACTACTGGAAGGGTGGTACTGCTCAGGTTTTCACTAGGCTTAGCAATTGAATTAAGTCATCTTCTCTCTTCCAAGACCACAGATCTTAGTTTCAAAAGTTTAGTAAAATGCTCAGCAGGGGCTAAAAATCAATTCTTTATTTTTCCTTTTATTAAAGTAGAACAAATGATAGATCAGCAAATTCATTATAGCTTTCTGTTTTCTAAGGGATAGTAGCTTAAGAGTAGAAATTTATGCCAGGGCTAACCCTGTAGAGTGGAAGCTGTTCTTGAAAACAAAACTGAATAACTGTCAGGCTCATCTGCTTTTTAATGTGTAGATGGGTGTGAGTATATGCACCTCTTTCATTCCAAATATTTTTGTTTCTGGGCCTCAAATGGTCTAAGTTGCATGAGGTTTTTCTAATGAAATTTTGCCAAGGTGTTTAAATTAGAAGCAAAAATTAGAAATGCTGCCACATAGGAATATTAATTGTTTGTTATACAGGGCTTTAGTTCACATGGTTACTTTGCATTTGCAGACTGCCAATTAAAGAGGCTCAAAGTGCTCACTGCTGCATAATAGCCATTTCTCCAGAGCCCCACAATGGCTATTGTATTCTGTCACTGACCTTTGGACACCTTCAAATGCATATTGACACAGGATGCTGGGATCATTAGAGCTATTGTTTCAGTGTGCCACAGGGAAAGAAGAGTTTTGCAATTTCATGAAGAGCTTTAAAATTTTATATAATGATGACAGCAACAATATTTCTTAATTAGACAGCAAGAGAAAAACTGAAGCATTTTTTTCTGGTGTTTCAGGTGAATTCCAAAATGCACACTTTCCATACAGTCCCTACCCATCAGGAAAAAAAAGATATTTATCAGGGGCATTTGGTCTGCTTTTTTATTGTTTCCAGGGGAATTGATTTAATTTTTTTGACCTGGTGGTGCCATATGGCCAACCTCCCTTAGCTTCCATGGATTCTGCCTGGGTGAACATCTTGACAGGATGGATCCTTTCATCCTGTAAGTGCAAAACACTTTTTTAAAACATGACCAGTGGTATGCAGGAGACCAGGATCTGGATGCACAGATCACCCTAGGGCAACAGTTCAGACTCTGCTCTTCAAAAATCAGTGGACGTTGGCTCTATGACAACAACTGTGCTTCGTTTTAAGTCTTCTGTGTCTTGACATCTAAGGAATTTCTGTTTTCTTACCAATCCATGACAATTAAAGTGTGCAAACAAGAATTTTGGAAGCAGAGATACCAGGTACTCCCAAGTACATTTACTGTAGTAAACCCAAGCATCTTCTAAAATCTTATATTTATTTTATTGTAGCCTTTCTATTCTTTAAAGCTGCTTTGAGAAATTACTTCAGCAGTCAGAACATAAAAGAACATCATTTTAAACCCTGCATGGGACATTTTGTCTACAGAGAATAAATAAATTACTGGCTTGTACTTCCAAGTGTTCCTACTTGAATATATAGAGAGAGTTTCTGTTCCATAAGTCTTGCTGTTTCTGGGTTTGATTTTATCCCCTGGGATCCTATTATTGAACAAATTATCAAATAAAGCTAAACTTCACAGCCATGAGCCTCTGAAGATAGTTTGGGTAATGGCTTGCACTTCTGACAAAAGAGGAAGAAATTTAATAAACCTTTGCAAAACTTCTTGTATCATTTTTTAAAAATTGAAAAATTTACTGCACAGCACTGCTGGTTGCAACTCTAACCTAGTGTTGTGGAGCATGTGCCAGAGGATGGCTGGTTTCTACATATAAACCTCTAGCCAAAAAACTTCCAAGATGAAGGACATAGTATTTGGTATTTGTGTGTGCTTGAGGTAAATGTGCAGTAGGATTTCTCACACTGTTACAAAATCCAAAAGGTCAGATGTAGTTCCTCAGGAATGCAGACTAAACTTTTTTCTTCCCATTAATTGAAAGGATGCTATTATCATCTTTTGATTTCTCTGTGTCAGAAACCCTTGTAGAACATTGAAACCTCCCATGCACTACCACTGCAATTGCCAGTTGTGAATTTTGTGGTCTATCTTCAAACATCAAGGTGATACCTTTACCTTAACACATGAGGGGAAGTGACCCCCTTATAGGAGGGAGACATGAATAGTTATTGCTGTGTGATGCAGGATGTGAAGGGGAACATGTTCTGGAAAGAGCTGTTAAACCAGATTCTCATGCCTTCATTCTCCCTACTGTAAATCTGCATCAGGTAGTAAAAGAGGCAGTAATGGTGAATGCTTCTCTTGCAGTGGGCTCGGATCTGAAACCTCTCCTAAGCCCATTGTGCTTCCCAGCAGAGGTTTTTAGCCGTAAGAGGTATCGCTGTTGAGGGACAAGATTCTCCTTGAATAGAGAGGGCAGCACTCTGCTTGCTGTCTTCTCTGCACGGAAAGTTTGTATCTTTGCTGTACCAGTGTAGCTGCACTCTTTCTTTGAAAAGGCACATGATCACTGCCTGAATAGATTTGAAAATGGGGATAATCTTTGCAGTATGTTTGGTCCTTACTCTACTGAATTAGTTGAAGCCCTTCTCAATGGAAAGAGATTTTCATAGGATCTTTATTGTAGAAAGTTCAAGTTCTACCTGGATCCACCTCTGTGGCAGTTTTGAGAGGTTTCCTGCCTCACACATTGAGGTTTTCCAAAATAAAAGCAAAGGGACTTGGTATGTCTGCTCACTGCCCATGTTTTGTTTGGTTCCTTTGCAGAAGGAGAAGAAGAGCGGGCTGTTGAAACTTCTAGCAGGAGCATCAACAAAAAAGAAGTCACGCTCCCCACCATCTGTGTCCCCCACGCACGACCCCCAGGCAGCCATTGAAGGAGTTCTGCAAGGGGCAGTGGGGCCTGAGCTGTCCTCCCTCTCCAGTCACGGCAGAGCCGGCTCATGCCCCATCGAGAGTGAAATGCAAGGAGCCATGGGGCTGGAGCCTCTGCACAGGAAAACGGGCTCCTTGGATTTGAATTTTTCCATCCCTTCACCTGCCAGGCCACCCCTCTCTTCTATGGCAGCTATTCGGCCAGAGCCCAAGCCTTTGCCCCGGGAAAGGTAAGTTGTGTTTCTCCTGAGGTTGCCTGCATCTACAGGGAGCAATTGGAGGAGGGATGAAAGTTTAGCTTGTTCAAGAGTTGTTGCAGTTTTGGTGTTCTGTGGATTGACTGTACGTGGCTCAGCTGTCTTTTAGGAAGACAGGGCTTATATGCATCTGCCCATTGAAAATCATTTGGTACACCGTGTAGGTTTAAAGTGTTTAAGAGCACCTGTCCATGACACTCCACAGCTCTAGTCTAAATATGGAGAACAGCAGTGCTTTCTCAGCCCAAATGATGTAAATGCTGTTGGCATATGTCACATTTTAAATGAGATTCCAGTATTTTCACTTAAGTAATAAGTTAAAGGAATTGGCATATTATGTCCCATCTGGACATGTCCTGTTCTGCAATACCAAAGACTATTGCAAATTCCTCTTGTTTAGAATACATACAGATACGGCCATCTTCATTGACCTGTTACCAAAAATGTAGCTCGTTTCTAGAGAGGGATGTACTGGTGATTCTGGAGTTCATTTCAGCAGCCTGCTCTCCACCTTGGTACCTCAGAGTAACTGACTTCACAAACCTGAAAAAAGAAGAATAGGAATACCAAAATACAAAGCAGGTTGAGAGAGAGATAACTGACCAGAAAAGAGCTGGGGGTTGCAGAAAAGAGATAGGTCTCCATGTGCAGAGTCACACTGGCTTCAGGTAAATTTTTTCTACAAGTCTGCAGCTTGAGAACTGGGAAAGGAATAAATAATACACAGCTACAGTGCTGTTGAAATGCTTTCCACTCAGAAGGTGATTGAGAAAAACAGGTTTTTTACAAAAGCATTGAAGAATTTTCAAAAAGCTGTTCAGGGACAAACACTCTTGAATTGGTATTTAAAACAATTTTGAAATAACATTAAAATCAGAAGTTGAAAAGAAACTAGTTTTATCTGAGTGTATGAAAGAGGCTGAAGGGAATGGATTGGCACGGCACCTGACCCTGAATCCTGTTGGGATCATGAAACAGATGTGTAATAAGGGACACTACAGGACCATCCATACCTTATACAGTGTTTTACTGAATGCAGGTTGGAATTCAGTTGAGAAGGTGACAGTGACACCATAACAAACTTTTCTAAGGCATCTGGTTTGTTACCATAAAACCCCTTGTTGAGTAAACTGTACATAACCAACCCAGCAGATACTAAGTGGACTGAAAACTGGCATCAAATCTAACTCTACATAAGAAATCACTAGAAAATGGGGATTAATATATGTAGTGCAGCCCAACAGGAGTGGGGTCCTGAACCTAAACGGTTTACATAAAACCTTTGCTGTTGCAGAATGAGGACTGAAGTGGAAGGTGGTGATGGGTAGGGCAAATCCGTTAGTGCAGAACTAAATCAGCTCCTGGTCAGGTGAAAACAGTAACAATATATTTCAGAAGAGGCAAATCTGATGCAAAGTGAAGTGGACTCAGAGAAACATCATAAGAAAAAATGGAAGATTTAAAACTATACACTTGCAATGAGAGACACAGGGAGCTCTGGCACACCTGGTAAAGGGTGTAGGGATGGCATGGCAACAGTTTGTAAGAGACTGCAGTCAGGACAGACATGGGAATATTTTTACATTAGATTTGGCATTTTTTCTAAGAGAGATGCTTTCGTTCAGGTGCAGCTGTTAGACTTGAAGCAGAAATAAATACAGGCAAGTCCTTCAGCATTGTAATGAAGGCAGTGGGAACAGACTATCACAGTAGTCTCTTGCCCTTAAAATCCATGAAAAAGTAATTTAGTAAAAGGAGTGAAAAACCAATCCCTATTTAGGCACACTTAATTTGGTCTACATCAGTTCAGATTAATGCTATAAGAAAAGTTAAATCAATATAAACCAGATTTAGCACCAGTGTAACTGAATCAGTGGGCTGCTACACCTTTAGTTAAATGTAACCATGAAGAGAAGCTAGGGAGTACAGCCCCTGATGTCTCCAGAGCTGGATGTTAATGTGCTGCTCTCAAAGCTTTACTACAGAGAACTCCAGACGCATTATGTAATATGCCAGGGCTAGTCCCGTACCCTACAACTTTCTCAGTCCACTTCAGGGTGGTCTAGGTAGGGAAACATTTAACTGATGACTAAGTTGCAGAATAGAACCAAAGAGACAAAGATTACCTGAATCCTCTTAGCTGTGCTGGAATCAGGAGCAAATAGATTTAGAGTGCTAAAACTAAGTAAATACTTCCAGCTGCAGTATATGGTGATAAGGAACGTTCTCTGATTTTACGTATTTTAATTCCTGAGTCTTAAATCTGAAAATAAGCTGTAATTGAAGTAACCATAATTATACACAGCAGGCAAGATTCTTTAATTGATTTATGAATTAAATTCCATATCATTGGTGTATCTGCATTCCTTAACTGATCATATGGGTTTTTTCATGTCCATAATGGGAAATATTAATTACCTTCATGCACTAGGAAGGATAATACTTAGTCCTGGAATAATCTGAGCAGATACATTAAACACTTGTCTGCTAGAAATTCATCCCACATCCATCTGTGCTCATTAAATCATCAGATTTCTCAGAAGTACCAAATTATTTTTTTTTTAAAGAAATTATGGTTTTTCAAACCACTTGTTCTTTTCACATCTGGCAGTGGAGCAACTTGCATTCAACGTCACTCAGCTCCATATTTTGCTTGTTTGCATTTTGGTGCATTTCATACACACAGTAGGAGCAATTCTCTGAGAAAGAAAAGGGAGGAGAGGAAAAAAAAGGTTAGATAAACAGATTCAGATGCTGGAAGAAATTTTAAAAAGCTGCAAAGCATTTCAGTACACTTAGCTGTACTTGGCTTTCTGTCTCCCAACGCCCATCTGTGCACACAGAAACAGAGCACTGAAAGGTTGGAAGAAGTAGCACATTCCTTAATATTTACGGCATTCAAAAATAGGCTCATGCAGGCAGCAAAGCACCGCTACTTTTCCTATAGAGGTTGGCTTGCAGCTCCAGCACTCACCACATCCAGGTTACTGATCAAACCCAGTGCACCAAGAGGTGCATTAAAGGGCTCTGATTGCTTGCAGCTCACTCACTATTTAAGGGATGAATTGCCTATTCTGCTACCTGACAGTGCAGACCTTTCTGGGAGTTGCAGCCAGACAGCAGGTAAACAGAAACATGAAGCAAGCTTCACCCTCTTGGAGGTGCTGTTAATGTTTATACTCTTAGTGGTTTTTTTTTTTTTGTTTTGTTTTGTTTTATTGTTTGTTTATTTGTTTGTTGTGTTTTTTTTGTTTTTTGGGGTTTTTTTGTACATAGAGAGGAAAACAATTATCTTCTTCTTGATATTCCGAAGCCTGGCTATGGATGACTGGATTAGGAAGGAAATTGCTCTTAGCTTGCCTGTATTTAGCCTTCATATTTGTCTAGTTTGCTAGGATAGTCAGAGCCCATCTCTGCCTTCTTGGTGTAGTTTCCACTACCAGTTTATAAAACCACATTCCTTCAGATGCTCTTTGCCATAAAGCATCCAGCAATCCAAGCAGCAGAGCAGAGAAATTTCCCAGGTGGTGTCCTTGTCACTTCATGTGGTAGTGATTGACTGCCAAGTGAATACCCCATCAGGCTGTGTGTGCCCCACACACACTTTTCCACCTAATGCTCCATCCAGTTTCTGCTGGTATGCTGAACAGGACCAGTACAAGGACACGCTGTGGTGAGGCAGGCACTGGGCCAGAGCCTTGCCCACATCCCACCACGCTGTTGGCTTACAGGAGGGATGTGCTGTATGCCTGGCAGCACCAAAACAAAATACTTCCCTTGCCACCCCCTTCAAGAAAATGTGACTGTACATTAAGCAAAACGGGAGAGTTGAGTGTGCATGTGTGTGTGCGTGAGTCATGTTCCCCTCGCTGCCTGGCACTGTTCCCAGAGGCAAACCTGAGTAAAACATGTCACGCGTTGTTGACTCTTTTATAGTAGCTGGCACTAACTCTGCTATGTTATATTGTGATAAAGCAGCTGTGGCCAGACTTATTGTCACGACTGGCATATCTATGCTGTGTTTCTATGGTTTTTGTGCAGCCTTCAACCAAGTTATAACCACAACAGTGCTGCAGAATAAGATGGGAGCAGTAAGTTTGACCTTTAAAATAGATCCCTCCATGTTTCCATGTATCTTTCTACAAATCACTGCCACATTAGAAATTGAGCTCCCAATTCAAGGAAGCATTCAAGCATGTGCTTAACGCCCATTGACTTCAATTTTGCTGTGCTCATATGTCTTCTTTGCCAAAAAGGGAAGCAGAAGAAGGGTTCTTTTCATTCCTAGAAAGTGATACTAGAGAAATGGCCCAAGGAGTAATTTCTAACTGAACAGTGACATGTATTCACATGGTTAAGTGCTTCTTTGAGCAGGGATACCTGCCTTAGGACTGGGAACCAACCATCAACCATCTCAGAAATTGAATCCTGAGGTATTTCCAGCAGAAAGGTAAAAGACCCAACTGAGACTTGTTCTTCTAAGGCTGCTGATTCAGTCACCATACTATGGAGAAGCAGGTTTTGGCTTGTAGTGTGCAGAGGTGCCTTGCCTTTCCCTGCAATTTGCCAGTGAAAGGATGAAAAAACAGAGCTCCACTGGTAAACAAGAGCAATGGTTAACTGGGCTAGATGGTCCATCGGCAGTGATGATCCATTGCCTCCAAAACTGCGTATCCCTAATGCAAAAGAGACCTGTTGGAGTCACAGGACTGCAACCTGTCCCTACTGCATGATACTTTGAGAAACAGGAACTTGCATTAAGCATCAATATTCAAGCACTCTAAATGGGATCAGATTGGAGGTTAGCCCTGCAGACCTAATTTGCGTCATTGCACATTTTCTTAATTTGCTCTAGTTCCATCAGTGTCCTGGATACACATATTTACTCAGTGAGTATTTTTGGGATTTTTTAGAGTGTCCATGGCTGTCCATGTCATTCAGACCAGACAGGACTCCTACACAGCCAGTGTGCGTGAGATGAGTCTCTCTGTGGAAAGTGTGGCATGAGGCTTTACAGCTGAAGGAGTCAGAGAAGCCACTTTCCCCACATCTGCACTACTCAGTGCATTTCATCATGGTCACTTGCTAGAGATATTCCAATCTCTGCAAAAGGTGGGGTGGCTCCTATGTCAGAGCCTTGACTCACATCCAGAGCAGCATCTTGTGCACTAAATGAGGCAGGCATCCTACAAGAAAAATAGTATGCACTCATATAATGAAAGATTATATTGCAAGACAGCAGAAGTAAAGTCATGGACAATTTTATTTGCCTTTTTCTTCATCTCAGATGCATAGGTGTGAAGCACTTGTGTTCTTTTAAGGTTGTAGATGTCTTTATGTGTATGTACACATGATATTTTTAATCATTTTGCTTCTTTGAAAGAAGCGAGACCAGAACTTCCATCATGTGACATCTGTTTGAGGTTAGGAGTCTTACTTGCACCTTCCAGATTTCAGTAGGAGGAGCAAAGGGAGGGCTGGGTGGGAGAGGTGTTTCTTTTGGCTGTGAAAACAAGTGCTATGAAGACAGGGGACAGGGGGATTGCAAGGTCTTTGCTGACAGCAGAGGATGGACCTATTCCCAGCTCAGTGAGATAACTGCTGCCAGGGTGCCCATCCCACCCTCAGCACCAGTGCCAGCCTCTACCAATGCAGTCTCCTACTTCTTGGGAGATGCCCAAGGCTCCTTCCCACCAAGGCTTTTTGCTCTCCCAGACTCAGCTCAGCAGAACTTTCCCCCTCAGCAGCCATACCCACACCTTCTATCAGGGCTTCCAGTTTTCATCACAGTCGCATTTCTTCCTCTGCTCCCAGTTTTTCTCTCATCAGCTTCCCTCTTCCTCCACCTCTTCTCTTACTTTACCCCACTCTCCAGTTCCCTGGGGTTTCCCTGCCCAGGAAAAGCTCATTCCCTGTCTTTGCTGATATTACTTGAAGCCTCTCCTCATGTATTATCTCTTGTGCACCAAGGGCCCTTCCCAGGCCACTGCCCATCCTGGACAGTAGCCTCCAGGGATGAAGTGCCCAATCCAAGGATGCCACAGCAGCCAGCAGTGGGGATGTCCAACATCAAGTCTGTCCTCTAAGAGAAAAATACAAGAGGGGCCCAGTACTAAGAAAGAAAGAGAAATGCAACCTCTGAGGTCCCACAGAGCTAGGACAGCTTGGGGCATGAATCAGCAGAGATTTTACTTTCAGTGCTCATACAAGCCTAAACATGTGCTATTTTGGGGGGGTTTGAATGTTTTTAAACCTGGCTGTGAGTGATTTGCTGAAGGAACACCATCCCTTACAGAGCAGTGGGACTACAGGATAGGTCTTCGCTCTCAAATATAGGACCTGAGAGCAGTTTATAGAAGTGCTCATATGGGTCCTGCTGGTGCTGCAAAACCCCTCATGTTATTCTTGGAAGTGATGAAGCCATTGGGCTGTATGTTGGACCGTCAGCCTGATACAGCCAACTGCTGTGGAGAATTTGGGCCAAAATTATTAATATTTGTCAGAATTGTAACGTATGTAAGACAGATTTACACAATTTACAACAGAAAATACCAGATATTGTTAATGATGGTCAGAGGTGCCTGCCACACTTGTCACCATAATTGTTGCCCAGCTAATTAGCATTTTTGAAAGTTGGTAATTTAGAGGTGGAATGTGACACAGACAAAATTGAGAAGACTGAGATCCATCTAAAATGCCAAGCGACAGTTTGGTATAGGAAAACCTACAATTTTATAGCATCTTCTCGAGAAGGGGAAATTAAAAGTGAAGATATAAATGAAAGTATCCCGGACTGCCTTTTTGGGAGTGAGGGAGCATGTCTGGGAAAAGAGACCCTTTCTGCCAACAAAATACGGCTAATAGCTATCCTTACGAGTCCATTCCAGAGGATAAGCGAGGCTGAGGTGCCACCTGGAGGTGTGGAGGGGCGGCACAGCTCCCTGTGCCAGCGCAGCGCCGGGATGCTGCCCCTGCAGCCCCCACCGGGCTGCCTTTCCCTGCTTCAAACCTCTCGTGGGAAAAGGCATCACATCTTTTTCCATCTCTCACAGAGGAGTTCTTAACTGTTTGCAAGGTCTTTCGTAGATAGTATTTTGTTATTCTATCAAAAACCTCTTTGGTACTATCTTGTGAGGTACTGTAGTTAATTAAATTTAAACCATAGCATTTAGCATTTACAGTTTCCCGAATGGGGAAAAGTGCCTCATTTTTGTAATGCAATGATTAAGATTTATTTCTCTAAATTGCTAAGAAGATGCTGTGTAGAACCCCTTTTATGACAGTGGGCGCATTCTTGTTGAGTGTGGTCACCTGCCTCCTCATGTGAACCATTTAGGGACTAGCAGCTCATCACTCTGAGGACGTAGTTTTGCTTTAAAAGGAAATCTCTGTGCTTTTGGTATAACATGAGGTGCTGGCAGTCCCAGCTGGGTCTTCAGAGTGACCCTGCCCAAGACACCACCTTTTTCCGACTTTCTGTTTCCTGACTTGCCAGAACTGTCTGTGAGTACCTCCACAGGACTCAACTAATGTTGAGGTCCAACCTTTTTTCATTTGAGTTCTTGATGCAGAGCTCCAGTGTGTTGTGATTGTGTGTAAGAGTAGTGAGATCTGAAACTTGGCATCATCTTAGCTGAAATTGTTCCACTCTGATAATTTAATTAATCAACACTGCAGCAGAGTGTTTGAAATAATGTGTGCATTCATTTGCATAATGAGTGTAATTGGCAAAGCTTCATATTATAAGTGTAGCAGTTCCACAGATGATAGCTTGATAGACCGTTTTCCTGCACACGTTTCAACCCCTGTTATTTGCTTTTCCACAGAGGAAGGAAGTGACAACTAGATTTATTAACCAAGGTACAGAGAGAATCAGCAAATTTTTGATGGCTCTTGAACACATATATTTTCCACAACCGTGTTGCTCTGTCAAGATAAAAAAGCCATAGTCAGGTATTAGAACAGAACCCCTGCTTCAAATGGAGTTTAATGCTTTTCCAGGCAATGGGCTGTTTGGCTGCGGAGAGGTCCAAATATAGAGTCAAAGCTGATATTTCCAGTGTCATGCCAAAGTGGAGTGCCCAGTTTGAGAGCTGAAGTCACTAGGCACCTGAGCAAAATCTGCAAAGAAAATGGGTGACTGCCACTGGAGACCCCCTGGCTTTAGTACTGTGTCACTGGGGATGGCCTCAGGGCATGGTCCACAGCCTCCAGGGCATGTTAAAGTCCCCAGGGACGGGATATTATCTTAGATAAGTACTCACCTTGTTACAAACAGGACTCAGGCATTGGTGGCCAGGCAGCAGTTGTGAATATGTTCTCAGGAGATGGGCTTTAGGTAATCAATTGGCAACTTTTAACTATCTTACTATATTCATTACTTTGCAATTAGCAAGACAGTTACTGACTGTTAACCAAATGCCAGATGACTGCAGAAGTGCTGAAGGAAAAACAACCGTGCAGTAGAAATCTATGCCCTGCTCTGCGCACAAGTGTGTTGATATAAAATGGTCTGTGCTCTCAGAAGGACGCCTGCTGATAAGCTCTGAGTGCAGAATAGCTGTATCAGGCTCAGACACATCATTAGTTCATTGAAATGAAGTGACACTTGACAACAAAGTTCCCAGAGAGCCCTGGGAATGGTTCAGGACTGGGGCTCCCCGTTGGTTTGGAGAGTGCTTTGCAAGTCACTTGATACCTCTCCATTTTAGCTTCTCTTCCAGGTTTGAGGGACTCAAAGTACATTCTCAAGACACATTATAAGAAGAAAAATGTGAACTGCTTTAGCTAACATCTGCTGGTGTCACAGGCAGTGGGAGCATTGCAAACCCCATTTTTCATCATCAGTGGGCAAGGGAAGAGACCCTCTCATATATCTGGACTTCTGTAAGGTCTTTGACATGGTCCCTCACAATATCTCTCTTTAAACTGGAGAAGGATGGACTTCATGGACTGTTTGGTGGATCAGGAATTGGTCCAGAGAGTAGTGGTCAATGGCTCAATGTCCTATTGGACACTGGTGACAAGTGGTGTCCCTCAGGGGTCCACACTGAGACCAGTGCTGTTTAATATCTTCATCAATAATATAGATGGTGGGATTGAGGGCACCCTCAGGAAGTTTGCAGATGACACCAAGATGATTTATGCAGTTGACACATGGGCTCTGAGCAACTTGCTTGAGTTGAAAATGTCCCTGCCTCTGGCAGAGGGGTTGAACCAGATGACCTTTTAAAGTCCCTTCCAGCCCAAACTGTTCTATCATTCTATGATGCTATGATTTTTGGATGGAGCAAATGCAGAGCTGAATAAGACATGTTACAGCAAAGATGCAGCACTAGGATAAAGCAGCCAAGTCCTGGCACAGGCTCAGCACACAGCTGGGAGCAGAGATAACATGAGTGGTCCATCCATTAGACAACACACGTTTCTGCTTTCAAGGACTGGCTCCAGAGTACATCCTGGTCAATTGTCCAGCCATGCTGGCCAGAAATTTCTGTCTTACTCAGTTTTAGTAGAAAATGTAGCTGCATTGTGGAGCTACATTTTCATACAACTAGTGTGTGAAAATGTAACTGATTGATATTTCCAAAAGATTTTTCCCAAGATCTCTGATACTGGTTCCCAGCTGCTGCCATCAAGTGCAGATTAACCAAGTCTTTTCACATTTTTCTCTCCAAAGGTACCGCGTTGTGGTCCCATACCCACCGCAGAGCGAGGCGGAGATCGAACTGAAGGAAGGTGACATTGTGTTTGTGCACAAGAAACGGGAGGACGGCTGGTACAAAGGGACGTTGCAGAGGAACGGCAGGACGGGCCTCTTCCCCGGGAGCTTTGTCGAAAGCTTCTGAGGACGAATCGCCGCTCTCTCAACTGAGGAGCTTTCAGGGGAAACTGCATAGCACAAGAAGAGACAGCAAAGAGAAACTGGACTGATAACCACTGCCATTTTTATTTCCAAAGACTTCCCCCAGGCCCTTCAGTCTGCAGCTCCGGAGACACAGTGTCCTGCTGTGCTCCTGAGACCATGTGCGGTGCATACAGTGGTATGTTGAAGTAGTGCCTTCCACCTGGAATCACAGACTGAAAGGATGCCCATCTGGACTGTAGTAACCTAAACTCTGGCTGTTAATCTTTTGTGTAAATTATAGAGAAGATATCTTTAAAAAAAATTAAGAGGAAAGCTGTTATATTGCTGTAACTTATTTGTCAGAGCTGCAGTGTTCTTATTACTGGCCTATGCAAGATGGATTTGAGAGTTCAAGGAGGTGTGCTAGAAGCTCTTAAACTGGGATTTTGATTTTACCAAGGGAAGAAGAGGGGAGGGTGGAGAAAACCCCAGCTAAAGATCAGTGCATCATTTTGCAAGTAAGAATGAGGAGTCAAAATGTTAATGTCATGCTTTCTATATACCTCAAAGATATGCTGCGCAGGTTTGTTAGTGCGTGTCGGTGTTCAGTACTCAGAGTGCCACACCACCCCGTGTCCTGGCACTGCTGCCAGGGAGGTCCTGGAGGAAGCACGGCTCCACCATTAAACTGTGGTTATTTGAGGAGAATCCCTTTTGCCTGTCTTCTGCCCGTATTATATGCAGCATGGATTTTTGTCCTTTGGTATCACTTTCCATTGCTTTT
Source organism: Vidua chalybeata (assembly GCF_026979565.1). Lineage (NCBI taxonomy): Eukaryota > Metazoa > Chordata > Aves > Passeriformes > Viduidae > Vidua > Vidua chalybeata. The sequence goes on along the minus strand of NC_071531.1, from coordinate 26,634,836 downwards.
TTGTACAACGTACCTTTTTACTGTAATAATTGCTCTACTTTATATATATTCCTACTAGATCAGACATTTCCTCTTTTTCATACATCTGGTGCTATTTTTTTTAATTGTTAAAGATTTGGTTAAACAGAGAGGCTGCAACAAGATTTGCATTCAACATATGAAATTAGAAACGTACCTGAAGATTGAGATCAGACTGCTTGTTCTTGCATCATAGAGGAAAAGAGAAAAAGCTGCATGGTCACCGATAAATATACCTGGGGGGGCTGCCTGTGGAACACACACATGCTTGCTCTCTCCTACATATTTAGAGTGGCTGAAGACCCATGCTGAAGCACAGCGTTCTGTCTGGAGAGTGATAATGACTCCAGAATTGGAAGTAATTCCCAGAGGAGTCATTTTAATTGACTTTTTCATGGCAATAAGAAGAACACTGCAGGTTCTAGCACACACAGGGACCATGGAGTTTTCCTCTGTTGTTGCATGACGGAGACAAGAGCTGATCTGCGACAGCAGTAATTAGTGTTATGGAAATGTGATTTCTTACTGTAGAAATGTACAGTTCTGGAGACTGTTGGATTTCTTAACGTCGTCAAGCTACAATACAAACTGTATCAGGCAATATAAGCTTCCATCTACCAGGGACTTAAAGGTGCAATAAATGTGAGTTTAGCCAGTAATTTGTACGAAAAAGAATGAGAAAAAAAGTCATAATGCAGTTGTTGAGAGTATTTAAAAAGACATCGGTTCTTGAGGAGTGAATTGTGTTGAAAGGCCTTTCATAGCTGTATCCATACCTTGCCTCTGACAGCAGCTGGCTGTTTGCCAAAGCCCACATGTGGTGGGTGTTTAGAAGCATGTCAGAGGCACTGTAACCTGGAGATGATCTTACTAAAACAAAGAGGCCTGGTGGGTGAACATCATCACTGCGTTACCAGTATTTCATATGCGAAGGTGTAAGTTTTGTTTTCATTCAAGCCGTGTGTACTAGTACATATCAAACCCATGTAAGTGAGCATTCATGTTTAAGTTCAGCTCTGTGACTTTGTTCTCTGTAAAATAAGTTATTCTTGCTGTCACTTGTTAACAAACAAATTCCAGAAACACAGTTCATGGCCAAGTATAGCACCTTCAAACCAGGAAGCGTCACTTTCAGGGTGTTTCTTTTTATACTTGATGTTGCCGCATTTGTTGATATTCCAGATTGTAATGAGTCAGTCACTAAAAATTTAGTTACTGTCAGGAGGAAATTGCCTTTTTATAACCAATAAGAGACTGAAGAAACGTCTTCTGGAAAGACTTGCTTGAGATTAGAGCCATATCTGTTCCACTTATTTGGTCCAGGTCAGAACTGGTGTCACTGCACTTCAAACAGTAAACTGCACAGTTAGGCAGTCAGCAATGCCAAAATGTGTGTTATTGATTCCAATAAAAATTCTGGGTGAGATCTGTCAGAGATGAGATTTTTTCTGACAACTTACAGTGGTTAAAACGCTCTTAAAATTCTGTTCCATGGTGCATTTACTACACTCAGAAAAACAAAACAGGATGACAACTTGCATGCTGCTTATTCTGTTTAGCCAGATCTAAAATGGTTCCAGATTTCCACCGTTTTATGCTTAACTCTAAGAGGACAAAAGTTGGTGTGTGAGAGGATCAAGAAAAACGTGCAGATGTCATATCATTAAATCAGTGCTTTAAAATATATTTTGCAAGGAGGATGATGGTTTTTTGAATGGCCGACAACCCTTCCAGTCATATTTTTCTTCTAGGAAAAATATGGGGGGAAGGAGGAGGAGGTGTTCTATTTTGATAGCAGCTGTTTCTGGGCCCGCTTTATTGCTTATCACAGTTTGGGTTACTGAGTAATCTTCTTGGACAAATCACTTCCATGCCAGGAGCACAAGTATTAAGGTGAACTTAATACAGCCCAGTGATACAAAAACATGACCCAGTGCCATTCAGAAAGTCCTAGACTGAGAGAGGTTTGACTAGTACTGTGGTCTAGTTTTGACCTGTCATGCCAGGAAAAGAGGGAGTAGAGGGCATCTCCATCTCCTGCAACAGGGCGGGGAAAAGATTCCTTCTGGTGGCCTCAGTTTGTAAAATGCCAGGTTTGTTCTTCTAGAAATGGGTTCAAGTAATTGAACAGTTCCTTTGAACTTTGCACAGCTCAGAAAATGTTTTTGTTATACATGAATGTTAACGTGGTTTAGGAAATGTTGGCAGATATGAGTACAAATGAACTACAATGACTGTGTTTCTGATTCTTTAAATAAAATAAGTATTAAGGCAACTTGACTAAGGTTTCTCTCTCTATTAGACAACAAGGTGAACAAGCAGTGTAGGCAGCTCTGAGGCTTGCAAAGAAAATAGGGAAGACTGGTCTGCAAACCCTGTAGTAATTCCCACATAAATAAAAACCTGTTAGGGGTAAGAAATACCTGAACAGGAGTCAGAATCTCTGGTCTTCTTTTGGCATATCTGGGATTTCTTCAAAATCTTGAGAAGTTAACAACTTAGCTGTGGAGAAGAGGTGTGTAGGTCCAGAGGAAGAGAGTGGGTACAGGCCAGGAAGAGGCAGCAAGGTGGCAAGGGTAAGGCTGTGGCAGAGAGGCTAGGAGGGGATGTGGAAGCAAAAAATGGCAAGGAAAAGAGCAGCCTCTAATAGGGTGCTCTGAGGTCACCTGGTGGATTGTAGGCAGAGGAGAACCCCTTTCCTCATGCCCTGGGTAGGCTTGGGTGTGGTGTCAGCAGGGTCCATGTGTGCTCTAGGCAGCATACAGCCAAGGAACTGCCAGAGAGGGAAGGAGCAGGTTGTACCCTGGGCAACTGAATGCCCTTTAACTCAGGTGAGGGGGGTAAGCCTGTTTTTGGACAAGGCTTGAGATTCCCATTCAGCAGCACAGTGCAGAGCATCTGGAGGGGGAACATGAGTGCATGAGTGAATCTGGATGTGTTTGCCTTGATTTGGCTGAGAGACACCTCTGGAAAAGGTGCCTACTGGTGGTGGTGATTCTTTGCACAGTTAGGGAGCACATAGGGCAGGGATGAGTGAGGCACAGATAACTCACCAGGTCATCTCCATGGGAGGTGACACCAGTCTCTTCTTGCTCCAGCTGGATCCTGAGTCAAAATTCTGAAATGTGGGATACACTAGAATTTAAATGTGGGCAGGCAACACCTCTCCCTCTGCTGAGCCTTGCTGGCTGTCTGACAAGTAGCATGGTGCAAAACGCTGCACAGAGGAGCCTGCCAGCTACTTCCAAGCTGGTCTGGCGTGCCAGTCCCCTCCACACTTTGCCAGGTCCTGCTCCTCTGGCATTTCTCTGTGCCCTGCTGCCAGCATATACCACATACCTCACACTGCCTTCATACTGCATGTCACCCTGTGCTTCTGCTCCAGTGCCTGATAGAAATTTAGGCCACGTTTTGAAAGAAAAATAATCATTGTAAAATTGTTACACAGTTTGACTGTTTCTAAATGCTCATGGAGAGCAGAACCACCTGGACAACATCAGCAGGGCTTTCCTGCAGCCAAAAGCTCTTCCTGACATCAGCAGCTCCTTATACATGGTGAACCTGGCAGCTACATGGCTTGGTTAGTTGGTGCCAAACCAAATAAATGAGCTGTACTGGAAGGAAAGCCAAGAGGTGCTACAGTCTGGAGAAGGCCCTGTCCTCACACCCCAGCCTTTCATGTGGCAAAAATAACTTTCTTAGTGGTCACAGATGTATTTCCAGTCACTGGGGCATGGGTGTCTATCCTCCCTTCAGAAAACCACTTGATTTTTCTCAGCCACTAAGCAGCACCACCTGTCCCACGGTGCCACAAAGGGGCCACGAGCCAGAACACTGAAGAGCTTGTACCAAGGTGGTCCCCTTGCAGCATGTGCCTGACAGCCTGTGTGAGTCCCCTACGTTTACAGTACATCTCAGTTGCAGGTGAGCCCACCTCTACTTGGGTCTCTTCTTTACTCCCTGTGGAGACCCCAGCAGCCCCAGGGAAGGACAGCCAGCATCCTACTGACTTGGCCAGAGAGTCACTGAAAGCTGTTTCCAACACAAATGGCTCTTTTGCACCAGGCAAGATGCAATGCAGTGTTTTTGCAAAGGCAACAGGAATAGTCTTGTGCACAGGATTCTGAGCTTGTGACCTCCTGTGTGACACACACGTGTGTGTGCAGAAAAGCCCATGAGCAAGGAGTGCTGCCAGGGAGTGGGGCTGCACCAGTGCTACCTGCCCACCCCTCTGAGAAAGGGCACTGGAAAGGAGAGGACTGGCTTCTTAGTTAAGGGTGAGCATCCTTGGGGGAAATGCCTGGCCTGGAGAAACCTTGGGTTGGTCAATGCCATCCATGCTGTGCTCCAGTCAACAACAGGGGTGAGCCATGGGGGAGCTGCCTTTGGTGGAGGGGTTGCTGTCATGCATGGAATCCTCATGGGGAACACAGGACTGATGGGGGCACAGCTAAGTAAGGGGGCAGAGGAAAAATGAAGTCATTAAGACAGGAGGGAAGGGAGAAGCGTCTTTAACTTACTGTCAGAGAAGGAAAGCATATTACATTTGTCTTCTGCATCTGCACAAGGGCTTGGTGGAGCTGCTGTCAGTCATGCCAGTGTGTGCAACCCCTGCTGGCCCCAGGAGTGCAGCTGTGGGGTGTGCGTGGCAGGAGTGCAGGGCGATCCCATCGCCAGGAGGGCATGTCCTCTGCCATCCCACCTGGCCAAGGAGGACCACAATGAGTGCTTAAGGGCCAGGGTCCCCAGGGATGGCACTGGCACAGGACTCTGGAGACAGGGCAGTGTCTGACAGTGCATCTCCAGCTGCTGAGTGGACACATGCCCAAGGAAACCCACAGGGACCCCCGGCTTTGCCATTGAATCAGGCTGGGAGTCAAAGTCCGACACATCCCTGGCCCAGGGCTGGCGACCCTGCCCCACATCGCTGCTGCCTCCATGAGGCACTTGGCTCTCATGTGTGATACTGCACAGCCAAGGGAGCTACCCCCCCACCTTTCTCCCCAGCAACAGCAGAAAGGCATTCCCTTTCTCCTCCTCATGGGTGTGTCAAACTTGCCCTACAGCTGCCCACTGGAAAATCAGCCTTGAAGACAGGAGGGCAATTTGTTAAGGTTCTTCCCTCTCCCCTCCCCAGATAATTGTCTGGGATCTGCGTTAATGGAAACATAAATTGACTGCCACTCTGCTAAATGACAATCAGGTTTTGTTTGACAGAGCTAGGAAGTATCTTATCCTGAACATTGGCATCAAACAATCTAAATGCAAATTGCAAAGTGTTTGGGGGTAAGGAGGCTGTTTATCTTCTGATGAGGTTATATAATAATGCAGAGCGGGGAGAGAACTGCCTTTCAATTCCTAAAGGCTATCAAAAAGCATGATGGTTAAACCGTGGGGCTAGTGTTTACATTTTTTTTTTAATGGAGCAGATTCAGTTATTTGGCATGGATTTTCTTTTAACAAATCACTTTTTAAACAAGATGCATCACGGCAGCATTTCAACCACATTTCAGCAATTCTCAGGCACCCAGGTTAGCGTGGAAAATGACAGAGCAGCCATCATTTTAATCCTGTTATGTCTATTGCTCCCAGCTTGTTCTCCTCTGATGAAACACACTGCTGTGCCTCAGAGAGATAGGAAAACATTTGCTGCACTCATGGCCTGTTTCTCTTGTTAGATTACCAGGTTTACACATGCCAGGACTGCCCAGGTATCTCCAACGCTCCTACACAGGAACAGTTACAGGACACAGCTGAAAACATGAAATGCAACCATGACCAGCTGCTTCCTGAGACACCACCATGTGCTGGGGTTACTTCTCATGCTGGATGCCCCACGCTGGATGTGCAGCAGCTTTTGTCCCAGTTGGTTGTGAAAAAAAGTTACTGCAAAAGTCAAAACTTTCAGACCTGCTCAGCACAGCACTCCAGCACAACGCTCCGCAGTACCAGAGCACTGTGCCACGCAGGCAGTGTGCCAGGCTGGCATCTGCAGCAGTGCCTGTGCTGGAATCTGTGCCCTGTGGCATTTTCCACAGGGAAATAGTTTTCTTTAGTCTTGTCCTGGGAGGGAAGAGGTGTCCACGGCAGCTCAGGGGGCTCAATAACTCGAAGCTTTCAGCAGCTTGTGGAACTGGTCTCCTTGAAGTTTTTCCACTCCAAGTTTGTAATCTAATCTTCTTGGAGCTTGATTTAGACTTCTGCATTTCTCCATAAATTAAGAAGCAGGCTTGAGTTTACTCCAAGAGTTTTGCTCATCTGGGAGGCAAAGGAAGGAAAGGATTAATGTGTCATTTTTGTTTTCCCATTTAAATATGTCTCGTACAGAAAAATGAACATGAATCTCTGCAAGGCAGGAAAAAAGCAATAGATCTGTGAAAGTGACACAAGCTGTGTGTGTATAAATTGTTGGGCCTTTAGACCACTTGGTGTAGACCAGCCAAATAACTCACACAAATCTATGAATAAAAGGACATTTGAATATAAGATACCACTGGAAAGGCCACGATAATCTGGAATTGTAGAAAGGGAAATCAGTGAGTAGTGATTGTAGCCCCATTTAGGAGGGGGATGTTGGTTTCACCCACTGCCTCTGTGATGGAGACCTTTAGGGACCAGCCAGGGCATCCCTTGAAAGGGACCCACTGAACCACAGGAGAAGAAGAACCATGGGCAGTTTAGCATATTAAATCAATTTTAGAACACCTGTTTAACTTACTGCTGTTAGAAAACACAGCAGGTGTTTTTCCAAAGGCTTTGATGACGTGGCTGACAACCTGCAGCTCTTGGGAGCGGCCGAGATGAGGGTTATTGCTCCAGATGGTGGTTATTGCTCCACAAGTTGAGCACAGGGTGTGACTCTTGGGGTGTCCTGTGCAGGGCCTGGAGTTGGACTCGATGATCCTTATGGGTCCCTTCCAACTCAGCTTATTCTGTGAACTTATGACAGACTTTGCCTTCACTACTGTGATAAATAAATATATATAATACATAAACCACACACATGTATATATGCATTTACATACAAATCTCTTTATGCATATCACCACCACTCCTTTAGTATCAGAAAAGAGCCAAGTGTTCTTACTGAGCTGCATGCCATCTTGATTGATGTCATTTAAGCAGGTCCAGGGCTACCTGTGCTTGCAACTAGAGCATGGGATACATCAGAACAGTTTTAGATGTCAGCTGTAAAGCAACACCAGGAAGTTGAGGAAAACCACCCTGAGGTCTGAGCTCTGACTCCCTTGTCTGAAGGGCATGGCCAAATTCTGGCAGTTTCTGAATTTCCTCTGATGACCTCCCACCAGATTGGAAATGCAGCAATAGGATCCATTAAAGAAATGATCCAATGCCCAAACTTTCTATTATAGTCAGAGGACTCTCGAAACAGGTATTTTAAAAGGAAACTGAAGCAAAAAATGAAGTCCTCCTTCCTTCAATTCTCCAATCCTCACAGAAGAGCCCTTAATTAAATAGAGCAGCACTCATTCAGATTTAAAGGCAGTAAAACGCATTCTTGAGCATTTCCCATGGCTTAATAAGAAGAGCAGCTGCCATATTGTAACTCCATCCATGTACCCTGACCATAGGACAGTAAATTACTCTGGAAACTCATATGAAATTAATGCTAGATTTTGCCCAAGACAGTTTGCTAAAAGCACTGTTTTGCTTTGTCTAAATAAATATTCACCAGCTGAGAGAGGGGAATGACTCTCCGCCTACGCTGCGGGTCTGCTGGCCATGGCCTCATGTTGGGCGCCACCTGCGACGATGCGTTATTTTTCCTGGTCCTGGGCAGCTCCGAAGTTCCTAGCTTGAGCGCTCCTTCTTGGCGGGACCAAGGCTTGTCGCGATTCCTGGGCGCTTCTGCTGCCGTGCACCGGGGCGGGCTGGCCACATTCTGCTGTCAGAGTGAGGGACAAGACAAAGAGGCGAAGGAATTGTCCACCTCGTCCGTGTGGATGGCTGGAAAGCTTTAATGGCCGTGGGAGCTGTGGTGGAGAAGCTGCGAACCGCTCCCAACACCGCGTGGACGAAAATGGCGCTGGGACCGGGAAGGCGCAGGATGTTATAGGGGGCGGGACAAGGAGGGCAGGAGCCCTCCCGCACAATGGGGACAGGCGTCGTGGCAGCGACGTGGACCACGGCAACCAACGGGAACGTGACAGGGGCAGACATGGGCTCCGGGGCAAATGGGGTTGCGGGAACGGGGTGACGGGCACAGAACTCTCCAGGGTGGACAGGGGGGTGGTTACAGGACTGGCAGGGTGAGCTCCAATGGTAAGAGACCCGGAGCGGGTCACCGCGGGGAGGGAAAACACGGGGGGTGCACAGGGGTACACAGAACCGGCTAACTAACACATATCAGAACCCCTAATCTGAACACAGCCCGAGATGCAACAGGGGAGCACAAGAAAGCCAGGGAGAGTAACTAGGGCAGGGAGGATCGGGTCTGGCAGTGTCTGGTTATTGATATGAAGCAGAGAGCTGGTGAGTGCTCCAAGGCACCTCCCAGCCCCCACATTCCCCATCCTGGGGGTCAGACACTGTGCTGGGAGGGGAGCCAGCAGCTCCAGAGGTTGTCCCAAGGATATGGAAAATCATGTAACAGCCTCAATACTGGCTGGTGCCTGAAGCAAAGACACCTTAGACATGGCTGGATACTCCAGCAGCGGGTGGGGCAGCATCTCCCACCACCCCTTGTGCACTGCCAGGCAACTCCTGAGGTTCAGTACAAGCAGGAAGGGATGAAGCAACCCACAGCATTTTGGCCCAGCCCCAGGAGTGCTGGGATGGCGCTCATCTATCAGTAATATGACCCCTTCCCTGTGCCAGCTCAGGCAGCAGCAGCATGCAGGTCAGGTCAGGTCAGTGTTTGAGACCCCTGGGCAGTGCTGGGTCAGACACCAACCTGCTGGCACCCGCCAGCCCAGGCACAGCCGCCACTGCTACTGAACCATGTGATCCCTGGGGGGCTCAGGCCAAAATTAGGACTGCTAAATGTGGGCATCCAAACCCCCTCTGGGCTTTAGGGTGGGTGTGGGCAAGGGCCACTGCTGGCATGGCTGAAGCTTGAGAAGGAGCTCCCCAGGTCAGCCAATTTTCTCATCAACTACTTCAGGTTCACATAGGTGCAGAGAAGCTTTTATTGTGCTGCTCTTCTCAGCAGTGAGGAGAGGAAACTGCACTCTGGAACCCCTCTACTGAAGTGTCCTGCTGATTTCAGTGCTGGTGAGGCTGGCAGCAGTGCAGACTGGTCCTGCAGCAATGCAGGCTGGTCCCACAGCCCTGCAGCCTGCAGCTGATGATGCCCAGCACTGCATCCCCCCTTTTCAGCACAGCCCTAGCAGGATGCAAAGATGCAAACTCACTGGGTGATGGTGGGACAAGGGAGCTGCTGCTCCACCCTTGCAGGGGCCGGGGCACAGCTCAGAAAGGGACACACACCTAGTACCTCATTAGTCATGAGCCACTCTTGGTAGACGGTTATAAAGTGATTTATTTTGTCATTAGCCTTATCTTACTTTCTAAAGCTTAATTTCTAAACTATATCCATTTTTGCACTTCCATTAATCTCCTTGGTTTGATAGTCTAAATTAACCGTTTTGAGGACAAATCAAATTTCTTTAACTTTTTTTTGTGGTCAAACAAATTCAGAGGATTTTTTCCCCTCAGTTATATTTTACTGAAATATCAGAATTATACTTGTGTGTGTCACTGTAACCCAAGCACTGGGGATTTTTTTTGCTGAGGCCTCTGCTAATTTTTATACTGAAGCCTTCCTGCCACATCCCAGATGTTAATAAAATTGGAAATGAGCTGCACCAAGAATGCAAGGGAGACAGAAAAAACATGATGAGGGACGGTCCCTCATATCAATAAAATCTGCCGCATTTCTCCAGGCAGTGTGTAAAATATAGCGGGCACATAATCCACGCGGCAATAAAAGGCTGCCACATGCCTCCCAGCACCCGGGGAGCTATCATTTTCAATTAGGAACAAAAGCCTCTGGCATGTGACAGCAGCAGCAGCAAAAGAACTGAACACAGTTAAGGCAAAATTTAGTTTCATTACAGCTTGACGCCGATTACAGTTTTTTCTTTGTTTTCTCATTGAGTCCCTCTGTCATCGTATGGGAGGTAGCATGGCAGTACAGGCTTTTCTAGTGGCTTGAGCACAACAAGAAGTGGGTCGAGGAGACCCCAAAATGATATTTTTAAGACGACTGCAGCTTTGATTTTAGCTCCTTTAAGCCATCACTTTTCCTTGGGCCAAACTGTGATAATATGCATTTGAAAATCCACTCTTGGTGCCTGCTCCTTTCCCTCTGTTGACAGCATCAAGTGCTCATATGATGCAGCAATAAAATGAAGGAAGGCACACTGCCAGGCATGCCCCAGACTTAATAAAATCACAGCAAATCCAATATATTAGTCAGAACATATCTCTTTCATGTCTCACTTAAACCTCCATTGTACACTAATAAGTATAACTCAGTTTTTACCTCAGGTTTTCAGAAGCTGATCAGTTACAATATTGTTTTGCATTTATTAAAGTATTTCTTATGTTTTTAAATTAATACATTCTGCAACCTAGTTCTATATAGTTCAATTTTTTAAGTGTGTCAAATTCATATTTTCTCCTTCTCTTTTCCTTTTTCCAAATATTTAAAAAGTCTTTTCAACACAGGGAGAGAGATGTGAACTCAGATCAGCCTGACCCTGGCTGAGGCCACCCCATAGTTTTGTATGCTTTTCTTGGGTTTTAGTCTGGGCTCAGCAGGAGCTGAGGGACACAGGGAGAAATGGATTGGCTGGCAGGGCTGCTCCAGCACCTGGGGGATGCCCAGTGAGGGTGCAGCTCTGGCCCAAGGCCAACGCACTGGCAACCACAGAACCATGAGTGCCAGCCATGGGGAGGGCAGAGGCCACCCCTCTGCCACCAGACCCAGAGCCCCAACAAGGTCTGCAAGTAAGCCCATGGTTATTCTTCATCCACTGGTGGGTCCTGCTGTGCTCTGCTTCTGCACCACTGGATTTTTCCTTCCTCCTGTTCAGCACATTTCTATCCCCCATCCCTTGTGGTCCCAAAGTTACTGCAACTCCAAGCCTTATTGAAGACCATGGGACCTGTGAAGCCTGTACAGACACAAAGCAGACCAGCATGTCCACCAGAAACAAGGACAGAAGAGCTCCTGGCTGCTAATGTTTTTACCCAGCTCTTGTGAAAATATAAGGATAGAAAAACATTAAATAAGTGCTCTTCCTGCTCTAATCTGCCATTTGGAGAATGATAATATTTTATGCATCCAGTGCAAAATGCTTTACCTCTGAAGCAATGGATATGTATGCACAGACTCACCCATGTAAAATTGCCCACAGCCCTGGCTCTTATCACCTGCTCAATTTTTGTGCAAGCCTAAAGGGAGCTCCAGCCCTGAGACAGCAATTACCATACTTATCCCATGGCTTACAAAATGACAGAAATTGAGTTTTTGATAGGTGCTCACATTAGGCCCAGAAAGATTATTTTCTAGCACTCCTGGCCACAGGGAAATGTCCTTGTTTCACAGCTAAACCATGAACAGAGATCCCAGGGCCCATGTGGATCATAGAATCACAAAATATCCTGAGTTGGAAGACACCCATAGGAATCATCAAATCCACCTCCTGGCCTCACATAGGACAGCCCAAGAATGACTCCCTGTGCTTGAAAGTGTTGTCCAGTAACTCTGTCAGGCTAGGTGCTGTAACCACTTCCCTGGGAAGCCTATTCCAGTGCCCAACCATCCTCTGGGTGAAGAACCTTTTTCTAACATCCAACCTAAACCTCCCCTGACATAATTTCAGGTCATTCCCTCAGATCCTGTCACTGATCACCAGAGAGAAAAGATCAATGCCTGCCCCTCTGCTTCCCCTTGTGAACATGCTGCAGGAAGCTATCAGGTCTCCCCTCAGTCTCCTCTTCACTAGGCTGAACAAACCAAGTGACCTCAGCCAGGGAAGAGCAGGGAATAAGGTTTAAATCCCCTCCCCCTCCATACTACAGCTTCTTCCACTTTGAAGTTTTAATCACTGAGGCTTTTTGGTAAGTGTCCCTGGCTGGGCTGTTACCATGCCACTAAATAAATACACTACCATACAGATAGTCTGGAATCTCCAAGCACCAGAAAAGGCTAAAAGTTCTCTCTGATATCAACAGTTCCAGTAGAGCTCTCTACCCATTGCATCAGGGTTCCAGGCTGGGTCAGGAGGGATTGGAGAGCCCCCATTCCTCAGGGGTCCATGGGGCTAATCCAGCTGTTCACACCAGTGGCATGCAGAATGAGCCAGCTGTGCCACACTCACCAGCAGGAGCACAAGGCACAACCTCGCACCCTTGGCTGTCAGACAAGCACCCGCCACTTGTCACTGCTTCATTCCTTCAGGGCACACAGCAGAGGAGCAGTCTAGTGGAGAGCACGTGCCCTGGCGCACATCCGAGCTGATGTCAAGCTGGTGTCTTCTCATTAGTCTTTATAGGAAACAGCATGCTGCATTTGGAGCCAATATGGAGCCAGGAGGTGTTACAGCCACGAGCACAGAGAAATGATACAACGGGGCCTGAAAAGTTTACAAATCCTGCACAGTCAAAAGATAAGAATAACATGGAGAAGGTGCAAGCCAGTATTCCTGAGGAAAATAATCAAACCTCAAGACATTTCATGGAAGAGGCACTCAGAAAGCAAGGGCCAAAAAAGCAAGAAATTAAGAATGAGCATGTGCATGTGTGAAAGAGACCAAACAGAAGCCTGGAAGAGCTTTTCTCAGTGGGAATTACACAGCACTAAAAGCATGGGGTCATATTGCAGTTTTAAGGACACTCAGAGCCATATTTAATTTCCTCACAGTTGATCCTGGGATAGCACTGTCTGTGGGGATGGATGAAGAAATCCCTCCCTGCCCCCGGGCAAGAGCCTCTGCCTTGCTAAGGACCGCTGTGCAGGGGGCCACAGGCAGCCTCATCACAGCCACGTACCCCCAGAAAGGTGCCACTAGCACTGCAGAGCTTCCACCCTCCTGCTGCTTTCCTTTGGGTGCCATGGCACACAGTCCTGTGCTGCAGATATGACAGACTGTGCAGCAGTGCCTAAAAAAGTTGTGATTTGATAAAATAATGAGCAAACCCTCCCAAGCAGGACTCAGCAAACTCTTATGTTCAAAACTTTTGCAAAAGGATGGCAAATGTTACTTCTTGTCCAGGCTGCATTTGCATTACATGAACCAAAAGCTTGCAGTTAATCACCATGAGCCTGCACTGCATTCCCAGGGAAGAGGCCCACCCCTCCAGGGCAGACTGCACAGCTGCATCAGCCCTGCTGCCAGCAGCTCCCTGGCAGGCTGCAGACACTAAGGCAAGGGGATAAGACCCTTATGACCTACAAAAGAAATCACAGAGAAGCATGGAAATAAAAAGCAAGCTGGTGCTGGAATGGGAACCAACAGAGAAAGAGACACAGGTTATTTTTCTCTTTGCTAAAATGCTCAGGTTTAATCCCCAAATTCTCTGAAAATTAGCCCCAAAGTAAAAGCATCCTTTGAAAATCAGCCCATTCCCTGCTACCACCAGCTGAGCAATTGGGGCATTTATCTGAAGAGCAGAGAGGTAGTGACAGCCCTCATTTCTTTCCGTGTGAAGATGGACCAGTTCCATCAGGTCTGAAGAGGTTCCTCCAGCCACTAAGCACAGCTGAGGCTCAGGCATCCTGCAGAGCACTTGGCATGAGCAGGATGCCTTGCTGCCTAGCCCAGATCCTGTTCAGCCCAGAGCACCATCAGGATGCCCCAGGCATTAACACACAAGCCCTGAACAAATCCTCCCCAGCAGTTTGAAGGATAAACTTCACACAGCAGATGAGTGTTGAGACCACACTGACCCTCTTGTGCCAGAGAACAAAATGTTTCATTGTGTCCAGAGGAGCAGTTTGTAAAGAATGAAATGAAATTACATGTTTTATTTCACTGCGTTTTCTTCAGAAAGGAGAAAAAAAAGCTTTCTCTTCAGGGCTCTGTAGGAGCCAGGACTCAAGTCTTGCCTTTGACAGAAAGAGGAAATACTATTCCTGCCACTGCTGAATCTCAGCTGGTGAACTTTTTTCTTCCATTGTCTCTAATATTCACTGCAACAGAACTACTCTTGTCCTACTGTCCCTCCTCAAGAGGATCAGACATCACCCACTCCAATACCAAAAGAAATCACATCGGAAATCCCAGATGGAAGTTCTTTCTTTTAAATAGGGAGTTTCTTGTTGTCTTACCTGGTTATAGCTGCACTTTTAATCTCTACTTTGATCTACTTCCAAACCCATCCTCAGACACCACAGGAAGCAGTGAGCATCTGCACAGTGCCTGACAGAGCCAAGGTGCCTTCCAGCTCTAGTGTCAACACAGCAGGACAGGGACATCAGCTGTGCACTTTTTACTTTGAAGGGTACTTTTTGGATGTAAACCACTGAGTATATTACCAAAGAGCATTCTTTTCAACCTAGGTAATGCACATTTTCAGCTTTAAGGCTGAGAACCTTCACCAGATTTAGTGAGCAAGCGGCTAAAATCAAAGAGGAAGGATATACTGTTATGTCTAGAATTAAAAGAAAACAAAAATCTGCAACGATAAAATACACTGTTAAACTGGTTTAAATCAAAATAATCTCTTGTGTGTTTGACAACTAAGATGAGACAGAAAAATCTCAAGTCTTCTACATCCAAGCTTTAGAACATACTGTATCAAACTCCCCACCTTAGGAAGGTCAGGGTTTTCCACGCCCACCCCAGCCGCTCTCCTCTTTGCCCCTGGGTTGCTCATGCTGAAAACCTCATCCCTGCCAGACAGCTTTTACATCCCACGCTGCTGAATCCTTCCTGCCACTCCACTCTCACGGAGTACAAACTGCCTGAGGATTTCCATTCTGGCTGCTTCTGAGGAGTAAAATCCTGACAATCCTTTAATGTTCGCTTTATAAAGTGAGGCTTTCACAGCTTTCCTTTGCTTGGGGGTTTGTTTTTATGGTTAAACATAATTTTTGGCTGGCAGCAGGACATACATTCAGGAGCTCCATCATCTCTGGGGTGATCACGTAGCACCCCTCACTGGCAGCCTCCATAAAAGAGCCTGTAAAATACAAAGAGAAGAAATAAACCCAAAAATGTACCAAATAGAAGATCCAGAGAAACCCAGACTGACAGCAACCACAATATACCTTCCCCTCCTAATTTCAAAGAAATTACATTTCCAAGACAATTGTAATCTTTTTTAAAAACCATTCTTTCCTGCAAACAGATCTGGTTTTTCAAAACACAGAAGTCCCAAATATCTTATCTACTTTTTTTTTTCTGTGAAGCTACATGAAAACACTTTATTTAAAGAATCCTTTTAGTAAGTCATTAACTGGGTTCCAACTATCAAAGGTGAGCAGATTAAGGATGATACGAAAATACACATTCAGAGGACACTTCAGTTGGTATGTCTCTTACATTTGCCATATTTACAAGATGAGGGATAATTTTGTAGTCTTCGTGCAGTCTTGACTAAATGCTGGCCAGAGTAAAATTAATTTTTTTGAAATCACACACATCTGTAAATTCCTCTGCAGTTTTGGATGGCCTGCTTGCCATTTTTAGTAATTTCAACTTCATGTCATATCAAGCACGAAATACTTTCTTTTTCCTATCCAGTTAAAATCACCGATGCACCTGCAACCTCCGAGGCTGCACAAGGCAGCGCCCAGAAACTTCTGCATGTGGGTTTTGTCTTTCTTTTAAGAGAGCAGAGAATTTATTGCTTCAGGTATTACATTCTGAGATATGACATCTGTATTATTGCACCTTATAAAAATTTTAAAGCTATAAATAATCTTTTAGAAGTACATAGGGATTCTATGGGCTTTTTTTAAAAACATCCTATCCAGGCAAATTTCCAAACAAGGCTTTCAGCAACAGGCATATTAGGCTGTAATTCCTTTATCTGCCTACTTAAAGTGACAGCAACCTCAACCAACCGTTTGCAGCAATTGTTAACTCACAGCTTGCAATACACTATCTTTACTTTTTGATCCAGTAAGTTCTGCCAATATACAAACTCCACTACATCATCCCACAGAACTCTCAAGGAACACTCCTGACCTTGCAGGCACAGAACAGCACATTCAAAACGCACAACTGACATGCAAGCCCTTACTGGGGCAATCTGCTGTGCCACCCACCATAACTGCATTTCACTTACCAAGAATGTTATCAGCAGTGCCCTTTAGTTTCTGTGATCATATTTTCAATTACTAGATTAATAAACTGAACTATTTTTAGCCCTACCAAAACCAGAGCAGTGAGGTCAAAGATGAGCCTGAGGTCTGATTGAGACAGGAGGTTACAAAAGGCTTTCTGGCAAGCACCAGTTCCCAGGGCCAGAGTTCTGCCTCCCAGAAACAGAGGTTTGCGGTGGAGTTTGTTAGAAGTGTTTTTTCTATTGTATTTTTTTAACTTCTGACTACTCCAGAGCCTCCAAGAAGTCACACATAAAACAATTGCCTTCCCAAAGATCACTGTCATTCAGCAACCAGAGAAAGCCCTGACCTGTAGGAAACTACAGGAAATATATTCACAAATTATTTCAGAATGTGAAGAGTTTTAAACCCAGCCCCTTGCTCTGCCAAACTTGGAGAAGCAATTTGAAATGAGCTTTCTCACATTTCAGCCAATGAACTTGTCCACCAGGCTAAGGAATTTTTGAGAAACTATATTCATACTGGAGCAATGGAGCAAAATCTGACATGAACTTAAACTTGGAATTTTTTTTTTCTTTCACAATCTTTTTTTTTTCTTTACCATCTCAATAAAGCTGGAGAAGGCCAGCAAGATGGACTGACAACTCAGTACAAATTACGTATCAGGGAAGCCTCTCCTCTGATGAGGGCACACCCATATACTTCAGGTTTTGAAGATGTTAAATATGTATGTGAGCTCCTCTCTAAAACCCAAATGGCTGGGAAATCAAGATGCTACAGCATAGAGCATTGAAATTTTGCATTTAGGGAAACCAAGGTCTCATATAAACCTAATCCAAAGTAGTCAGAATTCAGAATGCATTCTCTTCCTAATGTAGATCACTTTCCACAAAAGCTCTTTTGTTTTATTTATCAGTCAAAACAACAGTAGGATTGAGATCCATGTATAAGTTTGGTGAGCAGAGGCTTGTGCTTTTCACCAGCAAAGGATGTTAGCCCAAGTACCTAGTCCATCATAGATTTCCTGCAGGACTGTAATTACACATTAAAAACTATGATGTATTTACTTCCATGGCTTATCTTCACTGAGTGGGTCCAAATTAAAAAAAAAAAAAAAATCTAAATATGCTTAAAAATCTGAGCCCTACCCACTGTGGATCTCATTTTCCAATGCAGTATCTTTTAACTTCTTAGTGTATTTTGTAAGAATAAATACAATGAAGATTGAGAAGCAGTCAGAAGATATTCTGACTTGTCTAAGAGATTTTTTCCCTTGAGAAGTAAGCATAGGCAAGAAGAACTTTGGAGACAAAATACACATGCCAATCTCAAACTCCACCAGGAGAGGCAATGGAATTATTTCTCACATGTAGGTATTCACACTGCATATTTGTACATTTTAAATTATTAGGGGTATATATTGATTTGACCTTGGGGCAAAGCTTGGATGTCATTCATCTGCTGTGAACACAGCCATAAAGCAGCACTGGTATTTTGCATTCCTCTGCACAGTGCATCAGTACTGCCTGCTGTGTTTCTAACCTGGTATGCATTCTTCAGCAGAGCCTGCAAGTCAAATGAGTCCTGTCATGTCCCATGATGTGATGGGGGTAACAAACACTTAAGGAAAGCCTGTGACAGAGTTCTGTGTGTCCTGTCTGCCTGCACACCTTGTCAGCTGGATTGGCCAAAATGCACAGGGATCGTTGTTTCCCCAGAAGCTCAAAGGACTGACCATCTTCACACTGCCAACACAAGTGGGAATGGAAGTCAGTCTCTGACTTTCCCCAGACTTACCAATGAAACCGAAGTAGAAGCCATGAAAAACAGCTGTGCAGACACCAGCACCTTCTCATCATCTTTCTAAACATGCCAATTATTCTCTCTTCTCTCCAAAGGGGTGACAACTGCTGCTTTTAAGTCGCGGGTGAAGGAGTTAAACATCTTCCAAAGAAAGGAGTAGGTCCACATCTCCACTCTGCGAGGGCACAGGTGTAAAATCTGCAGAGAGCTCTGCCCTGCTGCCTCTTCTCAGCAGGAACAATCATCCCCCCAGAAGTACGTGGACTAGTGGGGTAGTAAAGATTTCCGACTCCCAGCACAAGGGAATGCAGACACTGCAGGCAGGCACCCAGACCAAGTGATAAGCACTGAAAGAGTCTCCTGAACTGATCAGGAACCACACAGCCCAAGGCCCACTCTTAGCTAGCCTCTGTCACTTGCCATGAGTGATCTATATATCCATAGGCACCAGCAGGTGTGAGACACATCTCTCTACACTTACAAAAAAGTATGGATTTGTATATAGGAATATATCAAAATCCTTCACACTTGGATATGAAAATCAGAGAAAGGCAAATGTCTGCCAGAAGCCAGAATTTAATTTTAAAATAATTGGTTTGGTGGGCTGCTCATTTATGAAAATTGCACTTATAAACTGTGATACCCTTAAGTGCCCAGAGAGATTATTTCTTAATGATTGCAAGTACAGGTATGCCCAAAATAAAGAGATACTTAGAGATCTGTTCCCAAGACATTTGTGTAGCTCCATAAATAGTCTTTTTCAGAAAGTCTAAAGCTCACATAGTAGTCACCCAGAAATCATCCTGACACATCTCACTTGTAGTTCTCAAGAAGAAAAATATGCTATTTTCTCACACCTTTCCAGGAAGTCATTTAAAAAGACTTTGGCTCAGAATGAGGTGCAATGGTACTCTTAGGTTTTCAAATTATAAAGACTGATTCCAGCATTTTAATGCCCTAGCACATAATCAACCACATCAGCTCAGAGCTCTCACTGCACTTACTTTAATGCTGCCTTCTGTGCTTTCACCTTTGTTTCTACAGAAAATAAGTTAGTATTTTCATAATATTTGAAGAAAAAAAAAATTGTTTCTGACAAAAGAGCTACAGAATTATGGAACTGCTGATGTTGGAAGGGGCCTCTGGAGCCCACCTACACCAACCCCTCGACAAAACCAGGTTTAACTGGATGGGGCTGTTCAGGGCCAGTGACAGCTGCTCCGTGCCACGGTCCTGTCCCCAAAAGCAAGCACCACGTGCTTCGAGCGCACCCTAGCGAACATCCTGTTGAAGCTTTTTTTGTCCGCTTTAAGATCCTGCACGTTTCTGTATTAACTATCAGGGCTTTGCTGCCTTGATGCTGGGGTCTGGATTTTTAAAAATACATTTATTAAAGAAAACGTGGAGACGTAGATACCTCAGTACTTCATAAATATGCAGCTGAGTATTTTAATCATCCATGAATTACACTAAAATACTTTTTGCAGTGATTCACTGAATGTGAATTACAGAAGTCTTCACAAAGGTCTTGAAAAATTACTCATTTTTCTTTTGAGTATTCTTCCTTCTATATAAATATTATGTTGCTGCTGTTACAAGAGACTTGTGTTTCCATAAGTTAAAATCATAGATCACAGAATATCTCAAGTTGGAAGGGATCCATAAGGACTGAGCCCAAGTCTCTGCTCCTTGTAAGACTACCTAAAATTAAACTATATGACTAAGATCATATTCCAGATGCTTCTTGAACTCTGACAGGCTTGGTGCTGTTACCACTGTCCTGGGGAGCCTGTTCCAACCATGCTCCCAGCGAAGTCTTTTCCTAATATCCAATCTGAACTTCCTCTGAATTTCTGGCACTTGCTCCTGTTAATTTCCATCAGCTGGGGACTCCACAGCTCTGTAGCATATCCAGATGTCTCTGTAAGGCCTCTCTATCCTAGAGGGAGTTCACAGCTTCCCAAATTTAGTATAATCAGTAAACTTCCTTAATGTGCATTCAACTCCTACCTACGGTTCATTTATAAAAATATTAAAGAGCACTGACCCTAAAAGTGAGCCTTGGGGTGACTGACTGCCAGTCTGATGTAACCCCATTCACTGCAACTCTGTGAGCCCAACCTGTCAGCCAGATTTAAGATAAAACTCCTTACTGGTTGTGTCTTGTTACTGACAAAGTAACTTCAAATATACAGTTGTGAATAAATATAAAAAATAACCTAAAGGATTCAAAAAAACCAAAGCCTTCAGATTTGTACAGGGCATAAGTAATCTTGCAGCAGCCACTTGCAGAAAGTACCGTAACAATAAAAAGACCTTAATAAGTGGTCCTGAAACCATTACACATGTAGGATAAACCTCTCTGAAGTGTCCAATTGAAAAGCACATGGCTAAGGTAAACCACAAGGAGGCATACATGTTTTTATTTACCACCATTATTAATTCTCCACTTCCAGACAATATTGTTAGTTGCTCCTTTATAATTCTTTGAATTACATTTGACTGTCAGGCTGTGATGTGCACTTGTGCTCTTAGCTGGTATCTCATCAGTTGAGCAAACTTAAACAAAATAACAGTGGAATCTTCCCCACTGTTGATGATGATTCTCCACTGCTTAAAGGAAGCGAAAAGGAAAACCCACCTGCTCTCTTACTTTGTGCTACGTTGTTTTTGTGCTACAACTGAACAATCCCCCTTTGACTGTCACCTGCTCCAAAGACCTGCACAGGTGCCTGAACCAGTTTTGTTTTCCTGCTGAATCCTGTAGGGCCAGCACGTGCAAGTGCACAGAAACCCATCTGACCAAGACATGTGGTACCACATGTCCCTATTCATGGTTCCCAGCTGTCAAAGCACAGCACATCCTCTAGCACTAGCCAGGCACAGAGCTATCTAGGTCAAACAGTACTTAACTATTCTCAGTCTTTGTCCTCAAAGTGGCCAGACTATAGACAGCTAAATCTGTCTTTTGATGCAGTTTTGTAACACTCATCAAGAGCTGTGCTTGAGCTAACTAACATCAGCAGCTGGGATAGGACACTGGGAGATAACTGAGTGCTGACAACACGCATCATTCAATTATTACTACATTCTGTTCAAGATCACTTCATAACACTTCCAAATCACTGTAAAAATATCTTTTCCTTTCGCTATTACCTCCTTTAAGAAAAGCATATCCGTGCTTTCTAATCCAGCAAATGCAAAAAGCCCAGTCAACGGTACAAAGTCAAACAAAAAATAGTCATTCATCAAGCTACAGTTTGGTCAGGAAGAAGCAATCACAGAGCCTGGCCCTGTCTCATTTTCTTCTCTTGAACAAAGTCATATGTTGCCTGAGTGTGTGTGCTAAATGAGTGTCTCCTCTTAACCCTTTCCCTCCTATGTAACAGCTTGTTCTGTCTGTAGGGACAACTGAATTAGCAGTTTGACTCTTTCCTGGTCAATGAAGGGTTTATGTCTCACTATCTATTCCTTCTCACTGCTACTGAAGGAAAACAATCTTTTATGTATAGGTTGGGCAGAGAATTGATTGAGAGCAGCCCTGCAGAAGACTTGGGGGTGATGGTACATGGAAAATTCAACACGAGCAGGCAATGTGCACTTGAGTTCAGAAAGCCAACCACGTCCTGGGCTGCATCCCAAGCAGGGCAAGGGAGGGGATTCTGCCCCTCTACTCTGCTCTTGTGAGACCCCACCCAGAGTCCTGCATCCAGCTCTGGATGGAACATGGAACTGCTGGAACAAGTCCAAAGGAGGGCCACAAAATTGATAAGGGGACTGGAACACCTACCCTACAAAGACAGGCTGAGAAAGTTGGGGCTGTTCAGTCCAGAGAAGAGAAGGTTGTGTGGAACAAACCTTCCAGTATTTGGAGGAGGCCTACAGGGAAGCCAGAGAGGGACTCTGTCAGGAACTGTAGTAATAGGAAAAGGAGCAATGGGTACAAATTAAAAGAGGGGAAATTTAGGTTAGATATTAGGAAGAAATTCTTTACTGTGAGGGTGGTGAGGACTGGAAGAGGTTGCCCCCAGGGAGGTTGTGGATGTCCCATCCCCAGCAGTGTTCAAAGCCAGGGTGGATGAAACGTTGAGCAGCCTGGTGTAATAGGAGGTGTCCTTGTCCATGTCAGGGGCTTGGGACTAGATGATCTTTAAGGTCTATTCCACCCCTCTAAAACTATATGGTATGCATCACTGTGTGAGTATAATAGAAGGTGAGGTTGGTGATGGAACAGCTCCCCAGGGCAGTGGTCATGACACCAGGTCTGTCAGAGTTCAAGGAGTGTCTGGACAATGTTCTTAGTCACAGTTTGGATTTTATGGTAGTCCTGCAAGGAACAGAGAGCTGGAATTAATGAATCTAAGGGTCTCCAACTTCTTCAGTTCTTAGACCTTGACTTCTTAGACCTTAAGGGTCTTCCAACTCCTTATGGTCTTCTTCCAACTTGAGATATTCCATGACTATATGGTAAGTACAGTAGTATAAGACAAGTGTATCACAAGTCACACTGCCCTTCTGGTACAGTTCACACAAATCAACTATTTTTTCCAATCAATAAATTACTTAAGATATTTAAAACAGATGTAAAACCTTTGTATTTTTCAGTTAGATGTGAAATCTTACTCCTTTTTTAATAGCATATGAGAGACAAGAAGCAGAACAAGAGTAATACTTAAGCAAAACCAATCTATTTTATTTCTGTCAAATTAGTATTTCATTTTTAAACAGTCAAACAACACAACTCCAGAGAATTGTACCTCTTATAGTTTCCCATTAGTTATCATGACTACTGAAAACATACAAAGCACTTAGAACTTGTTTTAACCAACCTGGAGTTTTCATAAATCTTCAACTGTAACTAAATACCACACTCAAAACCATCAAATATAGGTACTTTCCATACTGAGTTAGTAGTATCAGATTAACTATCCTGCAACAGTACAGCATTGCAAAAATATCTCAGTAAATTTTGATTAAAGACTGTATCTGAAATTCAGAACACTGCTTGTACATAAAAGCCTATAAGCAAAAATCTATTAGCAAAATGAGTAAATGGTTCAAATATGTCAATAGCTGTATTAAATAACACTTAATGGTCTAATAAACAATACCATTTGAAAAGAACTCTTCAGGAAGCTTGCAGTGGATATATTCCCAGAATACTTTTATACTAAACTGTTCATTGTCTGAATAGAACTGTTTATGGCAGGGACACCTTCTTTGGCATAATGCATTTAAAATTAAAGCAAGTTGACCATACTTATGTAAGGCAAATATATATCAAGGCAGAGCTGTAACAGAAACCCTGTGATGACAATGACAGTAACCACCACACTGTGTGGCATACAGATCATGCTTAAAAATTATTATTTTGCAGAATGCAGCAACAAGAGATATTAGCCAAACATTTTAGTAAGAAACTGGAACTCCTATACCTTCAAGAGTACACCATGAATCACTGCTTCCTCATGAGAAATTACCAATATTGTGTCTTCTGTCATCAGTACTACATAAAGCTGGAACTGAAAAACCACAGCAAGGATATAAACTTAGCATACTCTGAAGAAATAAAACTAAACCAGAGGAGTTACTCGTAGTAGTGCAGATAATGACTTCTGTTACCAAGAATTCCACTTTCATATGCAAATCCAGAAAGAAAGGAATCTAGGAAATGGAATTTGGTAACAGTAGTTGAAATGCAATAAACTTTGGCCAAATTAGGCTTCTAGCATACACCCCAAAAATGTCAAAGCTTGATGATATCTGTAGAAATATGTGCACCAAGGTAGCTTCTAAAATTCTTCAGAATATAGCCGTTATAAATAAATTCAGAACCAAGAAATCTGTTTTCAACTGCAGGAAGTTATTAATTAACAAAATGTTACATAGATAACAAAAGTTAGTTAGTTATCATAGATAACAAAATGTTATCTGCAGTAAATTTGTAAATTATCAGGAAAGAAAATTAGTAAGTTAATTGACTTACGGTTTTGGAGGAGAAAAACATTTAAGTCACTTTAATTTAATATATGAGTATTTAATTCAATGTTTTTAATATAAATCAGTTGAGCATGTTATTCTGGACACTACTTTTGAAAGTATTTCTGAATTTTCACAATTTTTCAAGTTTTTATTTTGAGAGTGGTGAAAGAAAGAAGTGTGTGGTTGGGAAGAAATTGAAATCTTTATTGGGTCATATTCTGCACTTCATGTTTTTACAGCCAATTTTATTAATCTCTTCTCTCAAAAACCTGTACTAGGAAGACACATCTAGTAAGTGCCAACAGCAGTTAGACCGCTTCATAAAACTTCTAACATACCCTAGCATTCAAAACCTGAGTGCTGCAATCAAATACTATTCCTGAAATTCCCTGGGTGAATTTCTCTCTCTAACTCCTCCTTCTCACTCGCCCTCTCGCTCTGCTCTCCAACATTCATAGTTCCTTCATCTCTGGTATGAAAGCATTGGACTTCAAGTTGAAAATCTTGGTTCTTTCATGGAAAAAAGAAAAGAAAGATAAAACAATGCTCATAGAACATACAGCAATTACTCTAAAAGTAAATCCAAGCATGAGGGTATTTTATACACTTCTGTCTTCTTATCACAGAATAGGAGCATCTGTCTTTTCTAAAAGATTACTGAAATTTGAGTTATAAAAGTGAATGTGAAGAACTTTCTCTTTGCTCTCTGATGACTGGCATCAGCACTTACTTTTCGCAGACCTTGTGTCTTCAAACTAACACCAGGGGTAAAGACAGACACTTGTGACTGAATAGATTCAGTGACAGTTTTCTTCTCAATAAACTGAGCTATTTCATCTTCTAGAAGTTTTTTCTTTTCCCCTAATTTCAGCTCCTCTTCTTGATGCATTAGCATAAGATGTTCAAATTTAGTCAGTACCTATTCAAAGAAAGCACAAAAACTAAAATTTCCAACTGGCAACACAAGGTGGTGATATTACAATATAAGAACCCTCAGCAAAATAACACTAAAACCCATGTCAGCTTGTGTTAATGGTCATTAGAAATTGCAGTGATTTCCCTGAACTGTTAAGATTAAAAAGCAGCAACACAGAAAAACAATAACTTTTATCAGACTGTTCTCATGATCCTGGCTACTACACTCAAAGTACAGGTGGGAAACATGGAAGGCACTAAGTGAATACTAGATTCCCTACTACATTTTATTATATCTTTATTGTCTCAAAAAAGGAAGCCTTTAGAGACAAACCAATTATCAACAGACAGATTAAATCAAGATGACTCAAGTAGAATATAGTGGGGAAGTGTATATTTAAATATTAGTAAGTACACAGAGTTAGTCTGGCTGGGGAGTTACTAGTGGGCTGCAATAAGCTACCTACTTTTCAGCTCTTTGATTGGTTTTTTTGACATATTAATGCATTTTAGTTTCCAGATCTATTTTAACCAGTTTAAACCTACTGTAAGGTTGTATGTGACAACAATCACCCTTCCTCATCTCCCATTTTCCCCAGGATTCTCCTAGAATCCTGCTTTTGCAAAGAAACTAAGACTATAAACATAACAGTACACCTGCTGTACACAGCAGATCTGACAAATTTTATAGGTGCACCTGCAAGTTTCCTCTAAATGAAGGATGTGAAAGAAATCTGAAGTTGAACAGAAATTCCTGGTTTTCTTTAGTTTCCAGATACAAATACAGCAGTAAGACTACATGACAAATGTTCTTTAGGAGTGATTGCATGATCCCTTTCCCACATCAGGAACTTGGAAAACTAATATCCGTAATTCTGCAATATGCAGAGTTAACAAACCACTTGGTATAAATTATACAAGGAAAATATCAAAGGGTTAGCACAGATACTGTGTAAGACCTTGCTGAACCTGCTTTGAACATGGCTAAGCATTCTTCCAACTGGACAGCCTCATACTGAGAAGGACTAAATTTGATTATTTCTCTACAAGTAGCATGGGGGTCTTAACAGATTCAGAAAACAAATATTAAGCTGCCTTCTTATTTAAAACATACACCTGAACACCTCAAAAAAACCTGCTACAGCTTTGCTGGGGGACTGACATACAGAAAAGAAAATTCATAAAAATACACAGGTTTCCAATTTCAAATAAACCAGTGTTTGAATATAAATACGCATGACCATGATAAGAGCCTGGCAGAAAGCAGATGAGAAGATCCTATCTTGCTAGTCCATCTTGACAGGACTAAATCTTCAAAAACAGAGCTGAGATACAGTCTACATTTTCAAACAGTCTTAAGGCAGCTGGGAATAGATGAGATTTTGAAAGCAGAACCAAAACAAACCAACAGAATACCAGACATACACACGTTCAAACCTCTCAGCATGAGGGCTAAGTTTAGATTTAATAATTTAATCTGGAAGTCATGCAAATCCACATGGCCCACTCTGAAAAGCCTCAGGAAAGACTTTTTCCTAAAATCTTGGTTTTTACAGCACAATCTATGCACGAAAAGCACCTGCTGTGTTGTTATGGCATGCCAATGTTTCTCAGCACGCTGCTAGAGAAGACAAAGGAACACAACCATTATATTCATCACTCTCTTACTTCACCATATCAACTCCTACTCAACAGGTGCTTACCAAGCCACCCATTAAAGCTTTTAGACCATAAGCTCCTGCCTTCCCAAAACAAGATCCATTTATAGAATCACAGAATCATGCACACTGGGAAACATCTTTAAGATCATCAAGTCCAAGCATGAATCCAGTACTGCCAAGTCCACCACTAAACCATGTCCCCAAGCGCCACATCTACACATATTTTATATACCTCAAGGCATGGTGACTCATGGCAGGGCAGTCTGTTCTCCAACACTTAACAACCCTTTCAGTGAAGATGTTTTTCTAATATCCAGTCTAAACTTCCCATGACACAACTTTAAGTCCACTTCCTCTCATGCTGTCACTTTGCACTTGGGAGAAAATACAAGCCCCAAATCACTATACTCCTTTCAGGTAGTTGTAGAGAGCAATAAAGTCTCTCTCCCCTGAGTCTTCTTTACTTCAGGCCAAACAACCCCAGCTCTGTCAGCTGCTCCTCATAAGACATATTCTCTTGTTTGCTGGTGTCTAATTAATCTGCTAATCCAATCAACTTGTGTAATCAAACTGCTTTTGATTTAAAGCATTACTTTCCTCGAAATATTAGGAAATTAAAAATATCAACCGGTGATTTTGTTAAGAACTTAGCTCAGAAAACAAACTCAAGACAGACAGGCATGCTTGCCTGTTGCTCTGCCTCTTCCAACATTGCTGCTTTCTCCTTCACTCTCTGCACAAATCGTTGCTTAATCTCCTCTTCTTTTCTTTCCACTTCAAGGCAGAACTCGAGCCTCTTTGCCTCAACGACTTCCTGTAGACTGAAGTCCAAAAATGTAAGCAACTCTGCAACACGCTGCTTTATTCAGTGTGGAAAACCAACAATCTAGAAAATCATTGAAACAATTAATACTCATCTGAAATATTAATTTCTACAGCTTTCCACATAAAAATTCAAGCAGAAACCTAAACAGAAGCAAGCATCTTATCTTTCTATTTTTTTATTTACATAAACAACCCTGAGTAAAATTACTTATGCTAACAGCTCCTGGGCAATTTATATTTCAAAGTAAATACAACACTTTAGGCATCTCACATTCTAAAGACTTGATTTATACCTGACTCCAACATGCATAAGCTTCTTCTTTAAGTTGCTTACTACTGAGACACTGAAATTGCCAGAAAAATCTCCCCAAATTTCCACACTGTGAAACCTTAGTCTTCAAGTAGGACCACACAAAAACAATTAATCTGGAGCACTAATGTAACAAAAAACTGATTGTTCCTATATAAAAATGGAAGAAAATAACAGGATCTTCAAAACATATAGCACTCTTTTTTTAATGTCAAAATTTAAATATAGCAGAATTATATTAATATAGAATGAATTCAATTTCCTTAATAGTTCAACATCCAAAACACAGGGTTACTTTCCAACATGCAACAGCCAAAACCTCAAGACTGCTTGTTTTTTCCTGAACCCTCTTTTCCAGAAGTAAATAAACTGCACATATACTGTCTTATATTTGAAACTATATAGGAGGAGCAAATTAGTTCAGATCACTGAGCAAATCTCTGGCAAAAAAAAAAAACAAGTCAGCAGGTAAATCAAACATTATTTTTAAATCTATGCCTCCCTTCTCTTTTCAGTACACAAGATAATTTTTTTTCCCTCCAAACAACAGGTACTTGAAATTGAAATACTTCTTTCATGCCAAAGCATATCATGGCAAATTAAAAGATGCTAGTAATTTATTCATATGAATAAACTACTAGAGGTTTGACATTTTCAGAGCCTATACTACCACTGCCAGGCAGTGCTGGTGGGAAATGTTGCGCTTTTCAAGAAATACAAATGGAGCTTGTACACAGACGTACCTCATACACCAAACTTCTTTTGAAAAGAAAACCTGCTTAATGACACGAGTTCTTCCATCAAAACATTTACCATAAAACTAAGTCACATGATTTCAGAGAGCACAACTGGAGGACCACAGCTGTTTTAATGGTTACTGGAAACTCAAAAGCATTGTCTTCTACGACATTTGGCTTAAGAACAGATAAAACTGTGGATAATATTCTAGCCTTTTTTCTGGGCTGTTCTTTACACTTTTCATCTCTTCTAGCACTTGCTGAGTGCTGACTGGTCAACCTTTCCCAGCTGAGTTACTGTCCCTTTGCCAGGTAACTCAGGCCTTCCACTCTCATGAAAAACAAAATAGGTATGTATATTAAGTATTTCATTTTGATTTCTATTTTTAATATACATACACACTTATGTTTTTGTCCTATCTTTTACTGTTTCTATTTAAACCATTTATAAATGAAAAAACTTACCAAAAAAACATAAAGAGTTAATTATTTAGAGCAACACTAAGCTTAAAAAGCTGTATCTTTAAATTTATGGTGACTGTGCAGTTTCTCAATCCTAAAGTTTCTAATTTGTATTCAAAATATCATGTAAAGAGAGAAGAAACATCTTGAAATTGCACATGCAGACAATGTTCTTAAGATATCAAGGTCAGAGCACTCCTCCTATTCTATCTTATTTGAGCACTACATGGCAACAAAATTAATTCAGAACAATTACCCTTTTTTGTTTGGGTTTGTTTTGGGGGCTTTTAATCAGCTGTGAAATAATTTAGATCACCCTGAAATTGTAAATCCCTAAATCCACAAGAAACAGGGGCATGATTTTCACACAGATGTATTAATTCACACTATCTCTAAGTTTAGATAATAATGCTACAGCACAGGTTTTTCAACTGCTGGCAATCTCACACTATACACACTTCTGCACACACTGTAAGTTCTGATGGATAAAATGCTGCCTTTGGGAATGATAAAGCTGCTAGAGCAAATGCTAGACTAAGTTAACATGCTACAGTCACACCTTCATTTCTTTATGTGGACATCTTTAGACCCAGACTAGGTTACTTTATCAGGCAAAAGCAATTTTGTGTTGAAATTTAAAATATTAACTCTGAAGACACTCAACTCAGTAAATAATCATATTACACATAAAAATAAGAGGATAAATAAAAGTGTATTTTTTAAATTTACTTTGCAGGTGGTTGTGGATGCCAGTACATGTTCAAGTGGAAGTGTGGAAGTGTTCAAGGTCAGGCTGGATGGGGCTTTGAACAACCTGGTCTGGTGGAAGTTGTTCCTGTCCATGGTAAGTGGGCTGGAACTAGATGGTCTTTAAGGTCCTTTCAATCCCAGCCATTCTATGACTCCATGAAATACCCCCTCCCCCTGGACTGAATTGTTCTGGGAATCACCAAGAAAGAACTAAACCAAAATTTCCTCTTCTGCATGCAGCATACCAGCAACACAATAACCCAAACACTCTTAAGTGTTAGGAGATTTGGGGAGGAAGGAAAAACATTTCACCACATCTTAAGCCAATCCTTTCAACATTACTTCATCCACTGCTCATAGCAAAATATTTTTTGGTTTATCTGAAGACTGGTTTCGCTGCTTTTCTTTTAGCACATTATGAAAATCAAGTTCACAGGTACTCTCATTCTTCTGGCTTAGACATCCAGAATGTAATACTCTGTACAAAGACACAAAATTTAAATGTCATAACTAATTATTTAAATAATGTATTCTTACTGAGGTTTTGTAGTAAGGGATTGTGAAGAAAGTCTAAACTAATCATACATACCAGCACTACCACATGCCTTTCTACAGAAGCACAGCTGTGACAGTTTTTTCTGTCTGCATGAGACTGAAAGCATGGAAGCCTAAAATTGCAAATTAGACACATTATGTTCATAAATAAAGACTCTTCAGTTAAATTCACTCTGAAGTGAATTTAACTCTCAGTGGAACACAATGTGCACTTTGAACAAAACAAGTATTTAAAGTTCATTAAATTATACTTTTAAAAGCTTTCAAATTTGAAAGTAACACTTGTAACTTTTTGCAGAACATTTGACTATTAATTAAGGTATATCAGAAAACAAACAAAAAAAATTAACTAGTGGCAGGTATTTCTAGCACTGTGCTTCGACTCAGTTATCTAACTCAGTTGATATTGAGCAATAATAAGGATGTGGTAGACCTCAAGAATTATCAATTTTTCAGTAGGGGCAAGAAAACCAGGTATTTTGGGTGTGGTCCAATCTCATTCTAAGATGGTTAAAATATTTAGCTCAAATGCAAAGGTCTGCAGCTGGTCAGATGAATCCATTGCCAAGGACTTCTTAAGGAAAAGGTCTAACAGGTTTTCAAATGTTAGGTTTATTTTCCTAGACATGACAAGCGTCACATCAACCTTTCTCTACATATAAACTTCTTCATGTCACTGAATCCTTCCTGGTTTTATGTAATCATCTTCAAAACAGACTGAAAAATAAACAAGTTCAAGAACTGCAAGGTCTGAATATCCCAGTTTCGGGGACGAAAAAAGCAAGGAATTAATCCCCACATACTGAGAAACCAAGATGCTTATGCTACAACAATGTTTAATTGCAATTATAATGGAGAACAAACTGTAATCACAGTGACAGAAAAACAACTAACCCAGAGAATTATTAACATCAGCAAATCTAAACACACAAGCATATGGCCTGAATATCAATCCTCAGCTTTTTTCAACAGACTCTGGTCTTCCAGTTTTCTTCTTTCAAAACAAAAATGTGCCCATAGGCAACAACTTAAATTGAAAAATGGACTTAACAAAATGTTCAACTTCAAAACACTAGCAATCCTCTCCTCCCTTGCAAATGCTTAGGCTAACTAGGTATGTGTGTGTGTATATTTAGAAGTTTGTTTTCCTGGAAGCACTCTTCATGTCTAGATTTCTGTTTTCAACTATTCCAAATTTTACCATTCAAAACATCTCATCAATTATCTCTTGCTGAGAATGACCTGAGACTAGGAATTCCTGTTCCTAACGAACATAATTGGACCATCAAAAAGGCAGGACCAGACTATCTGCACAGACACACACAAAAGCTTATATTTACTTTTCAACAACAAAGAAATACAAATGCCAATTTTAAGCAGCAAAAATTGAAAAAAAATTTAAAAATTCACTTCTGAATTTTATATCCAACAGATACTGCATAAAATGTATAAACCACACTCTAAATACTCTGCTATCCATTGACTTCATTACTTCATTCTTAGAATGCAATTGCAAACTAAAAAATTTAAAAAGTTATTATGAAATAGCTTCACCAAAAATACAGAAATAGGTGTTTTTAAAAGTGTGCACAAGACAGTCACTTCAGACTACCTTTCTTTTCCCTTCTCAGCCCCAGTAATAAAGATGCAAATATATTTTTCTGTTGTATGCTGAAACCACATCTCCCATAAAAAAAGTAAAACTTGCCAACAGGTTTTTACACACATGTAAAAGCTTAAGTGTTTTACACACATAGAAGAGTGAAAGACTTTACAGATGTCTGCCCACAACCTAAGGTAGCTGGACATCCAAGAATTACTGGTTTTGCCTTGCAGTGGCATACAATTTTGGATGAATAAACTACTGTCCTACTTCTAAATCCAAAAGGGTAGTACAGGAACTTCACAGGCAGCTTCTTCCCAATATGCCAAAAGGCAGGGCACTTTGCTACTCAAGTGTCAGTGTTCAAATGCTACAAACAGCCAATTACTCAAGTCTAGCAAAGGTTTTCTAAATTTACATTATTATCAAATTTAATATGTAGACAGCTACATCACAGGCACAAAATATGAATTCTCAACATGCATTTTGATCATTATTTATACAAATAGCATGAAATTTTAATCTTCAGGCAAATACTGCTATGCAATATTAATTATAGTCTAAAACTACAGCTCTTAGAATCCGCAAGAATATATTGTAAACATCTTTAAGGACAAAGAGGATGACAATTTAATAACACATTTTTGCCCAAAACAACTGGATAGTCCCTATTCTAAAAATTATTTAAATGTACAAGCAAACTGGGAAGCACTGAACTTCCTCGATGTAAATAGACACTTTCTATCACATTGCTGAGGATGACACTTTTCATTGTTTCCTCAGTAACTTGATAAAACATCTTATGGGTAAGGCTGCATTAGTCTGCTAATTACACTGCATACACATCCTCTAAATTCTCTTCCTTTTTTATAGTATCATAAAATGTCTCTCAAAACACCAAACACCTTCTCTCGCAGACATCAGCGTCATTCACTATGCCACATTACTGCGGGACAGCCACATCCTAGTCTTGCTTTTCTCTTCCTGTTGCAGTAAATCTGGGAAAAAGTTCATTTTTCTAGATTCTTATGGGATATCTATTCTTACCCTTCCAAAACAAAGACATTTTCAATAAAACTGATTTACCAAAACTAATTACTAAGTGTACTTTCTTGCCAGAACTCTCTCAATAAAACTGACATCTAGCGGGCCATACGTAAAATCTACACACCAGAGAGAACTCAGCTCTTCTGTATAACCAAGAAGCAGACAACTTCTAAATGAGCTCTGAAGTGTAAAATACTGGGACAGTCTGATGTGAACCTGCCACTTCAGGCTGTTTACAAAACACTAACAGTGTAGGGGTTTTACAAAGATAATTCCTTTGTTTGTAAAAGAAAGCACTTCTGTGGATGATGGTTTTTATAATTTAACTCTTATCCTGAGATGGCTGTACACCATGAAACAGAGCTTCAGAAAAGCTGAAGGAACTGGAGTCAATATTGTCATGAAAAAATCTCTAAAAAAAAAAATCTTCCCTAGACAAGGATAACAAGACATCAGCTATTAACACACGTTCTTAAACTTAAATGTAAACCAAATGAAAATGCTACGGTTAATTTCAGTTGGTTTTAAACCTCTTTCACCTTTGGTTCTCTTTTTATGAAAAGGATGGATTACATTCTTGTTAAGTGAAGAGAAATGTCAAGAGACCACTGATTCAAGGTCAGCTCAACATCATCTCAGTGAATTAATCTGCAAATGTGCCTCGGTTCAAACAATGAAAAACTGGTTTTAATGCAAAGTCTTATTCTGTTTTTATGCCTGGTTTAAGTCAGTATTTCCCACCATGACTATGCAGTAATGGTGCTTCACTAACACTAACAATTCACAAAGCATCAGATCTTCCCCAGCAGGATTCTGACCAGTTAAAAGTACAGTCCCATGCATTAAAAAAACAAAACAAAAACAAGGGAAGCTGGAAGAGGGAGATGAGAGAACTGGAAATAAATGATTAAACAAAATAGATATAAAATTTTAAATGCTTCCAGTAGAAAGCAGCTTCACTACATGAAACAACTGAGTGTCTATAACCTTCTGTTTAACTTTCCTTTGGAAGCCTTTTTTAACTCCCTACAGTCCAGCAAGAGATTTCTTAACCTGAAAATGCTAAGACATTTGTTATTATGGCAGATAATGTGGGAAGTCAACAGTGTAACCACTTATTTTATAAAAGTTTTTGTTTCAGTTCCTTCTGAACCTGGAGTCCAACCAAATTATTATTTAGAATCAGATATTCTTAGGAAAGAAAGTAAAACATAATACTAATATACAATGAAAATAATTTAGAAGTTCATAAAGCACAAGTATCTAAAGAAAACAGACATGCTTCCTGAGAAAAATTAAAATCCTCAGGTGTATTATAGAAGAGAAAGATTTCAGAAAAAAACCTGGCTTTCATGTTTTTAAAAAGAATGCTCATTTAAACTCACAGACTTCTCCATGAAGGTAACTGAATGAAGAGCTACATCCTTCGATTAAAAAAAAATATTCTTTCCTTCTCAGAAAATTTATTTTATGTATCAAAGCTGCTCTGCACTGGGATGATGTGAAGTGAATGGATGCTGAAAGCAAGCACTGCACACCAAGTCCTTTACCTGACCGGTTTGTTCTCAGGGCCAATGTCTCTGCAACCCAACTTTTCGAGCCTGCAGCGTCTGTATGACTCATAATATGCTCGAGTCTTCTCCTTTAAGTCTTCCATATTTGTGCAAAGCATCCTGCGAAGTTTTATAGTGTCACAGTGGTTCTCATTTTCCACTAATCAGTAAAAAGGAGATTTTATTATTATGCAGAAGTAGCAAAATAGTCAAAATACTTTTTCAACATCATCACTTACTTTGTTCACTAAATATACTTCTAGGAAAAGGTATCTTGTTGTTTATTATACCTCTTATGCTTCCTTATAATTTCTAATATACACACTGAAGTACTGAAGACCTGTAAGTACTGGTGAACATATTTCAACTGTGCTAATTTCCTGATTGAGCTGAACACAACCACATTTCTCTCCTTTTTAACCCTCTTTACTGACAATCACAAATGTTTGAAATTTGGTAATGCTAGAGGTACTGCCACTATCCTAACCTGCCCAAATACTACACACACAATGTCATACCTTGATCCCAAGAATGCATCAGTGTGGATGATACTACAGGTTAGTGCATGCCTCAAGTATTAATTGCTAAATTCCTTATAAGTGTTGATCCAAAATATAATCAGCCTGGCATCAGTGAAATAGCCCCTTTTATTACTGGTGAATTTTATACTTCAACAACTGCAAAAATCTCATAAAAATACTTTTAAGAATTCTTTTACCTTTTACAATGCCCCAAGGGTATTGACGAGCTCTCACCATTTTGTTTCCAATTTTCACCTTCTCCATACTTCCTACCACAGCAAATGGCAAATAACCCTGTCGGAGTGGTACCAGTTAAGTCTTATCTGTCAGCACTCTTATGTAAAAACATAAAAACACTTCAGAAATAAATTAGGGAGGAAAACACCATTTCAGAAACAGCCAACAGGCAGTTTAAAACCAGGTATCACCCCCCAGGAGATCAGCAGCTGGGTAGTATCTACTGATAAAAAAAATCAAACTACAATAGAAGAAGAAGGAGCAGTTGACAGACCCAGATGGGTGTGTTGACAACTCAGAGGAACCTCAACAGGCTGGAGAAATGGGCCAACAGGCACCTCATGAAACAGAAATGAGAGCAATGCTAAGTCCTGCATGTCAGGAGGAATAAGCCCGTGCCCCAGCACATGCTGGGAGCCAACTGTCTGGAAAGGGACTTTGCAGAATAAGACATGGGGGCAATAACTTGGTGAACAGCAGGTTGTTCCTGATTCAGCAGGTCTGTCCCAGTGGCAAAGGCAGACAACTACATCCTGAGCTGCACTAGGAAATGCCAGCCCCAAACAGAAAACTGCTCTACAACATATGACTCACATTCAATCAGAGCTCAGATCCCAGTAACACATGACAATCACATGTTGGAACCTGTGCTGTGGTTACTGCTGTGGGCTTGGCACAAAGATAGCCTGGGCACTGAATGCCTGTGTGCTGACCCACAACAGCTGACCAAATAAAGAAACGCCATTACCTGGAAAATAAATCACTAGCAGAGCATGGAAGTGGTAAGTAACAAACCACCACATTTCCCCACAGCAAAAGGTCCTGCTACTGATGGACAGCTGCACATTCTCACTCCTTGGTCAGGTAACACAGGTTGGGAATGCACAGCCATGGGTTCCAGCACCCTGGCGCCTGTTCCCTACTTTCAAACCCCCGTACACACAAACATGTACCTACAAACATGTGCACGAGAGCAGCAAATACAGAGTGCTCAAGGCAAAGCCATCTAGCTTCACAGCCTTAGCTGAGAGCTGGCAGCTACCACTGGGACAGTCAGAAGGACAACAGAAAATGAGACAGAGTTGCATCTGACTTCTTCATCCTCAGAGAAAATCTGTCCTAATTTCAAAAGAAATTACTAAATAAAAGAAAAAAAGCAGGCGCAAGACTTGCTGTTGTAGAAAGTTGTAGACATGAGGCACCTAAATAGCTTTGCTACCAGATGTAAAATTCTATCTGTTGAGGAAAAGATCAAAGTCAATTTCTCCATCTATAATAGTAATTTTGTATTAATTAACCAGGTACTAGAAAAACCATTTATGCAAGAGAACCTCTTTTCTGGTATCAACAGGTATCAACAGCAGAGGGGCAGGAAGATTTGCAAATAGGGAAAAAAAGCCCCCAACACATAAGAGCTTTTTAAGGAGAAGAATAAACAAAATCATGACATGCAAACTTGCAAACTTAAAGACAATGGTGGCAGCAGTGACATTAATCAGCATTAGAGAATGATGCTTTAGTACTGAAATATCAATATTTCTGTCATTTACTTACATTTGTGATGGCATTTATCTCAGATACAGTTTCATCATCAGTAGGAAACTGGTATATCCGGATGCCATTGCTAACTAATTCACTCATTATTTTCTTCTTGAACTCTTGTAGCTCAGATTTAGAAATGCTGTCCGCTTTGCCTATAACTGGTATAATGTTCACCTGTGAATGACATAAATTATATGAAATGTGTGAGACTTTTGAGAATTTTGAGGTGGCAACTTTTGTAAATCAAATTGTTTTTTAATTAGCTGTTTAAAGCCTCCTCCACAGTCCAAATCTTTCCATCAATTGATAACAATTTTTGACAAACAATGAAAAATATTCTCATGGGCATCATTTAACTAACTAGCAGGCAATTATTTAATATACTCCCTTAAAAGTAATTGATTCCAAGAACAAGGAAGGAGGTCTCATAGAGCAAAGTACTCAAACACAAGCAATGCCTACTTATTAACTAAACGCCATTAAGTATTTATATCTCTGTTAAAAAAAAAAAATAGATTGTTTAGGTTATATCAGCAGAGGACATGGCTCAGGTGTTAAATGAAAGCTGTCAGTCTAAATACAGAAAGAAAAGGAAGCTGACTACCAAACCCTGCCTACCCCTGAGCCTCTTCCTTGGGTTCCTTTCAGCTACATCTTCTCCACCTCACCACTGCAGCACAGTTTCTCCAGTATCTGACATGAGCAGAGAAATAACAAAGGCTAAAGCTTCTTGCTTACCAGTTTTTACACTAATTATTCAGAACACAGAATTCAGTTCTATTAAACTGCCCTATTTCCTAAAACAGTGATGGCAGTAACTTGGAAGCAATAGATGCCAATTTTTTCTTACAAATATTATCACCACTCCCAAAACACACATTTTTCAGAACTAAATGGAAATAATGAATGCCCAAATGGAACAAAATGGAAATAATGAATATCCAAATATTTTGAAAGAACAACATAAATAATTCTTCCAGATTTCAGAAGATGAAGTGTTTTACAGAGTTCCTTGATCACAGATGCAAAAAGGAAGGAGAGGAAAAGAAAAAAAAAACAAAACAACATACACACTTTCTATTCCTCTGAATATTCTGCCTGAATGGCAGAATGCCTAAATGTCACTAAGAGATTCAAAATGGATATTTTTCAAATAAGACTTCTGTCTTAAACAAAATGTCCCAAATAAAAAGAAGCAAGCCGGCTCTGAAGTATGACTTCCAAGATTACCTGATGATAGTCCTTAATTGTGCAGCATACATGATCTAAGCATATATGGGGTAAAATATCTAAAATCAAATAGAATTATGAAATATATTTTTCTAATAATTGAACTCATTTAGAATTGTATAAACAATCTGTTGCAATAGGAGTAATTAATGCCTTCAATCAAATGAGCTGAGGGACAACATAGGTTTTCTCCAATATAGGTCTAAAAATGGATGGAATACAGAGTCCTCAGAATTAAATTAACCTCTACTCTTTTTCAACATGAAAGTTGTCTTTTCAACGTGAATGTTTTTCAAGCACTCACTGATTAGGAGAGAACTTCTTAGAAAACAAATAGC
Source organism: Vidua chalybeata (assembly GCF_026979565.1). Lineage (NCBI taxonomy): Eukaryota > Metazoa > Chordata > Aves > Passeriformes > Viduidae > Vidua > Vidua chalybeata. Next base: position 26,596,486 of record NC_071531.1, on the reverse strand, counting down.
AGAGAGAGTCTACCAAGAAGAAGAGTAAAACGCAAAATCAGAAACTGAGATTACAGCTATCAACATTGACATTAAACCACCACAACTGCATAAAAATTGAAAAACATAAAATTAACTCTGGCTTTAGATAAGCAACAAAGAAGGAAAAGAAATACATGTAATTGAAATCACTGTTGGTTGCAAGAGCAGGCTGATTTAAGTGTACCTCTGTGAATCAGTATAAACATTTCTGAAGATTCTTTCTGAAGGGAAAAAATCCAAACTAAATCCCCATGATACTTTACTGACTTGGCCATAAGCTGCATACAATTCTGTGAGAAGGAATTAGAACTGCAGAGCTCTTAGTTGAATAATCACTATTTCCAGCAAGAAAGAGTACAGGAAAACATCCCCTTTGTCTGTGAATGAAACCTGGCTGGTCTGTAGTGATGCCATCCTAAGCAAAACTAGAGGATTTTCCAGTGTCTAAATGCTAGAGTCCAAATTCTTAGCTAGTCATCCAATTCATAATAGAGAAAAGTAAATTGACCATAGATACTCTGTTTTTTTCTTCAAGGCCTGCAAAGTACAGGATGAACCTAATCTATTCCCAGAACCCTCTCTACCTCTGAGCTGTATAATCTGCTATTGTTTTGTAGCAGCAGACTGTAACAAGAGTACACAGTGTACACTGCAGTGGATTTAGGAAGAAACTCAAGACAGCTTTTGACATAGATTTACACATTTGATGGATGCATGTGGCTGTACCATCTTCTCTTTATGGAATCCTGTACTCAGGGAATACACCCAGGGACTCCCACATCCTGGGAAATTTCAAGTTCTTAATTGCCACTAGGAGAATGCAGTACTACTAAAAGCACCACAAACATGCTCCACAACAAGATGGAAACAAAACTACAGTTAAAGCATACAACTCTTTCTGTGTGTACATGGATATTTCTGTAGTAAGAGTAGAAAGAAGCCATTGCAAAGGGATAAAACACCAGAGTTACATGTGGTTTATGCTCTCTGTGCCAAAGCAGAATTAAAAATTTTTGCAGTAGATGGCTAGAAGCCAAAATTCCCCAAAGCAGAATTATTTTTTGTTTATCCTGATGGAAGTATTTTCTTAGGATGCTGGAATTTGAAGATCTGTATCTTTTTCTTTTGAAAGAAACACCGTTTTAAAGAAAGTTCAGTGAAGAGCAGGCACAACCCAGAAACCAACGACATAGCACACAGAAATCTGCTCTCCCCTACCTTTGTACCACCATACCTTCCCTTCTCTGCTATTGAGAATTTCAGAATGCAAAATACATCCACAAAGTAACAAAAACTCCAAATGTGCTTATCAACCACAAATGTTGGTTTGATCCTTGCTATCTTGGAAAAACTTCTCAGAAACAAGAAAATGCAGGAAGAAAATGTAGCGGGAGGGGCTCTAGTACAGCACAAAGAAAAAGCTGAAAAGCACAGCAAATACATTTAAGTTTTCAAAATGCTCAACATTTCAACAAATTAAATCCAAATAATATAAGGTTTCTTAAAATAGGTTAAACATTTAGCTTCACACAGCCCTATTACAGGAAGAAAGTTAAGGATTTAGAAAATGCAAGTAATTTCACTAGAAACTGTTATTTGAAAGCTTTCTAAACAAATAAATATGTTAAAACACTACTGCAGCCTATCACAGAAAAAGCCACATTTGGCAGGGTCTTCTGTTCATAGCTCTTCATGCTTCTTCAGTTATCTATAACGAAGATCTTCACAGTGTTGCAGAGCTTTTTATATGCCAGCAGTCCCAAAACTAGAAACAATCATAATTAAAAATAGTACAGAACTTATAGAAGGTTACCCTATCCAATCTCACTACAATGTTTAGGGTTTAATAAAAGTAAAGTTGGTGTGGTTCTACTTTTTTTAGTATTTTTTTTAACTTTGTTGTGCTTCTTTTTTCAACATTCTTGCTATAAGTCTCTCTCTTTTTAATTTTTAAATAAACAAGTGATGAACTGCAAACTACTTGCAGAGCCCATTTATTCTGACCTTAAAGTATATCAGTACCAAAAAAACACTGCAAAACCAAATGCATCAATATAGAACTGAAAGATGGTCGTGGACCTAAAAGCTACAAGATGCTTTAGAAAGTAAGACAAATTCTTGGAACTGTTTCCAAGTCTTACCTTACTGTCTAGGCTTCTCATAGTTAACAAATCTATGGTTTTTAGAGAACGGCCTGTAGGTGAAATGAAATAGAGGCAGACATGGATGCGAGTATCATGGTAGTTAAATAAAGAACGTATAACTTTCAGTTCTTCCTCAAGATAGGCTTCAAATTGTGCATCTACATAATCCACTATTGGCTGATAGCTGTAGGAAATAAAATTTAACAACCAGATATTAGCTACTCCTAAACAGAGACAGGCTAAGAAGGGAATTCTCTTGGATTGTTCTACAGATTTTTGCTTTACATGTCAAAAGGCTGCTCAAGTAGGGCAGAAAATTACATGTACAAACTAATCCTAATTTCTGAAAAGCAACTCAAAAAAGAATTGTGCATCTAATACAAACAAAATATTTCCTAGCTACCATCAGTGAAAAAAGCTACATAAATTTAATTATGATTATAACCAAACTTCCCAAGTGATGTTTTTAAATTTTTGCAATTAAGTTGTGCAAATGCAGAACTCTTAAATATAAGGAAGATACAACAACCTCTTAGGTACAATACAGGAAAAGAAAGAATATGCAACTAAGAGTACCAAGAAACAGGATGAACTTTATCTTCTGAAGTACTGTACGTGAGAGAGCTCTTAAACAATAGACAAAAACTAACATGAGAAATGTTAGAGAATAAAAATCCAATTTATACTAAGTATAGTTTAAGTATACTTTATCCTACTTAAAACCAAATTCTAATGTGCTTTCAAAAAGAAAGTTTTGCTAGATGTAGAAGCAGTGCTTAGGGAGGACTCTTACATTTCTCCTGCTCCACAAAGTTTACAAACCAGATCAAATGCTTCGGTAATCCACATGATGTTATTTCCAGTTTAAGGTCTTCAACAAGTTACAATCAAATTGTTAAAAACCCTGTAGATCTAATCTATATAATACAGTACTTTATAATGTGCTTGACTGTTTAAAAACCTGCCTGTTGAACTCCCTGCTTTTCTCCACCCCAAAAGAAACTACTGCATGTACACACATTTATAAAAGATTAAGAAAGAAAAGATTTCATAAAGAAAGGAGCAGAGTTCATCTGAATTATAAAATAATTTCTTACAAGAGAAGAACAATGTGTTTACTTTGGCACACAGGGAAAACAGTTAACCATCTATTTGGAATACATGTAAGACAATCACTTACTACAAAGCCCAAAATAAAATCAACTTGCACTTAAGACCAAAACTCCAGCATAACATAGTGACAAGAGGACACTTACCTATCTGCTTTGTTGACCTGGTCACCAAATCCCACTGTTTTTACAACTGTCAGCTTTAAAAGAACATTACTTTCCTGGAGTTCAAAAGTCTGGGCTCTAAGTCGCACACTTGACAGAAAATGTGTTGACGGAGAGTCCGCAAAATCAGTGTTAAACAAACTGCTCACCAAGGCTGATTTCCCAATTCCAGTTTCCCCTAAAGTTAAACAGAAGGGTTGGAGAAGACACTTTTCACATCAAATAAATACATAATAATCACAGAAAGTGTACACAAAAACTCAACTGATTTTTTCTGTGTAAAATTGTGCATTTGTGCATTATTTTAGTGAACACTAAATATATTTTCATTATTTTTTTCATCCTAAATATAAGGGTAAATTATCAGCTAATGAGTAATGAGCAGAACAGTGTCTTGACACTTTGGTTTCTTTAAAAGTCTGAATTAAATTCCTACAGATTTTTAAAAGTTAAGTGGCTAGCTGTGAAACCAGAGATTCAACAAACATCTTTTAAGAATAAGGGTAAAATACTGAGCAAAACATTTGATAAGTATAGAAACACTTCAGTAATACCAACATGGAATTTTAGAATTATTTTAATCTGAAGCTCTTTGTTACAGGTGTAAGCCCCATTTACTCAAAAAAATCCAAAAGGCTGCTGATAAATGAATAAATGACTGGCATACATTTTCAACATTTTTTGGTCTTCACATTGTTTATGAAAATGCTACATACAAACCCTAATAAACAAAGCTGGGAGAAGGGGTGGAATTACAGTTCATGTTTAACATTAAAGAACTGTTTAACACCACAAATGTATTTAAATTCCAGTCACTTCCTAAGATGGGTATACCACTAAAGCCTTTAGGCATCCAGATATTACTCACCAATGCAAAGAATGTTGAAGCAGAAGCCATGCTTGATGGATTTCCTAATCAGTTGGTCAGGTAAGCTGTCAAACCCAACATGCGCAGACAAGGACAAAGTTCGACAGCCAACATTTTGCTACAGAAAAATAATTTCAAAATATCAGTTAACAATGGCAATAAAAATTCTACTAGAAAGCTAGAACTCATTCCTTATGATTTCACACACAATGAGGAAAAGCCAAAGTCTGAAAGAAAAACCTGTCAAATGAGCTTTATTCCATGATTTGAGAAAACAAAAAAAGCCCCAAACCAAACAACCTTATGAAATGTGAATGAAATAAAGTTGACTAGTCCAACTGAAAATGTAAACTGAAAACTGTAGGGAGAAAATAGACCACAGTTGGTTCGCTCTTAGAAAATAGGAAAAAATACTAAAAAAAGATCTAAGCATCAGAATTCAAAATAGAAAGCATAATCAGAGGAAGGTGTGCGTTACCGAACGGAACTCACTCTGAGGAGCTGGAACTGAAATTGCTATTTATGTCAACTAAAACATTATCTACACTCATTTTATGCACCAGAACTCTGAGATAGCATTACATCTATTTCATTACAAATATCTAAAGGTGCACATTCCTTTTCAAACATCAGCTAGCAATCTAGAATCATGACATCATGGCAATGAGCACACTAAAATGCATAAGGCTAAAAGAAAATATCTTGATTCATACAAATGAACTGTATTTTTAAACAAACATTACCTATCAGAAGTAGAAATGGTGACAGGTCCATGCTATTCTTTCTCTTATATTTCCAATCCACACGGAATTGGAAATTATTATTGTTTCCCACGAACATGCACATGGTCAACAGCAGGAATTTTTTTTAATTTAACACTTAAAAGCCCATTAAAGTGACACCTTTTTTAATAGGTATGCATAGCAAGTCTCAGAATTCTTGTAGCTAGAAGGATATGGATATTCCTCATGGCATATACTCATCCTCTTCTTTATTTGCACAGGACTTCCTGGTATGGATTTACAGACTGCACTGCACTAACTGCACCAACTCTCATTTTACACTCCTCTAATTAGATAATTCCATTTTAGACTAATATGAGGGAAAATGCATATGCAAAGTGAACAATTTAAAGAGAAAATATGACATCTTTGGGCTATTAAAAAAATGTACATTCAAAGCATGTCAGAAAACAAAATTTCTCAAGGCATTCTACCAGAAGAAAATTACTATTAAAAAGTGCTGAGAAACATTGAGACCTGTCAGTTTCCTGTCCATTTAAAGACAAGTGGCTGCAGCCTAAGAACTCTAGAACATCTAAGAACTCTAGCTACTCAGTCTGATACTCAAAGGACCTCTATTACCACTAGGATAAGACAGTTACCAAAGACAAACCATTCAGCTTCCACACCAAAAGCCAGTGCAAGCGGCTCAGCGTGACTGAAGAAAGGAGGCCTTTCACCTTCACGTCACCAGCCTAAATCCCAACCTCTGCACTGCCATTTGTAACTCTCCAACCAAAAAAAACCCTCACAGGAATAAATTTATTTCCTTCTGATGTCCAGATGTTAGAAAGATAAATTATTTTGTCAGCAGAGTTGCCTTGTTAGGGCTTGACATGCCTCGATGATCTCAGACCTGGAGGAGGTTAACAAAGCCTTGGGAGAAGGATGTGCTAATGATAGTGGACACAAAAAAATTAAAATTTACAGGCCACAAGGACATTTGGCAGAACACCCAATATAAGGAAGAAACTAACAAAGCCAACTCAGCAACTATGCTGAAACCAACTGACTCAGCTCCAAGGAAATTTTAGCAGGAGGAGATTGTGACCACCAACTCACAGACCACCAACTCAAGAAACCCACAGACTCAAAAGAAGAGAAAAACTGTGAATGTGGACTAATTAGCATGACAAATGAGAGAATCACTAACCAACAGAAGGTAGAACACTAATTAAGAAAATTATGCAACTAGTAGCCAATGACCCTTGATCTCCTTATTTGCTAAAATCTATAAACGTAGTTTTGATGACTAGGCAGCTAGCATTTTGTGGCTTATCACCTAGCACCCCACTTTGCACGAACTAGAATAAAGAAATAGAGGTAGCTTGTCTTAGTGTGTAAATTGCTGCTGCCTACCAAGCAGAAAGCCCTCTTTCAGGACAACACCTTCCTTCCTTACACAAGAATCACTGTCTAAACCTATTCCACCTGACAGCAACTGAAGCATTCTCTTAATAGAAAAGCAGTAGCTTACATTTTTCCTTCTGAAATTTTCCAAGGACATTGGGTGTTTGTCCCTCTGCTATTGTCTAACAAATAAGCAGAGAAATTAAGTCCACAAAATGACCATATGGTATCTGCATTCTTACTACTTCTAAAAGAAGTATCACCTCCTTGATTACCTAATTGATATCACCTAAATATCACCTAACTCACAGCTCATTCCTTCCCTCAACCCCATTTTTAAAGGTTGGTGGCATAACTCATGTGTCTGGATTTCTCCAGATTCGTTACATTGGATGCGGCTCTGAGCAACACAATCTAATGAAAACTGTCCCTGCTCAGAGCAAGAGGGTTGGAACCAATCTTTTTGAGATCCCTTCCAACCCAAACCATTCTAAGATTCTATTATTTAATAAAATATTTTGGTTTATATAAAGTTGTCTTGACCATTAAAAACAGCATGAAAAAAAACTATAGCCTGAGATGGTGTAACATTTAAAAATTATTATTTCTTTCAGAAAGAAACTTGAAAAAATAGTAGTCTTTTAAATTTACCACATATTTTTGACCAAAACTGCACAACGCCATGCTATACCAAAGCAAAAGCTAAGTCTCAGGCTACATGCATTACTTTGCATAAACCTCGGCAGAACGAGATTAGTAGTCTAAGCAAGAAACTAGCTGGCTGCTGGATTTGAAGATGTGACTGAAATTTGCCCTCCAAAACTCGAAGAAAACCGTAACCAGTGTTTGATTATGCAGGGAGTGAGGGTCCCGCCAGCCCCAGGCGGCTACGCGGAGGTCCTGGGAAGGATGCCGCGCCCCCAGCCGCGAGGGGGGGCATCCCATTAACGCGCCCATAGGCACCCCAAATCTGACTCTTCCTGAGCCCGAGTCTTCCACTGCTATCTCCAGGCATAGGAACTACGCCCAGCACCGTCGTGTGGAGGGGTTCAATCTTCAGAATAAAAAGCTGACAGCTTTGCCATTACACAGAAGTAATTCTTCAGTAGAGAAGATTCAACTTATTACCTGAAATACGCGATACGCCATGGGAGCGCTAGGAAGAGTGACATCTGAAAACAAGTTCCTTTAACAAGTTCTAAAAGCCTGGCAGTTCAGGGGACCAGACGGCGTGAGGAAGGAGCCTTCATCTCCCCCGCTAACTCGACCTTACCCTGACGCGGCCCTCACCGGCGCCCGGCACAGAGCGGGGGCAGCGCCCGGTGCCCCGCAGCGAGGGCAGCGAGGTACAGGCGGCATTTCCACCTCTTTGCACGGTGCAACCGCCACCCTCCTTCCCCTCCCGGTGCCGGAGCTGCCGGGCCCCTCCGTCCCCTCAGCCGCGCCTCAGGCACAGGGGGCTGCTGACCAGCCGCTCCCTGCACCGCGGAGGGGACTTACCAGGTGCCCGTCGGCATCGGAAGCGGCCATAGCCCCGCCAGAGAGATACAGAAGGATGGAGGAGAGCCGGGAGAGAAGGACACAACCAAAACTGCCGCCGAAGGGGAGAGCCACGCGGCGGGGAGGAGCGCGGGGAGGGGACGCGGCCGTGGCTCCGCCGACGGGGCGGGCGCTGTTGGCAGGCGCCTCCCGGCCGGAGGGCGGCGCGGTGCCGCCGCCGCGGCAGTGATTGCTGGGCATGCTGCCGCCGGGAGGAGGGGCTCGGGCAGCGGCGGCTCTACCGCGCCCGCACCACCACTGCCACCACCATCACCAGCAGCGGCAGTAGCAGTAGCGCCGGCGGCGCGATGGGGTAGCGGCGGCGATGGCGGAGCCGGCGGAGCTGCAGCAGGAATCAGTGGTGCGATTCCTGGCGGCGCGGGGCGGGCGGGCACGCAACGCGGAGCTGCTGGAGCATTTCCGGGACTGGCTGAACCCCTCGGAGCCCTCCCGCCGCGCCGCCGCCCGGCATCGCTTCAAGGAGCTGGTCAACGCAGTGGCCACCGTGCGCCAGGAGCCCGGCACCGGCGTCAAGTACGTGCACCTCCGCCGCCGGTACTGCGCCCCCGAGCCCCCCGCCGCCGCCCCCCTGACCCCCGGGGAGCAGGAGCCGGCGGCGGAGAACAGCGCGAAGCAGCTGAGTCCGCCGCCCTCCCCACGGGCAGGCGCTGAGGAGACGCCGCTGGCAACAGGCGAGGATGCCGGCAGCCGCCCGCAGCCCCCGGGGCAGCGGGGCGAGCCGCCCCGGCCGAGCCCGGCGGTGGCTGGAGGCCAGCGGAGGGGCTCCCGGCGGGGGCCACCGCCCGGGCGCGGCGAAAGCGGCGGCGGAGGCGAGGAGACCGCGATAGCGACGGGCCCGGGGCGGCCCCCGGCGACGGACGAGGCGGGGGCGCCGGAGGGAGCGCCCGGGGCGGCCGCGCAGGGCGGCGGCCGGCGGAGCCTGCGGGAGGCGGCGCGGGGCAGCTCCCCCCAGCTGAAGCGCGGCGCCCTCCCCGGCGGGAGCCGCGGCCGGGACTCGGACAGCGCCTCGGTGGCCTCGTCCTCCGCCGAGGAGGAGGGGAGTACCACCGGCTCCGTGGCACTGGACCCCCTGGAGCACGCCTGGATGCTGTCGGCCTCGGACGGGCGGTGGGAGAGCCTGGAGGGGCTGCTGAGCTGCGAGCCGGCGCTGCTCTGCAAGCGGGACTTTATCACCGGCTTCACAGTGCTGCACTGGGCCGCCAAGCACGGGCGGCAGGAGCTGCTGGCCACGCTGGTCAACTTCGCCCAGCGGCACGGGCTGCCCGTGGACATCAACGCCCGCACGAGCGGCGGGCACACGGCGCTGCACATCGCCGCCATGCACGGCCACGCCGAGGTCGTGAAGCTGCTGGTGGGAGCCTACGACGCCGACGTGGACATCCGCGACTACAGCGGGCGTAAGGCTGCGCAGTACCTGCAGCAGGGCACCTCGGGGGACATGCGGAACCTCGTGGGGGCCCTGGAGGAGGAGGAGGAGGAGGAAGGGAATGCTGGCAATGGGAGCGGGCGCTGGAGGCTCTCCAAGGTGTTGCCATCAAATCTCATGAACTACCGGCTCTCCCACCACCATCACGGCACTGGGGAGGAAGCTGAAGGTACGGATGGGGCAGCGGTGCCGGGCAAAGGCAAGGAGATGACCAGGAAAGCATCTGGCAGCGGACGGATGAAGCCTCGGCTTAATAAGATCCGCTTCAGGACTCAGATCATCCACAACACGCCCTCCTTTCGTGGTGACGCTGAGGAGGAAGAGCATGAGGAGAAATCCCTGAAATCATCATTCAAGCTCAGGCCGAAATCCAATGTGTTTGGATAAGGCCAGGGAGCAGGAGGTCTGGGAGGTGGATGCACGGACCAAAGTGCCCTCAGGTGTAGCACGGAAGGTGAGGCAGGTACGAGTGGGTGCTCATCTACACTCGTGGACTCTGGCCAGAAGGGTCCTGAGTATCTTGCTTCAACTCCCAGCTCGGTGTGGTCAGTGAGCCCAGCAGGTCAGCAGGGCTCTGGGAGCTCACAGCTCCTGGGAGCAGCTGCTTCAGCCGGGCCCTCAGTGCTGAAATGGGAGGCGGTGGGTGTGTTGAGAAACACTGTTTAAAAGCTGTGCTCCTTTCTCTCTAAAAGCAGGCTTTGGGATCGTAAACCTGTGTTAGTGGATCTACTAGGATTAGTGAGGTGAGTGGGGGAAAGAAAAGTGCAAATGCTTTACTCTTACGTTATTAACTGGTACAATAAACTATCAGCAAACAACTTGCTATGTCAGAAGAACACCTCAGTAATATACAAGTATACCTTAAGTTTCTCTTTAACAGCAATACCACTTGGCACAATGTGGATTTGGGTACACAAAATCGGTACAGAACAGTTTCCTGTCAGAATCCAAGCTTCAGTCCATCAAAGAGTTGAGCCTGTGTTGACTTTATGCATTGAAAATTGCTTGATTTGACAACATAACTATATTACTAAAAAAAAAAAAAATCCATTGCACTGCAAGCAATGAATAAAGTTAACCATGTGCAGAAGTCTTTGCTGTCTGAGTACTACTGAGCTTGCTTATCGCTGTTGGAATACTAATACAAGATAATAGAAACAAAGCGTTTTTATATATATTTGGTATCTTATGTTTTGTCTTAGGCAAAGCAATTTTATTTTAATCACTGTGAATTCTCAAGTGCCAGACCTAGCACAGTTCCCATTACTAAGTCTGGTCAATTCTTGTTAATGTTCTTTGTGTAACTCACTGCATTTAAAATCAGAAGATTGTGTTGTATGTTACCTGTGAAAGTTCTATTTTAGAATAAAAGAGCACAGACACCACTGCATGAAATCTTCATGAAACTCTAATATGGTTCTGTAATGTAATAGCTACAGGTCTGTATTCACTGGTAACTTGTATGCCAATCCCTTCAACTTACACTGTGTGGAAACAGAAAAAATAAAAGGGGAAGAAAAAAAAAAGGCAGGTTTGTGAATTCATAGGTAGAGTGAAAAACTAGAACTCCAAAACTCAATCCCTGTTTATCATTCTGAATGAAGCAGCATAATTACATATCTAGTTAAGTGGTGGCAGTGGTGTTTGAGTTCTTTTAAACCTGTATTTCTAGAGAAGTGATAGCCAAGGCTTTGAACTGTTGTTTGACAGCCTAGTAAGTCTTAATCTGATTGATGAGCCTATCCGTCTGCTAAAGCTTTCGGGAACCTTGAATCTTGTTTCTCTACTTTAAAGGCAGCAGTTCCAGTCAAATCTAGGAGGCAGATTTATATCCATATTCAGCTTTCCTTAAGAGCTGAGGTATTGAACTGACCCTGGATCCTGAATGCTACTCAGTGTAGCAGCTCATCTGTGTAAAGTATGGCCAGTTTCAATGCAGCATCTGTCAAAGCATGCTTCGAGTTGGCTTCCTTAAGATGCATGTGCGTGCCTGGCCTGTAGCTAACCAAAAGTAGATAGGCTTTGACATGTTAAAATCCGAATTTGAGACACTGATTAAATGCATGCCACAAGCTGTAAAACACCTCACAGGAAAACTGCTGCTGGGAGTGTGCACTTTTGAGGTAACAGCCAGGTCTCTCTGGCTGTTGCTAGTGACTTGTATTTCTTGTAGCAACGGGAAGGAAGTGCTACTGATGTATTGGCATCAGACTTTCCATGCAGATAAACAACCAGTTTCTGCACTTCATGTCAAAACCTAATAAATAACAATGTTTTCACAGGCATGCAAGTGACACTTAACTATTTCTGGAAAAAGCTGCATTAAAAATAATAAAGAACCTCTGCGTAGGTGCTGGTCATTACTTCTGTGCAAAAAGACTAGAAATTATAGAGAGGTTCAGCTTTAGTTTACAATTTATAAGCTATAATGTTATAGATTTCATGTGCCTTCATTTTGGGTTGGTTGCCACAAATGCAATGAATAAAATCAGTCTTGCAAAGTGCTTCTTTTTTATGTCTGTGGGACAGGACCATAAATTTTCCCTCAGTCCTCCCTGTTTAAACTGTACACCTGTACAGTGGGGTGTCTGAAAAAGGGAGGATTAATCACACATATTATGATGTAGAGCTAATTCTGTTGTAACGGAAAAGATAATTAGATGCCGAAGTCTTAAACTTTTCTCTGCAAGATACTTAGGTTTTTAGACTTCTGTAGGAGGGAAGTTTTCTGACTGAACACTTAAAACATGAGTATTCTTCAGTATGGGCACATCTGAATTGAGCACATATTCCATGCGACTACTGATGTCCAAACCTTATTAATGTTGTTTTCTGCTTTGAGAGTTTATAGTTCTTTCATACAGGCTGTTGGGTGAAGTGTTTCTCTCTTCACATGCAAATAGCGAGGAATTGCACAAAAATACCAAGTCTTAGACAGCTGTTGGGTTACAGGGAAATAATTTTAGGGTTTTGAATAGAGCGTACCTTGGATTTTAAGAGATTAACTGGAATATAATGTTACATAATACAGTAGAACTTTGCAAATTATTAAGGGAACTTGAAAAATGATGAAAAGATGCCTCATATATAACTCATTTGAAGTATTAAAGTGAAATTGCTGGTCCACTGATACTGTTTAGCTGTCAGTTAATGAAATTCACCATAATGGTCCAAAGGTTTTTGCAAGGTGGAGTGCAACAGAGCAAATATCTCTTTTGGTGTTTGAAATGTACAAAAGAATGGCTGGATAACCACTTGTGTCTCTCTGCATTATGGAGTAAAGCACTTTGATTTCACATTATGACTTGTCACATTCCACATGGTTACTTTTTATAATATGACCTAAAACTTAATGGGTTTTTTTTTTTTTGAGGTAGGAAAGACTTGATGCCCTATTTCAGTATATTTGCAGTCTAAAGGTATGCTTGAGTCAAATATTCTGGATACGTTGCCTAGAAAGACGTGACTGAAATGTGACTGAAATAAAGTTGTATGGTACAGAAAACTGGAGCACTTACTGGTATCTTTTTAATGGTATGCCTGAAGTTACTGAATGTGTTTGTTCACTTTTTATGATGGTGTGTAAGGCAGCAAGACTATAATGTAACATATGGTATCTTTTTTTTTGTACTTTATGTTCGAAAAATTTTAGAGGCCTGGAAGCCTGTTGGGTTTTATTAATACACTTTTTGTGGTTGTCTCTCTGAATGGTTATGAGTTGAGAATCTGTAAGCTTTAGTTTTACAAAATAAAAAGAGCCCATGAATGCTCTGACTTGGCTCCTGTATGCTACATACTTAGGTGCATATTGGCTGTTAAAACTATCTACTGGTTTGTGTTGGGTTTTTTTCATTATCAGGATCTTTGATGCTGTCTAGCACTCAAGCAATAAGACATGGAAAAAATATAGTAAAGTTGTTTGCAAGACAGTAACATTTTTCTTTGGCAGCTACTTTGTAATCACTCATGTCAATTTAAATGAAGACACAACAGTTTTTGTTGTAGACAAATATGTCTAAATAAGGGCCTGGAAGAGCCCTGGCATTGCTTAACTTAAAATAGTATACTGACCTTACTTCTGTGCAGCTTAATATCTCTGACTCTGGAAAGACTAATACTAGTTTTAGTCACTGTGTAAAGGTCAACACCTAATTAAAAAGGGTTTAGGATTAAGGTATTTTGTAATGCATGTTAAATACAGCTGGTGGCTACTGAAAAGGGAAGTTTCATCAGCAAGCTAGACTGTGGGATTTTGGTGTATCTAAAAATTGTTTGAAGCTGTTGCCTTACCAGAAGATATGTTAAAACCTCATGTGGCCAGTAGCTCCTAACAGACATCCAGATTTTTGCTTAAACTGAAAAAAGTCTCAGCTGTTACCATGCTTGTGGATCAGGATGCATGCAGCTCCAAGCCAAGCAAACCTAAATCAGTAGTATGGTGACACAAGTGAGAGAAGGGAGGAGGAAGTGTTCTTGGAAACTTAGGAAAGAACGGAGGCATGTGAAAGCAGCTGAGGTTATGGAGGAAGTGGAGAATTTTGTAGAAGAGCAGTCTCCATGAGGCTTGCTGATCATGCAATGGCTTGACTAGTTCTTTAGAAAATTGTATCTCAACATACATCCCTTCTCCTAAAGAGTAATAGTTGACAGAGACAGCTTGCTGAGAGCTCTTAACATAAATTAATGTCTGATGCTAAGTATTTTAGTTGGACCTCTTACCAACATTTCTTTGTGTGGCTAGTACTGTTTGCAAAAGCACAAACAACTCTTGTGTTTGCATGTAGCTACAGCTGTTGCAGCACAGTCCTGGTACATCAGAATAGCCCAACTTCAGGCTTCTCACTGGAAGAGAAGCTGTTCAGTATTGCATTGCTAACTTTATTTTTCCATTAGCTAGAAATGAGGGCTAAGGAGATTACTGTCCTGACTTAATACACCTTGAGTTATATGGAATGCATGTGAACCTGAAGGCAATGGGCTAAACTTCAGACACTTCATCTAGAAAAAAAGTAGTTGAGTTATGCATTTTGTTTCCTTGTTGGCATTGGAGATAAAAAAATATACGTGCTTTCATTTTTTCATGTCCTCATCTGAGTGTGCAAAGGAAGAAGAAGTCTGAGATTAATAGAAGGGATTAGGAGAGGGGCTAACTTTTTCGTTTGGGCTAAACTGTGAACAGTTTGACAGAAAAAATGAAACATTATTTTGAATTCCTAGTTTTGTTATAACGAAACATCATTTTACAGCTGTTCACAATTTATCTTCTATGATTTTTCAGTTTAGCCAAATTTAGTGTTGACATGTCCTAATGTGCACTCATTATTGGAAAAACTGACCCAACCTACCAGGTTTTGTGTCTGCTTTTAATACAACTGTGTTACAAGTTAGGTACTTCATTTCCTGTGGTAAAACCTTGAAGAAGCCATATTCTGAGACTTTCACAAGGAGTGAAGCTTTTAGTGGCGCATGAGATGCCCTTAGAGCAGGTAATACTTAGGTCAAGGTGCAAAAGCATTCTGTGTTCTTTCAGCTAGAGTAGCCATGCCAAATGAATCACTGTAGTGTATTTAGGTGCACCTGCCCTTCTGCATAAACAGCTGTAAACTGTCCCCTCCCCTGGGCTGCTGGGGGCAAGTCACATTAATCGATTTTAACCTGCCCTTATTTAATTAAGAGGCATTTGGCAAACCCACAGTGGGACTGGTGAGAGTGACGGAAGTGAACAGATCCATGTCCATGCATGGCTTGGCATCCATTTCACAGCTGGAAAATTATTGAAGCTGACTGCTATCAGTCTAAAGCAGAAAGCCTTAGGATGTATTCTTGCATCAACCCTTGGCCATGAAAAGAGACTTTGTAAACCTAATCTCAAATGCTACTAACTACCAGAATAATTCAGTCATGTGGGTTGTATCTGGGCATTTCCTCAGTACTCTGCTGAAGCCAGAAGCCTTTCACTTTTTCTGGTTGGCTGTTGAGCTCTCCCAGTTATTTCACTTTGCAGTTCCTTAAGAGCGCCTGAGAAACTGGTAGTAGGGTGGGCATAAATAATGTCTTTTTTAAAGCTGGGTGGGGTGATGGTTGTTTGGGTGGAGTGGTTGACTATTCTGGAAGTGTGTCAGGGGGGTTTCCTTTTAAAAGAGAGATAAAGTATGTCTGCAATATATGTTGAGGCACAGAAATCCCTTGGGACTTTTCATACTAAAGAGGTGCTGTCCCTTTTACTGCTTTAAATACAGAAAGACAAAATTAACTGTACAGACTTAGGAAGGTGTCTCTGTTCTCTGGACATACACTTGGACGATATAAAGCATCCAATTACCAGAAAACATGTTTGTAACACTTGAATATATAAGGACATCTGTATTTGCTATTTCTTTACCTTGTTACCTGTGGCATAGTATCTTACTATAGATCTATCTTATGGAAATGTCTGTGACAGTTTGGAACAGTATAATTAAAAGAATGCAGGTATGTCCTGCTGGTTCAGCTGCTTCCCACAGCAGGACCATTAGCTACCAACCTCACACTTGTCTTCTGCATCTTGAAACATCCCCTTCTGCCACAGCTGGGCTGAGTGAAACAGACTGTGGGTGTCATAGATGCCACCCCTGCAGTCTACACAGCTGCACAGTGTGGGCTCCAGCACTGGTAAGCCTGAGGCCTTTTGAAGCTGCTGGCAGTTCTTTGGATGGGGATGGAAGCAGAGATGCTACATCATTTCGACATTTACACAGCTATTATGCTTTCACATGTGAATAAATGACATGAACTGAACTATGGGTGAAACTGGAGGGCTGAGAAGACTTTTGGTGTTAAATGGTGCCAAGCACCTCATATAGCTGACATTGCTAATTAACAGTCTGTTATTTATCTCTAGCTACTGACAGAAATCAACTGGATCAACACTGAACAGTAGCTACAGGAAACTAAAGAGTTGCTGCAAGATTATCATATCTGCTCATAAGATACATCATTGTTCTTAAAGATATTAAGGATATTTTTCCTTTGCAAAATGAATTACTTGTAGCATGGGTAAGAGCTTGCAGTGCTACATCCCTAGTATGTCTTTTAAGGGCTGTATAGTAAGTCACTGACAGCTGTCAGCATGCTTGGCAGTGTTAGGCTTTTGGGTATTAACTTGAAATTTTCTCAACTTTGAAAGTCTGCTTCAAGTTCCTGCAGTAATCTCAACTTCCTTGTGGCCAATTTTTTTTCCTGGCATAATTAAAGAGCTGGGCAGTTCTTGAACTTGTGTATGCAAGAGAAATGTGGTAGTGGCCTTTATCCAGTGTTTACATTTGTGGGGCTTAAACAAAATGAGAACCCAAACCTTTTCCCGGATCTGGAGTAAATTTATCTGAAGCAATGTTTGCAAACAGGCAAATATTTGAGCAGAGACTTCTGCTTGTATGCACTGAGGGACTGCTTTTTTCTCTCTGATATATCAGTGGTACAGAATAGCAGTTATTATTTTTTACATCATTGCAAAGTTTATGTTTTAGCTCAGAAGAGATAACAAATCAGAGAATTCTAAATTAAAGTGTGATTCCTTCTAGACTGAAACCTTGGCTAAAAACAAAGCAACTGATTTTCCACTAGGTAGCAAAGTCCTGCTATGAAAAAGTCTGCTGATGGTGCTTGGCAAAGCATAGAGCTCTTGGGATCACAGTGCTATGCATCTTTATCCTCTTCTTTCCTAGCTACTTCCCATACATCCCCTTTTTTTTTCTCTCTATTTTTAGTGGGTTGAATTCTATAAATATTGATTAATAGATCTATAAAGCTCAGAAAATGGGAATGCTTCAAATAAAGAAATCTCTATATTAGGAATTAAATTGAAAAAGTAAATATAAGCTTTCCTTTTCCACTTGAAATTTTAGGAGTGGAAAGAACAAAAATTGTGTTGATGATAAAGGTCTCCACATGCATCATTTTAATTATAACAGAGACAAAACTAATAGTTGGTGGGCAAATGTGGGAAAAGACCACATTTCTCCTTGAGGTTTTAGTGTTGTGTACCTTAAAGTCAACACTGTGAATCATATTCTGCTTTGAATAAGAAACACTGCACATAATTCACAGGATTTCCAATGATTATTTCATTAATCATATCAAAAGTAGTATCTTTTACAGGGGTCCTTAATGGGATTTCTGGCTAACTGGAATGCCCACATCATTCTCTTACAGATGAGTCCCTTTTGATCCCTGTGTAACTGAATCTACATTCTGGAAAACTTTTCTTCACATCCTGTTGAAAGTAAAATACTGTAACTTTTCAGATGACTAACATTTTGAAAGTTCACTTTCCTACACACCCTTCAAACTGAAATGCCTATTGTAAAGACAATGGAAAAAAAAAGCAACCCAACTCAGACGTGCCAGTACACACAGTGAGAAAGCAGTACAGGGCAACAGCTCCTGTCTTTGTAACTACTGAATGATTTTAATATTCCACATTCCACACTAGTGCTTTTCTGGTTTAAATCACTCTGACCTGTTACAGTAGTAGGTCAGTAATGAAGAATTACCTACTCTCAGAATACTGCTTTTTCACCAATGTTCTTTTTGGAAAGGAACTGTTGCCGTAAGCTGTGGAGTTCTTGTTGCCAATGTTGCCAGTGTGGCTTTTTTTAGTGGTCCTTTGCAGGTTTATGAAAGTTTGCCTTCTTGTTTGACTTGAGATTGAATGAAACAACAGAGAAATGATACTGAACAAGTGAAAATTGATTGACTGGGAGAGGAGGAGGAAATGCATTAAGCTGTCAAAACTTGTGCTGATGATGTTGTACAGTCAGTATCCCAAAATATCAGATGTTGTTCAAATACAGGAAAGGATGTAGCTCCTCACCTACAGTCCCTAGAATTTTTGTAGCCAGCTTAAATGGTGGCAGCCAGGCAGGGATCACACCTGCAATATAGAGAAAATGTATGCAGACACATACAAAAAGAAAAAAAAACACAGTCATAACGCTTTTGGCTAGATGCTTTCCTACTTAGCACCTCACTATGACTTTCCTGGGAGCCAGTCAACTAATTTCAAAATGAGAACACTTCTAGAACATTTGACATTCATGAAATTTCAAATAAGATCAAAGGGATATCATCAAATCTTCAAATCTTTATCCTTAAAACTCAGTTTAAAGGACACAGTTGCATTCAGGCTTAACTGATAAAATATTCTTAGGAAGGAACTTAAGCCCAGCCTAGTCAATGGATGTTTGTGGAAATCAGTGTGTGACTGCGACTGGCTGCAAGGCTTTAGCTGACAACTTGCATTTATTTCCTGGCATGGATAGCTAACTGCCCTAATGATGAGTGCTACAGAAAACCTACTATGTGTGTCTAAGAAACTAATTGTTGAAAAAAATACCTCTGTTGAAAAATTGGTTTTTGAAATTTTGTCTAATTTTTCAGTGTAATTTTAACTATCCACCAGTTAAGAATCAAATTAACCCTGCTGTTCCCTGCAATCTGTTTTCTTGTGTGAAGAAAAAGAAGCCAATTGTTATGACAGGATCTTCAGGTTCCCATGTTTCATCCAAACAGCAGAATTTCCCTACCCATACAGAGCATCTGTAAATTCTCTGCAGACACTACTAAACTGCTTCCAATAAGAATGGGAAATGCTGCCTAAAATATACCCCAAAAATTAAAAGCCTGAGAAAATATGAGTCACACAAATACCGTGTAAGTTGCCTAAGTTAACACAGGAAGACTGTGAATAAGAAGTACTGTACCCAAAAAAAACCTCTTTCACCAAATTCTCATTAAATGTTCAATCCTACAATCTTAAATATGGAATTTTGGTGTAATTCAAATATTTCCTCATTTTAGAGTTTTTGTCTAGCATCTTTAAATAGTCACAGTTTCTTCACTCCCACAAATGATAACTTTGCATTTGCTGGTTGTCTCCTTTTTTTTCCCTCCACCCTGTGGCTTGCTGTGACAATGTGGCAATTCACAAATGAGTGGGTGACATAAAAATGTCACTGTTAATCCTCACTGGTATTGATGCAAAAGGTCTATTTATGTTTGCTGGCTAAATCCTGCATCTAACAGAAGGCATTTATTAGTCTGTTCTTAGAATAATTGTTTCTTTAATGATATGTGATGTTATATCTGATTATGCACAGAAGCAGAAAAGACAGCTGATGGAATTATAGTGCAAATTGCAAATTGCAGTCTCACAGGGAGATAATAATAAAATCTGAGGGTTTCTTTTCCTGCTAATTGCTCTGCATTACACTAATTTATGTCCATTGCTTCTACTTCACTCCAGAACTGTGATTAACTAGAACTTCCTTATGTTTGACCTTAGCTACACTTTGTTCATGTCAAGTGCAGGAATAAATTTGGGGCAGGTGTCTATCAGACAATTTGTATTTTATCAGCAGCAGTATCAGCATCTTGATTGAGCAGGATCTACAGGA
This sequence comes from Vidua chalybeata, assembly GCF_026979565.1. Lineage (NCBI taxonomy): Eukaryota > Metazoa > Chordata > Aves > Passeriformes > Viduidae > Vidua > Vidua chalybeata. The sequence goes on along the minus strand of NC_071531.1, from coordinate 26,576,628 downwards.
CTGATATGGTCATCAAGAAGTTAAATTACAGTGTCAGTTACTCTTTTTAATCTCTGTAAAGTCAAAAGAGGGAACAAGGACTGAGGATAAGTACTTTTAAGCCAAAATAAATTCTTATGGTAATTATGCAATAGAGAGCCAGGGTTCTCCATTATTTGAATACCACAAGCTATGTTACAGCAAATTATGGCATTGCAAACCAATTGTAAGTCCACAGATTAGGGTAAGTTCAAGGAGTTACTCCATCCAACTTTTATTTCTTTCGTTATGTTCTGGTAATTAGCTTCAAAAAAGCCACATTAATGTACAAGCTACATTAATGTACACTGTGTGAATAACCAGCTGCTTCTCTGAGCTCTGCCACAGAATGCTCTGTGCTTCAAAGCTTAAGAGCTGCTGCTCTGGGGTAAAAAGTGTTTCCTCATTTTGGAAACGCTAAAATAGTCAATAAGCAAGTTGGTGGTTTGGAATCCTGGCCATCAGAAAAGCTCTGGAGTAGCAAACCAGCACCTGGAGGTGACTTTCTGCAGGATTCTTGATCCTATACTGTGGTTTGATGTTACACCTCTGCAGGCCCACCTGGCTTACACAGGAAAGACTTTGATTCCCCCTGTTCCATCCCCAGCCCACTCCCAGATATATGCACCCACACCTCTTAGAAGGGACCATGGAGGGAGAGGTCCTTTAGCCTGCTACTGCAGCTGAAAGCTGAGCTGCCATTGCCATTAGAATTAATTATATTCTCCCTGAGGACTTTGATGCTTGGGGACTTTAGTTTTGCCTCAGGATGAAAACCAGATGAAGAAGGATTTTATGAAAGAACTTTTTGATTTGGACAGTGGGGAATATTTCAAAACCAAAAGCTACAAAGGTAATTGGTTTTTACTTGTTTTCTCGAAGGGACTTGGTTCGTACTCATTTCCTCAAAAGATATTGGGAAGGTTGCAGGCAAGGATATAGAGCCTGTTCTTTCAGTGGGGGCAGCAGGCTGATGGATCTTGTATGACTAGCTAAATTAATTTTCTATGTAACTCTGCAATAATTCTCATTGGATCTCTTTTCAGATCAATTCCTTTTTCCTCTTCTAAGAGTTCTACAGATTTGCTTCCTCACCTCCTATTACAGTATAACCTGTTAGGCTCTCTGTACAGATAGGTAATGGTGTTCACACCAGGGAGCTTCCACAGGCAGAGGAATGGAACACTTTGCAGCACACAAGACTGGTCATCTGCAACATTCTTTGCAAACCATTCAGCAGTCATTAATGTGGGAAAAAAAAAAAAAAGGAACATTGACAAACAGAAGAGATGACTTAAAAAGAAATCTAATACCTTCCTAGTTTTTAGTTTGAGTATTATATCAAGCTGCAGTTCTCCCATTTTTGGATTGTCAAAGAATGGGACCTTAAGCTCCAAACTCATCAAGCTATCTCTGCTTATGTAAGATTTAAAAGAAACAATGGCCAGAAAGCGAGCAATGGAAATTTGCACTGAACTGATCAAGTCCTCCTTAACAAATTTTTGTGGGTTTGACAAAAAAAAAAAAATGAAACCAGAAGTAGTCAGAAGTTTAAGAGAACAACATAATAAGAGCTCCCTTTAAATAAATAGGATAAACTCTAGCACAACTGGCTCCTGCTTTACCAGAAAAAGAATAATAGCAATAACCTTTGGTTAGTGCTCCTTTTCCTGCCAAGCTTCCTAGATTGTTGTAGCCCCTAAATGCCAGCTTGAATTTAAGAACTTGTTGGGTTTTGGGGTTTTTTTTAATCATCATGGAAAGTATTAAATTTTTCAGCATTTTTGTATGTGTAACAGCTTCTCTGTGTTTGTTTTCTGTCATTATATTCTCTGAGCTTGGTACTTATAAAGGGTCAGAGCTGGAACTAGTACTGCTCAGGAAGACTCTGTCATTCTGCAACTAAGTAATTTATATCAAAATTTTCCAAGCTGGACATGGGGATTTCCTCATACTATTTAATGAAAGATATGTGGTGAAATCTCCTTTCCTATTCTAAGAGTCTCAAATTAATCTTTTCTACAGAATCTTGACCTCCCAAATACATTTGCAGTTTAAGCTGTTCTCCTTACAAGCTTTACTTGGACTCCAGAAAGTCCCTTCCCATCCACATTCCTCAGCCTTTCAGTTCTGCTGCTGTTTAGCAGCACTGGCTGTCAAGTTGGGATAGCAGCACAAGAGGCAGGAACTGCAACTGGTGTTGTAGTGTTCTTAGGAATAGGCTGTGTACTGAAACCAACTCAAAACCAAAACACTTACACAGAGAAAAAGAAATTATGCCAGCAATAACCTGTACTGATGTGATTGCATCTGAATGATGCTTTCAGCTCTCTTCACATTATTTATCTTTTTGGACTTTGTTGGTAGGGACAAACTCTGGGTATTTGATTTGTCGACATGATAAGAAACAATGATGCTGTAAATTCACAGGAACTAGGAGGGGAGAAACAAGACAAACTTTGAGCAATCCTAAGTCCAAAGCCATAGCTTTCTCTGGCACTGTTTAGAACATGCCTACTAACTACTCAAGGCTTCTGCTTCTCAGAGTAAAGGTTACATACTCCATGCCCCCAAACAAACTGGTTTTTCGTCTAAGCTCAGAAGCTCTACACAGAGAAAAAGATATTGCAGCACTGTGAATCCTGGAGAAAGGTGGTGGGCTCTTATAGCCCAGGAACAGACTCCTTAGAGTTTTACAGAGTACAGTTGAAGTACATGAGCTCTAAGGTGCTGCAATCTGAGCTCTGTCCTGCTCACACTTGGTGAGAGACCTTGATCTCTTCCAAGTGCTGGAATGAAGCACCAACTGAAACTGCTTGTCCTGACCAAAAATAACCCTACCAAAAGTAAAAGGTGAGCAGTTCCTGCCAAGTGAGAATTGGTTCACAGGTTCTCATCTGAGGGACAGGGATGGGGCAAAGCTAAGTCTAGTGGAGAATGGCTGGGCTGCCACTTCTGGCAGTGGCAAACTGCTGGTAACCCTCAGATGTGCTGTGTGGGTACACCCCGATGATTGCACATGTCCTTGGTGCATCCTAAACACCACATCATGTAGTTCAGTTTAAACCTGCTTTACTGTCATTCCCAGGCTAATGGCAGTTATTTTCTTTGTGGTTTCCAGGGTTCCCTTAATGCCAGAATTCACAGAGGTGTATTTTGCAATTACAATTTCTGCACCTTAAATTTTTAATCTTACTTATTCTAATGCATTTTTCATCTAGCTTGACTTTTCCTGCCTGTGAGGACTTCTGTCTTCTTCTTCCCAACACAATGAGGCATCACCTCTCCTGAGACCAGCAAATGCTTCCAAATGCAGTACTTGGCAAATGGCAACTCACAGAAGAGTGACCTGATGAAAAAATTATTGTGCAACTGAATATGCAGATTAAGGGGTTGGTCCCTTAAGTGTGCTCAGAGAGAATGAGTACAAGGAGACCAGCCAAATCAGAACAAAATGGAATGAAGATATCCTAACCACTTAAATATGCTTGCTTGTAAATGACAATGGAGTCTCACTAGCCAGAACCTGCTGTACCAGAAGACTGGTTTAGCTGAATACAAGCCCCCTGCTGTGCAGGGTGATTACCATCAGAATTTGTGCTGTGTTTTATAGTTACTGTATACTTTGCTTTGTCTTATGCCAAAATACTTTTTTTTTTTTTTTTTTTAAATCCGTGGAGTACATAGTGTATGCAGAAAGCAAACAAACACTACATTGCAGCAATTTGTCCTTTCAAATAATGACATAGAGCCAAAATAGTCCAGTTGGGAAGTTTCCACTGAGTTATATATGAAGATGAGGCTTTATCCTTACAGGTTCACTTATGCCTCACACACCTTACAGTCCCATCTTCCATCAGATTAATATAAATATGCCTCTGCAGATGGATTCTTCTTCCTAGAAATAAGCACTTCCACCTCAAGATGGTTAAGCCATTATCAGGCAGTACAGTTCACGTGCAGATTGGGTTTTAGAGCTGAGACATCCTGCCCTTAGCAGTAGGAATCTCTCTCATGTTTTTGGCAGAAATGTTTTTCCCTTCTCTGTATTAGCAGCAGGAAATAGCTGTTTAATAATGCCTTTGCAAATACAGCAAATACAACTTTTAGGAAGATCAAGAAGAAGACATAAATTGAAAATCAGACAGAAAGTGATTTGAAAATTTGGGGTGAAATTGAAGGGCAAACAACAGAGCTGCACTGGGCTACCAATTCCAAGGCAATATTCATGTTTTCCCAGCAGAATCACTCAAAGTGTGAACTCAGGGTGTCCCTCTGTCCCACTGCCTTTGCTTGTAGCAGCGAGGGGCTGGTGCATCAACAGCTGACCCAGAGGGAGGGAGAGAGGAGGGCTCCTCCCTCTGGAATCTCCTCTGAGTCAGGATGGCATCTCAGGTGCCACACACAAACAGGGAAGGGGGTCACAAAGATCAGTGTTCTAGTGTCTTCCTCAAATCCGTATATACAGGAAATCTAAATGGGTTACACTGTCAGTAAGAATTTCTGTTTCTTTTAGCATCCATATGGAGGTCTCTCACCAGATTAAAGTCGTTTCAGAACAAGAGGTTTTGATTTTCTTCCATTGGCTCAAGACTTCTCCATCTGTGCAGAGTGTAGGCTGGGAGTCCCAGGCAGATTAGTTTTCTCTGAGTCCTGCCAGCAAACCGGGACTGGGGCCCTCAGGACGCTCAGCAGAGGAGATGGGCAGCAGGGGCTGCACCTCCTGTCTCCCTATGGCTGTTTGCATCCCCCTCCTCTTGTCTCCTCTTCCCACCTGGAAAGCAACTTACATGCACAAATGTGGGATTATTTCTCAGAAGCTTCACTAATGCTGTGAGCTTTTGTGATTTGATGCTGGGCTATAATTATCTGTTAAGAGAAAAAAATAAAATTCTTTTTAAGAAAATGGTTTGTTTCACTTCTACTTTTTTCAAAATGAAATTGATTTCTTTTGAACTTCCTGCCTTGGTAGCTCCTTGAAGTTACTTTCTACTATGTTTCATATGTGTGGAAGTGCTCAAAGCAGAAAGAATAATGCCTTTTACTCAAATCAAGTATTTAATTTATCCTGAAATTATTTTTCTGAAACCTTTTAATTTCACCAGCCATTTCTGAAAGGTTTCTGTTTTGATTGAATTCAAAATTATTTTTCCCTGTAATTTCTTTCAGAACTAGCTGTGATTCAAAATAGCCATTATCTTCATTATCCTATTTCTAGGTAACATGAATAACCAGGACCTGGTTTCAGAGAAAGATATTTTCCTTATTGATAATTTTATGCAGAAATTCTTAACTTTCTCATAAAAGAAATGGAAATATTTGAGATCCCTCATAATAATAGCCAGAACAAACTGCTTGTGATAAGTTCTGTAGAAACTGTGGCTCCTACATATTGTCTGAAGCTGAGCCAGAAAGCAAAAGGACATGAGAAGAGATGAGGCATCTTGATAAATGCATTCATTTCAGATCTGGCTTCAGAGCATTTTCTCTGTCTGTTAAAGAGTATTGGAATTTGTGTTTCAGAAATCCTTAGTAGACAAATTTTAGACATCCAAATTCATGGCATTCCACGTGGATTTAATGTTTAGCTTATTTAATTTTTTTTCTATGAACTCAGTCCTTGTCACTATGCAGGTCTGATACTCCAGTCCTTCCAGCTATTTAAAAAAAATCTGTTAATCAGAGACAACATATCTTCCTCACATGGTTCCTTTCTCTCATAAAGTTCATAGAGACACAGGATTTGTGCTGTCCCTAGGCTGGCCACAGGAGATGGTGGTTGATCCAGCATAAAGCTCGAGCAGCACAAACAGATGATACTAAAGCTCCTATAAAAAAAAAAAACCCAACCCTGCCAGCACAACAGATTAACAGCAAAAACTTGACTCAGCAGCAAGGGTTTGGTGTAAGTCAGCACTTTACATTGTGTGGCTGCAGTGATTTTGACCTCAGAGCCCTAATGCTGGATTTATTGCACTGTGAAATCATGGGCACAGGAAAGGCAAATGAACAAGTGAGGCCAAAGCACCCAGCACCTCAGGGATAGCAGCTGGTAGGACTAAGCCTGCAGAAAAATAGATCTGTTGGATCTGGCAGTGCTCAGACCTCTCAGCTCTATTGTAAGCACTCATCAGAGCAGATAAAGAGCTTGCAAAGTCCAGTGTCTATATGAAAAGTTGGGAATAAGGAATATGAATTATCTTTGCATATCCTAATTGCATCTAATTTGGTATCTGACCATCTGTCTACTTTTTTTTTAGCTTCTTTTTAAGTCTGTGATGTGTGCTTGTTTTCAAAATCACTTCCACATATAAAATTCTTTTAGATACCAATCCCTTTTTAATTCTTTCACGTTAGATATTTGGGTGTAATGGGTATTGGTGAAATTATTTTTTTACCATTGCCTTGTTCATAAACTCTTCTTTTTTAAAGTGTGCCATACTCCAGAATAAGAATGCTCTGCCAGCCCTCTCAAGTAAGTAGCCCCACCCTACAATATACACACTGACATCAAAAGTTGCATCTACAAACTCTTCTGCACAAAATAAAGGTCCTTTAAACTAGCAGAGAACCTACCCAGCTCCTTGGCTCACAGAAGGGTCAGAGAAGCACCACTGTCCAGCCAAATGACATGGCAGTAGGAAATATTTGAGAGACTGAGAAAGAAGGCAGTGGTGGCAATGGCACAGCAGCAGCAGCACCTTCTTCAGCTGGCTTTAGTCTGTGCTGGCTAACCAGCAATACTATTTCCTAAAATCACTATGTCACAAACACCATAAGGCAAATATGACCTATGAAGCCCAAACCCAGGATGTAACACTGGATTGGTGAAAGGTGAGAGAAACAAGTTTATGGTCATGTCCATGCTTGTCCCCGTCCTGTGACCTGTGCCACTGGCAAAGGAACCATGTTAATGTTTAACTAACATGTTTTTCCAAGAGGCAGGATAGAAATTTTCAATGCATTTTAACCACTCAAAACATTACTCCTCTCTGCCCATGGAGCCCTCTGACAGGAGCCTATTAAAGTTCCATTGCTCTGTCTGACCCTGGTCCAGAACTGTTTATCTCACTAGGTATCCAGGAAGGACAGATTTCATCCTGCCATATTGTGACATTTTTCTATTTTATTTCCTTCTCAGTGAGATTTAAGCTGTCAGAGATTTCTTAATTTCCATGGTGATGCAAGAGCCTATACTGTAGATCTACATCTACAGTAGACAGCTTTTTTTGGAGATTATTTCTGGTTTTTCCATTTCTGCAAATAAGGTGGAGAATCTGGCACTCAGTTTGATACCCTAACAAAAAGGAAAATAACCCAACTGCTCTTCAGAGCTGCAGTAAGTTCTTTGGGCACTGCCAGATCTTCCAGAGGTACTTTGAAAGAGTATTATACTTGTACTCCCTCAGCCATGGAGCCCATGGACTCTTTCACCAGCACAGGGCCTGGGTGCTGCAAGCTGACCCCCTACCAAACCACAGGGCTCGTTTTGAGTCCCCTTCTCCCACCACCTTCCCCTCTGGAAGGAATCTGTCTTGAGGGGGTGTTGCTGTCCTCCTTGATCTTCACTCAAAACTGCAGTTTGTGGAAGTACCATCTCAAGCTTTTTTCCAAGGCTTAGTTAATATTTTTAATTTTATCAAACTTTTGGCAGATCCCTGGCTTTTTCCTGCAAAACTGCCTTGAGAAACCCAGATGATTTCCTTTTCAGTTACAGGCATGACAATGCCCCACAATTTCTGGTGAAATCTTTGTCATTTCACCTCATGTCTGTGAAATGAAAAAAAAGCAATTAGTGCAGATATTAAAATAGACCAAAGCACTTTCCCTTGAGCTTATTTTAGAGGGTACCTGATGCAGTACAGAGTTACTGCCATACAATCAGGCAGGGGATTCTCTGTAACTCTTTTCATCTACAGGTGTTGATGGGATGGAGCCCCAGCTCAAAAGAAAGACACAGAGGATAACCATTTGCCAACCATGTAGTGTTGCAGGACACAATTTACAAGTAGAGCCCAGTTGCTCCAGCCCAGCCTCCTGCTGATGGACATGGGACCCTTGCCAGCACATCTTCTCCTAGGTCATCTAACAAGGCAGCTCCTAGGTTGGCAAATTGCTTTTGAAGCTGTAAACCAGGGTACTAGGAAAGCTTATCAAGACCACTTCCTGCTTGGAATAAGTCACACAGTTCAATTCACTTGAGTATTGCTCTCCTTGAGATACTGCATGTTCTGTGAAACCTCCTCCAGATAAAAATAGATTGAGAAGATAGAAAATGCTTGAAATGGTCCTAATCATCAGGATGAAAGCCAGGAGAAACAGATTGTCCCCTGTCTACTATCAACATAATTAATGGCCTCAAGTTATGCCAGGGGAGGTTTAGATTGGATTCTAGGAAACATTTCTTCACTGAAGTGTTGTCAAGCATTGAATCAGGCTGCCCAGGGAAGTGGTGAGTCACCACCACAGCTGGACTAACAGTTGGACTCAATGACCTCAAAGGTCTTTTCCAATCTGAATTTTTCTGTGCTTGTGATTCAGATTAGCTTGGGTTTCAGACTGGCAAACTTCATAGCTAGATGTCCTTTGCTTCAGGAATGTCATGGCAGAATGGCTGGGACACTTCTGTCCTGTGGCAAGACTACAGTTACTGGCACCAGCACTTCTGGTGGGGCAGTAAACACAGGCTTATGGATCTCATCAGAGCTGCCCAATCAATGTGAGTAGTGAAAACCTAAGTCTTACATCTGTCCTGATACCTCTGGCACATTTTCTTGTCCTGCTAGCAAGTTTTCTTATAATGTGTTGGTCTCTCTTCAGCTTTTCTATATTGTGAGGTTGCAAAATTAAATTTTAAGTGTCTGATACTTGCTTTATTCAAGGACTTGGCATCATCCTGGTGGCAAAATCCATCCTTTTTTTTCTGTCAAAGTGGGGGAAGTGAAAAGAAAGAGCAGCAGATACCAAGCACCTCTGCTAAATGCCCCCAGACTTGCACAAGAGCATTATTGTATCTTGAGCTGCACAGAGAACAGCACTGCAGGGGCATATACCAGTTCCTACAGGCCTGCCCACCCCTCTTACTCATCCCCTCCCAGCACTTTCTATGGAGAAATTTTAGATTATGTGAAAGCAGCTATTTTGGCCAATTCAGTGTTTGCAAAACATGTTGGCATGGTTACAAGAAGGGCACCTGGGAAGGGCTATGAAAGCTTTGCCAGCTTTCTGTTAACTCAGGAAGGCCATAGAAAAAACTACCTCACTTTAATTACACACCTTGTACAGACATGTTCACACAGCAAACATGGCAATAAAGATGGATCACCCCTTGAAAAGAATTCCCCACAGCTGAAGCATTACATCTGGTCAACACACAGCCATGGGGTCCTGCCACCTGAGCTTCACACTTACAGATACTTTAATTTAGGTCTGGATCTGCCCCTTCATGCCCACAGGCAGGGTGAGATGGGGAAAACAGCAAAAGGTTGTGGAGTTTTAAAATCAAAATTCTCTGAAAAGGGACACTTTTTAAATATAAACGCCCAAAACACAGCTGGAACAAAATCCAGTTCCTATCAGTGCTTGTTGTATGGAGGTGAGGCCTCCTTCTTTGATACAGCTTCAGCTGCCATCTGTCACTTTTCCTCCCTAGCCCTCTTCTCTGTCTGGAGCCATCTGAGCAGACACAGCACCCTGGGCCAGCACAACCAGGCAGGGGGGAGGACAAGCAAGGAGCCAAGTTCAGACCTCCAGACATTGCTGCTGGAAGATTTTCCACCTGCCCAAATGCGCTCTGATTCACCATCTGCTGCAGGCTGAACAAAAGAAGAATTACAGCTGAAACAGCCACTGAAGGATACAGCTAAATGTGACTGCGGTGCCTTTTGCCTACTTGGCTGCCTGGCTCCTTGTGACGGGTTTGTGGCACCTACCCAAACCTGACTCAGAACTGCTCCAAGAAATACTGGGGATTTGTTAGCTGTGAAAAGCGAGGAGAGTTGGACCCTGCAAGTTTTGCAAATGGGTAGCTGACCTCTGAAACAGAGATGGGAATCACTCACCTTGGTGTCAAACAGGACAGCTAGGGGAGAAAGTGATTGCCTTTATCCCTTCCCGAGGGCAGAGAGCAAAGTGAAATGTCATGTAGCCACCTGCAGAAGTTTTAATAAATAAGACTAGGGTGAAAGTTTAAAAGCTTGCTGCTTTCTACTGAGCAGACTGTCTTCTGGGGCTGTGGCTGCCTGGCTCCAAGGAAGAAGTCTGTGGTTGATACTGACACCCCAGCTGTTTACTGCAGAAAAGAGGTGGTTGCCATCCCACAAAGGAAAAGCTGAAATCTTAATGCCATCAGTAAGAAATTGGAGGAAGGAATTCTTTTACCACATATAGTGAGTGGTAAAATGAAAAGGAAGTTGCCACCTTCAGGTCTGAAGCTGAGTCCCAGTTTTACAGCTGCAGACTGGCACACAATTTTTTCTGGCCAATAACCAAGTCACTTCAGAGGTCAGAGGTTTGCTGGTACCTGCCCATTGCAACCATCCATAATCTGATGGTGACTACTGGCCCATGTACCAAACAGTAGATGAGGATATACTTAATCCATCTGTGTCACATTAAGACTGCTAGCTAATTAAAAATGGAAACTCAACCCCAGATCTGCAGTGATAATGTCAGATGAGGATATTATTGGCATTAAATTGCTTCACTCTCACATCCCATCCCTTCCAGATGGGAATTATTTGTACTTGGATATGTACAAAGTCTTTAATTAGCATGTTCAGAGAGTCATAGATTAAAAAATCTACACAAGACAAAAATAGTAATAATTATTATTCCTATGGTGATCTTTTCCATCACTGTTTCAAAAAACATATAGTATCCTAAATACAGGTACTTATTACTTCCGTTGTTATCTCTTCATTATCTTAATTATTTGCAATTTTTTTTTTCTACTTTTGCTTTAGCTCCTCAATATCCTTATCATGAACCTGATCCTGTTGGGGTAAGAGGTCCAGAGAAAAGGAGGAGATAGTCATCACCCCAGATTTTACAGTTTGATTGCAGTACAAGACAAGAGAGTAATCAAGTGCTGAGGAGTGCAGAAGAGACACAACTGCCTTTGTGAAATGCTGTGTAAGTTACCCTTTGCGTAGGAGAAAATCATAGAAATTGAGAGGTGTCAATTCCAGTGTTCCTCAACAGTTTTTGTCAAAGAAGGACATGAGACCATTTGTACAGCAGTGTCACAGAGATTTGCACTTACAACCACGGAAAAGGGCCAAAGTCTGAAGGTTTCTCGCTCACCACTTCTTCTTTTTGTTGTACTTCAGTCATATCCGTGAGTGACTGTGTGGGAAATTGTTTACAAATATCATTCTGCAGTCTTTTCCTGGATCAAATTCTTATGTTTCATGGAGTGATCACAGACTGCAGAATGCTGATTTTACCTATCTTTTTGGCTCACCACATTTTGGTTTGACCACATTATCTTTGGGAAGAAAATGGTGAGACATCACCACTTTTTTATTTTGCTAGTTTTTATATTGTGTATGCCCTACACTGGAGACAGTAATTCCTTCTAAATAACATTGTATAGTACATCCTGTGACTCAGGTATAGAAAATCTGTTGCTAAACCCTGCTGTCTATGCTACCTGCCAGTGTACTGGAAATGAGTAATTCTCAGAAGTAGAAGCAGAAGTAGAACAAACACCCTTAAAGAGGAAAAAGGCCCCTCCTTTCCTAAGAATGGAAAGTTTGAAAACTAACATTATTTAACAGGCTTATCTTATTCATAAGTAAAGAAAAAAAGGGCATCCCAAGAGAAATACAACTAATACTAAGGACATTGTCTTCTTAAAGGTCAGGCTGGCATGCCAGACTACTTTGACACCAGACAAATTGCCCTGCTTGAAAAGCTAATGTAAGCTAAGGAACTTTCACAACATTTCAAAGCTACAAAAATAATCATATTAATATTACTGACCAGACACAATGAGAAAACACTTCTCTCCTTTTTTAAGATGTATGCACATTTTAGAGATTCCAACACTGACAAAAGTTTCATATGCAGAAACACCAGGGCATTTTACTTTGAACACGGTTGCAGGACAGAGACTCAAGTTCTTGCTTTAACTCCCTCACTTCCACTTACAAAAAATTGAAACCCAACTTCAGTCTTCTCACCATGAGCCCACAGGCAAACAGGAAGAAGTTTCAGTCTCATAGCCTCAAAGAGTGCAAAATACATTGAATCAGACCCCCTAAAACACCTCTTAAAAATGAGATTTGGTTTGTTTCTTTGGTTGCTATTTTTTTTGGACAACAATCTTATTTTAGTTCAAATATAGCAGGGTAGAAATAAAGCTTTTTATTTTCCACTTTTTGATCCTTAAGGCTATAAATAAGTAAAATTTTGCAACTTTTAATTCATTACCATTTTTAAAGAAGCTTTCCTCTCTAAAACTGGGGAAAAAAACTTTCAGAATGAAAACACCCAGTATGTAGTTTTGGTAAAAAAACCATAAAATTCTACAGTCCTGGAGTATTATAAAAAGTATATGCAGTAATTAATGCTGCAGTACAATATTCTGTGGTATGTCATAACATAAAGAACCCACTTTCAGTGAAGGTGAAGACTGAAGGCCTTTGATGAGAAGTAATAGATAATTTCCCATTTGATGGAGAGAATGGTTGATGGTGTCTTCCTAAGGATATGTTTTCCTTTTAGACACATCTTTGTTTCTCATGCTTGTCTAAATTAGTACAATAGCAGAGTCTAAATTAGTACAATAGATGCTGCAGGAAAATAAGATGTGTATTAATGGTCATTAATAGTAGAACAAGCACTCGGAATTTTTTTTTGGTGGGACAATGATTACAAGCAAAACCCACCTTCCCTACATTGTACACATGATTAAAATATCAAAGCACTTAGAATATCATTAAACATTTTGTTTATTTGACAGATATCAGCCATCTTCAGGCAGATTTCTGGAGCAGATTGGGCTGCAATGCCAATGCATTAGAGGAGACACCTTTTGGAGGGAAAGGAAGCCTCAGCAAAATGAATGGGGACAGACAAAGCAGGACTGAGAATTCAAGTGCCCAGCTGGTCAGCCTGCTCAGTGGTAGATAAAGAGGCTGGGAGTGAGAAGCTTGGGAGGAGCCTGGGCTGGCCAGTCTGGAGATCAAAGCAAAATATTTCCCTTGATGCAGGTCAGCATAAGGCCTTGCCATCTGGCCACAAACACAGACAAAGTACACTTGAGCCATGTCTTAATAAAGACTTAACTGGTACTTATTGACGTGCTGCTACCGGGGCTAAACCATAAAACTATTTCCTGCTGGGACGAATGCTAACCTTCATTGAACCAAACAGACTGTTCCTGAGGGAAACTCCCAGCACTTTTCCATGAGCTGAGTCTAATACTTAAGACTGGCATAACTTCTGGGAGAGTAGTCATCAAGTTTATGATATATTTGAATGTTGCTTTACCTCTTCAGGGAATGTGCTTGCAGACACGACAGGTCCAGTGAAGGCACCTGGAAGAGGCTCTTCTTTGCAATAGAAAGGAATTACTTTCTGCAGCTGTAAGTAACAGTGTTGCAGACATAATATAAAATACAGTGCACTCTTCAAAAATAACTCTCAGGCCCTGAAATAACTCAGAGCTCCAGGCTGTACAGTCAGTAATTCCTGTTCCCATCACATTTCTCAACAGTCTGATGACAGACCCTGAGACTACACATACACAGAGTATTCAACCACACGCATAGGCAGGTTATGTCTGGGTGACAAGGAATGGTGCTGGGACAGATGGAATCAAGTGAAAATGCAGAGATGCCTATTACTGCAGATAGAGGGCTGCATGCATGTTTCTGAAATACAGCATTCTATGAGCTTGATCCAAAAATGGTTGCTTGGGTTTCCTGTACAGTTGAGAGTGTCTGAAACAAGACAGATGAAATACCTGCTGGAGATGTGGCTGTTGTTCCCTGGCCACAGAAGGAGTCCAGGCCCTGTGCTGGGAGGATGCACCAGTGCTCAGACAGCCACAGCTGAAGGGGGGATCCCACACAAAATGATTAATTGTTGTGTGTGCAGTGCTCAGAGCAGGGCATCATGCCCCATTTCTTCTTGTAGGCAAATAGTCCTGTGACTACAAGAATGTCTCCAGGAGCAGGATTTCATGGGAACTGAGTATTTTACTGCTCTGGAGAGACACTGGCATCCAGCTGATGCCCCTATAAGAAACACACATTCAAGAAAAACACATTTTGACACACACATTTTGAACTAACCCAACTAAAAACATCTCCTACTCTGGGAGCTAAATGGAGGGCAAAGTCCTTGGGGCTGCACAGGGAAAACTTTCATTTGTGAAAAAACTAAGGGAGAGACACTGTCTGAAGTCATACAGGAATGGTGCTTTCCTTCACATTCCTACTGTCAGCCCCGGCTTTTCTGCTCTCCCAGTGCCAGTCAGTGTGGAATGAATCACTACAGCAGCTTATGAAGCAGCAAGCCATGAATGCATTTCCTTGTGTTATCTAATGGTGAAACGCAGAGGATGTGGCTAATTAGGGAATCATCCTCACCCTGGCAGATTTTCTCAAATGGAAATGGGTTTTGAGGTTTGCTGACTGCTGAGGGTGAAGCTGCTGAGTAGGTAGTCACAGAAGCATTTAAGTGTCCATACTCCTCTGCAGGTTACCTGCTATGCAGCAATAGCCACAAATATGTCAAAAATGTAAAAAAACGCAAGAGATTAAAAATACTACATTTTTTTTCCCCTTAGGAAAGTTTGGAGACTGTATGCTGTTAACTCATCTGAAACCATGATAAAGCCGTGGATGGTCATGTCAAAGAGCTATGGATGGGGGATGAAAGTAATTTGCTGCCAAGGGTGGCAACAAACCCACATGCCATCTGAGTGTAAGCCATTTCTCTAAGCAGATACAGCTATGGCTTTTTTTTTTTTTTTTCTGTAAACAGTATCCTTGTTTCTGACTTGAATGCTATTTTTTGTCTGTTCATCTTCTCAGGAAGAGGATTTTTGTGTTTGTTTGTTTTGCCTTTTCCAGGGTATTTGGAGCTCTAGATCACAGATGTATTTGTATGGGGATAAAAAGGAACATGGTTTAAAGAAACATAACTAGAACTAATCATTATAGATATGGTTGATATTCTGGCTAGAAAAATACCTTGGTTTCAATTGTTTATAACTTTGAACATATGGTCTGAAATTTTCCATTTTCCAACTTCAGTTTGATTTAATCAAGGGCTTTGGGCAGGGGGAAGCTTGTTTCTTTCCAAGTCAGCTGAGGGAGATAAGGCACTGCAGAATAACACCAAAGTGAGGTTTTTCACATAGAAAATTGTGTAAAGGTTGTGATATCACCATCCTCGTGAGGAAAAAATTGCAGTTTGGCATGAAATGTGCTTTTTCCTGTTTCCAGGTTACAAATGTGAGAAAAAATTGAGTCGCATATGCTCAGTAGAGACAAGGTAACAACTTCTACATTTATTTTCTGAAAACATGGTCAAGTTTAGAGTTGCATAGGACCTTCTCTTTAAATGCATTTTCCCTACTCTCTTGAGGGCTAGACAGAGGACCTGAGACTAGGAATCACAGAATCACACAGAATCACAAGGTTGGAAGAGACCTTCAAGATCATCGAGTCCAACCTGTGCCCTAACACCTCAACTAAACCATGGCACCAAGTGCCACATCCAATCTTTTTTCAAACACATCACACATCCAGGGATGGTGACTCCACCACCTCTCCAGGCAGACAATTCCAATGCTTTATCACACTTCTTGGTGTTTTTTTTTTTTTTTTGTTTGGTTTTTTTTTTTTTGGTTTTTTTTTTTTTTGGTTTTTTTTTTTTTGTTTTTTTGTTTTTTTTTTTTGTTTTTGTTTTTTTAAAGAAGTCTTTCTCTTCTATACATTCAGTCCCAGAAGGAATTTGAGAATGAACCCTTTCCACCAGGCTTGCCTTCGGTTATACTGAATAATGCCCCAAAACAATCCAAGCAAACTTAGATTTTGGTCCAGTATCCAAAACTGGACTAGAAATTGGTGATGACATTTTCAAAGGGTCTAAGTACCATTTGCTTTGGTAGTTTGAAGTTACAGCCTTAGGAAGTGTCAGCCTCGCGTTTATCATACCTGGGTGTGCTCCCTTACCTGTTTCTGCCTTCTCTGCAGCAGGAGCTGGTCTGACTGTCCCAGTGGTGACCCTTGGCAGTGATGGTTAGAAGAGAATCAGGCACCTTGCAGAGATGACATCCCCTTGATATACTCCTGTCTAACAGCAGTGATTCCAGTGCCTACCACTGCAGTGGGGAAGGAGCCTGATTTAATAACTGAAGAAATACAAGTGCTTGTGCCAACACAAAACCAAAACAAAACAAAACAGAACAAAGAAAAAGCACACAAACTAACCCCCAAAATATCAAAAGCAACAAGGCTAGCTATTTAGTACTAATTGTGTTGCAGTAGCTGGAATTAAATGTAAATATCTATCTAAAATCTACTGGGGAAATGCAATGTGAAAGAAAGTTGTCAGCATATATGTGGTTGAAATATTAATAAATACATTGTTTGTTGTGTGAGTAAACGTACAAGAAGAGAACAGGATCCACAAAAATACTCATCATTCACATGGCCAGGGGAGCATGTCTCCTGCCTGGGTAAGCTGGTATCTCATTCTACCTAAATTTTCACTCTCTGTGACCATCAGTTCACATAAGTGCCAACCTGCTTGATGGGGGAAGAATGGGGCACTCTCAGGGATATGGGCTTGATCTCAAATTCAAAAAAAAAAAAAAAAAAAAGTGCTGTTTTAGCACTGTTTCCAACAATGCCTGTGCAGAAATGAATACAAGAAAATGGTCTTGTTCATATCCCAGTACTGTAAGTCCCCAAAGCAGTGACAGGCTGTTGGCTTCTCTTTCATATAGAGTTGCAAAGACTGAGGCATCTGTAACACATCTTTGGGGTTTTTTTTTACAACTCCCTGTGGTGCTTGTGGCAATGGACTGGAATGATTGCAGAAATGTGCAGAGCAACCAGCTCCCTGGCCAAAAGCCAGCCAACTTGCATCCTCTCTGGTAACCAGATAGCAAGCATCAAGGAAATGATGTAGCTGCAAGAACTGCTGAGGTCAACAGCTGAAATCTGTTCTTTGTTGGGTTTTAAAGTATTTCCCTCCAGGCCCCAGACAGAAGCTGCCAAGACAGATTGAAGTGAGAACATTTTAGGGAGCAGCATATTGGGTATTAAAGCCCAGCTCTGCAGGTAGAAGAGGATCTGAGCAGTGTGGCAGTGAGGGGGAAGAGCAGTAAGGGAAGGAAACATCTGGTGCAGGTTCCTGCCAGAGCACCATGGACAGGAGCAAACACTGCATCACTAAGGTAGGAGCTGTTCTGCATCAAAACCAAGGAATGAAGGGACAGTTTTCCGATTTCTGACTATGCACAGCCAAAACATCTCAGGAACTCCTTCAAAATTTCACCCACAAACCTATGAAATATGATCACCAGGGATTTAATGGGATTTCCAGCATTGTCAGGGACAATTACACTGAGAAGTTTTTTTTTTTGGAAAGACAGTGTTATTATAGGAGAATTTAAATTTAAGGCAGAAAAGTAATTCAAATGCAAATACTGTCTCCTCAACTAATTCTGATCAGAAATCTTCCCTTAGCAAGAGATAAAAATGCATGTTAAATCCTTTCCTGTTTAGAGTGAGGACATTTTGGAAGTTGTTACTGTTGAACAACTGTAATCACTTGTTACTGATTAGATCCAAACAACACTTAAAATATGGCAGAAGTTTTAATAAGTATCTGTTGGCTTAACTTAAAATCACAGTGAAAAGACATTCAAGGATCACATATCAGGCAGTGTTGTTTCTACTCTCAGAAGGAAGTTTTCTCATCTGCAGAACCTGAAGTTCTCTCTCCTCTTTCTTGAGCAAGGTCATCTGTGAGCAAACCTGGGCCCAGAAAGTCACCATTAAAATCAAATGGCAGCTTCATTCCTATCCTCACTGCAAAGCACATCAAATCTTGACACCACACTGTACTTGCCAATAACACTTTAAGGTGGAAGGACAAACCAATGTAGGTTCATCAACTAGCAGTCAAGAATAAATTGTGTAATCAGTGAGTCTGAAGTTCTACAAAACACAGGCTCTAGGAGTGTCCCAAAAGAGATTCAATTGAGTCAAAGTTACTCCTACAAACCAGAATTCATGCAGGTCTTTTGTCTTAATGCTGTGTGTTTGGAAACAGGTGGGATTTTTTAATCATAACAGCTTGCTATAAGACAAAAAAAGAAAAAAAATATTTTGAAGGAAAACTTGCTTTTGAAAATGTCAGTGGCAATAAAAACATTCCATATGGTCCAATAAATTTAGCATCCAAAAAAGAAGCTTTAAGGCTATCTCTTTTTTTTAATGCTGAACTTGCATGGTCCCTCTCCTCTCCTCTCCTCTCCTCTCCTCTCCTCTCCTCTCCTCTCCTCTCCTCTCCTCTCCTCTCCTCTCCTCTCCTCTCCTCTCCTCTCCTCTCCTCTCCTCTCCTCTCCTCTCCTCTCCTCTCCTCTCCTCTCCTCTCCTCTCCTCTCCTCTCCTCTCCTCTCCTCTCCTCTCCTCTCCTCTCCTCTCCTCTCCTCTCCTCTCCTCTCCTCTCCTCTCCTCTCCTCTCCTCTCCTCTCCTCTCCTCTCCTCTCCTCTCCTCTCCTCTCCTCTCCTCTCCTCTCCTCTCCTCTCCTCTCCTCTCCTCTCCTCTCCTCTCCTCTCCTCTCCTCTCCTCTCCTCTCCTCTCCTCTCCTCTCCTCTCCTCTCCTCTCCTCTCCTCGTGTTCACTGCTCTCATCAGAGTGGAATGTGAATGCCTTCTAACCACACATTAAATGGTGCCTGCAGGTGCTGTCATACCTGGTTTGCTGTCTTCCTTATCATCTCCCCAAGGCAAGATGGGTATCTGTGGTGTTTCTGAAGAGGCTTTTTTTAGATCTACCTGCTGCTCTATGTTTATATTAGATTAGACAGATTGAAGAAATACACGTGATGCTCACAGTAGATGACAACACACTTGTGTAATTCCAAATGTCATCTTAGTTGTTTAGTCTATTTATTTCAACACTTGTTTTTCACAGGTTTTGTAGCTTTAACATCCTTGTCCCTAACACAAGCTGCTTCCTACTTCTTTTGCAGACTATATGAAATACTTTTTTAATGATGTATTTTAAAGTTACTTGTCCTCTGCAGTGCATTCCTGTCCCAATCACAAGTCAGTGTCCTCCTTGCAACTGTGAATGTTGGGGATTTTTTGTTGAAAGTTACTTTTTAACATTGTTATTTCTCTGTCCTGGCTTGTCCTACCCACATGCAAACAGTCAGCACAACCAAGAGGAACAGGGTGAACAGCTGGGCTGGGGGAAGAAGTGGGAAATTATTCAGCTGCTTTCACTGCCAAAGCAAACACATTGTGTACCTGCACCATCAGCACATGGTAGTCAGGCTTAAAAAAAAAAAAAAAAAAAAAAAAAGGAACAAAGAAAACTCCCACAATATAGAAGATGTGTCATGCACAGTACAAGATGTGGTAAAGGACAACTACCCTCAGTCTGGCCCTGTGGTGAGGTTTCTTCATGGTGAGCCCCTTGCATGAGCTTCTGTATCAGAAGAATGTTTGCTGCCCTGAGGTAAGTGGCAAAGGGTGTGTTTCCTGCACCCAGTCATTTAGTGTGAGATTAACAAAAGTTCCCTGTGTTGTGTTGCTCCCTATAACCAATTGTAGCCTCAGAGTTCAGGCTCTTAATTCCCAAATCTGAAAGGAGGCAGAGGGAAAAATCTCATATTTTTGGTGAATGGCATGATGCCCAATTTCTTGTCCTAAGAATTCTTTCTAAAATATCACACTTATATTGTCAGAAAAAAATGTTCTGGGAACGCTGGCACGGTGGTGGATGTTGTGATACTGTCTCAGCCAGTCCATGTTCTCCAGAGCAGTTATTCTAACATAGACTGCTTGTTGCACTGAATTCAGATAAGCTGTACTGACTTTAACAGGAATGCAGTTTCACCCATGCTTGGGGGATGCATTGCTTTGACTTGAACTTGTCTAATTGCACCCATGGAAAAACCATGTACAGGCGAGCCCTAGGATCCTCAATTCCCAGTGACTTGTTTTTGACTCACGGCCATGCTGAGAAAAGGCAAGACTGTGCTTGTTTAATCAGCAGATGAAAGTTGTCATACTAGAAATACCATTATGGCAAGATTAGCACTGTGTGGAATTGTAATAATTAGTTAACACACCAGCATATAAATAAAAAGACAAATTGCTGACAAAAATGTTTTTTTACATTGATTGCAAATAAAAGTTGAGAGGATGGGTGCTTTCAAAATAAGGAGGAGGTATGACAGCTTTTGTTTGACCTATGACACATCCCTTGGGATGAATACTATTTTCCTCAGGAGGGTTTTGTTAGAATTCCCATGGTGGCACACTCTGGCTGCTTTATTAAAATTTAGCCAAACATCCACGGGATATTAAACAACAATATATACAGATTAAATCAGTTCTGAAAAACAGATCAGCATTTTCCAGTAGAGCGTTAAAAAGGAGATGTTCTTTATGAACTTGACAAAACAGCACAAAGCATTGAATAAATTATTGTAATTCAGGGAAGGGGGGGGGTGTTATTTTTCTCTAATTTTTTCTCTTTTTAGATAGAATTGAAGATCAAGAAATGCACTTGGTAAGTGGCACAAGGGCTGTCCTACCTCCTGCTCGGGGCAGATGAAGGGCATGGAGGGTACTTTGTCACACACGCTGCAGCTTTACCCCCGTGCTGTGAGTGTGAGCTCCCCAGGGCTGTGTGTTGGAGGTGCAGCCCTCTCATGGCTTCAGCTGGCCCTGGAGCCTGTGCACCAGCACTGGCCTGCAGAGCATCTGCTCCCCTCTCCTCCTGACAAACTTAATTTTAGCTCCAAGCCAAAGGATAACACAGAGGCCACATTTTCTTGTTTGTTGCTCCTGCACAGATATTTCCTAACCCAGTATCTTGAAGAGTATTTCAGCCTCAACTGAGTGATTTGGCAGACAACCTAAGAGGTGTACATACCCAAGGACACAGAGTGGGGCAGCAAATGGAATCAAAGCACAGCTGGTAAGCAATGCATACTCCTACTCATGGCAAAAGTATGGCACACAACGAGGCTTCTACCAGGACAAGAAAACTGGATGGCAGATGGGAATTTCAGAAGCATGACCACACATGCACAACTCTTTCAGCAAGCCACACTGCCCATGACATGGCTCAGATGGGATAGGCCCTTTGTTGTAAATTATGCCTGTGCCCAATGCATTGCATGGATAATCTCCTCTAGTCTGAAGCCTGCCATCAGTGGGATGGGCTTTCTGCAATCTTGCATATGACTTTCCAAATTATATACCCCAGAAAGTCTATCTGTCATGTCTCCACAAGATTTGTAGGTGTTTTCTTCCAAAGGCACACAGGGCTGTACGTAACCACAAGCACGAATCATATGTACATTTTTTGTGTCTATTTTAAAAATAAGCAGACTCCAGAATTACCTTCAATGAGACTGTATGATGAAGAGTTTGAGCACCATGTTGTAAATGTAACAGGGATTAATATTATACTGTAAAGATGCTGTAATTTTTATGAGTTTGCCATTATTCACTTGGTTGTATGTTAAATCAGAAGCAGGGGAATTGGAGAGGGGAAACAATTGGAAACAATTGGGAAAGGCAATGATGGCAAGGCAAGGTGAGGTTCAGCCAATACTATAAGCCTATTGCAAAACAGCAGTGAGATGGAGAATGCCCTGGTGAGTGTCTGGCTGGAGAGAACCCAGATCTGGAGCTAGGACAAAAGGGGAGACCAAAAGCTGAAAGGTGCTGATCTACCAAAGAAGCCAGGTGGAGGGTGTGTGCATCTGTGTGTCTGTGTAAAGGGAACAGTCAACACCATCTGGCTGAAACACCCATAATAAAGGGTGACCTTGAACTCAAGAATGAGAGCAGCCCAACTAAAACCTACAGTTAATGGGGAAATGTGTGCATGGGCTTCACTCTCTTCATCCCATCTTCTGCTCTTCACCTCCCTTAAAAGGAATAAACAGTGTTTTATTTCAGTGAATTTGTGTTTGGATGACTTGACAGTCAATCATCTCCCTTCCTTTCTTACACATTTGGGTCAGGTCTTGGCTGGACACCTGTGTCCTGTCTGCAGCCAGGGGAGGGGAGGTAGAGTCTGTGGGAGGCAGGCATCCCCAAGGTGTCACAAGAGCCCCTGAGCCATTCCCTGGTGGTTCCCACCACATGCCACCAGCTGGTGGAGGAACCTGGGCAGCAGGCTCAGGCCAGACAGGTAAAGGTAAACAAGATGTCATCTGCTCTTGGCATCAGCCACACTCTCCATAGACAGAGGCTGTGGGGTGCCCAGAAGAGCTGAGACTCTTGGATCAACAGACCTGGTAATGGCTGTGGGCAGGAGAGGCTGGAGAGTGCCCCAAAGGTACAGATTTACCCCACCGAGCACCCTAAAGAGAGGCACTTGTGAAGCAGGGATGTCCCTGAACACACCTTCTTCCAGGGCCTTGGCTGGTTTTAGGAGAAATAAGTGACTGTTTAGAAATACACCTTAAACCATAAGCCAATAAATATGGTGGGTTTTTTTCCTGCTAGAGTATCTTGCAGTGGTTTTCAGTACACAAATAAATGCTACCTGAACCCTGAGTAAGTTTGGTGTTGCCTGCAGTGAAGTGATTAAATTCACTCACATCATCTTTGTTTAAATGATTGTGACACCATAATCAAATATGTAGAAATGATTCATGCCAATTTAAATTAGTGTATTAAGAAAGCACCATAGTTTCCAAGCATAAAAGAGACAGGCTGATGCTTTTAAAATAAAAATATGTTGCAATGTGAGGTAGAGGACTATACAGCAGAAAAATAAAAACAAGTAATATAAAGCAATTCAAGACTTAAAATTCTTAAAAAAATTCTCAAGATTCTTCCTGGACACAATCAATGTAATCAAACTGCTCATAGGTGACACTGCCTTTCCTTGGGTTCAGCTCAGCTGCTCCCACAACAGGGCTTGGCTATGTGTGTCCTGCAGCATGGATGAACAGAGGTGTTTTGAATTTCTCCTCCACCTGAGATCCACATTCTTGAGAACTGGTTTATCATCAGGACCCACCAATGTGCCAGCCTGACTGCCCCAGCCCACATCTCTCACATACTCCTTTCACACTTCCTGTACAACCAGTGACTCTTGGCAGAGTCAATGCTGTCAGTCTCAGCTGTTAATGCCAGAAATCATGTCCCACCAGAAATAATCTGAAAATACAAGGACCTTGTGAACTCAGCTTGCCTGCAGGGGTTTGAATTCCTTATGCATCACATGTGATGGCAAAACCAATTCTAACTGAATTGCTGAAGTACAGCCACAGTGACATTTAAGAACCGCCAAACACATTAACAATTGCAGTTGGAGACCAGCAATTTTACTCTGCACTCCACCCAAGAAACTGGAACAGCACTATTTGCAGTCATGATTATTCTTAGCTAAGTTGCCATGGAACAAAGCCTGGTTAATCCTAATGGACTGATTCAGGAACAATCTCTCTTTCTAATCTTATTGCCTAATTCTCTATCACTCCCATTAGGTTAGTATTTATTTAAGATGCAAGAGGAGCAAGATTTTCAAGGAATCATCATTTCACTATGTAGAGTGGGAGCAGCAGCACAGTCCTCTCACTAAGAATAATAAAGGATGTTTTTGTTTCTCTTTGAAGGAGACATGGTAAAGAATTTTTCCTTCTAGAAGCAGATCAAATCTCCATTGAATTTTCCTTGAATTCATAGGATTTAGTACACATGAGTCCATGTGTTCTTTTGAGCCTTGGAAATTACAAATGTTTGGTCAGTGATACCTTTGCCAGAGAAATGAATATTTTGGGGAATGTGTATATAATAAGACAGACGTGCTGTTAAAAGAAGTTATTGTACTTTGCTATTTTTCTTTCTTCACAGGCATCTTTCTTCTATCAGCTAAGCAATAGTCTGGCCTCTTCAATTTGCTAATAGTAATATGTAACATTGATTTCAAATACCTCACAAGCCTCCTGGAAACCAGTCAAGAAGTGGTGTACATCCCCTAGGGACTGCAGGCAGCCCAGCAGTACAGCAGGAGCCTGCTATAAATGGCCTCGTGCTGCAATCAAGTTCACAGGGGAGAAGCTCATGCAATGTCCAGTCACTCAGCTCCTCCAGACTCTCCCTTACAAGTGTATTGCAAGACTCTCAAGGTAGCTGACTCATATATTGTGACATGGCTCTTAGCAACAAGGTGTGTGCAGAACTACCACGCAGAGAGGTGAACTCTTCGTGGGTTTTTTGAGAATTGATATATCAGAAATTAAATCACGGTCAGGTAGTGAAAAGGAGATACTGGGGAAAAGAATGCCATTCATGTCTGCAATATGCCTCCCACAGAAACACACATATCTCCTTTAATAAATCCCTGGAAAAAGCCATGCAAGCTTTCTGCTTGCAGAGCTAAGCTTGCAGTGATTAAAGCCACAGTAATATTTTCTTTACAAGAAATAGCACCACAAGGTCACTGCAGACATCACGACTCTGCTCAGGGTTATGGAGAATAAGGTAATTTAATTTTAAAGTGCCTCGTCACTGGAATAAATTTGAGAAAGATATTAAAACCAGTCCTGACCTGAAAATAGAGGTATCCAAAGCAAATAAAGGTTTTGATGAAACAGATGGTAACCATAATTAACTTTGGCATTTTCTGCCGTAAACCACACAGTTTTAACTCAATTTGTTGGCCATTTTTTTTTTTTCCTTTTTTTTCTTTTTTTAATTAAACAAACCCACTTCCATCTAATCAGCAATGCGTTCACAGCCAAACAATAAAATAGCCTGTTTTAAGAAATCTGGATAGGACACAGCCCAGGCCAACAGCCATCAAAGGCTCCAGTGCCTGCTTTCTCTTGGCCAGGAGGTCATGGAGCTGCTGTGCCAGAGCCTGGCAGGAGCCCTGCCCTGTGCTGGGATCATATCTGTTTGTTTATACAAAATGTAAAAAACCCATCCTGCAGCTGCTACAAAGCAATGTGAACTATGCTGCGCAAGCCAGGGGTGGTGGGTTAATTTTCTGTTATTTATCAGCAGAACTGGAATCTTTACTTCAGCTGTTCGCACATAAATGTGCCGACATAAACCAGTTTAGATAAATAGCTCTGATTCTGTTGTAAACACATAGGTATTTGAATCTTTCCTTGCTGTTTCAAAACCACAATGAAGGCTATGCCAACAATCCTGCCTAAGACCATTCATCTTATTTTGTCAGTTCATCTTGCAGTGGGAGACCATTACTCAAAAGAGGCATTTGCTTCCAAGTGATGTGTCCATTCCTGCTGATCATTTCAATACTATTAAGACATCCCTACAACTTTACTTCTGTTGCATTAGTAGGAAGTTAAAATTAAAAAAAAAAACAATCTCACTGACAGGATGGAAAGATCAAATTATGAAAGTCTTCTGACT